>NC_092608.1:2548333-3184166 GCF_047663525.1 Anas platyrhynchos | reverse complement strand
TTCTCAAAAATTATTCAATGACCATCTACAGAGAACACAGGGAACTAAGCATTTTTCCTTTCGCATTAAGCAGCATTATGAGAGAACAAGCTAGATGCACCATTAAGCTGATTTTGACACAGCAGCTGCTGCCCAAACTAACGCTTCAAAAACAAATGTATGGACTACTGTTGTCCTTGGACAAAGCCTCAGAAAACTGATTTAGAAATATATTTGCTAAATTCTTCAGTGAAGCACAGTTCAGACATGGAGTTATCCTTCTCACAGCACCAGATGCCCTAGCAGATGTGCTCAGAAATCATTTCTCTGCAGACACAGTGGTTGCTACACTGATGAAACAAGCCCTGAAACAATCACTAGGACACAGGGTTGGTAGGAATCAGCAGAGCAAGAGAAATACTCATGGTGAAATACTTCCATTGTAGCTAATCACATGAGACCATTGAACCTTCTGGTAACATATAAGAGCTGAAGATACTTTGATATTTTCCCAGGTCACAATAACCCAGCAAGTTGCCCTTGTGTTGAAGAAAACAGGGGACGATGATGCTAATTCCCCTTTGTTGACCAGAGACTTGCACAAATTCTCTGAGCAACTACACTAATTATGTCTCCTCCCACTTAATCTTGAAGAGTTTTACTTTTATACTGAAATCTCTTCTCACAAAACTTCTTTAGAGCATTACAAGGACTTTAAACTACAGTAGATTTACATAAAGAGTAATACGCTGTATTAACGTTAGGATGCCAATACTATTAGGAAAGCAGGAGCTGAAATTTCATGTGTGACGTACTTAGAAGTGAACTCAAACGAGGGACATACTATTGGCAAAATGACTGGCAAACACATGCTTTTTATTGAACACCTATATTACAACTGATGATAACATCTACATAAGGCAAAGCAATCCGGCATAGATGCAAAAGCTTCTTCCTTCAACATTTAACATAAAAGAGTAACTTCACATAACCTGAAGGCATGTAGAGCTTACTTCTGTTGTTTCTTTATATAAAAGCCAATTTCAAAATGATTTACAAATTACAACAAGCTGTGACAGAAGCTTAGAGATAAATGGTTGTTACAAACAAAGTGGTTCTTTTGACAGATATTACTACCATCCTGTGTAGACTTGGGTATATCCTCCCTCTGAATTTGTACAAAATAAACCACAAGACTCCTATGCCTTTAAGTTTTGTAGGTACATTCCACTAAAGAATGCAGTAAGTCAAATCAGTCTTAAAAAGGATGAAGTATTCTCAGCCAGAAGTAGCAAGAACTGATCTACATTCAGCCATATAAATAGCCTACATGTACCCAACCCGGAACAGTCAGAATTATTCTGCTAATCAGCAAAATCCATCAAATCCAGCGGTGACAAAGATCAAAGCTACCAGGAGAA
The DNA here is from genome assembly GCF_047663525.1 of Anas platyrhynchos. Lineage (NCBI taxonomy): Eukaryota > Metazoa > Chordata > Aves > Anseriformes > Anatidae > Anas > Anas platyrhynchos. Next base: position 3,182,766 of record NC_092608.1, on the reverse strand, counting down.
ACAGTTGGGACAGTCAAAACTGAAATTAGAAGGCTGACTTCACACTGTTAGCACATCATGGGGAGGTAGACTAGTGCAAAGAACCAGAAGACCTATAGATTACAGTCTTAAGACCTTAAGACTTTGCTGGTCAGATTCTCCTGAAAGCAGAATTTTTATATTTGACCTTTTTCTGTGGCTTGAAGCAAAATTGGCTTCAGAGCTCCTCAGTCAACTGAAAAGTTCACTTTTTGGTATCCATGTTTTTAAGCATTTGTAGTAAAACTACCAAGCAGCTTGACAAGTGTTTTCTCGATCATGAGGCTGTTTTTTTTTTTTCCATGGTGTGAAGCGTTGCCAGTTGCATCCCTGTTAGCCTACAAGCATATGACTGGGATGAATTCAGTGCTTTAGCAGGCAATCAGCCCTCATAGCAAATTCACCCCGTGTAAACGCTTCGGTTAATGACTGCTAGTATAGTTCATTTCTGTTTAATCAGAAAGCCTCCATAAACTGCAACGTGAGGAGAAAGCAATCTGATCCTTCTGTTCGTATAGCTCCCAGCACGACAAAAACATCAAGTACCTACCGAACTTTCAGTAGATTTGCTGGCAACTTCTGCTACAAGCCTAGTTAAGAGAAGGACATATGGCACCTCCATGCCCCGGAAAGACAGAGGTCTGCACAAGAACAAGGAAAGAAATTGGAATGAATTATTAATGAGAGAAGTTAAGCTTTCCCTTTGCGAGGGAACTTTTGCCAACACATTCCTTTTGTTTGATTGCAAAGGCCTCTAAATTAAATATGCTGGGGGGGATGACTTACCTTGGTTCAAGACACAGATTTGAGACATTCAGAGTTTTCCCTCCAGCTGCAGAAGGGCAGATTTCTGGCTATGGCAGACTGCGGTTGCTAAGGAACAAGGAGCCTTATCAGTCTGCTCCAAACTGGGCCACGCAGAGGCTGTTCCACACCCAGGATCTGAAAATCAATGTGATTGCAATAGAACAGTTACTGCCTGGCACCACCACTGATAAGCCTCCCCGCAGATACAGCCTCCTCTGGCTGCAGCATTGAACTGTGATGGATTTGTATCAGGACAGGGAGCACACGCCACTTTGAAAAGGCAACACCGCAATTAATTTTTCCCATGACAGCACAGCCATGAAGCATTAATGAAGTCTGTCTGCTAATAAGCAGTATTTCTCAACTGCCTGAACGCAGACCTCCTTAGTGTGGAAGAGAACACTGCTACAAGCCTTGCTCCCCCTCCGCTTTCCACCTATAACTCCACACAACCTGGAGAAGGCCCACACCTGTGAAATTGTTCTCCTAAGCTAAGGAGCACCATGTCATGTGTGGTCTGCATTGTTCAGACACTTCCTTGAGCACTGCAGCACCTGCCCAGCCTCTGGTCAATGCACTGCTGGATACCACACCCAGTGCTCGCAGCTAGCATACCTGGCAGCTTCAGAAAGTCTTTCCTGTTGTAAATTAAACAGGGGACAGGCAACTTCCTCTCTCTGGAGCGTAATAAGAGGAAAGGCAGCCTTCAGCTGTGGGGAAAAGCTCTTTAGTGAGTCATTTCACAGACTGACATTTGTCACTATTTCTGTCACATAAAAATCCAGTGGATGAATTTCAAATTACTCTCAAATATGCATCGTAACCCTTGGCAAGCTGTTTAGCTGAAGAAGTCATTGAACAGTTCCTATGATTAATTTCCATTCAGCTTTTTTTAAAATCACTTAAAGTATAACACACAGTGCCTAAACTTCAAAATAAGATTAGCCCAGCTCAGTGGGAAAACTCCTTATTATCCTCTGCAATCAGCTAAAAGCTTCACGATCAAGGACTGAAAATCCTGAAAGCCACACTCCAGTTTTAATGTTACAAGTAACTTCTCCAGCTAATGAGGATTTGAAGAGAGCAGGAAAAGCTTGCACTGACACGATGCCTTTCGATTTAAACATCGCAAGGATGGAGATACACACATCTATCCTACAGTTAGGTTCACAAAACGCTGCCTGAAAATATATATTTTTAAGAAGCAATACCCGAAGTGACAAGATACCTCAAATGCAAACACCTGTTTTAACAAAAAAGTGAACACATCTCAGCAGATGAAAGGAGACAACCTCTCTGGAGCACAGCGCGCACCTCCAGAAGCCAAGAACACCTAGCTGAGAGCTTTGAAGGCAACACTTTCTTCTTGAGCACATTTCAGCAGAACAGAAGCCACTTATGACTCAGTAAATGACTGCTGATGCAGGCGCTGCACTCATCCAGTTTGACAGAGAGCTTTCCTTGTGCATGGCAGTATAAGAGCACTTATATAAATGCTCTGGATAAATCTGTTTTAGCTTACATGGGTGCAACCTTAACTTGTGCATTTAACCTTTTAAAAAATGGGGTGATTTTTTTTTTTATGCCCTTCTACTGCAGTAAAAGTTAAGTAACACAACTTGAGGGTTTTTTTCAAGGCATTCCCGCAGAGTAACATTAAAACAATCTCGAGGATTTGCATACGGATGGATGGATTTTAAAAGCTTGCCTGATTACCTATCAGTTCACTACAACCCACCTTCAAAGTGAGATACCGCTTCTTGGTTGAGAAAGACTCCCTCCGGGGTAAATAGTTACAGTCGGTAAAGACTTTTGCTGATAAATTGTTTTGGAAGCTACGCACGGATTTTTGTCAATACCCAATTGCTATTATAATATCTGTAAATACTAGAGGAACAAAGATGAAAAAGACATTTATTTAAACAAGCATATTCTTGTTACCTAGAAAAACCACTTATTTTCAGGAGCAAGTCATGCTAAACAAGAAAGCATTTGGGAAACTAGCCACCCGATCCTCCTGTTTGTAAATTAAAATAGCTGCACAGCAAGAGTTCAATATTGGTTACACTTCCATTCTGAAAATAAATTAAGATACTAATCAACAATCCTGCTGCATTTACGGGCAGATATTTGTTCACAGCCACCACTGGTTGTAACAAACTAGAACACATGTCCTGCAGCTGTTCCAGGAGAAATAGGACATGAGATCTATTTGCTCTCAAATCAAATTTTTTACCCCGTGAGAGACAGAATATTTAAGCTTTCTATATACATTGTTGAACCAGCTTTGAATGCAGGAAAAGGAAGACAGGCGTGAACAAACTGCTTTCAAACTCCCAAACATATTAAACTCACGTTGGGTTTGCTCAATTTACATTTTAATCCAGGTCCCAGAACCACTTCTTCACATCCTGCTGGATTCGCTTTCTGCCAGGAAAAATTACAAGCCCTTAAGATAATATATAAATAACATCTGTCTGAAAGAGGGAGAATTCAGGCCATGAAGGTAACGCTAGACAGCTACTTTTTCATTTAGGGTAATGCCCGTGAAAGGTGTCAGACAGCTCTAAGCATCCATATTCTTTATTTGCAGTAATATGAAAAACACATCTAGTGTTCCTAAAGCGATTGTGCTGCACCTTGGCAAGGCTGCAAAGTGCTTCTGACTTACACAAAGAATAAATCAAGCTCAGAACTTTGAAACAAGAAAGCAACTTCAGGTAGGGATTTGTACTGTTAATTGTTCTCCCCTTGCAAAACCACCGAAATAACAACCCATTTTACTGCTTTCCAGCCACAAGTCAATCAGAACCACTTTATTGCCAACCTGAATGATGTATTTCACTATAATTTTAACTTTAGGAAGTGAAAAACCCTAGAGCCTCTAAGATGTTCAGTACACGCTGAAGACTAACCATGCCTCGAATGAGACAGATGAGGTTTGAGTATTTAAATTAAGCACAAGAGTTTGATCGGGATCTGACACTTGCAGCAAAACAATTTGCAAGCTCTGAGAATGTTTTATGTTTGGTAGTGTTTTCTCTTTGGAGTAAGGAGGAAAAAAAAAAAAAAGATAATGTCATGCACAAACTGGAGCCCAAATTAGAACGTATTTATGCTTGAGATGCCAACAGTTATGAGAACACAGACATTTTAATTAAAACTAGTATTTCACACCAGAGCTCCACATTAGAAAGAAATCTCAAATCACTGTCAACTCGCGTCTCAAATGCCACAATACACATAAGCTAAGCATGTCAAGATTCACTAAGTAAACTCTTCCTCTTGTTGCCCTTTAAAAAATGAAAGCAATTCATGATGAATACTAAACACTCAGTGATTTTTTCCTCCCACTCCTGGAATCTGATGTCCTTCAGTTAAGCTTTAAGTCTATACCTTGCATACATGCAGCTGTGCATCTATTATCTCTGTTGCACTGTCAGTATCTCTCACGTTAAGTGTTGCAGGAGCTTTGTATGAGCAAGGCAATTTTTTCAAGTACAAGGAAAAAAAAAAAAGGAAGTAAAAAGTTGCATTGCCTAAATTTCAGGTGGCTTTACAATTCACTTAGCAAATCAGAGTTTAAACCAGTATCACCCTCATCGCACTGCCATGGTGCTTCTTAATTCTGATGTAACCTTGAATTAGTTGTGATAAAACAGCAGAGCATTAGAAAAGTCAAAATGCAGACTCACAAAGCAGCCTAAGCTCTCACTTACCAGCTCCTTCAGGGGCATGCTCTAGAACACCGCATCTTCCTCAGGTAATGCTGCAGGCTGATAATGTGTGGCTGACTGCTAATTTCTCATTGACACTGCAAGTGTTTCACAATAAACCTGCACAGTAGAAGAACAGATGCGGGTTGCGCTTACAACAATCTTTCCTAAATTAAAGCTGAAGCAGGACTTGTTTTTCCAGCTTCCTTACCATACACCTGTGAAAAGACCTACTGTCCCTGCCCTTACATCCAAATGTTTGTATAATGCGCCAGCAACCAACAATTAGGACGACACACCTGCACAAGACAATGAAGTTACCTGCTCTGAGCTAGGCTTTGCTTCAAATGCAGTTACATGCCTGGAACACGCCTAGAGGAGACGGTAGTTAACGCCAACATGTGCTGCTCTGTCAACGCACAGTAACACCTCCTGCTGTTACAAGTCTTAAGAAGTGTGAGCAGAGGTGAACAGCGGTGTAATTTGGTTACCCATGGTGTAATTTGGTTGCTCATGGCGTAGCCACACACTGCAGGGGATGATCTTTTGGAAACAGGAGTCATTAAGGTGGGAAAAGACCTTCGAGATCACCTGGTCCAACCATCACGCTCCTAACCAATGTCACCCACTGAAACAGTGACCGCAAGCACCACGTCCAACCTTTCCTTGGACACCCCCAGGGATGGTGATGCCACCACCTCCCTGGGGAAGCTGTCCCAAGGCCTGACTGCTCTTTTTGAGTGGGTACATCTCCTCATTTCCAACCTGAGCCTCCCCAGCACTGAGGTGTGGCCTCAGCACAGCAGATACAGGGGGACGGTCACCTCCTCCCTGTCACAACCAGGGCGCCGCTGCCCCCCTTGGCCACACCACCAGCTCAAGGCCCCAAATTACCAAATTCCCCCCAAATTCCCCCCTCCAAACCAGCCCAATTAATACCTATTTCAGAGCCACCTATTTCACAGCCGCCTCGAGGCTTTACCCACGCAAACAAACACCCCAAAAACCCACCCACAGCCCCAGACCGCCAGAAACACCACCCGCCGCCTTAGCTCATTAACACCCCCCCCCAATTAACGCGGCGGGGACGAGGCGACGCCGGGGGCAGGAGGCGCCCAGCGGCCCTCAGGGGGGCGCCCGGTGCCGGCAGCGGGCCTGAGGCCTCCCCCCTCGCCTCCTCGCCCCCCACCTGCCCTCCCCCGACCCCCAACAGCGCTGGGCAGAGCCCCCGAGGCTCCCCTCATCGTCCCCCGCCGTCCCCTCACCTCAGGGGGCGACCCCCGGGAGCACCGGCGGCAGGTTCCCTTTCGTACCCCCCGCCCTCAGGCGGCGCCCTGCCCGCTCCTTCTCGCGGCGCGCTGGGAGTTGTAGTTCCTCCGCCGGCACGCTGCGCTGTTGCCCAGCGAGCGGGCTCACCGCGCCGAACTACAAGTCCCAGCAGGCCTCGCGCCGCGCCCTACCTGTGTCCGCCTCCCCGCAGGTAAATCCCCTCCTTCAGCCCACTCCCGCAGCGCCTCCGCCGGCGCCGCTCCCCTGGCGCGCGATGCCTCATGGGAAAGCGAGTCTTGTGCCTGGAGACGGGCAAAGGAATGGGAGGGTCCAGGAACTACAACTCCCGGCGTGCACCGCGCGGCCGCGGCCATTTTGAGGGTTGCTGGGCGACGCAGACGCCCCAGAGGGATGGGGTGGGGGGGGGTTGCAGGTGGCTCAGGAGCTGAGCAGAGGCGAAAAACGTCAATCTGGGGGGAAAAGGTGTTGAAGTGAGAAGCAAGGGCTAGTCTGCTCGCCCCTTGAGCCTTATACTAAATAGGGGTTATCGTGACAAAACGAGTAGATGTTGTATTAAACACTTCTCAGGACAGGAACAAAAAGAGGCTGCAGCATGGCCAAACCCTGCCCCTCCACCTCACACCAGTGACTTGATGTCATCCCCTTGCATCACCCTGATAACACCCTCCTGATAAACACTGGGCTCGCAAGGAAGCCTTGAGAAACGCAGGGCAACGCTCATTTTCCAGGATGACACCCACTGCCCACCTCAGCATGCTGCTATCATCGTCCTGCCTCACCCTGACTAATTACTGCTGAAATGTGGCAGAAAGGGCAGAGCCTCCTGGCAAAGCTCAAAACTTGAAGCAGCTGGCAAGATAAAAGCCGTGCTCCTGATCTAAGGCTTCCTGCAGAGAAAGTTACTGAGCTCTTGAAGAGTGAACTACAATTTGTTCTGAGTCTGACAGGACAGTACGTTTTGTTACAAGGTTGAATTATAAAGCTTATAGGCGATGCCAAATGGGGACAGAAATCATTCTATCACTTTATTTTTTAATAAAAGAATCAAAAATATTTAAACTCTTTGAAAATTTGTGGACTGTATAAAAAATATTTTTCCATTAAGAAGCTACCTACTTGAGTGTAATAAAGAATAAAAATATTTACCAATTACATTCATATTCAGTTACAAAATGTTAATATAACTGCTGAAACATGAAAACTAAATGACACTCTTTACAAATTCTGTAATCTAGATAGTTTAGAAGAACCACAACTTACTGTTGTTTGTTTGTTTAAAGTAGGTACAATGATTCAGAACAGAACCTAGAACCTCAAAGAAAGGCTGAAGTGCACCACTTGAGAATAAGGTCAAATGAATGAGCAGGAAAACTCCTCCACTTAACTTTTGATACAACGGTTCTAGTGTTTCTCCCACAAAGTGTGAATTTATGGTATAATACAGTACATCTCGCTTGAGAGAGATGAAGAGGGGGAGACAGACAGTGGGGAGACAGACTTGTTTGTTCTCTGTTCTTCTGTGTGCAGCATCTCATGATATATGGAGTTCAGCTTCTGATAAAGAAACACACCGAGTAGCTGAAGGGCTGAAACTGCAAACAAGTTATCATTGTTTTCACTTGTGGTTAGGCAGAACTTGCAGAGATGCATAATTTGCACATTAGCGGAACGGTTAAAAAGGTTCTCAAATGCCTTTGGATTCTGTGAGTTATTTGATGGGAAAACATAAAATAGTAGGACAAAGTATTTTGACTTAAAAGCACTTCTTCATCTCAATATCAGATTTATCCTTGGCTCTACAACAACTAAGCCTTCTGCTTTTTGTGTTGTTCACTAGTTATAAAACTTGTGATGACTTCACAGCCAGGAGAAGTATTTCTCGCTTTCTCAGCCGCATGTTGTGGTTTGCATTACTTTGTAAATATGTCACCAGGAATTTGTTTTGCAGCTTCATAATCTGCTCACAACCCCTTCTCTCTCCAGCCTTCTATCAACGTTTCACAAAATAGGACACTTGGCTGAACAAATTGTGTGACAGTGAGATTGGATTTTTTTTTTTTTAATTGTTATTTTTTTGCTTAACAGATTCAATGCATGTTAGAGGCTGTGATTTAAATCTGATGAATAGTTTAGTAGTTAACACCCAAACTTACTACATTTCTCAATAACTAGAATAACGAGTTACTTCATAAAACTCAGTATCTGTACAACACATGCCTGTGCAGGGGAAGATTTGCTACTTTAAAGCTTATGGATGGCGACAGGAAAGGTAGAAATTGTGAGTTTTGAATTTAGGGTCAACAAACACTTTAATTTACAAGTCAGGAGGAAATTCTGCACTCTGACAGGCATGGCTAGTTCTTTATTATTATTATTACTTTTCCATAATTCAGAGGGCAGCACTGCTGCGAAATAAAATTGCTGGAAAAATTGTAGATGTTGACAAAACAAATGAATACACTAAATATTTGTCTTTCTGGGTAGTCCCATAGTTATTGCCACTGCAGCAGTAAAACTAAAGTGCAGTCCTTCAAAAGTACACTCCTGCTCATGAACACAAGTTTCACCAGCACAAATGAGTAAGTAAATGGGACAAAAGGTTCAGGCAGTTTTTTGCAGTGACCTTTCAATCTGAGCTTGGGGAAAAATTGGGGTATTATGGAAAGTTTCATTGTTTGTGCAAAAAAATGCAAGCTACTATGACAATTAATTACATCCAGATACATGATTCATAAAGTCTTTTCAAAGGCTGACTACTATTCCTCAATACTGCTTTTAATTCAGCAGAGTAAGAATTATTTTATTCTGTTCAGCTCTGTTTATTAAGCTTCCCTCACATAACATATGATGTTGGCAGACATCACTTTGCAGTGTTTTTAACTGTTGCGTATTCTTTTGAGTGCTTGGCAGAAAATGTGTCAAAACTGCATTTCTTCAGTAGACTGAGAGTTATAAATTGCTTTAATATAAACAAGACCATTATTGCATGTTGCTGAACTGATAGGTCTCACAACGCTGTTGTGAGGCTGTGAGAAAGGAAAACAAAATGCTCTTACAGATCACATTATCTATTTTCTCTGCAGGTTATCCCAGTACATCTGCGTGACATGTGGGCATCCCCAGAGGTCCGTATAGCTGCGAGGAAGCTGCCCCATCTCTGCTGTCTTTAGGGATACTTTAGCATCCCACAAGTTTAGTCTAGCCTTGCTTCTGTATCACTTACATTCGATTTCTGTATTCAGCTTCCCGACTCATCTCTCTCGGTGCACAACTGCCACTAATGCTTTCTGTCACTTACAGCTTCCTGATTTGTGGCTTTCAGCTATCGGTTGAGGCAGTTACCAAGATTTCCTCTAACAAACAAAGCAAACATGCTGTCACCGTGCACATTACACAGCAGCTTGGAAGCAAAGCAGAAAATACAGTGCACAGTTACCTGGGCAATGATTTTCTTCAGAGATTTCTGTTCTACGCCACAACTGCTCTTACAGAAAGCCTGCCACAAAGTCGTTCTGTACGGCTGCTAAAGGTATGCACATCAGTGCGTAACCTGATTGCTGTCATCCAAAGCACAGAAAATTCCCAACTGCCTGCTGATGCTGCTGTCTGGAAGGATGCTTTGCTAGATTTGGTAACGGGGATGAGACTAAAGGTTATTGTAGAAGCTGGAATCCCCAGAGCACAGTCTGTTCCTTTTTTCGTTGACCAGTGACAATTTTCAGTGAATGCCGTATCCTTAAGGAAAAAAAAAACTTGGAAAATTGATTTGCAGAGCATAACACAACCTGTACCCATGCTGACAAGTTTTCCCAGATCCAGCCTACTATACTTGTAGCTAATTAAAGCGTTACTTCTTATATGTACTCACTCCTACTCAAACTGCCCCAAATTACTCATGATCTTTAATCTCCTGCTCGGAAATTCTGCTAGGCTGTCTGTCCTGCCAGCCAGTGCCTCCAAATGACAACATCACAAATATCCAGGGTTTCTCTTCACTAAGCAGTGCTCATTCCGTATTGACAGTTGTGAAGGTCTGGTTTGGATCAAAGCAGTAATAGGAAAGCTTAAGCCTTTTCTTTCCCATATCAGCTTTAAACGGTAAAAGCCCACTGGTAGATATGCATTAATACTAAGGACAATCCTGAAAGCTTTCTGCTTTTATGAAGGATATACAAGATGTTTGTAAAATTTGTAACAAGACTCAAACAATGCATGCCAGATGGTAAACGATACTCCATTTCGCAAATACATTTGCTCATCCTGTACCCTTCCTGGAAGATTACCTGGATGACACACAGCAAGGCAGTCAAGCAGAAAGTTATTGCTCTTAAGCAGATATGACCTACATAACAGAAATAAAAACATTAGTTGTCTTGTCAGGAGAATCACTGCTAGCACTGACATCGTTTTATGGTCTGCTAATCCGGTGGCAATATTTCTGTTGACTGGGGAAACATCTTGATGGATTCGTGGCACATCTAGCAACCGTTCCGAACTGTATTACCGGTGTAATTGGATAAACTGAGGTGGTTGTACAGTTAGCATCCTGGGAATACCTAACTGTTAATTGAGAAATATGGAGATGATTCCCTTGCTTCTCGTTATCTGGGTTATGGGAATGAAAGACCTTCTTGAGAAACACCGAGAGAAGCCAAAAGATGTTTCAAAGATTAGGCATTTGAAATAAAACATATGGGTCTGTATGCTGCCGTGTGTGATGCTCCTACCAAGCAGAAGCACAGGGGTCCTGGTGGGAAGGGGACTATTCCAGAATGATTTTCATGGACAGTTTGAAACTAATGTACTACCACTAAAACAACTTGTTCTACTATTTCTTTTGAGCTGGGATTTTTAATAGCACCAGAAAGAACATGCATATCACTTGACTTTATTTTAATTACACGTTTCCTTTACACATTTTTTTTTCCCTTAAGGCAATGCTCTAGAAAGGAAAATTAAATTGCAAGTGCTTTTTATGGTAAACCCTGCAAGTTTTAACGTAGAAGATAAAAGGAAAGCAGTCACAGGCTTGATCCACACAGGAGATATTTCCAGAGTTCAAAAGAACAAAACAGATGGGCATAATAGCAGCTTGTTTTATAGCAAGCTATGAGATAAGGACTCCACAGACTACATGTAGTCTGATAGTGAACAAAAGACATTTAGAAACAATGGGATGATTCTTACGTCCAAGCTTGGTACAAATTATCGGAGAAGAACTCAAGCCCTTTTTTTTCTTCAGGCTACAATCACCCTGTATTACTTTCCTACCTGTGCAAACTTAGAAATTCCTAGTTTAAAATATTTTGGGAGTCCACATTTAGAAGGTCAGCTGAAATTCAAGTTTGATCCCTGGAAACCCAGCTGGAAAGGACTGGAGATAAAAACACATCATAAAAACAAGCAGTTAAAGGAAACGCAATCAAGTGTTAATAAGAATATTGCTTTGAAACTGGACTTTTCCTGTTTAGAAAAGCAAAAAAAACAGTAAGTTCAGAAGCATAAAATTTTGTCCCTGATGATAAACCTCCTTTCTCTCCAAAATATGAAAACTAATGCTCTGTAACTATGTTTACCATAAAGAATATTGCCGCGCTGTCACTGGCAATCTGCTACCACGCTTGTGGTTTTGTAGACAGCGGTGAAAAGCTCGGAGTCATTGTAAGCCTTCTGCTTACCAGACAACAAAATCGTTTTGCCTACGTAATTACACTGCTCCTACTGTAGTACACAAAGAAAGAACAGAAGCTTGAAAACTTCTCTTTTGTATGGTGCTTTTCAACCATTTCTGCTTTTCTTTCTTTTTTTCTTTTTTATTTTTCCTTTAATGGAGCTGTGCAGTTCTTTGTAAAGGATTCCTGCGCAGGAGGAACCAGGGCTATTTTTCTTAGCTAAATACCAATATGTAAATCTCCCTGAAGTAATCTACGCATTCCTAGATATCTGCAAAGCGTGGATTAGGAACCATAGGAACAACAGCAAGGGACATTTGTCATTACGGCTCGGGTTTTGTTCCACCCCAGCCTGCTCCCCACCCTTTATCCTGCTGCTGTTTTGCATGTGTAGGAGGATGACCGACCTCCCCGAGCCGCAGGGCTGTCCTACGACTTTTGAAGCCTTCTATTTTTAAATCTGACATTTCTGAGTCAACTCCTCCTCGGTTGCATCAGGTGTTCTGCCATGCAGCGACGGTTGCAGGTCGGCGGAGTTACAGTATGCAAACTAGAAACCTCCTCGGCTCCATCGGGAAGCCAGACGTGCTGAAATTGGTCATCATCTTTATCTCGCCTTCGCCATGCAGCAAGCTAGCAAGAGCCAAGGGCAGCTGTTTGCACAGATGCCTTTGCAACCGCTGGCCCATGGCTTGTCCCCTGCTCAGAGCAGGGCTGTCAGGCTGCAAATTTCCCCCAGCACCCAGCCCTGGCAGCAGGACCCGTGCTGGGAGGAACCCCAGTGTCACGGGCCACTCCTTTCCAAACCAGAATGTTATTTGTTAGCTTTGGTGACATTTGTGCCAGAACCATAGATGTTAGAATAGATTTCTAGCAGTTTTCTTAAAAGCTTTCTTCCCCATTGTGAGACAATGATTGATGTGCTTGCTTATTGGCATTTGGTCAGAAATGTTGACACTGTATAAATGAGAACTGCAAAATACAGCTTTTAAATGCATAAAATACCCTGATAATTGTAAGGCAGTATGTGACATACACACACTTTTATATTTCCTTTACTAAGGAATGAATTTCAGCTTAGAAATTTAAGACCATAACTATTATTTGGTTTAATCAGTGTAAGCATCTACGTGTAACCTAACTGAGGACTACCCCTCCAAAGCAGATTGTCCGATGCTAAATATTGCAGGCAAAGCTTGCCTGGAAAAGTGGATTGAAAAGGATTTTCCAAGTACATAACAGCCTGTGCAACTAAGCAATTTGAATAGATAAATACAACACTGATTGAAAATTCTCTAGCTTCCACTGTTTAAACAAAATTATATATTTTTTTTTACCCAACTATCTGCTGATTTGTAACATTGGGAGGATCTTCCGTTCTACTTAATTTAAACGATTTCTATACAGGCACGGAAGAGCATCAGGATGATTTATGTCTCTATTAGCTAAACTTTCTATCACAAGAAACAGCACTCTGCAGATTGTAGTAGTGGTGTTATACGTTTTCTTCTCTCCTTGGGTGTTCTTTCTTTGTGATATAACAAAGCAGTGTCTTCGCGTGCAAACATTTGCCAAGCACGCAAAGGTAGGAAGTGGAAAAACATAAATATTCATCATTCTTAATGAACCGTTTATTTCCGCATGCTTAGTTGAGGGTAAATTTACCAAATATGCATAATTAAATGAATTACACCTAATAAGGTTTAAATCTTGTCCAATTTCCTTGGCTTTGTAAACATTATCTATGCATTTCACAACCAGGGAGAAGGGAAGGGAGGGCAAAGAGGTGAGGAGGAACAAAATCACTCCTGAGGCTCTTGGTGTGAGTACAAAGATTAAATATGAGCTATATAAATAAACATGAGAGTATATTAAAGTTTTAATGATCCCAGTTATATATAGCTTTAATTACTATCACATTGAAAAGAGATTCCCAGTGATATATTGGCTTCCATTTAAGTTTTATTAAAAACTAAATTGCATTCTGCTTTGGTAGGATTTTTTTTTTTGGCTTGATAAGCACAAAAATTGGTGTCAGTGAAGGCACATCATGGCCTGAAGAGATCAGTGTGTTGCCCAGGTGTCCCCGAACACAACACATGCTGGCACGGGACCTGCTACAAAATCAACTCGAATGTGTTTGGGAAGGAAGGAGCAATATCTGAGCGAGGTGGCTGGTACCAAGTTGAGGGCAGGAGCAGGAGCATCATATTCTTGAGCAATCAGAATTGTTAACTGCATTTTCAAAATACAGTGCCATCATTTCTGCAGCCCCTCTATTTATATATTAAAACCAAAGGCTACAATCCTTTCAATATGTGAGGCGTATGGTCACGTACAGAGACAAAACTCATCTTTTTGCACCAAAAATGAAGTCCCCGCCATCCCAGGCACACCTGAGCAGCTGTCAGAGCAGCACAATTTATGAAGCAGCGAGGGAAATTTGCTCTCCTCCCCTGAAAAGCTTCTTTATCTGGACTGGAGTGAACTGCTGCATTTTCTCACTGCCTTACCCACTGTCAGTGTTCGCTGCGTTCCTCTTTTGTCAGGGCCTCTTTCATGTCTGTGCTCTGCTCGCAGGAGGCTCACCGAGTCTCAGAAAAACCAGCTCACAGCTCAGCACTTACAGCTTGCCCTACGTGAAAAGAAAAGAGCACAAGAGCATCTTGGAGAGAGCAAGCCTGGCTCTAGCATTTATCAAAAGGACCTAAGAGAACAGTCAAGCGAAGGATAAATCAAGAAACAACAAAATCAGTTTCCACAACATTCAGGAGATGGATTGTTTCTGGAAAAAAAATAAAAACTTTGCAGCAGAGGAAGCAAGAAGGAAACAGATTTGCGCAAGAGGATTTCCTGCCAGGAGGCTTCTGTTGCAGCCCCCGAAACTGGGAGGTCTGATGGCTCTCCTGCTTGAAGCAGCACGGAGAATGAGGTTTCTGCCATTTATTAAGCTGTCCCCGGGGGCTTACGTTTGCTGTTCCTGAGCAAGCAGTTGATAATTTTGTAAATATCTTTCTCACATCCAGGAAATTCACAGCATACTTCAAAAGGCACGCATGTAGCTGCTGAAAGAGGAAGGAGCCTGGCGTCTTTTTTTTTTTTTTTTTTTTTCTTCCCTTTTATGAAAGTAAATAGCTCCCATAGTTTTGGAGACTAGCAGCACATGATCCCCAGCCTCACATCCCTATCTCTGGATCTCTCCATTAAAGCTCAGGGCAATTTTCTTTCAGCCATTCTCACAGCTGAAAGCTTAACAGATTCGTCTACTAAAAGCTATTACCTCTTTGTACAAACCCTTGCTTTTGTGCTCTCAGACTTGCCCACAAATTCAGCTTTGAGCTGTCATCTCGAATAACAGAGGAAATCCATTGCTAGCTTTAAAACTTATATTTTGATTTGAATTAGTTCAGCTTATGGCAAGAGAGGCTTACAGAAAATAACCTGCTCGCTAGGTTGAGCTACCTGATACACACAGAGGGGAGGAAAAACTTCTTGAAGAGCCAGGCACGACAGCGTGGCACTATCTTCCAGAAGACCTCGCCAAGTGAAAGAGCTTCCATAAAATGGAAATCACTGCCACCTGCCACACAGGTGAGACATCAGTGGGCATCAAATTTGTAATCACAGCTCATTTTCTTCAGGTTTATCCTCCAAGACTTGACTCACAGTTTTCTATCTTCAGCTCACCAAGAAAAAGGCACAACAAAAGGAGGAAAAAAAAACCTTCCTAGGCTTGGGCTTGCCTATTTATGCTCCAGTCCTCCCAAATTAACACCTCCTCAGTGGGCACACCTCCAGGAGCTGGCTGATCAGAGCTCTGGCTTGAAGTGGTTTTAACCCCGTGTTTGCCTTATATTGAGCAAAAAATACGACGATTTCTCTCCCTGTTCTCCCTTCTTTTTTATGTAATAGCTAATTAGCCTTCAGTTTTCTGGGTCCAGAAGCAATGTGTCATCCTCACATGCAGCTTTTTTTATAAATATGTAGTTCTCAGTAAACGCAAATAAATAAGGGAAATAATTGAAAAAGGTGTTCTGTGAGTTTCTGAATGTTCCTAAAGATTATACAATGAAAAGTAAACAACCAGACCCAGGAAAAAAGCTTAGACAAGAGCATAGCATATTACAAAGCAATAAAAATTTAAGGAATTCACCTGAATGTTTATGAAAACATAAATTTTAACCCTCCAGACAATGAAACAACATGCTCACTGTCGCATAATTGTGAGCATTTTGCCTCTAGACCTCAGCAGGGGATGAGTGATGAGGAATGCATGCTCTCATCCTGGTGGTGACCGGCTCTCCTGTGCCCAAGGCCACCAGGTCCAGCCATGGCCTCGGCACCTCATGGTCTTTCTGATGGATCAATCCCATCCCACTGGTGTGCCTCTTTACCCTCCTGGGTGCTGAGCACCCTAAATGATGTGCTCCCTGCTCCCCAACATGATATTCCTCCATCACCACCTGGGGGCATGGTGGCGGTGAGGCAGTGCATGTTTGGCCAGGGCTTTAAGGCCAGCGTGTAATGTGCCTCCTTGCAGGGGCAGGAAGCCAGTAGAAGAACCAGCAATTTTCCCGACATCCACTCATGGCCATAAAATCTCTATTATACAGTATTAGAACATGGCACTTGTGATTTCTCACCTGCTGGAGGCTACTACGCTCGCAGCGACACGTTTCGGACAGCTGTAAACTGCCTCGGTGTGCTGTGTTGGCATAAAGAGACCTCTTAAAACTCTTATTTGTTATAAACAAATAAGCAGGATGGAGCCAGCTGGCTTTTTGCTTCCTGGGGGCGGGTGGTTTGGGGATCAAAATCTCTGAATCCACCTGCCCAGATGAAAAGGAATTCCCTAAATAAAAGATGTGCAGAGCTGCCGCGTTTGATCGCTCAGATTATGCACGGAGCAGCTTTTCTTTTCCTCTCTCCTTCACTGTAAATGCCACAAGGATGAGCCAAGGCTCCTTGTATGTCTTCTAGCTCGTCACCTCAGAGCACACAGTTACAAAACCAGAACTCCGGCACTTTCTCCCTGTTACTAATAATAAGACAAAGTAGGATGTTCTGCAGTTTAAAGAAAAACCATGGAGATGACCTGTCTCTTCTGCAAAAGCTTTATCTTCCCTAAAGTGGTTCAGCCTGTAAGTGGTGCTGCACCAGCGATCCCACTGATCAGGCTGCAAGACCTTATTTTTATGGCATTTCAGTCTGTTTTCAGGACGGTAATTCACCCCTCAGCTCAGGGAGAGACACGAAGGAGTAGGTGGTGCTGGGTGAGGAAGGCAGGTGGATGTCATTTGTTTCACGAACTCTTAAAATAAATGTAAATGATGCACAAAATAAAGAAGTATATAGCAAAAAAAATCTTGCAATATATTTTGTTGTGGAATTCTTACAGAAAATAGCAACAAAGCCAGACTTGGGGAGACAAATCTTATTTTTGAGCGACTAAAGCCCCCAGCTTCTCGCCTCCTTTTGGAGGTGCCAGACTTTTCGGTATTTAACTTTCCTTCTGCAAGGCGAGGGCAATGCAGTTAAAAGGAAGGCCTGGCGTCTCCAAAGGGTGGGTGGGGGGTCTTGGGGCTTCTCATGCTCACTTTTTGGGGTCAATTCTAGATCTGGAAGGATTCCCAGACAGAGGGGTCAGGAGCCTGCACCACGAAATAACTGGGGAAGGCTGGAGGCCAGTCCTGCCCTGGCTTATGTGCATTCAGCATCTCAGTTCTGATATTTCCCCTTCATCAAAGCAGGAGAGCTCAAATATCTTCCCCAATGTCTTTCACAGAGATGGAGCAGTGATAGGAAGGATCTCTGGGGCATGCAGTTCATTTAGTAGCTGAAGAAACGTGTGTCCACACGGCAGCCTCGAAAATTGAGCGCTGGCTGTGAATTCAGAACTAGGCCTCTGGGGGCTGCTGCCTCGTGCCCGCGGTCTAGAACTTAATCGTTCATCCTGCTAACTAGCTGGGGGTATTCTTTGGAGAATACGCAGCAATTATAGTTCTTTACTGCCTAACTTTATAAGTTTTCATTCCTCTGTTTGAGGGTAGTTTTCTCAGAATGAGAGGCAGGGCAGGATACACTGAATTTTCCTTATAGCCCAAGGTCTGTTCCTGGAAGCTGATAAGCACCCTCATTTTCTGCTGAAGTCGGTGCAAGCAGTTGTGTAGCACTGGGTTACGCTTGAAAGTGAATGTAAAAAAAAAAAAAAAAATCAGAGATCCTGCTCAGTAATATTGTGATATTATTGGAAAATTGCTGTTGTTACGCTGGAACTGCAAGGTGCCGATGCCCTGTGCTGTACAAAGTGCTGAGCAACGGAGAGATTCAGGGCATATGGCTTAGAGCACACAGTGAATAAAGAACAAGGCAGGATGGTGTAAGCAGGAGCAGAGCAGCATTTATCTCTGCTGCTGTGTGCATGCATGTGCAGCCACACCGGGGACAGGAGACACCAAGGCTGCTCAGGTGCCAACCTGATTCCTCTGAGGCCTGGATCCTCAGCATCCATGAGCACGCTGGAGAGCTCCAGAGTGAAACCCGCTTGTATCCACGGAGGATCTGGTGAGATATCGCCTGGTTTTGTTCTCAGTCACACTGGGAAACACCAGCTCTCTGCCAGTCCCTAGGGTGAACATCAAGAGCCCGAGGAGAGAGCTGCAAAGCGCTCTGGTGTCCTACTTTGCCAAAATAGCACAATAAATATGCATGTGGAACATGGTGGAGAGATATTAAAAGGACATCGCTCCCGATTGCTCTTTCCCTTTGGATCCTTAACTGACCTGGTGCCTCTTGCTGGAATGCAAAGCATAAGGGTGCCTTGCTGACCCAGATCCAGATGTCACAAAGAGTTTGGGGATGGAATGAAGCCCAGGGATGAAAGTATAAATTAAACTTTAGTGAAGGCACAAAGAATACCCCCACTTTTTTTTTTTTTTTAAATGTCTCTATATACAGGTAATAGTGACAATTTATCTGATGCACTAGAAGGGCGTTTTACCCTTGTGCCGATGCAGACTGCTGTTCACTTTGCTTTATCTCACAGGGACTCGGGATATATCTCTGCATCTACTATTAGATTTACAAATTCATATGAGGACATGTTTTGCATTCATGTCCCACCGCATTCTTTAGGATCAAAGTGCAAACTGCTCTCTGCAGCATGGAAAAAGCACTGAGATACTTTGCTTACTGTACTTCAAACCAATCTTGTACCTAGGGGATCATCCTCTACTCCTCCTGTACTTCCTTAAGCAGTTGAATGATTAACTGTATACGATAGTAACACAAATGTATATCCAACTGCAAATATAATTACAAGAACTAAGCCGATGAATCCTTCCGAGTTAAGTACTGGCCATTACGGGTGTGTCACACACATAAAAACACTCAGCCACCATTTGGAGATCAGCTCTACCAATGGCTGAGATACTGAAGGAGTGCAAATCAAACACAGACACCTTATACAGAGATGATGTGTGTGATGACACATCCCATCATTTCTGTGTTGGGTGGGTAGAGGGCAGAGAAGGAACAATTTCTCTCTGGGGATTTAGAGGCTTTTCACTCCTGCAGAGCTTTATGACCATGATACGTCTCAGGGAGCTATAATTAAGCTTCTGGGATGGGAAAGGGAAGGAAACAGTAGGTGGAGTCCTATGCTTGCTCAGAAATGTGGTATCATCGGGACCAAAGTGTGACGGTCCGTCCCCCAGCTGGAAGTTAGAGGTTACCAGGTCCACCACTCTCCCCGCTTTGATGGCTCTGTGGACATCTCAGGTCATACACAGGGACTGACGGTTACATCTGTGGGGGTAAGAGCAAGAAGATTGCAGCTTCATCCTGAAGTGGGAGAACACAGCAGGGAAACAGAAAGCTTAGATTCATGTTTGTCCTTGGAGATTGCTGAGAAGATGCACCCAGTTTGACTCTCCTCAAGCTGGTGGACTCTTTCAGGTTGCAGAAGGTGAAAGGGATCAACCCGTAAAATGCTGTTTGTAACCCCAAAACATCAGCGTTAGCACTGAGCTCTCGGGGTGTGAGCACTTACCACAGCCACCACGGAGGAGCCTGGCCCTCGTCACCATCAGATCCTTTCTGTAGTGGTCTGATGGGGAGCAACGTGCTGGAATTCAGGCCTGGCACACCAGAAGACATCCCTGGTCAGATAAATTACCAGCCCAACACCTCCGTCCTGGCAGGACATGCTCCCATGAGCACACACAAACCCACTGTGGGGTGAAGCATCCATTCTGCCATATAGATGCAAGCAGAGCCAAGCACAGTTTAAGTGGAGAAGAGGAGGATTTAGGCAACATGGATGGGGAGGATTTAGGCAGCGGAGGACAGGCAGCTCATTACATAAGAGAAGTTGCTGGGGAAGCAAAATATCCCTGCAGACATCCCCTCCTCACTGACATCACACCCCATTTCCCAAATTCATCATCTCACTGCACAGGGCCGGGAAGTGAGTAACCGCAGGAACATGACCTCTGCAGGACAATTATGAGAGCAATTAATAACGTGTTGGGGAGAGCCTGGTCATGCTGCTCCTGCCACCCCTCTAGTCCTGCTGCTGGTCTCCTTCACCAGCAACATGCTGTGGTTGCAGCTGCCTCTGCGCTCATTTTAGGGCTTGCAACAGCATCAGCCACCTCACTGGGTCGTGGGAAGAGCATCATATTTCTGTTTCAGGAGGGTGATT
Source organism: Anas platyrhynchos (assembly GCF_047663525.1). Taxonomy (NCBI): domain Eukaryota; kingdom Metazoa; phylum Chordata; class Aves; order Anseriformes; family Anatidae; genus Anas; species Anas platyrhynchos. The sequence goes on along the minus strand of NC_092608.1, from coordinate 3,162,559 downwards.
GCTGTGGTTCCCTTGCACATGCCACGTGCTCCATCTGAAAGCCACTTACAGCATGAAAGGGAGCTGGCACTGCAGTTCTTGGGAACCCTAAGATCTTTTGGTCCCTAATTTTGGAAGTGCCAGGGACCTTCCCCTCTTGCTAATGAATGTGGCCACAGGGTTAGGATGTCCGTGGTGTCCTAGGTGTCAGTCGCTGATTAGCAGGTGTCCTGGAAAAGCCACCTGCCCAGCTAGAAAGGTGAAAAGCTTTACAAAGAGCCATCTTAGATCTGCCAGGTTGATGAAAATAATCCTTCCAAAAAGAAGGTATTTTAATCAAATACCTTTATTAGATTAAATTTAATAAGCACATTTTAAGACAACAGTTTGAGGGTCTAGGCTGGAAAAGTCATGGTAGAAAAAAAAAAAAAAAAAAAAAAGCTTGAGCTACAACCTTGTATATTCACCTCTTTAGGTTCTCATAAGGTTCTCAATCCTATATCGTGGTGGTTCTCAATCCTATACCATCATTCAGGATTTCTTAGCAGAGCCTCAGAAGCGGCTCAACAAGTGCTCTGCGGAAAGGGACTTGTGTATGCAGCTGTGTTCAATTTTTATTTTATTTTTAATGGTTCTTTTGAGATTTGTTATGCCTGCGTAGGCACAGCAGTGTTGCACGAAGCTCTCACTTCTTGCAAACGCTGGAGGCTTTGCTAAATTTTAAGGTGATTCCTCTCTGCTATACGAGACGGGCTGCACAGGTTCATGACTATAGAAAATAGTAAAAATTGTAGAGACTGAAATCTCAGCGAGTTCATCAGCTGGGCATGCAGTTTTCTGCCCTGGTGGCAGGTAGTAGGAGACACTGGTGAAATCTGGAGCAGCTCTGCCTCTGACAACAAACTTTCCTTGCCAACCACTGTAGAAGCAGCACAATTTGGGAAGCCAGCAGCCTGCTAGGCTCGGTGTCACAGCTCACCAGTGATTTATAAACCACGGTGTATCCATCGGTCCGAGTCACTTACTCCTGAAATAATGGACTAGGGGGGGAAAAAAAAAAAAAAGACAGACAGACCTGACCTTATGTGCAGGGAATGGCTGCTATTCCTGCTATTCGAGAAGCCAGCCATGAGTGGCTGAATCACGCAGCCTCAAGCTGCTGAGGAGTCACGCTCACGAGTTCCAGAGTATCAGGAAAATTACGGCATTGCCTCGGTGCCTTGTAACGATTATCTAATCGTGGTGCTTTCCTGGTGACTACAGGAAGTGGAGGGCAGTGCTAAGGTAGGCGCCAGGAGGATCTGGAGTTTGAATGAGGTGAAGTGCAGAGGACCCAGGACTCGGGTTTGGATGGGTCAGGCAAGATGGGCATCGCCTACAGGGCAGGAGGCACCTGAGGGGCTCGATCCACGGCTCTAACAGGAACAGTTTCTCTCCAAATCCATACCGAGCTACCTTAGTGGATGTTTATCAGCAGTGCATGACTCTGGTGGTGTTCCCCATTCCAAATCCTGTTTAAAACCTTCTCCCTGTGCTCTGAGGGGTCACTGCCATGCTAAGGGGTGCAGCTTGCCCTGGCCCTGCTCCCTGCACGGAGCATTTCCCAACATTGCCTCCCCATGCAGCACAGAATTTCCCCTCCTATAAAGTCAGATAACGTCCGTGATAACCGTAGTTACTGGAAGTTACATAGCTCATTATGTCTGTAAAGTGTCTGGAGATTGTCCGATACAAACAGCTACGGCAGGGCGAAATATAATCGCGTTAGAAGTGTCCCAGGGTGAGTTCCCATCTAGCTTAGCTGGTGACTCACCGAGGCTCTTTCCTGACGGTACACAATATCTGCTTTGGAATTTAAATAACCCAGTCTTGCCCCAGGTACAAACTGCTGCCATGATGATAAGGCTTCCCTGGGAACACCTGGCTGCACGTGGAGCCCGACAAACACAAGAGCCCATGAGTTAGCATGGGAAACATCCCTTGGTAAGGCTGTTTACCACCCCAGAGCATTAATTGCAGGAGTGCCGGGCCTTCTGACTCCCAAAAACACCGGAGGATCAAAAAGGGATGCTAGGAAAACCCACCACTGCCTCTCACCATTTCTTCACCCCCTGGTTAAGATGAAAGAGGACGGTGGAGAGCAGAGCTACTGAGCTGGGGCCGTGCCCAAACCCTCAGAGGCTGTGGAGGGGGGGGTGGGAAATGTTTTCACTGCCTTTCAGAAGCGTGGGAGCAGGCACAGAAGTGTGTGAGCTAATAGCAAACACACCCCAAGCAGCATCGCCCAGCTGCGAGCATTTAACCCTGCACAGGGTCCTGTTATATGGTGCACGAGGGGGGTTGTTTTAGGAGGGCTGGTTTAATCCTGCAAAAGCTGAGGCTGAGCAGGCTGTCTCGGGATGCCTTTGTGCTTCATCAGCTGCTCCCTCAGGCTCCTCTCCTCATGCAAGACCTTCCAGAGCCCTTCCAGGCTCTATACAGCCCTAGGCTGTGTCCTAATGAAGGGAAGGAGCTGTAGGCAGTACCCGAAACCTAAGCAAAAGGGAGCATCCCCAGGCGGGTGGCACACCATACTGAGAAACTAGCTAGCCTTGGAGGGAGGGAGAGAGAGGTCGGAGGCAGCTTGGTGCTTTTTCATTTATTTTCTTTGTTTTGCCAGCCATCCTCATTTAGTGGCTTTAGTTTATCTACTGAGGTGGACTACACAGAGAACAAAAGGTGTTATGTTTGAGCAACAGCAGCAGGGGTGAAGACAAGCCAAGGAAATTGGTTAAAGCCACACTCAGCAGTCTCTTCTCACCACTCTGTACCATACATGCTTCTTTTTACACTAAGAAGACCAGCCTGCAGGTTTTTAAATGGCCACATCCTCAGCCCTCTGGTAGCTGCTGTTAGAAATAATCTTTTCCATTACAAACCTTCCCAAAGCCCCCCAAAAAGAGTACATACCCCTTAGAAGATCTCATCACTTCGCCCGCAGTCCTAGATGAGATGTCAAGGCCTGCTGATACTGGGGAAAAAAGGAGAGGTGATGGTGGAGAGCCTGCAATAATTGAAGGCTTCAGTGTTTCAATTGGGGTTATTTGCTGCAGGTGGGGTCCTGCGTGCTCAGGGCTCTGGCTGGGGCCACCAGCCCTACGTGAGAGCCAGTTCCCATCCAAATACACAATGCAGACAACGATTATGATGAAAAAAGGCTGATAGCCCTATTTTTAAAATTATTTTGGAAATGATGAATAGAGGTCTATGCAGAGGAACTGTTCCTACTGGGCACCACGGGGTCTCTAAGTGCCAAGGTGTGGGGATGTGCTCCTGGTCCTCGTGGATCCCCCCCCATAGCCCAGCTCCTGACACACTCAGCATCTTCCTCCAAGCAGAGTACAGAAATAACACTGGGACAGCCTCCCACTCGTTTTTGGAAGCCAACCCCTTCATCATTGTCATCATCATCATCATCAACCCAGCGCGGCGATAAACCTGGGCGCATGCAGTGCTTGCACAGCCGGAGCCTCTGCATGGGGGGAGGAGGGCGAGGGCAAGTGTTTGCCCCAGTTCCCCATCTTCTGGGCTGACTAAAGGGATGAAGGGCTTCAAGTGTGCTTGTGGCTGGTTTCAGAGCACGGCTCATCTTTCTCATCATCATAAAAAGCTCGCTGGTGCTCCACTGACTCCACGGGGAGAGGATCTCAGCCGTACCCAAAGCGCGCTACCCAAAGCAGCATCCCCGGGCGCGCTGCAACGTTACCCAAACATCGCTCATTTTGAGCTCAATTTACCAAAGTGCTCACGCAGGTGACTAAGTGGGCAAGACGCTTAAATCCTGCCTTGCAGCCACTCATCCGACATCCTGCTTTGTCAGCCACGCGCACCGTTTGCTCTCCCAGCCTCGCTCGTCCCCGCGCAGCCCTATAAATAGATGGGAAGCATCGCTCAGCCGAGTTGTGGGGGCTGCTGCTATCTCTCCTGCTATCAATACAGCCTGCTGAGGGATGTTCCCCACTGATTAAGGTCTGGGAAAGCTGCTCCTAATTTGTCCTCTCCATTGAGGCACTTGTCAGCCCGTGGAGCTCGGTGGGAGCTCGCTGCAGGGACCGTGCCCTAGGCCAGGTCCTTCCAGCTGTGGGAGGATCAGGTAACCCTAGATTGAATCCTAAAGGTTGCTTGAACCTCAAGTCGTTTCACCATTCTTTTATTCCTGAAGGCCTCCTTTAGGGTTTCAGCTCGCTAGAGCTGAGCTGTGTGACCTGGAGTAGAGGAATTTAGAAGCCAAAGTGAGTTGTCTCTGACTGTCACTAAAATCTGGGGGATTTTGACAGTTTTCTGTCCCAAAAAAAGCAAGCAGTTCCATGCACTTTACAGCAAAGTTTCCCATCCATCAGGGACTTCCTGACACCACCCTAAAAAACCCACACACAATCTTGTACTGCTTTTGGAGAAATTGAGCAAAGCAAAAAATTACTTGCAACAAATGAGAACGAGGCTAAATTTTGCAGGTTTGTCCATTCCTCCTCGCCCCCACATCTGTTTCCTTATCTGCACGCGGGTACAAATTTGTTGGTTCATTTATCTGGATCGTGAACTGATGCCCTTTGAACTACAAAAGCCTTGAACGTTGAATAATATTTCCCTGTCAATAACTGCCAAAAGCTGCAAGGAATAAAATTTCCTTCTCTGCCAGAAGCCACACGGTTTTATTTTGAGTGATTCCACAGGAGCCTGAAAGCAGACGTAGAACTGTACAGAGTGCTTCAATTAGTTTATAAACATCTTTTGTGCATTTAAATTTCTACTGGATTTTTCTATTGCAACCTTTTATTTCCTTTTTCCTACCAATCACAAGAAATTTGACTGTCAGAATCCTGTTTCTGCCCCTAATCTAAGGCATTTTCAAATTATTTGGCCTTTGGGAAGAAACACGAGGAAAATAATTGTTGATTTTAGGTGTCCCAAAGGGTGATTTGCTGCCTTGTGAAAAACGTGCCCAGGATCCCAAGGCGTTGAAAATTGGAGAGATTAAATAAAAAAACAAACATCTGAACTGGGCGAAGAGCTGTAAAAACCTGCAAGGAGGGTGTTTTTCAGCAAGGTGAGGACGAACAAACAAAGATTTCTCCCCGGCACTTCCCGGGGGCATTGGCCACCAGCAGCGCGCTCTGCTCTCCGCGGCGCCTTATCGAGAGCATTCCTGCCTGCCCTGTTTGTCACAGGAACCGGCCCGGAGTGGAAGTGCCCTGGCAGCCAATGACGGGTTCGGGGTAATTGGGAAAGGCAGGTGGAGCAGGTAAGTCACCCCTAGGCAGGAAGGTATAAAAGATACTCGGATCGCAGCGGCGCGGCCACTCGGGCGCAGGGAGCTGGGTAGGGCGCTGCTCTCGCCCGACCTGCCCCGCTGGGAGAGAAATCAGAAAGCTGCCGGGAGCTGAAATGCCAGAAGAAGGCTTGAAAATAAAAAGCCTCCGAGCCTAAGCCTATCCTCTGGAAAGAAGACTCTTCAGGGGTAGAAAGCAAGAGCCCCGAACATGCTTTGCTCCTTCTAACTGCCCTCTGACCAGGTATTTATAGCCTTTAATCTGCCCTACGCCTCTTGACTTGCTGTCTGCTCGGTAGCGCTAAATTCAAGATACCGTCGGGGTTTGTGTTACAGGACGGGGCTGGCCACGCTCTGAGCCGCGTGGTGGCTTTTGTCTGACTTTATGGCATGGAAAGAAGTTTTTCTCGAAGTTGCTGAGAGGTGGAAAGTACTTCCCTCGGGTCTGAAGCCGAGCAAGTGTGGCTGTCCCAAATGGTTTAGGGTTTTTGGGTGGTGTTCCCAAAGTTTCTGGCAAGCCCAGCTTGTCAGCGGTGTAAACAGCTGAGGAAGAGCTGTGTGGCCATGGGAGCCTGAACAGTTAAAGATATTGCCTTGTATTAAAATATTCATGTGATCATCTAGTTAAAAAAATGAATAAATAAGCCCAGCTGAGAAGAAAACCCGGGTTTAGTAGCACAGCAGTGGTGTCCAGGAGAAATTGTGGATCCCATGCTAGCTGCTGCCCAAACCCAAGTTAATTTTCTGCCTGTCAGTGCTGCAGCAGCACACCGACAGACGAGGGGCAGGCTTCCCAGGGATGGCTTTGCACTGCCCTTCCCCATCTCTGCTGTCCCCTGCTCTTGGTTTTTCCCCAGTTCAAGCCAGCTGCCTGTGCCGTGTCTCATCACGTTGACTCATCACGCCAAGATAAACACGAGCAGGTTCCAAATTTATCAAAACCAGCGCGTATTTGTGGTGTCACGATCATCTCGAGCAAAGGGAAGACAGGGGCAAAAGCTCGTCTCTTCATTTAAGAGCACTTAAGTTTACTGTCGGGATGCTGCCTTAGTAAAAATCCCCACTGAGCATCTTTTTCGACTAGGGTATGAAATTGGTGTGTGGGTAAGCAAAGGCTCCCTTTTTGTGAGGTTACCTTCTGCTCTGAGGCTTGCTGCTTGTAATTTCTCCACGCCGAGGGCCTGCACAGACCCGGACATGGGGGACAGAGGGCTGCACGAGAGAAGATTTTAGTAAAAACCTGAAGAGCAACAACAAAAAAAAACAAACGAGGCTTTCCTGTGTCTCTGCACCAACCAGGGCTTGGATTTGTGATTCATCAGAACCTGGCAGATTGTGCCAAATAAAAAACGGCATGGTGATCCAGGAATGAAAAAAAAAAAAAAAAGGCAAAAATACAAACCAAAATTTGCAAAACAAATATTGCTGAAAAGTGCAGGTAGTCTGACTGCAACTTAAAATTTAACTTGAGGAGGAGCCTCGTTTAGAAGAGAAAAAGAAAAACACTTAAGGCAAGAGCGGCTTTAGCTAAAAGCAAAGTTTTCTTCCATAGGTGTAGTCTGGGTACATTAGGTTGGCTTGGCTCTGGCAGCTCTCGCTGTGATGGGAGAGGTGAGAATCCTTCGTCCTTACATAACGGAGAGATTTCTGTGCCGTGGTAGCAATACGCAGAATTGCTGATGCCTTGAATTAGCCTTTTTTTTTTTGCTCAAGACACAGCGTGCAGCCTGTGTTGCTAAGCCTCGGCTGGATCGAGTGGAGAGCTGTAATTACAGCAGCAATCTGAACGTCTCTGACTTGTCTTGGGAGATTTACCGGTGACAAAGAATCAAGCCCAGCCAGTTCAGTGACACAGCCCCAGAAAATGCTCCCTGGGCAGGCAGCACCGCGGCCATCGCCGCGAATTTCCTGCAGCTAAACGCTTGCTTTCAGGCTCGGTATCGGAAAGGCCACGCACCTGATAGCAGGACGCAGGCAAGGCAGCGTTTCTGGGCTGGAGAACTGGCATCCAAGGTTATAAACTGGCATCCAAGCTCGCTGGAAGGGCTGGGGTAACTCGGTTGTAAATCAATTTGCTGCAACCAGCGGGCGAGACGCTCAGCTCCGCGCCCCTGCTTGCAGAAAGCAACTGGCAGCACGCAGCAGGGCTCGGGGTGCCCGGCACTCCCCCAGGGCCGAGGGCAGGGACAGAAGTTTGCTTTCCTACGGAAAATGCAGCAACAAGGAAACGCTGGAGAATTCCCCCTGCTCCGGCACAAAGGCCATTTCCTTCAACGGTTCCCTTCTTGCTGCGTCACGGTGACAGAGGATGGGACACATTTTTGCAAAAAAATTACGTTTTCTCCCTTCCCTCCGGTCCCGCTGCTGCCTGGAAGACTTCAGATCCCTCTGTGCATCACCAGCACAGCATCGTTGGGTGGTGCCTGGCTCAGAGAGCCACGATTCGGCACCCAAAGCTCCGTCTGAGCGCACTGAGAGCATCACCACCCCTCCGCTACCCCCCCGACTGAACAGTGTTATCTGTCTCTTAGGCCTTGCTCATGCTGCCACCATAATATCTGAGTGCCTCCCAGCCTAGTGGACTGCTATCGTGAGGTCCCTGCTCGACCTCATGGAGTCCTCTGCTCTCCTCCCTGCCCAGGTGTCGGGGAGCACCGGCTGGGGTAGGTTTTTGTGCGTTTTCTCTGCCCAGAGCGAGGCACTTTTGGGGAAGGACTGCAGCCGTCTCTAATGCCAAGGGGGATTCTGGTGGAAAGGCTTTGGCTGGACGGTGGACTTTTGGCTGGACTGCTGCTTGCTTGCTTCTTGGCAGGTTGTTCGCCTTGGGCATGCAGCTTCCAACAGGCTGCGTGTTGTTCTCGCCTCTAGCAGGGGTCTCTTCCAGGCTCAGGACGCAGCAGAAGCCGTGAACTTGCTCTTCGGTCCTCCTATGGGGTTAAGGATAAGGTTGGTGATGGGTGTTTTTGCATGGTTTAAAACTAAAGGGGTGTTTTTTTTTTCTTCTCTTCCAGAGTCTCCCAGGGCTCTCGTTATCTCCCCGGGCACCGTCATGTCGTGTTTCACCCAGCTGTGGCACTCCAGCACCCCGGACTCGCCCACCAGCCCCGTCCCCGCCTCTCCAAATGAAGCCCCCATCCCCATCAGCCCCATCGTTATCACCTCCCCAGGGGACAGCAAGAGGAAAGCCAGGTCCCCCACCGACAAGCCGGGCTCTCCAAACCCAACCTCCCCGAAGCCGACCTCCCCCGTCGAATGTTCCATTTGCTTCAACACCTACGACAACACCTTCAAGACGCCCAAACTGCTCCAATGCTCCCACGTGTTCTGCCTGGAGTGCGTGGCCCGCCTGAGCAAAGGGCTGCCCCCGAACCACCCCGAGGACCAGCTCCCCTGCCCCTTCTGCCGCCAGCTGACCAGCATCCCCCTGGAAGGCGTCCCGGCTCTCGAGACCAGCAAGGAGCTCCTGGCCACGCTGCCCCCTGAGCTGCAGCAGGAGAAGGTGCTGTGGATGGAGGGGACCAAGCTCTGCTGCCGCCGGTCCTCCGACGACCCCGAGAACCCAGACTCGTGCATCTCCATCGACGTTGCCATGAGCAAACCCGAAAGCCCAGAGGCTCCCCCGACGGGGCTGGCGGGGAGGCTGTCCCGCTGCGACATGTGCGACGACTGGAAGCGCATCGTCCTCCTCTCGGCCCTCATCATCATCCTCTTCTGCATCATCCTGTGGCCGGTGCAGTGCGCCCTGAAGACGGGGAACCTCCGCTGCTTCACCAGGACTGTGGCGATGAGCAGGCCGGAATACCTCCCCCCGAAACACACCACGGCAGCCCCAGCCGTCACGCAGATCCCTTTCCAGTAGCAGCCCAGCGAGGAGGCACTTTGGGGAGGCAGGAGCAGGGCTCGCTGCCTGGCAGCATCCCTCGCCGTGCCTGCACACCCCGAGGTCTCCACACTCGTTCCGTGGCTGCGCTTGGGTGCAGGCACCCTCTTCCAAGAGCTCTGCTGAAACCCGTGCCTGCCAAGCTGTCTCTGGCCCAGAAACGCTCTCAGGAGCTGTCAGCATCCCTCTGCCAACTCTCCATGGGAACCAGAGCCTCGAAAGCTGTTGCAAAGGTGCGGTGGGCGACGGATTCACTTCTAGGACTGCTCACCCGGAGAGGCGCAGGGGCCTTGGCTGGATACCAGATGACAGTGGGTGTAGTTCCTTCCACCTCCCTTGGGGAATAAAGGGCTGTTTCTTTTTGCAAACCGAAGGATCTACATGCTTATTCCTGCGAGGAGCTGGGTTTGGGAGAGTAAAGACATGTCAGAGTTGCACAAGCAGGTGAGGAGTAGCCTTATCCCACAGCCTTGAAACATTTCAGTTGTGCGTTGGGTGCTGGAGGTGTTAAATGCTGCCTCCTGCTGACAAAACCCATCCATCCCCGCCGCTCACCGGAGCTGTTACCACCGGGACGAGCTAAGGCACTGCTGAAATTGTGAACAGAAGAGAGTAGCATTTATTTATTTTTTTTTCCTCCCAGAAGGTGCTTAAAAATCACTCATCCCTTACCTGGAAGGATGAGCGCGCCCAGGGTGAGCTCTGCTAGGCACACCAGCACGATGCTGCCCCTCGGTGAGCTTCATTCACACCTCTCCCAGGCAAATCCTTGCCAAAATGACAGAAGCTCCAGCTTCTGACAGCTTTACCCTCCTAATCTCAAAAGGTGTCAGTATTAAGACACGGGCCAGTTGCTTACACGATATTTTTATTTAAAGCAGTGATTTTCCGACAGTGATTAACAAAGGTCTTCGTGAAGAAGGCGGCTTACAATTAAATCTTGTTTATTCAAACACATGGATGTAAGACAGGATTGTTTGCAAGTACCATACGTGTATGTATTAAATTATGTTTTCTACGACGCGAGGTGTCAATTTGTAGCATTTACTCCACATTTTCCCCTCTTACTTGCAGTTGGAGGTGCCCGCTCAGCAGTGCCGGGTCTGGCACCTCTGGAAGTTCATACTCGCTGCCATCGAGGTGGTGTTGTCCCAGATGCAGCTGCCCCTGTAATTCCCCGATTTAACCTGAAAAAGGAGACGCTGCCAGGGCTGCTCATCCTTTGCTTCTTGCCAGCTGGATGAAAAACATTTCCAGTCTCGCTTTGCAGCAAAGCTGGTTTGAAATAAAATTAAAAAAAAAAAAAAAAAGCCAAAGCAATGGCAGAAATAACCCTAGTCTGTCGCTATGCAAACCTGCTGCTGGGGGTGCTGCTGGGCTGCAGGTGGGATTATCTGTGCCAGCCACACGGCTGCAGAACCCCCCCAGGCACTGCAGCAGCCACCAGAGGCACTGGGCTTGAGAGGGATTCTCCCTGCCTGTTCCCTGGTGCTCGCTATCTTCCCAGCACCAACTTCAGGTTGTTCCTGGAAAAGGCAGATTTAAGGCAGAGGAGGCACTTCCATTTTACACGGGGTGCATTGGAAAGCCCAGCAAATTGATGCTAAGCAGCAAAAGTGCTTTGCCGTGCACATCTTGGTTGGCGCTCAGTCCCACTGATGGGACCTAAGGGCAGGCGAGAGGGAAATAATATCTTCAGCTCAACAGCCTCATAAAATCTGTTGTGGTGGCAAACTGAGCACAGAGCTGTTCTCACAGCTCCGGCTATTCCTAGCAGTCTGTCGCAGCATCCTTCTGGGGACTGTCCCTCTGCACTTCCCCTCCTCACCGCCTACTGAGGAAGAAGGTCTGAAGGTCTAGCTCACACGCAGCCGAACCTCACACTCATGCATAGTCAAAAGGAAGGATCAAAGCAAGTGGAAACAGGCCCCCAAGCAGTAACATTGGGGTTAGGAGACATCCCTGCTGTCCACACCACTCGACACTCTGTCACTTTCCCAAAGAGCAAAGCGCTTAGAAAGAAAGAAACCAGAAATAAAAAGCCTTGAGAATATTCAACATTTATTAAAAGTGCAATAAAAATAAACAGTTCTCCCGTCCCTGTGACCAGGGAGCAGGAAGACCAGCCAGGAAATACAGCCAAGGTTGTCATTGTGCTTTTGTTCAACCCCTTCTGCTCAGCCAGGGGAGCCAGCACCCTGGGCACCAGTGCCCCGGCACGCAGGGGGCCGCACGTCTGCCCTCTTCCAGGCACCTAGGAGGACACCAGCATCGTCCCCACGCATGCTCCAGAGCTTCAGGCACTGGCACTCAAGCCCAAAACGCCCCAGAGAGAGCACTTTCAGTCCCTGGTGCATCCTGCAAAAAGGGGGTTCTTTGGCAGGGCTAGTTGCAGACCTCAGGGCCGGAACGGCGGGGAGCCCTGGGAGTCACAAGTCGAGATTTAATCAACAGAGCTGGAATATTCCACTCAATAACACAAATCTTCACGGCACTGGTCAAGCCACAAGCGCTCCTACAGCACCCCTACTCTGCAGACACAGCACTTGCCTTGTGGGACGGTTGCAAGGGGAAAAAAAAAGAGCTCATACAGCAAGGTAACGGCAGAGCTGCGTCCAACTCAGAGGGGCCCAGCTCAAGTTCAGCTCAAGTCTAGCATCCTACGCTGTGTTACTCGCTCGGGGGTGGCTAAAAGCACAGTGCACAGCCAAAGCTGCTTTCCTACTCTTCAGCACCCTTCAGCTAGGTGGGATCTCCCAGAGCTCAATGTTCAGACCTGCACCAGGGTGGAGATGCCCCCCTCCAGCCCCGGTTCTGCTCCAAAAACCGAGCTCCGTGGGCTCTCAGGCACGCGCACCCCCTCCTGCTGCACGGTGGCAGCAGGGATGCCCGGGGTGCTTTGGCAGGCTTGCATAGAAAGCTAGAACTGGGACAACCCAAAGGAAGCGTGAGGAGAAGAATCAGAGGCACGGATAGACGTGGCCAGGCCGTGCTCCCTCCTCCTCACCTCCACAGGCAGCGAAGTTACTCCAGGAATTAGCCGAGAGCCACTTCTAGCTTGGAAATGATCGACCTAATGAAAACATCCGAGTGCACTAATACTTTGCTAACGCCCTAAACGGGCAACCCTGGGAAAGCTCCTAAGCAAACAGTCGTTTCCATTCCTTTAACGATTTGCGTGTAAAAAATAAGAATCTTAAATTAAAAAAAAAAAAATTAAAACTGAGCCTTGATGCCCAACGAATGTCCAGAGGCACTTCCACATAAATATCAACCTACTGATACAGGGGAGACCGGGAGAAGATCCTTCTCGAGAATAAGTTAGGTCAAGGCATGTTCTTAAGGCGCAGGCTCTGCTTGCTTCTTGCAGCCAGCTTCTGAACTCCTTGCTGAATCCAAGGTGCTAGGGGAAGGCAAAAAGGGCAAAAAACCATTGTCCGCAGTTGCAGCACGTGGAAAGGGTGGACGTAAACACCATCAATCCTGCAGGCCAAGACAAGAAGGAAGAAAGAGGGCAGGGTTTATAACCGAGGGAAGGGGATGGGGATGGCACAGAGCTGAGACACTGCTGGTGTGCAAAGTTCCTCCGATTTGTTCCCAGTGCCTGCCAGCTCCCCAAGTCCGAAAAGCAGACCTCTCCCTTGCAGTACAGGTAGCATTTTTATTAAAACGAGCACGTTTGCCTACTGAGATCTCCCCACCCCATTTCTCCCTGGCCACAGCCGTGTCTTTAGGCTCTGTCAAGCTTCATCAGAGCACGTTTGGCTTCCCTGCTGTGAACAGGGAGCTGTGCGTGTGCTGAGCTGAAGGCTGGGGTGAGAGGTGAGGTAAAGGGATGGCAGTGACACTCGGTTAACCACGGGAAGCATTCCTACCTGGGCAGCCTCCGCACAGCTCACCTCCGACTCTTTATCGCCCCGTGTTACTCATCCCTGAAACCTTGGGGCTTTTGATGTTGAGGTTCTCGTAGACGGAAGCTGATTCATCATCCACCCTGTCAGGACACAAAGCCTTGTCATGCCCGGCCTGGGCTTTGGATCCTTGCCCAGGGGCAGGTGGCCGGTCGGAAGCGGGGAATGACCCAACCAAGCTCCCTTTCTCCCTCCCTGGCCCTGACACTGGTTTGGGGCCCTGTTCTCTCGTCCTCTGGCTCAGCTGTCCCTCCGAGGTGTGAATCCAGCTGGGGAATAGAGCCTTGAGCCTTCCTCTGCGTGCCAGCCTTGCAAGGGTGCAACCTTCCTGCAGGATCAGTGCACACAGTTCCTGTTTTGTTTTTTTTTTTTTTTCCTATTTTTTTTTTTTTAATCTACATACCCAATTCTCCGGATTTTCCAAAATCTAATGGAAGGGAAGTGTCAGACTGGGTGTTAGGAAAAGGTTCTTCACCGAGAGCACTGGCACAGGGACGTGGTCACAGCCCTGAGCCCTTCAGGGTTTGAGAAGTGTTTGGACAACGCTCTCAGACACGTGGTCTGATTTTTGGGTGGTCCTGCGTGGAGCCAGGATATGGACCTGATGGTCCTCGTGGCTCTCCTCCAGCTCGGGATATTCTGTTATTCTCTGAAAGGGACACTACAAAGCAGCTCTGAGCACCTCTAGAGCCAATCTGACACCCAGCACCCAACTCGGGATGCCTGGAGCTGGCAGGACTGGCCGATTGGAGCTCCTTAACTCCATCCCTCACACTCCTCTCTGCCATCATTTACGCAGAGCTCCAGTTTCAAAGCCAAACCCTTGAAGCAGGACCCAGAGGACTCCTCTTTTCTTCCTTCAGGTTTTGCTGTAAAACTCCCCCAGTGGCTGCGATGCTGTTCCGCTCCCTAGCAGCGCAGAGCTAAGGCTGTGGGGCTGCAGGAATTGAAGGCTGGGTTTTTATTTCCCCCTTTCCTTTCCAAAGCCTGTGCAAAACTCCAAGACAGGAGGCGGGTGGGCTGCTCACAGCATGCTGACAGCGTGGTGGGATCACCTGCTTATTTTGAGGCACTGCCATCTGCCAGCCAGGAACAGGCTGGCAAGGGGTGGCTACTGGGGACTACACTGCAGCTATTCTCCTGCTGCTACGGGAATTTTTAGACCCAGCAGAGACATCCAGCTTACACAGACTGAGCCCGTGGCGAAGGAGGCTGCCCTTTGGCTCGGCCTTTTTCCATAGGAGAGTAGCCGATATTCAAGTAGTCTCGCTCTTTCCTTTTATTCCTCTGAAAGAGAAGGCAGAGACATTAAAACCCCGGTCAGAGCTGAGGCAGAAGAAAAGCCCTACAGCATCCCAAATCCAGCAGGGAGCAGTGGGTGCAGGATTTTTGTCCCAGTCCGAAGGCGGCAGGGGAAGTGGTCGCGGTGCCTGGTGTCCACCACAACCTGCCCCTGGATTTCCAACCAAGCTGAACAGGACTCACCTGTTCTTCTTCCAACCTCTTCTGCTCAGCCTCAATGAACTGCTGGACTGCCATGTAAACGAACTTGTACTGTGCCTCCGTCTGCACCATGCCCGAGCGCTGCCTGCGTACCATCTGGATAGTTTTGGGGATGTCGATATCGCAGTCCAAGCCTGCTCGAGGTGAGAGAGGGAGATTTGAGGGAGCGGCAATGGGGTTGAAAAAATTATTCATGCTTGTGTGGTTTAAGGAATAGGTTCCTAATGACCCCTGGAGCAGACCCAGAGCTGCCCACGGAGAGTGCTGCAATAGCGCTGGAGGTTCAGGTAAGGGTGGCAGCCCTCCCATCCAGAAGGGTTTGGGGGACTCCTCTCCAAAAGGGCTTCTGGAGTTACATGCCAATAAGAGAGGGCTGCCCAGGGAACCTTGAAATGTTGGCCCCATTGATGCCAAAAAGAAAATTCTCCCAAAAGAATGGCCCATGCGCACACCGACTACTTGGGGCTGGGGCACAGCTCAGCACTGCAGGGATGGAGCAACATTTCTTGGCTCACAGGCTACACAAAAGCCCCTCTCACCCCACATGCAGACCTGTCCTGTGTCCAAAATGAGTAAAACCCACTGCTGGGAGATCGTGGACCCCCTGCTTACACAAGAGCAGGGTTATCCCCTAAGAGGACAGGGTCAGGCAAACAGTGGAAGCCACGAGGTGTACATGGGGCCGTACCTTGCCTGTGGATAATATCCACCAGAATGTCTATCACGATGATGGTGCCTGTGCGTCCTATTCCAGCACTGGAGAGAGAAAAGGAAAAACGACTGCAGGAGGAGCCTTTGCCCTGTTGATCGTTGCAGCTCCCGCAGTCAGCCCCATCCCTGGTCCATCCCAGATGGATTTGGACGAACCCACCACCAGTTTGTGTGATAACCCAGCTGTGAGTAATGAAAGGAAAAGACACGAGGTTCCCCTTCCCCACGGCACTGCCCCGCTGGCTCATACCTGCAGTGCACTATGATCGGCCCCGTGTCAGGAATGCTTCGCTGTGCCCGGTTCACTTGGTCCAGAAAGCTGAGAACCCCTCCCGGCTCGTTGGGCACCCCGTGGTCCGGCCAGCTGAAATACTGATAGTGCTTCACCACCCGGGGACGCTCGTCCTGCGGGGAGCAGAGACCCACCGCCTGGTCAGGACACCCCTTCCTTCCTTTCTACTTAACAAAACCAAGGCAAAACGGCCCAGAACTTCAGCACTGGGTAAAAATCCCCGGGGTCTCTCAGCTCCAGGCCTTTCAAACAGGATTGGGACAGCAGCAGGGGACTCACCCTGTCCGTGCGCGCGATCTCCAGCTCCCGCAGGTAGTAGCCCTGGGCCTCGCGCTCGCTCACGTTGCGCACGCAGATGCAGCCGTACTCCTTGGCGCAGCCCTTGTCTGGCCAGTAGCGGAAACATTTGTTCTGCAGCAACGTGGGAGAGATGCTCGTTAGTGGGGAGCTGGGGAGGGACCCCCGAACGTCTCGCCGGGGACGCTGCTGCGCTCCGTGAGCAGCCCCAGGGTGAAGGTTTAAGGGGAACCACACGTTTCCTCGAGCTGTGCTGGGAAGGGGCAGTCCTAGAAGTGTTGCTTCATGGAATTCCTCTCCCCTTTTGCAAAAGCAGAGCTGTCCCAGCGGGGCTTGAAAGGCAACTTTCCTCCCTTACACAGCCTGTGACTCCCTCCCCTGCAAGGTCCCCATCATTACAGGCAGGGACCTGCAGCTGTCCAGGCAGGATAATGCACTCAGGTCGACCACCCAAGATTATTTCATTACTGATTCCACTTCATGTGCTTACACAAGCCCCTGCTAAGCACCCAGCCTGGCTCTGCACCACCCTTTCAAGCTCTGGCTTTGGGACTACTCCCTGCATCCAGCCTCACAGGCTGGCACGCGACATAGGTGACGTTCAGGCTTGGTGGTGGTGCTCACCCTGCCTCGCTCCACTTCCTTGGTTGTCATCACGATGACGTGGCTGTTCTCTTGGTACACCATGGTCCAGAAGTCGTTCACGGTGGTCTGCAGGCAGCCCTGGGTGGCTATGTAGATCTTGCAGTGCTCCGAGTTCCTTCCATCCTCAGGGATGCTCTGAGGAGCAAAGGGGAAGGGGGAAGAAAAGCCAACGAGACCAGAGTGAGGGATTGAGAATAGTTTAGCAGCAAAGCCAGCACACCTTGCCGGGCAGGATTTCTGAGCTAGGTGATTCTCCTCCACTCATTGCCCTCGTGGACAGGAGCCGCTCCCATCACCAGCTTCAGCAGAAGCTGATGTCCCCAACAAATGGTGCCAGCTCGCCACCAGGGGCTTCGTACGGAGCTGTAAGACATTTCTGAACCTGCACTCAAGCCACCTGGCAGCTGCAGAAGCTGGCTGGGATGAAGCGACCATGAAGGTTTCCCTAAGGCTGGTGCTAAAATGCCTCGGTGCTGCTGGAAATACACCTCCGGGCAGCTCTTCGCTTTCAGGTGACAATTATAATTTGACCTCAGAGATTATGGCCAGTGACAGAGTTTGGGACAGTCCCCTGGGACCTCCTGAGCAGGTATGGACAGGAGGGGATCGAGATCAACTCTTGGATGAGGGCAAATAGGATTTGGTAGAACGGTGAGATCCCTTGGGGATACGGCAGAAAAACCCTGACCATGGGGATGCAGATGGCTCCTGACAAGCTGCTCCCTCCAGATTTACACCAGTACTGCATCCCCACACCAGCAGCGGGGTGAAGACAGCCCCCCCGTGCTGCCCTCCCCTCCCCAGGTACCTTGATGTAGTTGGCGTTGATGTAGTCAGACCCAGGCACGCTCTCGTCCACGTCTCGGAGCGCCACCCGTGTGGTGTCGACTGGAGGAGAAGAGCCCGGAGTGAGCAGGGAAAGCAGCAGCCTCCAGCATCTCTTTTGGAGATTTTGGCTCTGCGTGACTTTGGAGCTGCACCGGAGCTCCATGAAACAAGCTCCCAGCACCAAGTGGATAGCGATGCACTGATTTCCCAAGCAAAAGGGTAACAAAGGGGATGGAGAAGGCCACGAGCTACCCAGACCACTCCCATGGGACACAGCAAACCTCTGTCCAGCTCAGCTATGATCAGAAAGCTCTGCTGGGTTAACTAGCCCTGGAGAAAAAAAAAACAAGCCTATATTCAGCGTCTCCTTACAGGGAAGGATGTTCTTGTAGCGATTCTTCGCCTTGTTCTCGGGTCGCTGTCCCTCCTTCCTGGGGTAGAGGAGCTTGCACTCCTGCTGCTGCAGCATCTGTGGGGCAAATCACACAAAACAAACTGTTCTGGGTAGAAAAGGGGCTCGGAGGCTCTCTCGGATAACTGCTTGGCTTCCCAATGCTACAAAGAGCAGAGCGGTGGCAGGAGAGGGCAGGGAGCCAGGGTGCAGCCTGGTGGGGGAGCTAATTGGGGGAGAAGGCACAGACCTCTGCAGGATGAGGAAGGAGAAACTGCCTCAGAAATAGAAAAAACAAGGGAAAAAAAGGACCAGGAAGCAACTCAGTTAAACACAGAAAACGGGGAAAGGAGCAACAGCACCACAAAGAGCTCTTCAGTGGGGAACCGCAGCACTGCCATGCAGGGATGACATTCTTCACTCGTAGGTACCAGTGGGACAGAGCACAGCAGCATCCCATACCTCAAACTCCTCCCAGAAGCCCTGCTTGGCCTTCTCGCTGTGATCTGCCATTTTGTTCAGCTCCTTCACCCTGTTCTCGATGTTGGCCGCGTTGATGCGCGTGGCATTGAATGGCTGAAAGACAGATGGAGACAGAAAAGAAATCAATGTAAAGAACAGGAAGACGGATCTCGTCCCTTGAAAAATCAGTTCCTGAATCCCAGGGGGTTCAGGCAGGAGCTGGGTCCATCCCTGAAATCTTTGTGGCAGGGGAGAGCCTGGACAAGAGGGAGAAGTGGCCAGCAGAAGGAGCTGGGGCAGACACGTGCACTCACCCAGGAGCTTGCACAAGCTCCAAACCAACACCTACGTGCTACAGCAGCCGTTACCTGCTTGAGATGAACCACGGCTCCAGATTTCTCCACCATGGGGTTCTTCTTATAGTGCTCCACCAGGTCCGTGAGCGTGTCAAACCTCTCTCCTCCTCCCACGTCGTACTTCCCATCTGGCTGCAGGAGGGCGACAGAAGCACGGTGAGGCTCGAAGGTGCCGGGTCACCCACCCGGGGAGGACAGCACATGGCCCACCTGGTAGTGGATCATCACATGGGTGACGTGGGGTTTCCTGTCCCCCGTCTCCATCTTATCCTCGTTTGTCAGCACCGACAGCACGAAGTCTCCCGGTTTGCTCTGGCTCTCCCGCACCAGAAAGCTGCCTGGCTTCCCCTTCTCCGTCAGAAGTTTCTCTGCCTCCTTGCCAGTGAGGTGCCCATGGTACCACCTGGAGAGCAGCGTTAGAGAGGAAAGTCAGCTCGGGAAGGTGCAAGAGCTGCACCGGCTGCTTGGGAAGATGCTGGTGGGACACCACCTCTGTGCTCCTGGTCCGGCTGCTCGCCCCCCTGGCATCACCAGATGGAGTGATTTTAGAAGTGACGTCCCTCTAATGCTTTACAATGTCACATCGGTACCTTGGCCTGAGGCTGGAAGAGGCAGGATTTTACTCAGCCCTCCAGCCAAACATGAAATGGCCTCAGGAGGTCGAACCACCACAGACAGTGAGCATTAGGGATCCATCCTCACCTAGGTCACCTAGGGATTTGTGGTGGAGCAGTAAGAAACATGATTCTGGTGGTTCTTACTGGAAGGTAGCTATGTTTTCCTCTATTTTTTTTTAATATTGAAGACAAACAGAATGCTTGGAGCCAGTAGACTGTACCAAACAGACAGCACAACCAATGCTGACCAGGAGCAACAGGCTTTGATGCAGTTTGGGAACAATTTTTGCACAGGTTCTCCTTGCTGTGGTCAGTGCCATCAGTCATCAGTCAGCGATGCTGAGCCTTTCAAATCCCCCTCCCAGCCATGCCAAACCTGGCTGGGAAGACCTTTAAAGAGCAAAATCCCTTCCTGCAGGCCTGAGGTCTGCACAGGAGCTGGATGGAGCAGCGCTGAGGTGGCTCAGTACTGCTTATGGCACTGCTGCTGTTCAGGGCCACGTCTCGGAAATGCTATGATCCTGACGCATCCCGCTATATTCTGACACCACCGTCATTTCTTATATTTAGAGGACTTGGAGCCTTTTCCCTCTCCTCTCCCCGGTGCTGTTGGATGTGTGGTCTGGAGCACAGACCTTTCTGGAGCTCCTTTGCCAAGCCAGCCTCTTCTTGGCGGCAGAGCAGGGGGAAACCCAGCCGAAGGGGCTTTCCACTTCTCCGCAGCTTCTTCTAACGTGAGTGGCTGCCCGGCTGCTGCCCACTGGGATTTGGGACTAGCAACAAAAACCCATGAGCTGGAGGGGATTCCCAGCGCCCCAGCTCTTGTCAGAGAGCATAGCTCACCTCTCCGAGGTGGGGTCCTGGCAGTTGAGGGGGTATTTCAGCTCGATGACGTTGCTGTTCTTCTCCCGCAGCAGCCCCTGCTGCTCGGTGTAGTACTGCACCAGCTCCGCAAGGGTGGCAAACTTCTCCCCTCCGTACAGGTCATAGTAATCCCCCGTGTTCTGGATCTTAATGTGCGTCACCTCGTCGTTCCTCCTGTGGACGGGAGGCAAACAAGGCTATAAGGGGGGCAGAATGGAAACCAGGAGGAATGCTCCCTGCTCATGCGGGTGCTGCTACAGGTACGGGAGCACCTCGGCCCCATTTTCAGCCAAGGTTTTTCAGCCCAGGATGGCCTCAGCACCTCCAAAACTCCCAGCCTGATCTGCTTCCCAGCCAGCCTGTAGAGAAGAGGTGAAAAATTCATTCCCTGCC
The DNA here is from genome assembly GCF_047663525.1 of Anas platyrhynchos. Classification (NCBI taxonomy): domain Eukaryota; kingdom Metazoa; phylum Chordata; class Aves; order Anseriformes; family Anatidae; genus Anas; species Anas platyrhynchos. The sequence goes on along the minus strand of NC_092608.1, from coordinate 3,142,122 downwards.
TTCCCCTCTGCTTCCTGCACCACTTATCCTCTCGGCCAGATGAGGCTGCCACCTCGCTCTGTTTACAACAAACCATATTCTACATATGGGAGCACTTGCTGTCATCTAAATAGCCCTAAAAAAAAACAAGAGGCAGAAAAAAATCACCCATATTTGGCCTGGTATTCAGAAACCCTATAAACTACAGAAAGGGTTAATGTTTCCTCTCTCCAGTGATGCCCCTCAGGGAATACAGGGAGGTCTGGGGGGTGCCTTTATCAGCCTCCCCCCTCTGAAGGCCACCCCAACCTTCCTGAGAAGCAGGGTAATTGCATTTTAAATGCAATCAGCAGCAGTCCCCCCCCAGCCCAGCAGCCAGGGCTGGAAGCCCGTGGCTTGATGGACGAGCCGGGTCAGGGAGATTTGTAAATCTGGGCAAATTTCTCATTTTCTTCACCATGCCGAGCTGCTCCCAGCCTCTCTCAATTTGTTGCCAAAGCAACCACGACGGCGAGATGCAGGAGACCCGAGGTGGTGCGAGCAAGCCTATCAGGTCGGCCAGAAAAGCCGTTTCATGAAGTGTGAAATTAGAAATGCTACGGCGGTCTGTGCACAAGGTTAAATGGAAGAACGAGCTCTCCCAGCTGCGGTACCGCTCCCCGTTTCTGCAGCAGAGGGCACGGCCCCACGCAGGGCCCCAGAGCTGTGGCTGCCTTTAGGTACCTCCTGCCAGGGATTCTGCAACTTCCACCTGCCTCAAGGGTTTTAATAGCCACTAATTTTGCCTTTTGAGGGGCTTATTTGTTGTGGGGCCAAGCAGATTAAACACTGACTGCCCACTGAGATGTCCTAGAGCATGAGAGACGAGAGGAGGCCAAGGTGGAGCTGGGCAATGGGGTTTCTATATGCTGAGCCTCCCAGAGCCCACAAAAGCACTGGCAGCTCCACGTACCATCCTCTGGGACTGCCTTTTGCAGAGACACGGCCTGAGGCCAGCAGCACTCGTAGCCACATTCGAGGCACAGTGTCACGAGGTCCTTCCCAAAACGCTGCCCTGACAGATGGCCCCAACCCCATGCGCTCCGTCCCAGCTGCTAGCGAGGACCTCGTCAGCGTGTAACCCCTAATTGCGCTTAGTGCTCACGCAGCTCTTCTTGGATGCTTCGTTTGGCTCGGGTTGGGCATCGAGGTGACTTCCAATTAGCAGCACCCCAGGGGAAATGACCAGCCGAGCGTGAACGCAGACCGCATCCACAGCGCTACCATCACCCCGCAGCGGGGCAAAACCAGCAAGGGTCTGACAAACGGGGCCTGAGCTGTGAAAAATCGGCATCTGGGCCTCAACCGGGCACTCTGCCCCTGGTGGCAAGGGTTTTGGAGACTGGCCCAAGCCATGTACAGGACGGGAAGCACCGCGTGAGACATGGTTATCTCGTCCTGGCCCATCTGCTGAGCTCGGCCTAGCACCTCGCTTCAACCACCGCATCGCCGCGGCCTCCAGAGCTTGGCAGCGTTTGCATCTAGGGCACGAGCAGAGCTCACCAGATGGAAACGAGAACTGGCAGGGAAATTGAGAAGCCGCAGGAGGAGCTGGCACATGGCTTCAGCCAGCAGCCGGGCCTGGATGAAGCTGTGCTCGTGCCTCTTGGCCTGAGGCTCCCCAGTTCCCCGCGTCCCAGCCCCATCGCAGACCGACAAAGGCTCGGTTCACAGAGCCACCCCCACGGCCTTTGAGCACTTGGGGGATGAAAAGCAGGGGAATAATCAGGGTCATTCATCCCACCAGCCCCCAAGGTCAGGCTAAGCACAAAGGGCATTCATCGGCTCCCCTCTCCCTCCTTTTCTTCTCGCAGACCTCGCGTCACCTCTGCAGCCCCAAACGGGGCAGCACTGGGCTCCGCACCAGCAGCATCCACGATGCTGTGCCCTCAGCGTGCTGAATGGTGAAAGAAAGCACAAAAAGACACCCGAGCACCCAGCTGCCTTGTGCCGGAGGGCTCGGCTGCTCCGAACAGCTTTGTACAAGGATGTTGTGCTGTTTGGTCACAGCCACCAACATCTTGGGCGGCTTCAGAGGCAAGCAAGAGCTGCCTCTGTCCCCAGCAAAGCTTTTGTGTGCTATCAGAGCAGATTGCCATCCTCTCCAGGCTTTCAGCAGAGAGCTGTGTTAGTCCTAGAGAAGCAGGGAATCGAGCAGTTGCATCTTCACCTTCGCTATGCAACAGGCAATTTGCAACCCAGAGAGAAAAAGAGAGGAGCTCGTGCACAATCTCCCAGCAAGTCGTAGAAAAACTAGAAGCTGAAACTCCCCTGCCAGTCCCACGCTGCCCACAAGATGCTCATCCTTGCTTCAGCACCTTACTTCAGCCTTGCTTCACCCCTCTGGCACGTCCTCAGCAAAGGAAACATGTTCCAGCCCCATCCCAGCTCTGCTCTGTGCCATCTTCAATGCAGGAACTCAAGTGCCTGTTAGTATTCAGGAGCGAGTTGGCACCACATGCGGGATAATTTGGAAAAAATAATTCACTGCCACTCAACGCTATGAGCTCTAAAATGAAAACTGTTTCCCAAACCCATCCAATGTGCAATTTAAATACAAAATGAGAACATTTGTTGAATTGCTGCCTTTAGTTTACAATAAGCAGCAGAGTGGTTATTCCTGTCACAGTGCAAATAAGACCAGTTTTTCACGAACAGCACAACTCCTCCCTAGATATCCGGGAGTTTCCTGATCCAAAATATTCCAACTTGAGAATTTGAGTCTAACGTTTTCAGTCCACACTGCACAGACCACCAGTGCAGATGCAGTCTGCTCTTCTTTATAACGAAGTACAGTCAAGGACTTGGAAAAAACAAAAAAAAACAAACAAAAAACCAACCCTACCAAATAGACCTTTTTTTTTTTTTAATCACTGAAGGCGGAACCACCTCAAACGTCAGAAATACATTTCTCTGCATCCCAAGGAGTCTTTTTCAGTCATGTGCTTTTCCTGCCTGCGTCAGACAGAAGACCTAGAGCTTTATAGCACACGTGTATGACCCCTCTGATAAGATGCAAAAAGCAGCTCAAAAAAAAACCCAAACTGAACGATCCGCTTCCAAATAAATTCCAGCCACTCCAAGACAGGAGGAAAGGCTCGATGTAGCTGTCAGAGGAGAAGATGCTTTCTTAAGAGAAGAGAGGCCTTGTGATGAAAGCACTAGGCTAAGACACGATGCTCTGGTGCTGTCGAGTATCTCCTGAGCAAGGACTTTCAAAGTAAGCCAGGATCCATCATCTCTTTCCCAGCTGTACCACAAAGACCAGCGCTTCCTTTTGCTGGCTGGCCTAGCTTGGAAAAAGCAGCATCAGTCCTATCTCTCCCTAAATATTTGCACAGCCTCACAGAGCCTAAATCGGGTTGGTAGGTGCTGTTAGGACGAGACACAAAGACAAGTGCTTTAGAAGAGAGCCTCTCGCAAGCCTCCTTCCATTTTTCTCCAGACTCAGCCTGCTTCCTCTGCTGCATCTGGCTTGCCTGCAGGCAGCGACTCAACCAACGCAACCCGCCTGTGGTATTGATTTAGTCCTTTTTGTGGAGCACATACTCAACAGGACAAAAAATCTTCCTTCATTGCATGTCTTAACCTGTGCCCACAGTGCGTTTGTACATGTCTTTTAGGAAAAAAAAAGAACAAAACCCAGTCCATTTAAACATCAGAATGCTCGATGGAAGAGTTAATAGGGAAGCTGCTCTGGGAGAGCACAGCTCTAACACGATTTCGTTACCAGAAGCACACTTTGCACTGCATCCCATGAGCAAGGATGGGAACTGTTCCCATAAAACCCGACCCAGTGACCAAGTGAGCAGCGTCTCCTCGAGATGGTTCCTAAATGTCCTGGCATCCTCATCTCTGTTGTGCCCACAGGCCAAGCACTGCTCGGGCAAACTTTCAGGATGCCTCCTCCTTTTGTTCAAGCTCCTGTCCGATTTTCTGGGCTTAGGCAGCACTGAAATACCTCCAGAAAGCAGAGCTGCAGTGGCTGCACAGAACAAAACGAGACAGCTTGCATGTAGGCACAGCGCTTAGTACTGCTGCCGTACTCGGGATGACTTCTCCATCACCTCCACCTCCAGCCCAAGCTGCATCCTCCCCCTCTGCTGATGAGCTCCACATGTTTGCAAGGCAAAAAAAAAAAACAAAGCCTTGAGAGCACCAGCTGCTGTAATGGAAAAGGCTGAAAGGGTACAAAGGGCTAAAGAAAGGAAGGAGAATTAGACACGGAACTTCACGGAAACCTCCTCGTAACTTCTGCAGTGCTATTCCCTCGCTCCTCTTCTGGATACGCACCAGCACACGGGTCAGCTGGTGGGTGGTCTGCTCAGCCAACGCTCCAGCGCCTGCTTTCTTTGCAGCCCACGGCCTCTCTCATTAAGCTGCCTTTCCCCTCGCTGGCTCTCAGAAACCCTTGGAGGAGCTGGAAGGAGGGCGAGAGAAGAGGAAGAGGTTTTGCCTGCTCCCCTAAGAGCACTCTCACCCACCAACACGTTTATTTTAGGTGTTGTTTCAAAGATATCTGTAGTGTTCCTTTGTAAGCCTTTCATTATTTTTTTTTTTTGAAAGTTTTTTTTTGGGGGCATGTATTGCCCTGTCCAGATGCAATTCTAGGTGAGAACACCACCACACTGTCCCACCTGTACGTGTGTAATGTAACAGAGAAAGGCTCTCCAGCTTTCTGAGCCCTTAAATCTGCTCACTGTGTACTCTATAAGATGCTTTGGGGAATTAGAGCTGCAACACCTCTGCAGGTGTCTCGGGGCCATTGATTTCAGCGAGACAAGAGCACGTTGCTCAGATAAGTATAAGCAAAATCACTCCCTAACCAGGACGACGGGACAACCCCTGCCTCAAGCGTCAGGCCAGAGTGATGGCACGAGCCGAGGAGGGGTTTACTCGTAGGTAAAAGCAGTCGCTGAACATAAATTCTTTCCTCGTCTTCAATTCATGATGCCTCTAAGCTTTGTGTCATGTACAGTGTTTCCAGGAAGGCACGTGAAACGTGTCACGGCTGTGGGTTGCTGAGAACTGTGAGAACCGGTCAGACTTTCCACCAGGGTACAGCACAAGTGGGCTGGGGCGCTACAGGTCGGTGGCACGGCGTTAGGGCACGCCGTGCTGCTCTGCCCCGTGCTCTTCATGATTGAAGGGCAGTAGCTTTGAGGTTTTTACGACCGAAATGATGCTGTCGTTAAATATTTACTGCCACACAAGGATCACCCAGTGGTAGGAAGTGGCCCAGCCCCCCCGATAACCTGCTGCAGCGAGGGGTAAAGAGATAAAAGCACCAATAACGCTGCTCTGGGGCTCCCCGGGGGAGGCAGCGGGCTGAGACAGGGGGAAGGTGACAAACCACAGCAGCAGCAACGTGCGTGGTCTTCTCCTGAGTCACGGGATGGGGCTGAGGGACAGAAACTCTGCCAAGCCGTGGCGTGACTCCCCGGCAGAAGGCACCAGCCCAGCAATGCAGGCGTGGGCACGACTCGCCCGGCAGAGCGATTGACTCTGCTAATTCGGGGTAATTAGGCTGCTGGCTGGGGATCTGCCCACGTCACGACACCGCTGCACAGGCAAAACCTGCGTCTGCTTGCACATCGCCCGGCTGAGCGGGCGCTGTCAGGACTCACCGTATGGCCAGGCATCACCCTGACTCAGAACACGACTCGAGAAGAGCTCACGTGAAGCCAGCCCCCTGCTTCACCCCTATTCCCTCGCTGCTGCTGGCTCGAGGCAGCTCTCCGTGACCGAGTTTATTTCCCATACTAATTACGCAGTTTCCTGTCTCATTAGCTTGCAGCCACCTCTGATTGCAAGCTCAGAGCCATTGGGGTCGGAGCCCACCCCTGGCAGCACCCCACAATAGCTGGGCTGGGTCCTGCCCGCTGGGATGGATGCTCCATACCCCAATAGCTGGAGAGGAGAGAAGTGGCTGGGTGCGTTCCCCTGGCTAAAAAAAAAAAAAAGGCAGCACGGAAAAAATAAGGCAGCTGCAAACTCGCAGCAAGCTAAGAAATAACTGCACCTAGCAGACAGGGCAGGTTCTAGTCTAGAGATGACTGCAAGGGGGGAAATAAGCTTGAAGAGGGGGAAATAACTTGAAGGGGGAAGAAAAAAAAGCAAGAGATGCTCTGTCCCTGTCGTCATTTGCACAGCCTCTGCACACAGCGAGGCGGGAGGATGCATAAACTCACTGGGGTTTGCTAAACAAAACGAGGGTTGTTTAAATTAAACAGAAGCCACCAACAAAAAAAAAAAAAAAAAAAAAGAGAGGTCCAGCTACAAGTGCCTGGAGGAACCTCTGCAGAGCTCTTTCCCTGCGAGGCCCCAGCTGGATGGAAAGAGCTCAGCCACAACCTCCTCCTCCTCTCATTTTGGGGACGTGCTGGGTCAGCACTGCTCGTTGACTCCTGTCCCCCCCGCCAGCTCTACCTGCTCATCGCCTGCACCAAGGCCATCAGCAGAGCTGCAGCTCTCCTTTTCCAAGAGCTTTGCTCCTACGGGACACCAGAGCAAGGTGCACAGCCCAAGGTGCACCACGCGGTCCTGCTCCCTTATGGGGTCTGCACGGGATCCCCTGATGATTCATTCCTGCTGGGACCGAAGATGCTCTTCCCAGAAATTTAAGCACGTTGCCTCCCCTCCTCTGGCATCGAAGGCCCCAAAAGCACACGCAGCAATCTGCTACCAGCTGCTTACCTGACAGAGAGGGTGAAATCCCCGGGGTTGCTCTTGCTGGGCCGAGCCAGAAAGCTGCCATGGACGCCCCTGGTCAGGAGCAGCTTCTCTGCCTCGATGCCGCTGATGTTGGGATGAAACCACCTGCAGAGGGACAACGGGACGTGAGCTACGTGAGTAGCAGCCCATGGGGCCGATGCCATCCTCCTGCCCACGGGGCTGGCACCGTCCCTCCACCCACCAGCTCCCCATGGCAGCAACCCCCCCAAAAAAACCCCACTCATGTGTCACAGGGCAGGAAACCTCAGATATCCACCAGGAGAGACCTCTTTGCTCTGCCCTCCTCTTCCTCGGAGTGCGAGCCCCGCAAGCTTTCTGCAGCGCCCCTCTATAGGAAGCCACCAGATGGTTTTTGACTTTTTTTTTTTTGGGTCCAGGTCTGATCCCAGCTGGCTGGGCTCAAATCGATTTGCTGGCAGATGGGCTGACCCCAGGAAAAGTCCCGCATCTCCCCGAGGGCACTCGAGGCATTTCTTTAAGGGCTGCTGGGTGGGTTTTACAGCAGAGGACCCGCAAAAAGAAAAGCTCCACCATCAAGAGCACTGAGTTTTTCAGTCTCCTAAGCAAGAGCACAGCCTCAGCCCTTCAGTCTCCGTGCTAAAATCCCCTTACAAAGAGGGGATGCCCTGGCTGGGGAGAAAAAAGGGGTTCCACTGAGACCCCAGCAAGACAGAAAGCCGTGCTCCGGACTGCAACACGAGGCAGGGACGAGCCCTGACACTACAAAAGGGATTTTAATTGCTGGAGCAAACCCAACGACTTAGTTGCATCTCATCCAAGGCAGCTTTGCCTCTCCGGCTCAAGATGAAGCAGCTGCTCCTCAACCCCTCAACAGCTGGAGTTGAAGCTGTGGCGACACAATCACCTTTCCCGTGAGCACAGAGGAAAAAAAATGACCCAAACCGTGCCGCCGCTGTGCCAAAAAAGCACAATTCTCTGCAAGGGACCAGCGCACGGCCCAGGGAAGGAGGCTGTTTGCACGGGGCTGGAAAGCATTAGTGCACGGACGTAATGGGATGGCCTAGGAAAGAGGCAGCTGACCCGCAGGGAAAAGATGTTTCATTTATATTGCACGCTGCTTGAAGGCAGTCTTTGTGCTTTCAGTGTCATCAAACCAGCGACTGCCCTCGCTTGTGATGCTATCAGCCTCGATCAAGTTCTCTTGATGGAATCACAAGGGCTGGTGTTTCCCCACGGCTTTAACGCGTGATAAATATGCAGAGCGCCTTAATGATTTCCCACGTGGCACCAGCTTCGTGGCTCAATTTTTCAGAAGCCACCGAGAATCCACTGCCTAAATGCCAGGCTCTTTTGAGTAATCTCACGACCCACACACAGGCTGAGCTCGGCTCGGAAATTCTCTCCCACTTTCGCTCCAGCGCCGGCAGCCGTTTCCACGTGGCACCGCTGCGATGTTCCTCCTGAGCAAAGAGGAGAGGAGCCCTGGCTGACACTGCAGCAGAGCTTTCCGAGCCCTTCTGGGCAACACCAGCTGCAAGAAAATTAAGCTGCAGTGGCTCTGAGCCCTCTTTGGAGAGCAGGATGAGAGCGCACGAGTTCCTGCACAGGCGGACGGGTCGGCGGCACCACCTCTCAGCCCGGCGGCTCGAAACCGCAGCGCTGAATTTTCCAAGCAAAGCGAAACGCGGCCCTCGAGAGAAGCATCTCTGGAAATTGTGAGTAAGCTAGCTTCTTGCACACAGCTGTCCCGGGGCTCGGAGCAGCTGACACGCCGTCCCCACAAAGGGGTTTGTGACTCGGTCTCGATTGCTGCAGGGAAATGCGCAGCCCAGCATCTTGCCTGGGGAAACACACCCCAAGACTGGATCTACAAACATAAGCGCGCTCGTCAGAGTGTGTTTGTCTCCGTGATACACAGAGAAAAGGTCGAGAAATGTCACGGCCTCCTCCACAATTTGGGATTTCCTCCCTCACACCGCAACCCAAACAGTTTTGATGAAAGATCCTTGAGCTCTGGAGGAAGGCGGCGCCGTTCGGAAAGGGCCACGCAAGCAGATGGCAAGCAGGGCTCCCGGCGCTTCCGAGCCTCGTGTTCCCGACATCACCAGTGACACCCTTTTATAAACCCACCCTGCACAGGGCCGGCACTTAACTGCTCTGCAAAACTGCTGCTGGCACGGGAACGGAGCCTCTAATGGAGCTTAATGGAGCTCGGGGACACGGCGGAGTTGCCGAAAGCGACGCAGAACGGCAAAAATAACAGCGCAGCGCGGCAGGAAAAAGCCAAGACAACATCGTGGGTAAAGCTGTAGGAGGAGAGCCCTGGCAGGCACGTACTGGCAGCCACAAGCGTGCTCTAGGGCTGAAAATATCTGGGTTGGTGTGACAGCAGTGCCGGAGGGGTGCTCAGCGCTCAAGGGTTGCCACCATGGGAACCACGCACACCTACACATCGTCCCCATCCCCGTATTGCTCACGAGGGCATCAGGACCTCGTGGCTGCCTCCCAAAACAGAAGGATGGGTGTTTGGGGAGGGGGGAAGGTTACCCATCACCTTTGGGGGCAGATCTGGGGGCCTGTCGGCTTTGATGCGCTCTTGGTGCCACCAAACAGAAACCTCACTGCTGAACGCCTTTTTTCTCCATCACTCCCACTGCTTGGACAGGGACCAAAGCATACAAGCACACACAGGCCGCTTGTTATTTAGCTCGCAAGAAGCACAAACAATGGGCTGGGGAGAAAATCTCCGCAGCCCTCGCAAGGAGGAGAAGGCAGGGAGGCAGCTTCCAAATCCCGAAGCAAAACAGAGAAGAGGAGGAACAAAAAATGGGGAAAACAAACCTCTGTAAACATCAGTTTGTACCTCTCCCCTGGCTCTGCAGAAGAAAGAAAACCTGGGGAAAGGGATGGTTTCAAACTCAGGGTCGTCTCGATTTGGGAATCCCAGCTCTGAAATCCATCACTTTCTCCCTGGAGGCTTTTCTGCCCGGATTACATGGAAGTGAGCAAAAACCACGAGGTTTGTCCCAGCGCAAATCCTCGCCCCTGCTGCAGCTCCGAGCTGCAGACAACTCAAATCCACCTCTCCCCCTCCCAGGATCTTCTGGCACACCTATTCCCAGCTGTCAGCCCTGCTCCTGTAAACAGCGGATTAAAAACTGAGAGCAAGACCGGCTAAAACAGGATTTGAGGCTCTTTACGGCTGTTTTTCACAACGTTTTTATACCAAAGCGCATTTGTTGGTAAGCAAAACCAAGCCTCAATGCAGCAGGGGAGAAGCAAGCACCAACCCTGGTGGAGGGAGGGCACCAAAACCAGCACAGAGCAAGCACCAGGCTTCGAGTCCAACCTCCTGTGCTTATATTTACATGCTGAGCTACAACATTTTGGGAAAAAATGGGAAAAGAAAAGCCAACAAAGAGGATCCAAAGCAGATCCCCGACCTAGGAGAGCAAAAAGGGTTGTTATTAACATCAATGGCAGCTAATGACAGGCGTTAGCGTGCAGCCCTTCGGTCCCGAGCTGTTTTGGGGAGCTGAGTCACGCCTGAAGAATTGCTTTAAATAAAAAAAAAGGGGATCTCGCCACTTTTCATGCCTCCTGCTACAAGTCAATGTGCGCCCTGCCTGCTGCAGGCAGCGCTGCCTTCTTGGAGAGGAACGAGTTTCCCTTCCACCCGCCAAGCCATCTAGAATAAAACTTGAATTAAAAATATAGAGATAACAAGTGCCTGTCAGGAACCAAAGCTAGACAAAAAAAATCTTTTGAAATAAAGAGAGAAAGCAGGCTTGCACGCAGCGTTAGGTGCCCAGGACTGCCTGCTGGGACGTCGCCCAGGCTGCCCGGGGGCTGGGATTCAGATGGGAATTGCCAGTGCGTGGTGGGAGCTCAGACATCAGCCTGGGCTGACTTACACCAGGCCACACGGCACGTTCAGAAGCAGCAAGCACGCTCTGATAACCACCAGCATGCAAGCAAAGCCCACATGAAAAGCCTGGTGTGAGCACAGGTGGGATGTGCTCGGAGCATCCCTCCCCTGCCGGGAGCCCCCACGGCACAGCTCCAGCTCCTAAGGGCTGCCCAGCACCCCAAAATGCTCCCGTTTCAGACCTACACAAGCAAATGTAGGCTCAGGACAGCTTCTCCAGCTGGGTTTTACCCACTGGAATAAAAGGGCAAACCCTCAATGGGTGATTGCCCCCACACAGCAAGGGCTCGATGCGATGGCACCGAGGCGAGGGGCACAGCAGTCCCCGGGGTGGGAGCAGGGCTCCAGCAGAGGCTCTGGAGAAGGAAACCTTCCTGCACATTAAAAATTCCCCCCTAATTTCTCTTTCATTATTGACGAGGTCCACGCAGCGTTACTCATTTCCTCCCGACCACACACGCATCACGCTTTTTTTCTGCCGCAAGCGCAGCCTGGCGCCTTGGGACAGAGCGGAACAGAGAGTTCACAACACTGTCAGACCCTCGGAAACGTATAAAACCAGGCATTTTGATAAGCCTTGCCGGGAACCCCTGTATTCTAAACACGGTTTTTTGTTAGGCTTGGAGAAGATCAAAGCAAACGTGGCTCAAGAGCCGCCACCTACGCGCCGCGTGTGGTTAGCGCTGGGTGGCTGAACACCACGGGGACCTGGCTGGCCGAGGGGCTGGCAAAGGGGGATGAGGGGACCAAAACCCTCAGGTTTCCCCCCCAGGAGCTGTTGGTGGCCCTGTTTTGCTGGGAGAAGGCAGGGCAGGATGAGGACCCAGCAGCCAAGCAGATAAAGGAGCGGCGCTTCTTCCAGCAGAGAAACAGGGAGGTGGGCTGGGGAGAGCTGGTGTCACTGAGGGCACCGACCCTGCTTCCTATTTAGCAGCTAGGAAGGAAGGAAACTTCAGAGCTGCGTAAAGGATCCCTGCGCTGATTTTCTGCTTAAAGGGAGGAGGAAGAGCCATCAGTTTGTGTTTGGGCGCAGCTGAGACGCTCCCTTCGGTGCCAAACATGAAGCAGACGCAGAGCGTGAGCTCTCACCATGCAGTTTAAGCAGCATTGGTGCTGAGACAGGCACAGAATTCACTCTCTGCAAGGTTTTTAATCCTTGGAACAGTCCTAAAGGGTGCAAACATCTGGGCTGAGTGAACGATGCTGTCCTGTGCCCGCAAGAGCCCTACGGAGGGCGAGGAACACCCCTGGCTTGGAGAACCAAGCAATAACTCCTCTTTTTGAGGGATATCCCCAGAGCTTTGCCCCAGACCCTGCTGCCTCCAGGCGCAGCGAGGCTCAGCACAGCACCGTTTGCTCTCTACGGCTTTGCAGCTCCCCAAAGAGCAGCAGAAATTCGTGTGGGTCTGAGGAGCTCATGGATTACCTGGGGGCATAGAAGATGCTCAGGGTCACCTCGCCCAGGCTTTTATTTTGGATCCACCAGGGCTGAAAGTTTCCTCTGCCCAAAATACAGGCACCCCAATAAATTGTTTGGCAGACGGGGACTCATTCTGCAGCAGCTCCAGCACCAGGGGGTGATGCTGACACCGACTCCCCTGCGAGGAGCCGCTGAGCAAGATGCTAAAATATTGGCCATGGGCAAAAACCTACGGCAAGGTGACATAGCACATCCCAGATGGCTGGAAAAAAAATCGAATAAATAAATAAAAATGACAGCCCTTCCTAAAGGGATGAAAATAAGCAGCTGCACGTTAGCTGGGGAGGGGCTGCACTCATCCTGCTCCATTACGGCTCAATTTAGCGAGTTCTCCTGGTGTTTCTGTACCAAATTATCAGTGTTCACGTCTTCATTGAAAGCTGCTCTCCACGGGCACGCCTGCATGCAAAGCATCTCGCAAACCCTCCTCCGTTGTCTCTGGTCTGGCTCAATCCAAGCCCCAGCAGAAGCCTCGTTACGCCGAGCAGAGCCCCCGGGGGGGGCGTGCTAAATAAACGTACCCCGCACACATCCCCCTCGCTGCCACGTACAGGTAAATATTTTCCTTTTCCTAAAGCAATTAGCGCTGTGACGGCTCGTCATGCCGCCGCACAACACCTGACATCCCCCAAGACTGCTGGAAACAGCTTTGAAACCACCCCCAAAATTCTCGTTGCATTTCCAAGTCGGCGCATCCGTTTCCGAAGCAGGTGCACGAGGGTCTTGCGAGCCTTCCCCTAGTCTTTTTCCAGAGCATTTCCTAATGGATTCCTGTCTCAGGCGAGAATAATTTCTCTGAGGGGGGTATAACACTCGATTTTCACCAATTTTTACTACGATGGAGATGCCTGACATCCCTTTAGCTCATTGGAGCCCAACCTGTGCGCAAACCAAGTTCTCAGCACCAGCTCAAAGCAAACTGCACGTTTGTGCAGCAGCTCTGGCATGCCTCCCCCCCCATGTTTAAAGATTTAAGGCTGGTTTAAACATCTTTTTTTTTTTTTTTTTTCCATAAAACTTCAAGGCGTATGGTTAGTGAGAGTGTGTGCACAGAGGGACTTCCCCAGAGAACACAGCAGCAGAACAACGCAGACACCGTGTCGGAGAGGAGGGACCGGCAGCGGCGGGCACAGCCAGCATGGCACCGTGGGTTGGGCTAATTAACATCCTGCTAATCAGCCCAACCACCTTCATTACACGGCTCGGGTCATAGGAGGTCTCGCCCTGCTCCAAAGTAGCGGGAGGGCCAGGGAAATGACCCAGAGCCCTGGTTCTGGGCACTGCAGCCCTGGGGAAGTCCCCGGTGCTGGTTTCAGCAGCCTCAAGGGACAAGCGGCCAGGCTGCCCTTCCCCTCCCAGCATTTTTGGGTGGCTTTTCCAGCCAGTGGCCATGCCAGGACCCAACACCAAGGCACGAGCAGCTTCCCCACTGCACTCAGCAGCCCCTGGATGGGGCTGGACCCTCCTGAAACCCCCCCAGCCCTGCTGCAGGACACCCCACGGGGCAGGGGACATCCCCGGCCAGGACACCCCACTGATACCTGAGCTGCAGCAGCGTACCCAGAGCTCCTCCACGGCACGCTCAGAGGGTTTTTAACCCAACCCCACGCGTTGTGCTTGGAAACTTTGGTTTGGAAACGGCACAGCCAGGAATGGTTTCACTCACAGCTCCTCGGAGCTTTGCCATGAACATCACACACCGGGCACAGAACCTTGAGGCAAAGCAACTGGGTTGAACTGGAGAGCAGCAGCACCTCGCCATGGCACCAGCTTCACGAATTTGTCATTTAGTCCATGTTCGAGCCCGAGTACCCGCAGAAGGGTCCCCGGGCACAGTCCCCAGCCGCCCCCTGGTTGTCCCAAGGCAGGAGAGTGCACACGCAAAGCCCAAAGCCAGCAGCACCAGCAGGCACGAGCTCTCTCCTCCAGCCCTTGCAGAGGTGTAGTAGGATGCGGCTCCCTCCTGGCAGCAAGCTGCTGCAGACGAGTTGATTTCCCAGCTCCGGAGACCCAGCTGGCATTAAGTTAATTACTATAAATCCACATCTGTCCCATCTCCGTGCCACGCGCAGGAGGCTGCGCTCATCCTCTCCCTCTGATTCAGCCCCTTTATCTGCATTGTTCCAGTCCCTGCTTGCCATTGGCACCTCTTCCTCTCTTTTTAGGTCCTGTCCCATTCTTCCTCCTCCTGATCCATCCACCCCCCACCTCCCAAAAGCAGCAAAATCCTGTCCGTAACTAGCAGCCCGTCAAAGGCACACGTCAGTTCCTCTGCCTGGGATGGACGCGGGTACAAACTCAGCCTCCAGAGGGCCTGGCACATAAAATCAAACCATTTAGGTTGGAAAAGACCTCTGGGATCAGCCAGTCTGACCCTAAACACAGGGCCAAATAGCTATTTCCAGAAGAAAAGCCAGAAAAATGTTAAAAAAAATAATAATAAATAAAACCTGCAGATGCAGGCACTCCCTTCTTGGTGAGCGCTTCTGCCCGCTGCGCAGGGCGCATCATTTTTGTCCTGTACACTGAAGGAGCCGGGGTGAACTTTACAGACAAAAGGTCACGTTTTCATGCTTCTCACTAGATAGTCACGATGCCCGCCTTACCATGGGGACAGAAAACAAGGGGGACAAAACAGTCATCTTGGGATTTTTCGCTTTGACCCAGCCAGCGCTCGCCAGGCGGAGCTGAGGCACCTCCACCAGCAGCCTCCTGCTGATGGCAACGCCTGGGGCACAGGGATGCTCCTCGTGCCACCTAGCAGGGACCAACCATGGGCACCTGCACCAGAGCAGGGCCACGGAGGAGCAGCTAGGAGGATTTTGTGCCGTGGGGCACGCAAAACGCCCCGTTTCTGACATCGGTTCATCCGCATGCCCAAAGGGTGGCTCAGAGGAGAGGCTGATTTCGGAGCATCGCTGTCTCCAGCAGCCAAATCCAGGCTGGGCCATACCCAAAGGCCACCAGGCTGCCTCCAGCCACCCCAGCACACGCAGGCAAAGCCCTCAGACAGCCCGGTCCTATCTCCGAGGCTTCCTCGCAGCCCATCCCACAGCGCCGATATGGAAAACCTCGTCCACCATCACCTCTTGCACCCCGCAGATAAAGGCCTGATGGCGGCACGGAGAGGAAACCACGGGCAAAATTAAGATCGGGGGGGGTACAAAAATACATCTTTGAGGATGCCAGTTTGTTCTGCAGGGCTAGAGCGAACAGCAAGGCGGTGGAGCATGCGAGCTGGCCTTCAACTGTTGCGAAAAGCTGAGCTGCGCCGTGCTCTTTGCATGGCTGCATGAAGGATGTGAGAGAGACGGCACCTGCCTGCTGCCTTCCCCTCGTCCTGCTCCAGCGAGTGGCTTTCAGCAGCATCACTGCACCTGCCCTGGTCCCACTGGGTCCATTTCCTCCCAGGAGACACGGGCTGTGCGCCCTGGTGCACGTGGGCAAGAAACGAGAGGCATTACGGCCGTGTCCGCCACCACCCTGGTCTCAAGATCTGCAAATATTGGGTCTAGCAGCTCGGGTCCCGAGCACAGCAGCTCGCAAGGACTCGAGGATTCAGACATCGCTCAGCCCTTGCTGAGGGCAGGTCCCCTCTGTAGCTGCAGGGAGAGATGCCTCGAGGAGAGAGCAAGCCCCTGTCCTTCCCCAGGGTGCCAGGTGAGAAGGGAAAGGGGAAAACCTGACCCCATGTTGCTGTAGGGCATGGCATTGTACCCTCTGTGGCAACACAAAATTCATAACCTGGCCGGAGCAAAGCACCTGAGCATCTCGGGATGCAGCAGACGTGGCACATCTATATCTGTCAGTGGTGTTTCTCCCCTTTCCTAATAAAATAGAAATTGGATATAAGCAAAGGGGCAACTCCAAAATGAGTTGGGCTGCTCGGAAAACCAGCCACACACACAAACACAGCCCCTCTTTGCTCCAAGGACGCGGGTCAGGCTTGCAGGACACACATGGTTTGGGTGGAAGGGCGTTACACAAACCTTAAATTAACTCAATTTATTCGACCTGTGTAACTGAGGCTCAGGGCAGAGGCTGCAGGGCAAGCCTCCTGCCCACACCTCCTCGGAGGGTGCTCCGTGATAAAGGATAAATCTTACAATGTGTCCCCTTGCCACCTCCTCCTTCAGATTGCTCGTACCAGAAGGGATTTGGCTCTCAGCTTAACAGCTGGTGAAGCACAGGTCTAAAACAGCCAGGGAGATAAAACTCCACATCTCTAGGCCACCTGCAGCAAAGAACCAACCCCATCCCAGACCAAGCACCACGGATGCTGGCACCCATCCACCTGGCAGCTCTGCAGGGGGACATTGGGGTCCCGTTGGTGCTCCAGCTGGCACAAGTCACCGCCGATCGAGCTGCAGGAGGAGAGCCGAGTGCCCCAAGGGCACGGTCTCTCATTGAGGCACTTTGGGTTTGTTTTTAAAGAAAGCAGAAGAAACCCATACAGGATACGCACGGTGCTAATTTCCCCCTTCGGCGTCCAAATATTTGCTCACCTCAGAAATCAGCAGGCTGCTTCCTCAAAAATGTGCCCTGCTGCCAAGGCAGCTCCTTCTCCTGCAACCCCGCCAAGCTCCGTGCACGGCTGTGGGTGCGCTGGCTCCATCCCTCCTGCCTCTGCTCGCAGGGGGACGGATCCTTTGGTCCTTCCCTGCCTGAACAGAAGAGGCAATCCCAAACATTTGGAGGCTTTCTGGGGCGGGGAAAGGCTGCTGGTTTGAAATCCAGCATGCATTTTATTCCTGCTGATGTCTAAACCCTGGCTTTGCCAGCTGGAGCGCTCAGGTACCGCAAAGCTTTCCACGCCCCGGGCTCGGCGCACACCGCGCGGATGGAGAGGAGAGGGATGGTGACACGAGACCGAAACCGCTGGGGGGGGAAAAAGGTACAAGCTGTGCCTCTTCTCCATTTCCACAGGATGGGAGAGGCAGATCCAGCTCTGTCTGGCCGCCCTGCACCTCCACACCCAGCCGTACCCACCTGCACCCGCAGCAAGCCGGGAGCTGGGGCTCCTCCAAGGCGCCCGGAGGATTTACACCCAGGCTCCCTTAATTAAACGAGGTGTAGCTGCGTCCCTCCAGCTGCTCTGGATGGAGGCACCAGCCCCCCGAGGTGTGGGAGGTGATTTTTTTCAGCTGCAGCTTCCACGTTTCCTGAATTAGCTCCCCAAATTGAAATTAAATTGAAGCTCAAGCTGCCTTGGCATCGGGCTCTGTGTTAGGACCACCGTAAAAACGCGCTGTGCTTTACCCCTCAGCCAGGCATTACCTGCTGGTCCAAAAAGGTTTGATAGGAGGAGAAATATTGCTTGAGCTTCCCCCGTTCGTGGAAGTTTCCTGGCCTGCCCATTGCAGATGTTTTTGTTCTCACAAAGCGAGCTAAAATTAAATTGCAGGCCCACCTGCCAGACTGTTGGGGCATTAAAAATACACAGCTCTATCTCACCAGCCAGCAACGAAACCAGCCCAGCTGCTGTCTGAGTGACAGCCTTCCTCCCGGAGCAGGAAAGAGTTTGTTTAGCTCTTCGCTGTGACCCAGCGGAGCAGAACACACCCAGGGCAGAGAGGAGAAGCTGAGAAATCAGTGAGTGGCACCAGGTGGGCGAGGGGGCTGGAGGAAAGCCTCGGGATGCTCCGGCCAAGGGACCATTTCGCACCCCTACCCAGAGCCTTCCACGTCTCTTATGCCTTGAACAACCCCTCCCTGCTCCACAAAACGCCCTTCTCTCTAAATTTGGCTCGTTTTATAACCACAAAATTCAGCCAGAGGTGCCCAGCCCCCCTGGAAGACCGGTGCCCCCGTGCCGGCAAGGTGGCCGGCAGCACCCAAAGGCACGGCACACCAAGAGATAAGCGAGCAAGCATCCAGGCAGCCTTGCTAACAATGCAATACACGATACAGATCTAATAACAACCCCGAAATAACCCACTGCTCGCTGGGGTAACCTCTCCCGGGCACCTCCAGCCTTATCAGCGAGCCCTGTTAATAATTGGGGTGATCACGCTCATGAAACTGCTCGCACAGTGCCGGAGCCAGCACGAGGAGAAAGCCACCAGCACCCGAGAGACGAGGGGTAATTTCCAGTGGAGAATCTTACACGGCTGCAGAGACCTTGCCAGCTAACGAGCGCTGTTAATCACCGTGCCCACGCTTTTGTTAGTAGCTTCACACAGAACCAGAGGTTTGCTTGCGACCCAAGCGCCGCAGACGACCTCCACGCCGCGTCCCCATCGCCTTGCTCCCGCTCAGATTTCCCATCTCCAAAAAAAACAGAGACACGCCGAGCAGACATCCTACCTCACCATCCCTGGCCAAGGCTCCTGGCCCCGCGGAGAGATTTCCTCGGTCCCCAGAAACCACAGGAGAGCTCGAAAAGGCCAAAAGGGTCGCGGGGTACGGGAGGTGGGGACGGCTTGGTTAGGACGTCCCAGCCTCCAGCATCCCCCGCAGGGCTGGCCGAGGTGGCGGAGCAAAGAAGTGACAGCGAGTTATTTACCCAAAAAAAAAAAAAAAAAAAAAAAAAGCTTGTTCTGGACGGGAGAGGGGGAGGAGAGAAGAAAAGGAAGTCATCTCCTCCTCTTATCAGCACCAGCCCGGCAGCTGTGAGCTGCGTTTTGGTGGGGACTGGGAGGGCAAGCGCCACGCGCATGGGGTGTGTCGGCTGGGGGGCAGCCCAAACGGCAGGAAAAAAGAGCAAAAAGGGAGGGTAACGGGCAAAGTGGCATCCCTTGGAGGTCCTGTATGTGGACAACACCCCCCCACCCCGTTACATCTTCCTCCTGCAGGGGATTTCTGCCCCGGCACCAAGTGGCTCTGCACGACTCACAGACGGGGGCTGATCCTGCCAGGGATGGGGCTGCCACACACCCTCGAGAGGAACAAGGGTCTCAGGACGGTCAGATGTCCCCAGGCATCTGTTGATTTGGGGGATTTCGAATTTAAGCTTAAGAAGCTGTCCCTGACCTGGTTTCTCTGCCATCCAAGGTGGGATTCGCAAGGTAGGATTGACCCCGAGGCACCCGGGCTGGAGACCTCGTAGAAGGGATTTCTGCAGGACGAGGAACACGACAGCCCTACAAACTGCACGGCAGGACAAAACCCTTCCCCTGCCCACATCCTCAGCATCCTTCCATTACCAGCTTCCTAGGGCAGGAGAAACAAGACCTCGGCTATCCTGCGGGCAGGCAACCCACTAAATACACATCCATGGAGGCATTAAACATCCAGGAGCACGGCTGAGCCTCGAGCCCATTATCCTACAGCCACTCAGCACAATTAGGGCTGCTTTGTGGCTAGCCCTTAATGTGCCAGCAGAGCAGCTGGGGCACGGAGGAGATGGGGATGACAACAGCCCCAACCGCAGCGCTCCAGCCCAGCCCTTGGGGGGGGGTGGCAGGGAGGAAATGCCAGGCGGGGCTGGGATCACCCCCAGCCGGGTGGGATTGCACCCAAAGCACCCAGCTGGGCCCAGCAGGAGGTGGAGAGCACAACCTCAAAGCCCAGGGCATTGGAGACGTGACACTGGGATCAGGATCTGCGTCCCCAGGCCAGCCGGTGCTTTATAACGCACGGCACTTCCCCCCTTCCACAACGCCACCCCCAGCGATGGGCAGGAATCAGAGATGCTGGAGATAAAAGCTGTGAAAAGGGGGGAAAAAAATAGGTTATGTTGTATTAGCCTCCTGTGGAAGTCCTTTTCCACAGTAGGTCTTACCCAAACGTGGTTGGATAAACCACCAGCGGGGCTCTTCTCCCTGTCCTCACCCAACCTCGCACCCGAGCCCACCCCCTTCAAATCCCAGACCCGCCGCATCCCAGAGATCAGACGGGACGCCAAAAATCTACCCAACCCCTCCAAAACTGCCCCTCCCTCCCGAACTGCCCTCCTTGAAGCACGCCAGTTCCTCCCCGCTTTGAACACCGAAACGACAGCACCCAAAGTTTCCGCTGCTGCAGCGGCGCCGAAGCACCCAGTTCTGACGCCAGCCCCCACAAGAACAGGACCGAAACCCCAGTCCGAGCCGTGGGTGACGGCAGGAGGTGGGGTGGGGTGAGCCTGGTGGTGGCATCGCTGCTGCTGCACGGCTCCTCTCGCATGGGCGAAAAAAACCCTGCTAAAGACGCACCAGGGCGCAAGGAGCTGCCATCCGCGTGGCCAGCGGGCAGGGAACGGGCTTGCAACACCCACCCAGCCCCAAAATCCTGCCCTCTCGCCAGGCTCATCCCAAGCCCCGCTTCCCAGGAGGGGTTTGGGACCAGCACAGAGCTCGGCAAGGCGCTGGGTGCCACCAGTGCCCGCACGGCGCTGGGGACACCTCCCTGCCCAGTGGCAGACCCTGGCCAAAACCTCAGCCGGGGTTGTTTTAAGTTCCTTTGCTCCATCTGGTGGCTGCAGAGCTTTTGAAAGCTTTGCTCCCTTGCGGGACCCGCTCCTCGTGGTCTGAAAGGGGTGGGTGAAGAGAGGCTCGGGATGAGCCACGCTGTGCCGGGCGAGCCCTCTCCTCCCAGGAGCTGGTGGCCTCTGGATTGCCCCACGCTGGATCAACGGGGTCATTGTAAACTTGGATGCAATTGGGGTTCCTCACACAAAGCCCAAGCATGGCCATCCTCAAAGCACGTGAATTTTGAGGCCGAGCAAAGCTGCAGTGGCAGGGCTGGAGATTGGGCACTGCGCAGAGCCCCGTGGCACCAGCCGGAGCCACCTCCCCTGGTGGATGATGAAATTGGGATGTTTTCCTAAGCTTAAACCCTCAAACCTGGGCTATGGGAAGACAAACGTCCTCCATCCCACCAGGAGCACAAGACTTACTGTCAGGATGCTGCCAGGAACACCCTGAGCCATTCGCCCAGGAGCTGAAGAAACCCAAAACCAGCCCCAAGGCAACACAGCCGGCCGAGGAGCTTGGGGTGGGTTCATTTCCCCAGACCCCTTCCCCACTCAGCTGGCTCCTCGCTCCCCAACCAGGACAAAACGAGGAGATAAAGGCAATAAAGAAGAGAAAAAGAAACAGGGAAGAGCAGAACCAGGGGGCACAGGGTGACCTACGGCACCGTGGCTGCCCCAGGTGGCACCGGGAGGGTCCCGCGGTGCCGTCCCCACCACCCTGCCTGCCCCCAGCTGCCGGAGCCCAGGGCATCACGTGCGGGCCTGCTGAGCCCAGAAATCCTCAGCTCGCAGGATTATATAACCCGGCGAGCTAATTAAAACCCAGGGGGGCTATTTTGGAGCTACGGGCAGGGTGACAAGACAAAAATATAGCCCGTAACAGGCCCACGTCCCCTTTGAAGAGTCGCCAAGGCTATTTTTTACCTAGATACATCACGAAGAATCGGAGGGAGGAGAAAAAAAAATAAAAAAAAAAAAATACCAGGGCTATATTTAGAATTTAATCAGTGGCAGGGCTCGTTACACTTCTTAGAGAGGAGACCGATGGAAATATTTCAGGAGGGTGGGAGGAAGGAGGTGGGGGGGGGGGGGAGAGAGAAATAAAGACAAAAATAAAATTTGTAATAATACTAATAAAAGAAATCCAAGGCCAAAGATAGCCCCGGCATCTCCCTTACATGGAAGAGATGCTGCTGGAGGGCGTGAAGGGGGATTTTCGGTTGTTGTGAAACCAAATCTTGTGCTGTCAGGCGTCCCACCCTCCTGACACCCCTGCGGCCAGGCGGCACGTCCTGAGGGAAGGGCTGTCCCCTGCCCGTGCCAAGCACCCACAGCTCCCTCAGGCTGCCCCAGCTGTCCCCGCTTCCCTTTGTCACATGTGCCCGGTGTGACAGCTCTGGCGGGGACACAAAAAAATGAGCTGGAGGTGGCCACAGGGCAGTGGTTGCAGGGCCACAGGTCCCTCGGAGGTGGCAGCTGGCGGAGGTGGCACTGCCCAGCGCCTCGTGCCACCACGCGCACTCTTCCCGATGTTTCCCCAGCTAGAACCCATCCCCTTTGTAAAATAAATACTTTTTTAAAAATATTTAAAAGCTCGTTGGAGCAGAGGGGAGCCGCACATTCCCGTCTTCTCGCCCATATCCATGAAAACGCGCTGGGTTAAAGCATCCGGGGCACGGCAGTTCCCTTGAAAGCCAACTGGAACCTCAGCCCGAACCAAAAAGGGAACTTCCAAGCACATTGTTTTGGAGAGAGGAAGGAAAAAAAGAAAAAAAAAAAAAAAGAAAAAAGAAAAAGCCGCGTTTGCTTTGGCACCACAGATGCAAACTGCAGCTCGTGGCCAGGCACCAAAGGGGGACCCCATAGGCAGCGGGACCAGGACCAGGAGGGGCTCTGGGGGCTATGGCAAGGTGGAAATTTAAGTGAAAAACCACTGCTGGAGCAGCCTCGGGAGGTGGGTGGGCTGCTAAACGGAGTCACAGCGCTGTGCTCGCTGCGTGATGACCGGACACTGGGAATGTAAGCAACTTCCAGACCTTACACCCCAAGGTCACCGGCAGGATCTGGGCGAGCCTGATAGGAACGAGGAACGGATTGGGTTGCACGAAGGGCCCTCACGCAGCAGCAGCACCGATATCTTCTCCCCCAGATGACACGAAGGGGGGCATGGAGGTGCCTGGAGAGCAGGGGGAAGCCACGACCATGCCTGCTGACCTCCCGAGGGGCTGGGCAGCTGCGCAAACCCCTCGCCGTGCGGGACAGGGAGCGCACGGATGGAGGCGCACACCCACGGGGACACCTCTCCCCTGGTGCCTGGCCTGGTGCCTTTTCTCCCAGGCCACCAAACAGCTCAGAGAGCAGCCTGCTTCTTCCTCGGGGAGATAAGAGCCAGAAAGGCAGAGCCAGCAGGGGCTGGGCACCAGAAAGCCTCCAGCAGACGCTTGCGGAGAGGCCGGCTCCTCACCTGATAACACAATCAGGGCATACGCAGTGAGCCCCTGCCCCTTCCAGCAAGCTCAGCTCACCCTTTCTCCCCCCGGCCATCCCTGCAATGAGGGAGATAAATGTAATTTCTGCTCGCCCTGAGGCTGCCCCAGCCCCAAGCTGCTGCACGGGGAGCTGCTGTGATTCGCCCTGGGCACGCGCGCTCTTGCTGTGGCCACGGATGGCCCAGGGGCCTGGCACTGCTCAGGGCTCCCACTCACTGCCCCTAAGGACAGGGAGGGACAAAGCCCCATGGACACAGCCCCCCGGAACCCCACAGCCTGTCCTGCAGGGACAGACAGACGGACAGAGCAGCAGGGCTGGGCTGCAGCACGGCCACGCCGTGCCCCATCCTATCCAAACCACCACGAGGGCATTTCCAAGGCGATATCACAGGAGATGAGGCTCATCCACAGCTTACCCAAACACCAGGAAAATCCCCAGGAAATTCCCTGGGACCCAGAACCCAACACTCACGCCCCTCCCAGCCCACCTGGGGGATCCCACAGCTGGACCCCAGCGGTGCCCTTTGCACGTGGGGGCTGCACGGGCCACCTGCGACAGCTCCTGCTGCAGGAGAGCAGCAGCTCCAAAAGGCCAGGAGGAGACCCTACAGAACACATCTCCTCCAAACGTCCCCCTCGGCCACCACAAGCAGGCAGAGGTCTTTGCAGAGCACTCCTGCTACAAGCAGCAGCGTGAGCCGCTTGCACAAAATTAAAAAAAAAAAAAATTGCATGTACAGGAAACGCACAGTTCCCGATTTCCAGCTCGGTTTAATGCGAAGAATTTCCTTCTTCCCTTCAGACTCACGCAGGAAGCCTGCAAACACAGCAGCCCCGTAATCTGATTAAGCCCCGTCCTACGCACGTTTCCTGGAACGGCGCAGGGCTGCGGGAGCCACTTTCCATCCCTCCCCGGCGCGCATCCCGCGGGGCAGCAAGTGCAGCCCTGCCCGAGCCCCCGCCTTCGGTCACGGCAGCGAGAAAACAACAGAAAAAAACCAATTCCTACTGCAGGGAAAATCAAATGGAAGGATTAAAGTGATGCCTAAAGGACGGCAGCCTTCAGGGTGCTTCTTCCCATATGCATCCTAGCACATGGGGGGTTTTTTGGGGACCAGAGGGTGTGGGGTTGTTTGGGTTTTGGCTCCGTTAGCCCCCAAGGGTGGGGAGGGAACCCAAATTTGGGAAATCAGATTTCTGGGGGAAATCAGCATTTGGGAAATCAGATTTTAGCAAGCCTTTTTTGGGAGTCAAAGGGCACCTACAGCGCACAGGAGGAGGGCGAGCCCCACAAAGGCACCCCTCGGCTGCGGCTCAGCACCCATGGGACCCTCCTAAAGAGGGGTTGAGCTGGTGGGTTGCTCATGGGGAGGCAAAGGTGGTCGGCACCAGGGATGGAGGAGCCCTTTGGCCAGCCCTGGTGCTTTTCTGGTGGCTTTTCGGTGGGTTTTGGCACCAAGGAGCATCTCCAGCTGGTGCCGGCAGCGCCAGCGGCACCGAGCGGTTCCCTTTCCGCAGACCCACGCTGCACACCTGGGATCCCTCGCGGCTCTGCAGGGCTCTGATTCATTCCATTCCCGAGAAGAACCATCTCCCAGAAAGCCGAATAAAGCAAACCCTGCTGGAAGAAGCGGCCAGCAGCTCCGGCACCACCCAGCCACAAAGGAAACTCGCCCCGCACGCGGCGCTGCGAGGCTGGCTTCCCCTCCGGTGCGCCTTGCCTTCGACCGCCGCTGCAGACGGCGAGGAATTCTGCTTGGCAGCTCTCAAAAGAGATACAGCTGCATCCCAGAAACGTGTTCCAGGGCTGAGAGCGCTTCATTTGTCTTGGGACCATAACAAGAGCAGCTCGCTGCCTTGGGGGAAACCATAGGATGCTGGAAAAATCACCGAGGGCCTGATCCAAACCCCTCTCCCTGGCAAGGTTAGGCTTTCCTGCTCCGAGCTGGGCCATTAACCGTTCTCGTTCCCTCCCTGGAGAAGGGCAGAAGTGGTGTATTTATGCATTTCGTGACCCGCAGTAATGCATTTGCCCTACCTGGAAATAAACAGCGGGCTGGGAGCTCGTAGCTGAATTGCAACTTCTGCTGGCCCAGCATCTCCCACCCCTCACCTTCCCGTCCTGGCAGGCTTCGTGCACATTTTGTGCAATTTCCCTTGCACAAAAGCCCCTGGGCTCAGCCGAGGCATCTCAGGGCTGCAGGGGGATGCTGCTGGCACAGCCCAGTGGGATGCAGACGGATGACTCGCAAGGATAACGAGGAGGGGGCAAAGCCAAGGTCCCCCATTGAGTCACCTGCTTTGATTCTCCCTCCCAGGGATCCCCAAACACCTGGTCCCGGCCACCGTGGCCCAAAACCCTGCTCCTGGTTTCGGGGCAGAGCTGAACCTGTTGGGTGCCTCGGATGCTCAGAAACGTGGCCACCACGGGCACGGGGACCGCACAGCACCACCCTGGAGGATGCGCACAGGATGGCGTCGTGGCCAACCCTGAGCTGCCAGCCCTGCTTCGTTAATAGCAACGAGCAACCCAAGATGTCAGAGTGAGCCACAGCGTCCCGGGGAACCTGGATGGGAAGAAAAAGCCTGCCCCGAAGGCCAGGGGCTCCTGACCTCCCAAACCCCGCTGCACCCCGTGCCAGCAAAGCCAGGGAGGGGACAGAAAGGGGTTGTCCTCTGCTCAGGCTTTGAGAACCAACACAGCCGGGCCCTGGCAGCAGCTCGGAGAGGGGTTTGCAACAGCTCTGTGGTTTAGGCTGACGGCAACCAGCTCGTTCTCCCCGCAGCAGGGCTCGGTTCTCCCTCGTGTCACCCACGTGCCCCGACGTTTCATCACCGCCTCCCCGGCCAGGCCCAGCACGGGGAGAGCGAGCAGCAGCTCCCAGCCCTTGGCACGGCTGCCAGGGCAGCTTCCCAGATGGGCTGAGCACCCAGAAACGGGTTTGTTTCGCCCTCCACGTGGCCTCCTCGAAAAGATTTGGCACGCGTGGGCACCATCCTGGGGGTAAAGCCGTTCCTTCAGCCAGGGAGGTGCCACACCTCCACCTGGTCCCCCCCTTGGATGCATCCACCTCACGGGCACGGCCACGGGGATGTTTAGGGCAGGTGCCGAGCTCGGTGGGTGCACCTGGGCTCGACCAGGAGGCAGGCAGAAGGGGGAGATGCCATCCCGACCAAGTGGGCACCCTGCATTTTAGGCCAGCCCCCGGCACAAAGCCTCTCCGCACCAAACCCAATAACTGGACAGGGTTTTTTGGGGCTCCTGAAGCAGCCCGCTGCCCTGGAGGGTGGAGCGAGCAGGGTAGAGGCACCGCAGGCAAATATTGACTTGCCTGTGGGCACGGAGAGCGCTACCAGAAGGAAATCCAGGGGCCCCGAGCCCCAGCTTTATGTTCCATCACCCATCAGCGTGCGTTTTACATAGGGGAAAAACTGATGAGCCCATCCTCCTCCTAAACTTCTGGGTGCTTTGAGCCACAGATGCTCACAAAATACCTGTTGTGCAGGGGGCACGGTGAGTGCTGCATGGCAGAGAGACCCCAAAACCCCACAAACCCTCAGTGGTGGCACTGCAGGAGTGCCCGTGAGCAGGATCTGGAGGTACTGCGTGCTCCAGGGGACCCGTACCCCATCCTGTACCAGCACCAAAGGAGCCCTCTGCCCTGTGACCCATCCCATTTCTCAGCCTGAAGCACCCACCCGTCAGCTCCCAAACCCCAAACCTGCTCTGGGGACACCACCAGGCAGCTGCCTTCCCCTCCTGGAGCCATCCCAGGGAAGGGACGATGTCCCCAAGTCCCCCAGGCTCCGGCTGCCACCATGGGAAAGGGGCTGAAGCCACAAAACAGACGCTGGGGGAGGCACCAGCACCACGCCAGAGGCACCAAAGCGCCTCACCCTGCTCCCTCACCCCACAAAGCTGCTCCGAGCAAGTTGGGACCCCCTGGGGACCCCCCGCTCCGTGTTTTTTTTGGGGGGACAGGAGCAGGTAGAGCATCACCAGGTGCTTGGGGGCAGGCTCAGGGAGCTCTTCCGCAAAGCAAGCGCGGGGCTGGGGGAAGCAGAAAGGGGGGGAAAAAAAAAGATTTGGGGGGAGAACAAGGATCTGGGGGGGGCAGGGGACCCAGCTTCACCTCCGCCCCCCCCAAATTTCCTTTGCTCGCCTCCCCAAACGCGTGGGCGCGCACCCGTGGGGAGCCGCGCGCGGAGGGGACCCAGGCGTGGGGAGCCGGAGAGGCACCGGGGGGTACCGGGGGGTGGCGGGGGGGGGTTGTGGAGGTGGCCCCCAGCCCCTTACCTGCGGGAGGTCATGGCTTGGCTTGGCTTGGCTCGGCTCGGCTCGGCTCAGACCCGCTCCGCACCGCGCTCCTGCCGCCGCCGCACCCCGGCGGGGCGGCCGGGCTCCGGGGAAACCCCTCCCAGTGACGTAGGGGAATCCCCGCCCTCTGCCCCGCCCCTAACCGGGCGGGGGGGGACACGGAGAGACACCCCCGAAGGCAATTTGGGTACCCCCGGGGTAAATTTTGGGCAGACACGGGGTAAATTTGGCTACCCCGGGGTGTCCCGTCGGGGGGCGCAGCCTCCTCTCCTCCAGCCTCCAGTCCCCTCCTGGCCTCCGGCTCCTCCTCGCAGCCCAATTTTGGCTCTGGAAACCCCTGAAAAAATTTTAAAAATTCCAAAAAGAAAAGAAAAAGCACCAAAAAATGGCACCGGGCACCATCCGGCGAGCCCCGGTGTTACCCCATCGTCCCCCAGCTCGGGGGCTGCTTTGGTGTCCTGGGGGTCCCAGGAGGGGTCCTAAAAGTGTGGGGGGGTGGAAGTGGTGACCCCAAGCTGCTGCTAGGGCAGGGGTGCTGGGTTTGCAGGAGGGTTTGTGCAAACAGAGCTCATTTTGCTGTAGGAAACGTAAATTCAGGTGTTTTTAACCAACTTGCATCAAATCGATGGAAAAGGCAGAAATTGCCCCAAACGCATGCCCTGAATCTGGCACCTTTTGTGACTGCTGGGTGAGAAAACAAAGCCAGCTGTCCCAGAGGGAGAAAAAAACGAGGACGCAGCCAGCTACCTCCCCCCTGGCCCGGCCTGGCCGTAGTGTCAAAAATAGCAATTTCTGACTATAATAAGACTCAGCGAATTCCGCGGCTATTCGGGGAATACCCGGGGAGCTGGCAGCGGGCTGCATCCCTGCCCCGTGTGCCTCCAGACGGCTCCCGGGGCAGCGAGGAGCACAGGGGGCAAATCCAGACCCCGATACCAAGGAGCCCTGTCCTCCCCTTCCCCATTTCTCCCCCCTCCCTGTCTGACCGGGGGCTCCTCTCGCAGCACTGAGAGCTCATTGTGAGATCCACACTGCGGCTCTGTCTGCGTGACCCCTCTGCTCCATCCCCAGCTCTGTCTCGGTCGTTGTCTGGCTGGGAGAGGTTTTGGGACAAGCCAGGCTCTTTCCCTGCTCTGCATCCCCAAAAAAAGGTTTTTCTGCCCCATTTCTTGCTGCCAGGTGGTTGCCGGAGGCACCTGCTCCTTGGGAGGCACGATGCTTGTCTTGAATTTACAGAGCGTGCACCTGGGCTGGGGGAGTGCCTTCGGTGCTTGCAGTGAGGACAGCTTCTAGAGATCCCATTTAAGCTGTGGCGAGCACCCAGAGCTGCCCAAAATCTTTTGGAATTCCCTCCTGAAGTTTTGTGTGCTCATCTGCAGGGCCGGCTGGGCACCTGCGCATCGCAGGGACCTCCGGCACAGGCTGGAAGAGCCTGTTGATGGTTCAAGCTGTCCACCTACAAACACTGCAGCCCTGATTTTCTCCAATTTTCTCTCCGAATTATCCCGTTTCCCAACCTGGAGACGTGGAGGTGCATCGCCACGATGTTTTTTTGTGCTGCTCCAGCAGGTGGGCAGCACGCGGTGCGAGGCGGGGAGCTGCCATCCCAGGCTGTGTTGCAGCAGAGCAGGGAAAGGCAGCCCTGGGGATGGACGGGACCATCCAAACCCAACTGCCCTCTCATCCCTGAAGCCCCCTCGCCCCCAAGGAGAGCAGAGCCAGGCTGCCAGGCCCTCCACGCACACGCTGTGCTCCCGAGGGTGCTGAGCAGGCTGCACGGGGCTGCCAGCAAGCCTGGCCGCACCATTCCCCTGAGTCACGCCTGCTGCCTGCCCAAGCGTGCCCCCAGCGCGGCTCTTCCCCTTCTTTCCTTCCTCTTTCCCCTCACAAAGGGTTTTTCCAGCGTGTTGTTAAAAAAAAAAAAAAAGAAGCCACACATCCAGCTGTCAGAGCTCGGCTTTTCATTCCGGCCGAGACAACGCCAGCTTTTTCTCCTCCCGCTCCGCAGCGAGCTGGCGGCGAGCCTGGGAAAGAGGCACTGACTTTGCAAGCCCGTGCCTGCTGGAGCATAATAAGGTCATTGTCGAGAAGACGCGGCACCAGGAGGCTGATCTGGAGCGCACCACGGCCCCGGTGGAGAGTTGTGCAAGCCCCGTGGCCGCGCCAACACTGGCCCCATTGTTTGCCGCCGGGAGCCGACAAGCCGGTTCCTGCGGAGCCGCTGCAGACGGCGATCAAATGTGCGTCGTCGCCGGCTATCAGGACGCGCTGTGCCAAATTAGCTGCCTCCCAAATGGCAGGACACCCACGTCCCATCACTTCACACGAGGTCTTGACGGGGCGAAGCTCCTCGAGGCTCCTGGCCCTGCGGCGTGGCAAAGCGCCGAGGGCAGAGCGAGCGCTGGAGAGGCCCCGCCGAGACCCGTTGGGAGCAGGAACCTGGGTGCTGGGATGTCTGAAACCACATCCTGCTTGCATATCCACGTGCTGGCGGCTGCCTTGCCAGGGCTCCTCGGCTTGCTGAGGGCAAAACCCCCGGGGGAGAGGGCTGGTGGGGAATGGGGGGCTGTGGGAGCAGCGCTTGGGGCGTGCAGGCACGGTGCCGTGCCGAACCCCTGCTGAAATTGCAGCCCAGGAGGGAATAAAAGCATGCGTGGCAAGGAAGGAGAAGCTAGGGAGTATTCGGACAGGTGGACATGGCATAAAATCAGATGGTGAGAGGAGGATAAAGCCCCAAAATCTCTGGCTACGAGCACTGGGTGGCATCCCCAAAGACAGGATGGAGGAAACACAGCAGGCACCTGCACGGATAGGGAGCAAGCAGGGCGCACGGGAAGGAATAAAAAAGCACCAGGCCCCTTAAAAACATCTTTAATAGTTCTCAAACTTTATTTCATGGTGATTGACGAAAGACACAAGTTAGTAATGGTTATATCATGCTGCTCCTCTACTGTGCATTGCCCTTCAGAATTCATACAGCAGTTCACAACGGTCATTAATTTACCCTATAAATGAAGCCACGTGGACATCGAAATTTAAAAAAAAAAAAAAAAAAAGGAAAAAAAAAAAACAAACTTCAATGTCTGTTTTGTTTTTATGTACATACATGATATAAATGCTATTAAAAATAAAGCCCAAGTTAAGTGCATGGCCCCTAGGGAGCACTGCTGAATCCAACCTTGGTTCAAGATGCTCGACCTCGAGGACGCGACGTCCTGTTTTAAGGCATTTCCAAGCCCCAGCAAAAGCAGACAGAGTTTGCGTTGGCTTTTTTTCTTTTTTTTGATGTTTGTTTCATTTTTTTTTCTTTTTTTTTTTTTTTTTTTTTTTTTCTGCAGTGACCCTGGCTTCATTTTCAGTGGCATTGTGGAAAATTAGCAGCTTCCTCCGTGCGTGCCCAACTCCCTCTGCACCTCCAAGCTCCAGCCGGCACGGTCGCATCTCCCGGCTCAATCCCCGTGCTCCAAACACCACACGAGGGTCTCGCAAATCCTCCCACCCCATCCAACACCCCTGGACAGCTTCTGGCTTTCTGCACATCCCCATCAAAGTGTTCCCCCCTGGCCTGGCCTGCCTATATACATGCCACACAGCCTATATACAGCAGCCACTTAAAATGTGGGATTGCCACGCACACCCCCAGGTACACACACAAATTCGGGTGTCCTCTTCGCACCGGGGGCACGATATCGCCTCTAACATATCCCCTCTCTAACATTTTGCCACCATTTTAGAGAAATAACAGGGTAAAGAAGATTTCTCCCAGGTTTCGCTGGGCTGGGGGCAGGTGGTGCCATGGTTTTGTTTCCTTGGGTGGCAGGAAAATTTCAAGAGAAATCGATTGAGGAAATTGAGGATTTTGATTGATAACTGAGGAGATAAAGGGAAAAAAAATGGGAAGAAGGAGGGAAGAGGAGAAATTCTGGCAAGGACCACCAGCAGCCCTGCCTTGCTGAGCATCATCCTGCCCCCAGAAAAAGGGAACCGCAGGACGGGGCTGGTTGAGGTGCTGGGCACAGCTTTTGTGTCCTGCAGGTGAGTGGTTCTGACTTCTGAAAAGGAGCCCATGCAGCCTTTAAATTAAGAAATAAAAAATGAAAAGAAAAAGCAGGCTGAGTGGTTCGCTGCCGTGCTGTTCCCCTTCATTAGGTCCGTGTTCAGAGCTCGCCCTGCGAAAAGTGATTCGACTTCTCACGGCTCGAAGGTCAGTGCTCGGAAACAACACTTGGAGAGGGAAGGGAAGCCAGGAGGTGAGCTGGGAATGGGTGGGAAAATGGCAAAATGATGGCAAAATGAATGGCAAAAAATGGCAAAATGATCCCCAGGACATCCAGCACCACGCGATTGCCAGCAGGGTCCTAATCCTGTGCGCTCCACGAAGTAGGATGGGCACAAAGCAACGCCAGGGATGGGGACACCGTGGTGGCAAGGGGACACAGATGCGAGGCAGCAGCAGGAATTTCTTCCCATGGAGAAGCAACCTGAGAGCAGGGGGCCTTTTTTTTTTCATATCCACCACCCCTTTGCTTTCCTCCTACTTGGAGGAGACCCGGTGTTGGCACCCACGTGCATGCAGGCTCACAGGCACTCGCAACATCCATCCACCCAAGCACACACGCTGGCCGTGCAGCTGGCATCGTGGCATCACTTTTAGGACTTTTTTGGGGGGAGACAAGAGCTTAAAACCTCCCAAACTCTCCCGCCCAGCCGCTTGCCGTGCCCGTTTCCATCAGAGCTGCTGCTGCTGCTGGGCTGGTGGCATCCAGAGGGGCTTCGGTCGTGGTGTGGAAGCCCCCGCATAGCACCGGGTGCTGCAAAAGCTTCAGGTCAAGATGCAAAAAGGACGTGGGCCAGGAAAGGACAGGTCCGAGAGATTTTTTTTGAGTGGAAAGGGGCCTGATCCCATCCCCTCGCAACCTGTTTGTGGTGCAGGGAGAGCGCTCTCAGCTCTTGGAGAGGTGCTGCAAGCGCTCAGCGGCGCACGGGAGGGCAGCGTTTGGTACGGGGCAGCTCTGGGAAGAGCAGCCAGGGCGAGCAGGAGGTGAGGACGTGGCTGGGTAAAGGCAAAGCGTGGAAATGAGGTTTCACAGCTGCTTCTGCACGTGTCCGAGAAGAAGAGGAGGAGGAGAGCCAACAGAGAAACCCAAATTTCTCCCGCAGCCCCTTCTCAGTCCAGCACACAGTCATAAGACAACCAAAGAGCAATGCTTTCCTGCCTGCTCAGAGCAGACCTTGGTCTCTCTTCCAGTGCATGGCATCCCTGATTCGAACAGAGCATAAAGGAGAAAAGCACTTGAGATCCTTACACACATAAATTAGAGTGAGAGGAAGGGGGGAGGAGGGAGATGGGGCGAACACGGGGCCGGGAGAAGGCTCGCCAGAGCCAGACCCCGGAGCAGTGGGGCCATCCCCACCTGATGGCCACATCCCAGCTCAGCCAGCACACAAAAAGGGGTTTTGGGGCCAGGCCTGAGAAAGGCAAGTGGCCAAGCCACTAAGGGCTTGCCAGCACCAGCATCCTTTTCCCCCCGTGGCGTGAACAACGACCCAAGAACGCAAGTAAGGAGGGGAAAAAAAATAAAATAAAAAAAAAGAAGAAGCTTCAAGTATGGATGAGATTTACAATGCGGGTGCAACGGGGAAATTCTTCTGTCACTTCTTGGAGACTTGGTTCAAGGTTTGTTCTTTGTTGCTGCTGCTTGCTTAGAGTCTGACCGACCTGGATAGACTGCAACCGAACAAATAACCCAACGAAAAGGTGTTTCCTCCCCCCCCTTTTCCCCCCCCTCCCCCCCAAAAATATAAAAAGCAATAAGTTTACAAAAATAGAAAATAATTACAGCAATAGGCAGGAGGGAGGGAAGGAGAAGGGAGGGTCCCTGGGGGTCTATTTGGCTGAGCAGTGTAATATCGTGGGGTTGTTTAAAGCGTCCTCCACCAGATGCAGTTCCTGGCGGTCGACAACCACGTCCCGTATACAGCCAACAAAGCCGGTGCTGTAAGCCTTGGGCAGCTTGTGGGCCACGCCGAGCTTCTCCATCCCCCCTGCAAGAAAGAAAGGAGAGCTGGGGGGGTGCGAGGACAGCGGGCACGCCGCCGCGCCCCAGCACCCTGCCCAGCCAGCAGCGCGCACCTGGGAACCAGGCTCAAAAAAGTGGCCAGAAATATTATATTCTGTATTATTATCATCATCATCATCATTATCATTATTTTTATTATTATTATCATTATTTTAATCGGGTAAATGCCAGTTCCACCCAACGCACGTAGGTTTCCTAAAGACGGCTAAAAGGGCAACGTGCATTTTTAGATATCGGTTCAACCTGAAACATTTCACGTCGAGGTTGATCAATCACAAAGCCTTCTGGCAGAGCCAGCAGGGAAGCCAAGCCAAAGCTTCTCATGGAAAAAAATTTGCTTTCCCCATGACTTCCAGGCTGCTTTCAGCACCAGGAATAGCATCTGGGATGCTGCCTGCTCAGGGGCGAGGCTGCGTTTTTGGAGACGGGCGCTCTGGAAGCCATGTTAGACCTGGAGCTCCAAATTTAGACTGGGAGAAGAGATGCTTCTAGAAGGTCAAACGTGGCAAAGCCACCCGGGGGGGCAAGGATCCCATCGGAACAAGCCTGGGAGCCTCACATCCCACCCGGGGGGGCTCCCCCTGTGTGCCCCCCACGTACCCAGCCACAGGGCCCCGTCCGTGTCCAGCTGCGTGGCGCCGAGCGGAGAGGAGCCAGCGACGGGGGCTTCATTGCCAACTTGCAGGGACCCTTCTCTCTGCACCCTGCTCCGGCGGGGAGGGAAGGAGAGACACAAATTAACCACCCCGCAGGCAAAAAATTACCCCTAGAAAATAAAATACCCGTGGGCTTTCTGCAAGATCCACCACCACCCTGGAGCAAATCTCCGTGGGCTGCTGCACCCCAACTGGATGCTCCGGCACACCCCGGCTACCCCACAGCCTCCCCAAAACCCCCCCAAATCCTCCTCCAAGGAGCAGAAATCCCCCCCGAAGGGCACAAATCCACTCCCCAGGAGCAGAAATCCCCGGCACGCCAACCACGCCAGCCAGCCACCACTCCCCTTGCCACCCGAGCGCGGGGCCGAGCAGCGTGCCGGCGCCTCCGCCAACCCGAAGAGAAGGCACGAACCCCTCCGCACCTCCCCGAGCCCGTCCCGTTGGCACTTCCCAGAATTTCGGGCAGGCGTGTCGCAGCACGCGCCCCATTGCCCACATGCCTCTCCTCTATTCTTATCCCAGGAGAGCGCTGACCCCCGGGGACCCCCGGGAGCGGGGCCAGAGCCGTGACTCAGGCTCTCGACCCTAAATCACCGCTGGCCCGTCCCGGAGCCACCCGCGGTGGCCCTGCCAACCCTTCCCACCTGGAGGCTTTGATGTGGACCCAACGGTTGGTGTTGACGGGGACCGTGGAGCGTAGGACGACGGGCTTGGAGCCCAGGTCGTAGGTCATCTGCACGAAGCCGTCGACGATGGCGAGGGCGATGTAGTCGGAGCGCTCCAGCCCCTTCCCGCTCCACAGGATCAGGCCCTGCGTGGCCTCCGTTTTGATGCTCAGCTCGAAGCGGTTGGACTGCAGGGCCTTCTCGCTGCGCCGGGAGGTGGGAGGACAGGGAGAAGGGTTAAAACACGGCCGCCAAAAGCACGAGCCTGTGGGGTCTAAGAGAGGGTCCACTGGAGGTCCCCAACCCAGCTCCCACCCATAAAATTGGTGCCAGAGACGGATGGGGGCAACCTGGGCTCTGCCCTCCTGAGCCTGAAGGCACTAGGGATGCAAAGACCAGGGCAGGAGCTGCCCAGTTCCCTTGAGAATGACTTATTTTTTCCCAAAAAAATCCAAATTGAATGCCCCCATTTTGCCCTCCGTGGAGGCACCGAGCCCTGCAAGCTGCGGCACCCCAGGCTGGCTTGACCAAAACCCAACGGGAACCCAAGGGGGTGGAGAACGTCCAGAGGCAGCAAAACCTTCCCCCTCCTGGACACAGCACCTTTCTCCAAGGGAGGAATGAAGGACAGGATTTTCCCCACACTGGCCTCCCCGTTTTTGCTCAATCCCTTCTGGAACGGGCCAAAAAAAGGCTTTTGGCCACCGGCTACGTGGTCATATGGAGTTGTCATCCGCCACGCCGCCGACACGTGCACACGGACAGGACAACACAGACAACACGGGGGGCTTTTTATTCCCAAGGGACACTGCTGGACAAGGGCACCACGTGCCCCAGCCTCCCCCTCACCCATTTTTGCCTTTCTATGTCTCCCCCAGGAGCAAGAGCCAGAGCCGGAGCTGCTGCTCCTCTGCTGGAACTCCCTGCGCGTTCGCCCTCATCGTGTTCGGAGCCGGATCCCTTAGGGATAAAAAGCCCGGAGCAGGGACACACGGAGCAGGCACGGACACACAGACACGCAGGGTGACAGCGGAGCACGGGGAACGAGCTGGAAGCCTGGCACGGACTCACCTGGGCTCGGCGGGGTAGTCCTGGTCGGGACTTAAGATGCGGGAAGAAAGGGGAGCGTGCCATAAGCGCAGGGCGGCGCGGGGACCCTGCCCTCCCACCCAGCACCCACCAGCAGGGAGCCCGGACCCTCACGGTCCTCGGGGCTGAGCTTTTAGGCAGCCGGGGGGGTTGCAAGTCGCTGCTTTAGCTGGGGTGGGCACTGGCATGTCACCAAGCAAATGCCCCCTTGGGTCGCCCAGCTCGCCCGCGCTGCGCCGCTGGGGTGCGCGGATAGGGATGGGGAAAAGCGGTGCTGGGGAAGGGACCCCTTGGTCCTGAGCGACCAGCACCCCAAAAATGCAGCCCCCCAGCTGGCTCTTGGGGCCGGCAGCGGTCACGTAAGGCTGCTGTGAGTCAGTGCGTGGAGAAGGGGAAACCCAGAGCCACAGCTGTGCTGCTGGCACTGCCTGCGGGCGTTTGGGGCTCCCGCGCCGCAGCCAGCTCCAGCCATCCGTGGGGATAAAAATGGGTGTTGGAGACAAAATGTACGGGCATGTCGCGGCCGGCAGCGCCCCGGGAAGCAACTGGAGCCTTAATCCTGCCCCAGGCACTCCCGCTGGCTGGCCCCGGGGAGAAGGGATAGCTTTTTATGGGCAGCCCAAGGAGCCCTTCAGGGCCCCAGCTGCCAAAATCCCGGCTGAGGGACCCGGAGAGAAGCTCTGAGCTCCCTTTGCAGGACGAGGCATGCACGGCCGAAACGGGCACAGGCTGGCTCAGGTGGGGAGCAGCTGGGAAGGGCGACCTTCCCCATGGGGGCAGGATGCAAAGGCAGCAGCTTTCTGCTGGGCTGCAGGCTCGTGGCTCCTCGGTGCTGCCCCTCTAAGCCCCCCTCTGCCTGCCCGAGCCCTCCTGCTGCCCCCCGTGCTGTGCTGCACATCACCTGGAGCGCTCATCCAGGCTCGGGAAGGTTTTCCCAGCACGGCCAGGCTGGACGCATCCATTTTATGATAATATAAAATATCCATAATGATCAAAACTCATGCTGGGGAGCCAAGGCAGGCCTAGCCCCGCTCGCTTCCCTCTCCAACGCTTTGCTGCTGATGGGAGAGGTTCCCCCTGGGACCTTCCCTCCTCTGTCCTCGCCCATCTGAAGGCTGAATTGCAGCTGGGACAACATCTCCCCGCAGCAAAGGGGACTCACACAGCTCCCACAGCCCCCTGAGAGCCAGCAGAGCTGCGAGGTCCTTGCCCCAAAGCGGGGATCCCACCCACGGGCAGCCCCCGGTGGGTGCCCCCCTGCCTGCCCCATGGATGGGCTGGGGTCAGGGTGCTGGTGGGGTTGGTCCGGGGAGGGGGCGCGGGCTGTACTTACGCAGGGATCTCATTTGTCAGGTGGCTTGGAAATGAAAGAGACAGGGACACTGAGAAGAGACAGACAGACAGACAGACAGACAGAGCGACAGGCGGGACGCAGATGCTGTCCTTGGGGAGCGGGGAGGGGCGCAGGGGCGAGGGAGGGAGCGCAGCCCCCCCTTACTCAGCACCGTGGGGCTGGGAATCACCACGTCCAGCCTCGTCCCACCCCAAAACAGAGCGTGCCCCCCAAAAAGAGGGGGAGCACCCAGCTCCGACGTTGGCCAGGCGCTGCGCTGCCATCGGGGCAGCTTTTTACCAGCTGGAACTTTGGGGGGTCCCAGCCCCGGTTTGGCTCGCCCCGAATTTGGGCGCTGCTTTTTGGGCATCCTTCAGCCCCGTGGTTGCTCCTGCCCAAACCCTGATTCCTCCTGCTGGCCGTGGCTGGGCTCAGCGTTACCTCCTGGTCACGGCGTTGTGGTACTCCATGTACGTCCTGCCATCAAACGCGATGGCCTCGGCGTCTCCAGCTGCCTTCTCGATGATCACTGGAGGGGGAAAAACGGGGAGATGTCATGGAACAGAGCATGGCCAGGCCAGGAGAACCTCCCTTTATCCCCATCTGCCGTCCCCGGGGACATGCCAGCACCGAGCCAGCCCCTGGAGAGGTTTTACTGGGGCTTTAGGGCTGGTGAACTGGGAGCAGGTTCCTGTTTTTGCAGCCAGCCGACCTGAAACCTGCAGCTTTGGTGGCTTCCTGGCTAAAATCGGGGAGGAACCTGGTGGCTTGGTGGTGGGCACGGCTTGGGGAGGGAAGGGAAAAGGGACCCTGAGGCCAGGAGCCATCAGCTCCTGCCTAACACCAATCTCTGCGCACGGAGCAGGAGCTGGGGTTGGCACCCTGCTGCCAGCACCCCCCAGGGCCACGCTGGAGCTTTGGGGTCGTGGGGAGGGGGTCCCAGCCCCTCCGGCCTCACCTTTCTCGCAGTGAGCCCCGGAGAAGCCCCTCTGGCAGGCACACTCGTAGCTCTCCAGCCGGGGGCTGCAGCTGCCCCCGTTTTGGCAGGGGTTGGGCTTCTGGGTGCAGGGGTGGGCTCGGAAGGGGGAGATCTCCATGGCGCTGCGGATGTTGGGCTCCTTCAGCACGGGCACCCCTTTGATGGAGATCTGCCAGGGGGAAGCACAGGGTCAGCCCTCGCCCCCACGACCCCCACGGCACGTCCCTGCCCCTCCTCCTGCCGTTCCCAGCCCGTTGTGCCCCCCGGGACCGGCAAATCCCCCATGCGGACGGCACCCCCAGCACCCAGACGCCCTCCCCAAGCTGCCCGGCGGGGCCCTACCCTCTGCACGGCTCCGCTGAAGCCCGAGGAGATGGCGGCTGCTCGAGCCAGCTTGCTGAAATCGGGGGCTCCCCCCACGTAGAACGGCTCCTTCAGGTTCAGGACGGTGTGGGGCACCTGGCGAGGAGACACGGCGAGGCGGGAGGAGACGTGAGGCCTCGCTACGGCACCAGCCTCCTCCCTCCAGGGTGCATCCCCAGGCACATCAGGCCGGGGCACCGAAGCCACCTCCAAAGCCCCTGGGCTCTCAGGGGGCAGCCCCTGCCCCATCCCAGTTGGCCACTGGTAGCCACTGGCCACCAAAAGGCCACCAAGGACCACGGGGAGAAGGCGAGCGCTGCGCATTTGGCACCAGGGGAGGCTGAAAGGGGCTGAGGAGCTCCAAAAAAACACCAGCTGCGAGGTCTCGCCTGGCAGCAGGAGAGCCAGGGAAGGATTTTCCTGCGAATTTAATTTGGGGAGATGATGCTCCAACGCTCTCGGGCGTGGAGGGCTTGGGATTTGTGTGACAGGCAAAGAAATATTGCTCCTGTCTCACCGGGGCGGCTGCTGGAACCCGAACTCGTAGCAAAGGGATCCAGCGGGGATTCACCTGCGTGCTGCAGGTCCCCTGCAGCGAACGGCTGGGATTTGGGGACAGAGATCCCCGGGTTTGGGGACAGAGATCCCCAGATTTGGGGACAGAGACCCTGCGGCCCCACAGCAGGAGCCGTGTCCCCTCCTGTGCGCCCCGGAAGGGTCCGGGGGATGCGGTGACGTGAGTCTCTAGCTAATGCTTCGTGGAGTTAACACGAACATGACTGGATTAATTGAGATGCTTCCGAAATAACGACAACGAAATGCGACGACTGGCTGGAGATGGATGGAGGGAGAGGGAACGGGTGTCGCTAAGCTACGGGGGTCCTAAAAATGCGTGGGGCGAGGGGAAGGGAGCAAGGGGTAGAGGTCTGGATGGAAAACAGAAAGAGAGCGACGTGCCGATGGCAGATGGGATGGAGGTGGCGGGTGATACTTATCTGTACCTTACGGGATTTCTGGGATCCAGACAGCAGGGGAGGGAAAAATACAAATCAGAGGGAGAGAAAGAGAAAGAGAGAGAAACGGGAGGTCAGTGGGTAACGTAACGTGCAGGGCTGCCGCCGGCGGGGGGCACGAGGCACGGGGGCAGCGGGTGGCCGGGGCCGGCATCCCCAGGGCCACGGCTTGGGCACGGACAGGAGCAGGGAGGGGACAGGGCACGGCGAGAGGCAGGAGGCGAGCTGCTGGTTTGGGGAACAGAGCAGGGAAGGAGGGATTTGGCAGCAGGAGAGTGGTCGGGTTTTAGCTGCTGGGTGACTTCTTCCTGCGTGCGCGCAAAGGGCTCCGAGAGTTGTGCAAAAGGGCTCCAAGAATTGTGCAAAAAGGGGCTCTGAGAGTCACAAAAATGGGCTGAGCGTCATGGAAAAGGGCCCAAAGAGTCATGAAAAGGGGCTCCAAGAGCCAGGGTGGCCACGTCCCCTGCAAAGCTCTGCGTGGAGGAGGGACAAGGAGGGACGAGGCGCTGGGAGGGCGCACGGCTGCTGTGCCGCAGCATCCTCCTCCCCCAGGTCCCCAAATCCTCCCTCCTCGCACTCCTCCTCCACCCTTTTCACACCTCCGGGGATGAAAGCCCATGGCTCTGAGAGCTCCCCCCGCCCCATGGACGTACCGGTGACTCTCCCATCACCCGCTCGCCGTTGTTGATCCTCATCACCCCCTTGCGCCCGTTCCTCTCCAACAAAACGCTAATCCAGGTGTTGAGGGGAACTGGCTCCTTGCTCCTGGCGGGGAGAAGGGAGGAGAAAAAGTGGGTGAGAGCCCTGCCGGGATGGGCACAGCCCCTGGGGCCAGTGCTGGCCAACGGGAAGCCCCCCCTGGCCCTTTCCCTGCCCCCAGCCCCCGTTACCTGAGCACGGCCGCCCCTTTGCCCAGGTCGTATCTGTACTCCAGGTAGCCATCGTGTAAGGCCAGGGACACAAAGTCCCCCTTGCCATCGGTCTTCTGCCCGTTGTAGAAGATCATTCCGCTGGGGCTCTTGGCCAGGAACACCACTTCCATGGACATTTTGTCCCTGGGGGCAGAAGGATGAGGGATACCCTCCGAACCAGCCACCCACGCGCTCCTTTCCTCCACCCCAGAGCCGTCTGCCACCCGTCCGAGCCCTGGCACAGAGGGGGTGCCTCTGCCACCTTCAGGATGGCAGCCAGCCGTGCCGGCTCCTCCAGCCCCCCATGCCTCTGGTGAGATTTGGGGTCCTGAGGCCAAAACCCCGCTGGTTTCAGCGCCGGTGCCGCGTGGCCGAGCACTTACTGCAGGTCGGGAACGAAGCTCTGCAGCCCGCTCAGCTCCAGGTAGGAGAAGCCGTTGAACTCCGGGAGGAAGGGCATGCTGAGGTCCTGCTCCGTCACTGGGCACCGAGCGGGGAAAAACGGTGAGGAAGAGGAGGCCGAGCAGCCCCAGGCAGCAAGCGCAGGCTCCCGGCCACGTGGGGATGGGGAAATCAAAGCCCCAACCCCGCCGTCCCCGGCTCACCTCGCTCGCAGAAGTCCCCTTCGCGCCCCATGGGGCAGGCGCACATGAATCCCCCCTCGGGCAGCACCAGGCAGGTGGCGGAGACGTGGCACGGCGTCGGCTCGCACGGGTTCCTCTCGTCGGCACACGTGGGACCTGCGGCACGAGGGGTCACGTCGGCACCCCCAACGGCCGGCGGGTACCAGACGGGCAGAGACACCCCAAATTTTGGGGCGGGTGCAGGATGGGAGGGCTCCTGGAGGCCCTGAGAATCTTTTTGTCGCACCCCAGGTTGGGTTCACACGGCGCCAGAAGCCCCCCGCGGTTGACCCCACAAAAGGGGGAGGTGTATGGCCCTCGCCACAGGGCACTGAGCTGCCCTAAAATACCAGGGAGGATTTTTGGGGACAGATCCTGACCCTTATCTCATCAATGTCTGGATAGCTTTGTGCCCAAAACTGATTCCATCTCCATTGGACACCACTTTATCCTACAAATCTGGCAATCACTGCCAAGACTTCACCGCACCCTCCTCCTCCCCGTGACCCCAAAACCTCTGCGACCCCTCAGGACCCCCCATCAACCTCCCCCTCACCCCCTGTACCCGTGTAGGCGTGCAGACACTCGCAGTGGAACATCTCGGCCTCCTTGACGTGGCAGATGCCGCCGTGGTGGCAGGGGTTGGGGTGGCAGGGGTCGTTGCCGCACTCGCCCACCCCGCTGCCATACAGCACGTCGCTGCCCTTCTCCCGCAGGTCATAGAGCTGGTTGTTCACATCCAGGAGGCGGATGCAACCCTTCAAGCCCCCCGTGGCCGCCGTGCGCTCCGCCACCCTGAGGGGGACAGAGGGCACGGTGGGCTGGGGCTTTGGGGGAAAAGACGGGGGGGACCCCACATGCGGTCCGGTGATGCTTTCAGGGGAATCAGTGGAAAAACCCCTCTTGGAGGACGCTGATCCCCGTTAGGGATGCTGCAGGATATTAGGGATGCTGCGCCCAAATAGGGATGCTGCACCCTACACCAGGGATGCTGTACCCCCCTAGTGATGCTGCACCCCACCACGGATATTCCACCCCCCCACGATGCTCCCCGGGGATCCCCCCCACCCCACATCCATCCCCCTGCTCACGCAGCCATCTGATCCTCGGGCGCTCCCCCGATGAAGAGGTCGGTGTCGAGGTTGAGGCCGTCGGTGCCCGGGGGGCTCTCCCCGCCGACGTGGGGCTCGCCGTCCACGGCCAGCACGCCGCTGCGCCGGTTGCGGTTCACCACCAGCTGGTGCCACTTGCCGGGCTCCACGCGCACCTTGCTGGTCACCACCCCGGTGCCGGAGCCGGTGTTAAACCTGGAGGGGATGGGGAAGCTCGTGGTCGAAGCCCGGAGGCGTTGGGAGCACCCAGCCTCCTCCCCAAAAATCTGCCAGAATCCTCTCTGGGTTTTGGGGGCTCCAGAGCTCTTCCCTCCACCTCACCTCGCTTTGAATCCGTGCCTTTTGGGAACTGGAAATGTAATTGCAGCTTGGATTCCTGGGGCTTTTCTTCTCCCCCCTCCCTTTTTTTTTTTTTCTTTTTCCCTGAATTTCTTCTCCCGGTGCCAGAAGGGTGCCAAAAAAAGAGCTCTCGCTTGCCCAGAAGCCACCCTCCCACGCCTCTCAGCTTTTCAACGTTCAAACCGAAACAAGCAAGTTAATCCTCTTGGAAACCGCCAGAATCCCCTTCAATATTCCTAACACACCAGGAAAAATACAGAAAACATTCATCCTCTTAACCATTTAATGCTCCCCTCCCTCAACCTGGCAGCCTGTGCCACGGGGACGGGGGACGAGGGCACGCACCGGAGCTCCACGAAGCCTCCGACCAGCGCCAGGGAGATGAAATCCTTGCCGCGGCTCTGCCCGTTGTAGAGCAGCAGCCCGCTGAGCTCCACGGCCCTGAACTCGACGGCGATGCGCACGGTGTGGTACGCCTTCATCGTCTTGAAGGCCAGGTAGGACTTGCCCCCGAAGCTGGGGATGAAGTAGCGGATCGCTGCCGGGGGTGAAGCAGAGGATGGAAATGAGGATGGAGAGGGGATAAAGCCTCCCAGACAGCGCGGCTGGTGGCCCCCAACTCCTCTCGTGATGGCAAGCCCCCAAAAAGATCGCTCCCAGGCTTTAGGGATCCATGGGGCCGCCTCCAAAATATTCAAATTTTAATATTAAAATTAACAAGACCGGCACGGAGCTCAGCATCCCCGTGCTTAGAGGGGGCTGTGATGGCACAGCCAGAGAGAAATCTCTGTGCCCAAGCAGCCAGCGCAGGCTGCAGCAGCCTCCCTGCACCAGCCCCAAAAGTTTCCTGGGGAGATCGTGCCAGAAAACAGGCTGCACTTTCCCAGCTGGATCCCCTCTGCATCCTACGAGCCCAAACTTTGCAACAAAAAGCCCGAGGAGAATCCCTTCCCTGTGCTTTTTTAGGGGGCACCTCGCCGTCCCCGCTTCGCTCCCTCCCCACCCCACGGCCACGCACCCGCTGCCGCCACCCGTAGGGCTGCCCTGCCGGAAAAATTAAAGCTCCTGTTGCCCGTTTCTCCTACTTTTCACCTACGTTTCTCACAGACGGCCCCCCCTTTGCCTGCCGGGCAGCTGCAGGTGAAATCCTGCCCGTCGTCCTCGCAGGTGCCCCCGTGCAGGCAGGGGTGGGAGTCGCAGGGGCGCGGGGGCTTCTTGGTGCCGGGGGGCTTGCGGCGGGGGGCGGCGGGCAGCGTGGAGCTGGGTCTCCGGGTGCTCAGGGGGCCGGGCAGCTTGGTGCTGGTTCGAACCGCGGTGTCCTGGCGCAAACCCTGTGCCGTGGTGGCCGCCGAGGCCGTGGTGTACCTGCGGGTGGTGGCCGGGGCCATGGTGGTGGCCGTGGTGGTGGTGACGGTGGTGGTGAAGAGCCTGGGGATCCAGTCTGGAAGGCAGCAAAGAGCAGGGAGGGGTTGGGGCTTTGCAAAATGCTCCGGAGAAAGGGGGAAAGGAGGTTGGGGTTGGGGTAAGGAGGGAGAGGGGAGGCTGCTTGGAGGCTCTGCTGGTTGTGGTGTGTGCCAAAAGGAGGGGAGCCCCCATCCTCTGCCCTACAGACCCCGCAGCGAGGCTGGGCTCTGCCCCGGGGGGTCCCCGCTGTGCCCAACCCATGGGCTCACCAAAATCCATGA
Organism: Anas platyrhynchos; assembly: GCF_047663525.1. Lineage (NCBI taxonomy): Eukaryota > Metazoa > Chordata > Aves > Anseriformes > Anatidae > Anas > Anas platyrhynchos. The sequence goes on along the minus strand of NC_092608.1, from coordinate 3,097,947 downwards.
ATTTGACGTGCTCCTGCTGGGGCCTCTTCACCAGGATGGTTTTCTTCTTGGAAGCTCGGATCTGCTTCAGCAGGGCCGCCTGGACGTCCGCCGCCGTGTAGGACGTGGCTGCTCCCGGCCAGGAGGAGAAAAGAGGAGGATGAGGGTGAGGATGTGAGCATTTCCCTTTGTGCCCTCTCTGTGATGTGCCTGAATCATTCCTTGCCCCCCAAAAAATGCTTCCAGCCTTCCAGGCACAGCCCCTCCAGGCACCTCTTGGTTTTGCTGGACACATGGCACGCCCCTGGCTCATTTTTACAGGGCTTTTTGGTGCTCGTGCTGGTTTTGGAGGCTGGCAGCATCCCTGGGGGTGATGCCCCATCCCAGGCTGATGGGGAAACATTGTCGGGAAGGGTCTCACCTGGGTCAAAGTGGGCCTCCACGATGACACGGACAGCGCTGCTCTGCCCCAGGTCCCGCACGCGGATGCTCTTGAAATCCTTCTTGATGTCGGAGCTGCGGAACAGCTCATCCAGCTGCCGGAGGGGAGAGGAGGGAGGAGAGACAGACTGAGCAGTGGGCACGGGCTCGGGTTCCTTCAGCAAAACATTTGGGGTCTCTGCCCCGCCGGGGTTGCATTTAAACCATTGCGAGGAGAAATTTGGGATGGCACCGGCACCCATCACAGGTGGGGGCCACCACTGCCTTCCCCTGGCCTTGGAGGGGGAAGGGGATGAACCGGGGACCGAAGCCTTTTGGGAACAAGTTTGGGTCCTTGGATAAAAGCCACTTGTTGTGTTGGGAAATGTTCATTTTGTGACAGAACCGAACGAACCGCGTGGTCCGTGCGCCAGGCGCACATCTGCCCGTATGGCTGCGCCTGCCAGCTTCCAGCGCAGCTTGGGAGCAGCTCTAAAAATGGAAATCTCCTCGCAGAGATGCTCATTATTTACTGAGCCATGCTAAAAGCTACGCTGTGATGCTGTTACCCCACCCAGGGCTTCTTTGGTGTGCCCAGACACACACAGGGCTCCGAGCCCCTTGCTCCAGGCGCTGGAGATGCAGGGGGCTGCTCTATAAAGGTAGGAAACTGGAATTTTTTTTTTTTTAACCCCAAACTGCGCAGCTGAACCAGAAGGGCAAAGGTTCTTTGGACGTGGTTTTGCCTGCAGGTTTTTCTTGGAGTTACAGAAGCTTTGGGAAAATCCAGGGCGTTAGGCAGAACCTCTTTTTGGGCAGCCCCACCACCGAGATCAAGCTGAAAAAGGAGCAGCTCGGCCCCAGCATGTGATGAAGGATGCGACCCATCGACACGGCACGTGGAAGAGCCTCGAATGCACGTAGGGTAGGAATAAAATTCACCGAGGGTACCTGCTGGGCACAAGCGGGCTGTGCCCCAGCTCCTTACACTCTTAAGCGCACGCCCCGGAGAGGAGCCGTGCTCGCCCCCAGCCTCCACAGGCCAAATTCAATTAAAAAAATAAAACTAGAAGAACGTGGGGCGGTGCTCCTCTGAGAGCAAAGAGGTTTTTGTGCTCTCAGGTGATGGAAAGCAACGGCGAAGTCGCTGAGCATGGAGAGGAGAAACGGGGGACCCAGGGGTGATGCTGGCGCACCCAGGGCGCAGCGCCCGGCCCCCGCCTTTGTGGGGTGGCTGCCCCAAATTGCAGGCTCCTTTTTTTTTTTTTTTTCCCTCTTGCCAAGCCCAAGCTCACCGCGCTCTCGATGCTCCTGGCCGTCTCCCCGAAGAGCTCCGATTTGGGGTCAGCCATCTCGGGGGTGTAGAAGAGCTCCTGGCCTTCCACCTCCTCCAGGATGAGCACTCCTTGGAAGACTTTGGTAGCTGAGGGGAGGGAGGGCAGAAAAGACAAAGCCCTTTTAGTGGGCTCGCGGGGAGGGGGCGGGCGTGGGGCTGAGAGGAGCATTTCGAGTCCCTGGGGGGGGGATTTAGGGGGATGGCAGTGCGCGGGTAGTGCCAGTGTCGGGGTTAGTCTGGATGGGTCTGGGAGAGCGCCATGGAGGATTAGTATCAGAGGGTGCTGGAGCGGATGGCAAAGACCAGGCTGGAGATGGCAGCTTTTACCATACGGTTTCCTCTGAGCTCCGGCCCGGAGAGAGCAGCAGCCCCCCTGCACCGGCTGAGTAACAAGAGAAAGACGTTAGCCAGAGCAGCACACAGGGCAACGCGGCGGGGTCGGACGCGCGCATGCAACCGCAGGGCACGGCGGGGCCAAACTGGGCCGGGAGAGGCACGGGGAGACCCCGCCAGCGGGCTGCGGGCAGCCTGGAGAGCCCCCAAAAACCTCCCCGAGGTGCGGGTGCCTTCCTGGAGGAGCTGCCTCAAGGAGATCCCTGCTGGGGGTAGGTGGATGAAGAGTTTCGGAGCTCCTTGCGCGGGGTCCAAAGGAAAAGGGGGTGCCCAAGGAGGAGCTCCAAGAGGAGACGCCTGGGAAATCGCCCCAGTGCAGCATTTTTGGGGCAAATGTTTGCACGTGGGGGGCCGATACTCTGGATGAGCACAGGTCTCCGTGTCTCCTTGCCATGGGCACTGTGAGGCCAGCACCAGTCACCAGTACCCCAGCGGCTCTCCCTCCTGCCCTGGCACTGGGCTGCTCCTGCTAAGCCCAGCTCCAGCAGGTAAAAGGGAATCCAACCGATTCCCTCATCCCCTTGCGCGCCAGGAATGCGCTAAAAAAATAATAATAATTAAAAAAAAGTGGTGGAAGTTTGAAGGCTGAGATATTCGAGGGAGAAAGAGGTCGGCTAAACGAAGAAAACCACTGAGCGCACACGTGGCTGGCCAAAGGGGACCATGGCGGGGGACATGATGCCCGCTGGCCACCATGGCTCCAGCACGTCCACGGGGACAACCCCACCGGCACCAGCTCGGGACCTGGAAGAGCTCAGCCCGATTCAAAAGCCCCACAAGGACCGACTCACCCGGACAGTTGCTTCCCTCTGTGTCGGCGGCGGCCGTCTTGCCGTCGGAGCAGCACCCGAGCGGGGTGTTGTAGCACGTTGCCCTCTCGATGGCCGGCGTGGGGGTTACCTGGCTTTCTTCCGCCTCCTCTTCCCCTGCAGGGCACGAAGGAGAACCTTAAGGACCCCAAATCCGTCAGACCACCAGGATGCTGAGCTCCTGAGAGCCAAAGTGGCCGCTCACCGGCAGAGCCGCCCCCGCTGGCCTCTTGGTCACCGCTGGTGCCCATCTCCTGGTCCCCGCTGCCCTCGGCGCTGCCCGATTCCACGTAGGCAGGCTGGGTGGTGGCCAGGAGCACCGGAGAAGTGGCCAGAGGGCGGACGGTGGTCTTGGCCACACCGTGGGTCATCCAGGGTGTGGTGGCCGGCCTGGCCGTGGTGATGCGCCTGGTTGTAGGGTGAGCTCTTGGGGTGGGCTTGGCTTCTTCCGTCAGCGGGGGGCTGCTGGCCACCTCGGTGGGCTCTGGAGCCCGGGTGCTCAGCTGCAGCGGCGGAGGAAGGATGAGTTTGTCCAAGGGCAGGGTAGGCAGCGGTGTGGGAGGCGCCGAGTGGCTCGTGTGGGTGATGGACTCTGCGAGGAGCAGCGAGAAAACGAGGTGAGGAAAGGGCAGGTTTGGGAAAAGCTATCCGTGACGCTGGGGTGCACGGTGCAAAGCAGGGGCAGGGCAGGAGGAGGCAGCCCCAAGGCTGGGAGCAGCCTCGGGGCACGGAGGTGGCCCTGTCCTGGCGCTGGGGACCGCAGGGACTCACCGTGGCACTGCCCCACGTGCTTCACCGTGATGAGCTGCCCCTGCCGGCACGCGATGGTCTGCAGCTGGCACTGGTCCCCGTAGGTGACACCATCGGAGCCACACACCTAGCAGGGCGATGGGGCAAGGCGTGAGCTGCGTCTGCTCTCTGCTAACCCCTGGACAAAATTAAACCTGTCCCCAAATTCCCTGCAGAGCAGCTCAGAGGTGCCACCAATGCCAGGGACACCCACGACTGGCACGTCCCCAAATCACGCAGAGAGGACGCTGCCTGCTCCTGCTGGGCAGGGGGAGACCTCGAAGTCCCAGGGCTGGCAGCACCAACCCAGCCACGCACCCCTGCGCCCCCAGCCCCTCGGCGATGCCCCCAACCTTGGTCATGTTGGCCTCGGAGCAGAGCGGGGACGGGCACTCGCAGTGCGCAAAGCCGTTCACCTCCACGCAGGAGGCACCGAACTCGCAGCTCATCTCCTCGCAGGATTTGGGGGCCGATGGGTCTGGGGGAGGGAGAGAAGGAGGAAAAGGGGATAAAAAGCGCGTGCCAACCTTAAAACAATAAAATAATAAAAAAAATAATCGAAGCCAAGAGGCGATGCTGGATCCAACCCCCCCTCCCTTCCCAGGGACTCGGCAGAGCAGCACCTCTGTCCCCACGTGTCCCCAGCACCTCTGTCCCCACGTGTCCCCCTGGGCCGTCCCACACCTTTCTCACAGCCGGTCATGCCCAGCTTGCTGCCGTTGGGGCACTGGTTGCACTTCATGCCGGTGATTCCCGTCTTGCAGGAGCACAGCCCCGTCATCTGCTCGCAGTCGTCGCGCACCGAGCCCACCGGGTCGCAGTTACAGGCTGGGCAGGGAGGGTGAAAAAGAAAAAAGGTTATGCTGGGGGGCCAGCAGCCGTCAGTCCTCCAAAAAAAACGAGGAGAAGGATGCGGGGAGAACCACGATGCCGGCTGTGACCCTGTGCTCACCCTCCCAAAGGCTTGGATTTAAAGGCTCCAGGTACGAGCGAACGAGGTGTGCGCTCGGGGAGCCTTGTCAGCAGCGCAGGTACAAAGCTGCCTGCATGTTTCTAGCTTTTGCTTTTTGGCATCGATCTCCAGCTCCTGAATCCTGCCGTGCTGGTGCTCCTGGGGCCGGGGAGGAAGCCAGGAGCTTGCCTGGAGCACCGAGCATCCCTACCCTACAGCGGCACCGTGTCCATCACCCAGCTCCCCGCGATTTCAGCAAGAAACGGGCAAAACCACATTTCCTGCTGAGAGTTTCTTTACAGAAACAGCCATCCCAGCATGAAGGTTCCCAATTTTAAATGGCACGATGGCCCCAGAGTGCCCAGAGCCTTGCCAACAGCAGGAGACCCAGGACGAGGGGTGCCGGCACTCACGCGTGCAGCCGCTCTTGCTGTCGGTGACGATGCCGCGGAAATTCCAGAAGCCAGGCTCGCAGCGGTCGCACTTGAGGCCCCCCACGCCCGGTTTGCAGGAGCACTGCCCCGTGGCGGGGTCGCAGGCCCCCCCGTAGGAGCCGTAGGGGTTGCACTGGCAGGTGCCTGCGAGCAAAAGGGAGGCCGTGAGGATAAATCCTTGCCAAGGAGGATGGGAGCCACCGCGGGGAGCACGGAGCCACCCGTGCTGCTGAAAGCCTCCTCCTGCTCCAGCTGCAAAGGGCAGGACCTCCAGGGAGGGCCCCACTGGCTCTGCTCTCATCTACAGCTCCTTTCACATCGACATCAAAGGGGGAGGAAGCTCTTAGGGGTTTATTATTAATTCATTGATTGGGAACTCGGCGGAGGGAAGCGATCCGAAGACGGACGGAGAGGCGCCCCCTGAATCCCCAAGGGGGAGGTGGAAAAGGGGACGTGGGACAGAGCTGGAGAGCAGCACAGGCGGGACAGAAACCGGTGGGATCCCGTATGGGTGGAAAAAGAGGTGGGAAGCTGTCCCCACGGCTGGAAGGGCAGGGGACAGCGTGGCCAGGGGCGCACGGGAGCATCACCAGGAGCCCCCAGGGCGATGCTGAAGGCGAGACGCTCCGTCTCCTCCCCGACCTGCTCCCGCTGTCTGGGCTGGCCCCTCTTGGCCCCAGGAAGAGGCAGCGGCTGAACGCTGCTGCTTTTTAAATGATCTGGCACATCAAGCAGTGCTACAGCCTCGTCAGGCAGCTACAGCCCAGGCACAGCTCGAGTCACATCTCCGCGGGGCGATGGGGTTCCCTGACAGGCAGGCGCAGCCTCAGCTGTTAACAGCTCACTAATGCCTCTTAAAACGGGCCTTCTGCTCAAGCCCCGTAATTATTTAATAAATATTAATGAAACGTTTGCCCGGTTCAGCTCCCTGCACGGTGTCACCAAGCAGTCACGGGTCCCGGGGTGAAGGGTCCCAGGGAACCTGAGCGCGCTGCCCCAGCTCAGGCAGAGCCCAGCATCGTTCGTCCTGCCCCAGCTTCCAGTAATAGGATGAAGGCACAAAAAAGGGCACGGCCTGGCCCCAGGGGCACCTTCTGCTGCGTCCAGGACAGGCTCAGCACCAGGCAAATTCTCAGCACCCTTCCTGAATTGCAGGGGGCTTAGATGGAAGGCCACCGCTAGGAGATGGCGAGGGGTGCGCGCACACCTCCGTGCGCACACGCTGCCCATGGGGCTGGGGACAAACGGAGGCTTTTTGAGCCTTTGGAAATCCCTCGCTAGCTCAGGAACGGGGAGGATCAACCTTTCTTCACTTCCCCTGGGATGGGACCCCAGGGATCCCCTCCCTGCCTTTCAGCCACCCTCCCTCAAGGGCCCCCTGTGCCCCCAAAAATGAGCGTCACTTACTTGGGCACCCCGCTGCGCCCACGCCGAGCGCCAAGGTGGTGTTGTCCGGGCAGCACCCGTAGATGGTCTGGCTGCAGTGCACCACCAGGAGGGGCGGCGGGGTGGTGGCCAGGGCTGCGGAGGAAAGCAGAGAGGCACTCGGGTTATTTTGGCTGCCTCCGGGCAGCGCAGTGCATCGAGCAGCCGGCGGCACCCCTGCAAAACCACGGGGTCCTCGCGGGGATGCTGGGGAAGGGGTGACAAAACGAGGTCCCGGCTTTGGCCAGGGGAAGGACAGGGCACAAAATAGGACCACGGGGGCACCGCTGCGGGGTCTCACCGCGGCAGGCTCCTTGGCTGGTGACGTAGAGGTCCTGGCGCTTTTCGCACCGCGTCTTCTTCAGCTCGCACTCGTTGGCGTAGGTCACGCCGTCAGAGCCACAGACCTGGCAGGACAGCGCGGGGAGCTGCTCAGGGCAGGTCCCCCAGCCATAGGATCCCCTCTCCTGTCCCGGGATGCACGTGGAGAGAGGCCACCGGGTTGGAAAGAGAGCCCCAAAAAATGCCCGGCGTGCTCACCGGGCTGCGCGGCACCGCCAGGCAGGTGAAGTCGCAGACACAGCGGTCGTCCTCTGCGTCCTCGTCCCACCAGCCCCCGTACTGCCGGCACCGCTCCTGCTCGCACTCGCTCCCGTCTCCAGAGCCCGAGCCCCCTGAGCCACACTCTGGAGCAGAAGAAATTTGGGGTGAGAAGAGGTCCCGGTCACCAGGGCAGGGCTGGGGAGGGAAAGACACCCCCTCGAAGCCCCCTCTGTCCCCATCACAGGTTTAACCTCAAAGGCACGGAGTTACAGAAGAGTTTAGTTTGGAAGGGGCCTTTGGAGATCATCTCGTCCCCCCTCAGCTCAGCAGGGAGAGTGCTGCTGCCACTGCAAACACGCAGGGCAGAGGGATGGATGGGGTCTGGGCTGGCCCTGACGGCCAGCCAGGCACAAATTCCTGGCTCGGCAGGCAAACAACATAAAAACCCTGTCCCCAGCCCCGCTGCCTCTCCGTAAGATGCTCAGAGCTCCGGCAGCAAGAATAGAGATGTTGCTGATTTCAAAGGCTTCTTTAATTAAAAGGAAAAAAATAAAAAAAAAAGGAGGGAAAAAAAAAAAAAGTGAAGCGCAAAAGCAAAAAATGAAAACCTGCCCCTTTTTATTGAGCGATCAAAGGCTGGGAGCTGGCATTACACAGGGAATTATTTAAGATCTTCTCCCAGGGGGACATCAACCTGCAGCTCCCGAAGGAGGGCCGTGATCAAACACCGTGCTCTGCCTCGCCGTCTCCCCCGAGCCCTGCCGTGCTCTGAGGATTTATTTTTTTTCTGGTGCAACGAGCTGGGGAAGCTCAGCTGGCCGGGCTGGCACTCCCAGCAGCCAGGATTTGGAGAGGTTGAAGCTCTCAGCCACTGTTAACCCCCCCCCCGGGGGGCTTGGGGGGTTTTGGGCAGCAGCAAAGCGAATCAAAGGGCTGGAGGCTTCCTTCCAGGGGGTGCTGATGTGCTTTTCCCAAAGCACCCGGAGATGGGGAAAGGATGGGGCTGAAGGAGTGGGATCGTGGCTAGCAATGGGGGATGCCACAGCACATCTCCTCCCTGCTTTTTTGGGGGGCAGGGACTCGGAAAAAGCAGCCCGGGGGTGGGTTTTCCCCAGCTACCCAAACCCAGCTGGGATGATCCCAGCGGAGAAATGGATTTGGGACCATCAGGGAGCACAAATCCCCCCCCGAGGGGGACGATGAGCATCGCAGGGTGACCTCAAGCACCCCACGAGAGGCTCCTGACACGGAACGCGTGCGGAGAGCCAACACCCCGCCACCCGAAACACCACCGCTCCCCCAAAATAAACCCAGGGAAGCAGGAAATTAAAGCAGCCACACGTCTCCGGGGGCAGGGCAGGGACCTACCGTCCTCGCAGGGTCCCATCCTGGCCACCTCGATGCTCTGCTGGCGCTGGCAGGCGGCCGCCCGCAGCTCGCAGCGGTTGCCGTAGGTGAGCCCGTCGGTGCCGCACACTTGGCCCGGGGGCTGCCCCTCGCAGCGGGGGCACACGCACTGGCCCCCCACGCACGTGCTGCCGAAGGAGCAGACGGTGCTGCCGCAGGATTCTGTGGGGACAGGGGGGCGAGGAATCCCGTTTTAATTCCCTGCTTGGGGAGGTCGGGCTCCGTCAGGCTCCCCTCCGGGATTTGGAGAGGGGCCGCGCGCTCCAGCCCCCGCAGCGCCAGGCTGGGCGGGTGGGATGGGGGCTCCAAGGCTTTAAATTCGTTAAGGAATTAGCACAGGCAGCTCGTGAGGAGGGAGGGAACAGGCAGGCAGAGAGGAATTAACCCCCAGGGACGGAGGGGAGGGGGAGCTGCCGGAATCTGTGCCACCAAACAGCCCCTCGGTGCTTCCCATTTCGGTGTCCCATATTAATGTGTTTTTAGCCCGATTTCCTCGCTCGGCTCAGCCAAAGCAGAAAGCCACCCCCGTCCCCAACCCGGGGTGTCTCTGGTGCCTCCCACGGTGCCACAAACACCCGGGGAACCTCGGGTGGCCGTGCCCGGGCACCCTGAGTAGGCAGGGAAGGGGGTGGGGGTGGGGGGGCTGCCCATCCTCTCCCCAAAACGCCACCGAAAGGAGCGAGAAGAGGGACGAAGGGGACCTTGCCAGACTCACTGCAGTCGCCTTGGGCAGCCACCAAGATGTTCTTCTGCTGCGTGCACGCCCGGACGTGGAGCTCGCACTCGCTGCCGTAGGTGTTGCCGTCCGTGCCGCAGACGGGCTGCGAGGAGGGCACGCACTCGGTGGGGCACACGCACCTCCCCGTCTCCGCCTCGCAGATGGCCCCGAACTGGCACTTGCCACAGCGGTCTGCAGGGGCGAGGAGCATAAAAAAAAAAAAATAAAAATAAAAATAAAAGCAGGTTAGAGCAGCGGGGAGGGCGTCGCTCTCTAACCAAGCTCTGCACTGGAATAAAATCCCCGCCACAGCCCCCTCGCCTGCGCCGGTCCTCGCTGGGCCAGGAGGTGAGGCTGGGGGGGTCAGAGGGAGGAGAACTGCTGGAAAAAGCCGTCAGGGCCAGGAGGAATCGTGATGAAATGTCCCCGGTGCTGGGAGTTGTTATGGCTAAATGAGAGGGCGCGGGGCCGAGCGCAATTAGCGGGTTGATAAATTAGCGGTGGCCGAGGGGCGTGGGGCGCAGGCTCCTGGGGACAGGGGAGGGAGGACTTGAACACGAGAAGCCAGCACGGGGAGAGGTTTTTATTGCAAGCCCCGAAGCCAATTTGCTTCCCAAAACAGGGTGCGGGTGCTCCCCAGGGGCACCGCTGCCTCCCTGCCCGGCACCCTGCGGTGGCCGCGCTCCTGGGGATGTGACACGAAGGTGACACCGCCGCCTGCTGCAGCCACGCAGGGAGATCCAGAGGCTGGTTTCATGCAGGGAAGGGAACAGCCCCAACCCGGGACCAGGCTGGGCTCCAAAATCCACCACAGGCTCCCCGCGTGCGGGTCTGAGATCCTGCAGATCCCTCCGGGTGAGCTCGCTGCATCCCAAACCACCCGGCAGCATCCTCCGGGGGCGAGGACACGCACCGATGCCACCCTCCCCTCCTTTCCCCATGCACCCGCAGCACAAAAGCACCCGAGTGGCCCCGCTGGGGGGGCACCTCCTCACCGCAGGGCCCCTTGTGCTTCACCCTGATCTCCCTCCTGAGGACGCAGGCCATGGAGTCGAGCTCGCAGGGGTTGCCGTAGGTGCGGTTGTCGCTGCCGCAGACGGGGTCGTAGCGGCCCTGGCACACCTGCTGGCACTCGCACACGGGCTCCCGGTTCTTCACCACGCACGTGGCCCCGAAAGTGCACTCCACGCTCACGCAGGGGCTGGGGGTGCCCAGGTCTGCAGAGGGGAGAGGAAGAGACGGGGAGCGGGGATCAGCCCGCTGCGTGCCGGGCACCCCCGGGCACGGTGCACGGCGAGGCATGCCAGCATCTCCAGCACCCCCCCTGCCTCCCCAGAAAAGCCGTGGCAATCACGCAGAGCTCCTGGCCTCGCAGCAGCCCCCGCTCCTCCCGTTCCCTCCCCACGTGCCCTGCTGAGCATCCCCCCCCCACACTCGGTGGAGGTTGGGGTGGGAAGCGGGCACGAGGTCTTCCCCCTGCGTGCCCGGCTGCTCTCCTCCATCCTGCGCCCCTTGAGGGGGCAGCCAGGCTCTGATCATCCTTGCAGATTTTTTATGGCTTTCTGAGCCCCCCCCCCCAAAGATATTGGGGTCTCCCTGGCATCAGGAGGCATTGTTCTGGGGTTGGGGGGGCAGCACAGGCTGCAGGCGCCCCTTCGGCAGCAGCCAGCACCCCCTCGCTCCGCGCAGCCGGGGAGGTTTGGAGACGGCACCAGGGCTGAGCTGGCGCTGCCTGGGGACCCAAGAGAAAATCCCCGAGGACACGGGGGGGGGAGGGAGGAAAGGACGTGGACTGAACGAGGACACAGCGAGAGGAAGGATGTGGGGACAGACAGGGGTGAGATGGATGCAGGCGCAGGCGCAGCGCGGCCCCATGGCGAGGAGCAGCGGGGCAGGCAGGGGGTGGGGGGCCAGGCAGAGCCCCCCCAGCTGCCAGCACGGCCTGGGGGTGCTGATTTTCCTCCCCTGCTGGGCACAAGGGGATGCAGGTGCAGGGCAGGAGCACGGTTTGAGCCCTCTGGAGCTCAGCTGCGTGCAAGAAACCAGCCTGGAACAGGGGCACCGGTCAGGCTGAATTTGGGATCTTGATTTTTTTTGCTCTTTGGGGAGTCCCTGCCAAGTCAGAGCTTAGAGCAAAGGAGCACGGGGATGATTCGGGCACAGGGTCACTCCCTGGACCCTGCCTTCCCACCTGTCCTCAATTTCCCTGAGGCTGAAGGGTTTTCGAGCAGTTCCCGAGCACCAGGAACCTCTCTCGCCCTAAGACGCTGCTCACACCCCCTGCTTGTGGGCCCCTGGAAACCAAAACCAAGCACCTGTACCATAAGCACATCCCCCAAACACCCACAGGGCAGCGTGCCTATATGGAGAAAGAGCCCAAAATGTGGGGGTTTTGTCCTGGGGAGGGAGCAAACGGGAGCACGGGGAGGTGCCAGGGCTGGGGCACAACGCAGCCCTGGCATTTGGTGCCCTCCCCAAGAGGTGGCACTGGAGGCTCCTTCACAGCCCAAAATCAGCCTGTGAAGTTCCCCTGGGTGCCCGCAGAAGTCAGTGGGGTTTTGGCCCTGGTTTTGGTATGGGTGGATGCAATGAGGAGCTAACCAAGCCCCTGGAGCTGGGGACCCCGAGCTCTCCTGCAAGCCTGGGGCTGGTGAAGGGGAAGAGGCTCCGAGGCTGCGCACAACCCCTGGCATCACACCCAAAGGGCTCCACCACCAGCTTTATGGGGCCGTAACGGGGTTTTCCTGGGGGAGAACCACAGGTGAGCGCAGCCAGCTCCTCGGTGCTGCCAAAAAGGGGCCCGTGGGGCTTCGCTGGGTGCTGGGGGGGCCACCCCAGCGAGCGCAAATCACCGCAGGGAGCAAGGGGCCGAGCGCAGGAAGGAGCAGGAGGGAAAAGGGGGGAAAAAGGAGAGGGGAAATCAACCGGGAGCAGTCCAGGGTGATGGATCGGCCAGAGCGGGGCTTGCAGAGGAGGGGGGGTCTTGCAAAACCCACTCTCGTTAACCCCTAAGGGTCAAGGCACAGCCAGCAGCAGCCGAGCCCCCGCTGGGTGTCTCCGTCCCGGTGCGGGGTAAGGGGATGGGGGCGAAATCGGGGGGACCTCTCCGTCCCAGGGGCTCTTTAGCAAAACTGGCGAGGGAGGGAGCAGCGGGGAGAGGCCAGGGCTGCCACTGGCTACGGAGAAGGGGAGAAAGCCGACCTCCTAGCAGAGATGTCCGGGTAGGGAGCAGAAGGGTGCTGCGAGGACACAACTCCTTCCTCCGCACAGGCAGCGCTGTAAAACACAAGACACAGACGAAAGAGGAAAGAGAGAGAGCGGAGGGGAAAGAGAGCAAAAAGAGAGGCAGGGAGGAAAAGACAGATGCAACTCCAGAAAACCTTCCCTCCACCTCCTGCCCGCACCGGCCTCAACCCCAGCCCTCCTTCCCCAGCTACCCCATCACGGGGTGAGAGCAGGGAAGGATCCAAAAGAGGGCCTGGGTTGTTGTGCTTGGCTTTGCCTCTTTGCTGCTGGAAAAGGCCACGGCTGGGCTTAAGAGGTGGGGAGGTGGGAGAGGTTCCAACGCAGCCCCCGGGTGCCCCCTGCATCCTCCAAAATAAAAATAAAAAATAAAAAGGAGCTGTGGACACCTGGGCTGGAGCATCTCCGTGTCTGCTCCCATTGCCTGCTGGCCTCGCTCCATGATCGTGTCCAGGATGCCAGCCGGGGAGCAGGGCAACTCCCAGCCACCCCCCCCAAAATCTGGGGTGCCTTCCAAGCCCAGCTGGACACGACAGCCCCTCCAGCGCTGGCCACAGGCACCTCACATCGTGCTTTGTCCCCATCCTCCTCCCACAGCAGGGACGAGGGAGGCAGAGAAGCGCCCTGGCTGCCCTCCCCGTGCAAAGAACCAGGGGACCTGACTCAGAAGCATCCAAAAAGCCAGGAACACGCTAAAAGGGGCGATTAAAAATAACAGTCATCATTACGCCGAGCGGGATTTTGGGAGCCTGACAAGCAATTTTCCAGCAGCTGGGCCTGGCAGGATTAAAACGGAGCGCGGGAGCGCAAAGCCAGCAGAACAGACCCAAAAACGCCGGGCGGCCTTTCCAAGTGCTTCAGGAGGGTTTGAAGCCCTGAGCCCTTAAAGGACATCAGCTTAGGGCGACGTCCTGAACCTCCGGTGAAATCAAAGCCAGGCTGAAACCACCGGCCCTTCCACCTCATGCAAACCAAGCTCGGTGCTCGACCTTCTTCATTTTTTTCCATGCAAAAATCTTAAAAAAAAAAAAAAATAATCGGGTGTTCCCAACGTCCTAGGGCCCTGAAACCCCCTCCTATAAGCTCTGTTTCCATTGGGAAGGTCAAAAGCTGCTCCTGGAGATGTGACAAAGCCACGCTGAGACCTCCGGAGAGTGGGAGCGCTGGGGCCGGATCCTGCGGGAGAGGACCTGGAGCCGAGAGAGGTGGGCATGGAGGGGAAGCATGGCAGGAGCTGGGGGTCTGGCACTACCCTGGGGGCGAGGAATGAGCGGGGTGGGCTGCAGGGGCCCCACACGGTGATGGGGACATGGGGGGTGGAGGTGGTGGATGAGAGGAGCTGGCGGATGCCGGCGAGCAGAGCGGAGAGAGATGAGAGCGAGGAGCAACACAGAAAAACACACACAGACACGGGACACTGGGCTGCTGGAAGGCAAAAAAGACCACGAGGAGCCGCTAACGGGGGTGGCTGGCCGGCCCTAAAACCGAGGTGGGCACCCAGCCACACCACTTACCTGCTGCGCCCCGGCACCACAACCCCGGGACGGGGCTGCCGGGACGGGAACGAGAGGTGCGGGCGGGCGGCCCGGCGGCACCGGTGCTTACCACAGGGTCCGCTGTGCTTGACGGGGACGGGAGCCTTCTGCTGGCACTCGGCTTTTTGGCGCTCGCACTCGTTGCCGTAGGTGCGGCCGTCGCGGGCGCAGAGGGGCCGGTAGGCGCCGTGGCAGGAGATGCGCTCGCAGGAACAGCGCGCGGCGCCGCGGCGGTTCAGGCAGACCCCGTTGAACTTGCACTCCTCCTTGCATTTGTCTGCGGGGAGGGAATTCGGCTGCCGGGCTCGCCTCGAGGATGGGGAGCACGGGGAGGGGATGGAGGATGAGCGTTTTTGTCCCCAAAGGGGTTGGGGTACTCACCCTGCTGCTGGCACTGCCCCGATCGCACCTTCTGGATCTCCAACCCCCGCAGGGCCCCCGAGCGCCCCATCACGCACTCGTTGTCGTACGTCACCCCGTCGTCCCCGCACACCGGCTCCCGTTTCGGGGGGCAGTTTTCGGGGCGGGGGAGCAGCTCGGCTCTCCGGGTGCGCGGGTTCACCCGGCACACGCGGTTCATGTCGTTGAGGATGCCCTTGCAGGGATCTGCACGGAGAGGAGGAAGAGGAGGAGGAGGAGGAGGTCAGGCACACTCGAATCCTGCCCAAGGAGGTGCTTCCAAAAAGCCCCCCCAGCCCCCAAGCACCCCTGGGTGTCCACCTTGGGGTTCAGGGTGCTCTTACCCCACAAACCAGGAGCACCCAGGGTGCCACCAGCCCCGCCGCGCCTCCCACTCGCACCCCGTCGCCCTTCTTGGGGCTGAGCAATTGATTTCAGCTCTGCAGCCTGCCCAAAAACACTTCCACACCTTCCCCCGGGGACAAACGGGGCCTGGCACGTTTCCTGGTGATCTCACGGCTTTCCTAACGAGTTGCTTTTAATTAGCAGCACCCACCGCCAGACAAAGAGGAAGAAGCATCCTCGGAGCGGCAGCACCGCCGGATTTCCCCCCCCCCAGGACCGTGCCTCAACTTCTCCTGGCACACACAAAAAAAAATAAACATGCGATGCCCACCGGGGGCTAGGGACTCACCGCAGGCTCCGTCGAACTTCTTGAAGACGTTCTCCTGCTTGTCGCAGGCGTGCTTGTTGAGGTCGCACTCGCTGCGGTAGTCCTTGCCGTCGCTGCCGCAGACAAGGCTCTCGGGCACGCCGCTGCAGGACGCGGGGCACACGCACTTGGCCCCCTGGCCGTCGGCCGAGCGCACGCACGTGCTGCCGAAGCTGCACGTCACCTCGGCGCAGGGGTCCTTGGAGCCTGGGGGAGGACGGGGGGTGAGCATCGCCGGCGTTTCCCCGACAGCTGCCCCGATAACCCCAAGCGTCCTCCGCTTGGATCCTGGGGGGATGCTGGAGCGAGCACCCGGCCCCGGAGCTGCGGCATCCACCCCGGGGATGAGGATGGAGCAGGGATGGGGAGCTCAGCCCCTGCTCGCTGCACCCCCAAACCTCCTCACCGCCAGCCCCTCGCCCTCCACGAGCCCCGAGAGCCTCCTGCTCCGGCACGAGGGTCCTCGAGGCACCTCCGCAAGCCGTAATTAGAGGAAGAGCTTAAGGAGCAATTTCCTCCCCGCCAGGGGATTGCCAGAGTTTGTTTGCCAGCTCTTTTTTTTTTTTTTTTTTTAAATTCATCACTTTTTCATGATGATGATTTTAAATAAATCCCCCGGCGCTCTCCCCTCCTCTACCCAGCGCCCCGGCAGGGGAGCCGGGTGCGCATTTCTTGCGAGCCAAGCGCGCCGCGTGCGAGAAAGGTCAAGTTAATTTACTCGCAGACGAGGAGTCCGGGGTCTCATTTGCACAGCTCTCCGCTCCCAGCTGCTGAATGCCAGCCAGGGGAAGGGCTTTCATCAGCCCACCCAGCCCGGGCGCACGCCGCCACAGGGGTGAGGCGCAGCGGGGAGGCTGAGCTGGCTGCGAGGGGGCTGCTCCCAGCGGGTCTCCATCTCCAGAACACCCCCGGGATGTCACCGTGCCCACTTCTTACACCCTGCTGGTCTTTTTCTCCTCGGCTTTTCCCCGCGGGTCCGTGCCCAGCCACCCAAGGGCATCCCCAGCACCGGAGCACGGCCGTGGGGTGGGAAGCATCGCCGGCCCGGCACCCCCCTCGCCTCCTGGCCCCAGCCCCGGCGCGGTGCTCACCGCAGGGTCCCTTGCTGATGACCTTGATGCGCCTCTGCTGGTTGCACTGGGCTTTCTCCAGCTCGCACTCGTTGCTGTAGGTGGAGTAGTCGGAGCCGCAGACGGGAGCCACCACCACGGGGCAGGCGGTCTTCTTGCAGACGCAGGAGGCCTGGGAGGGGTCGGTGGGGCTCCTCTCGCACACCGCCCCGAACCCGCACAGCATCCCTCGGCAGGCTGGGGACACAGACGGGGGACACCTGAGGCACAGCACGCCCGAGATGTGGGGCAGAGCCCGGCTCGGGGGGCTGCAGCCCACCGGGGACCGGGTTGGGGATGGCAGAGGATGCTCCGGGCGCAGGGCGGGGAGGAGGGTGCCATCTCCAGCTGTCCCCTTGTTGACACCCAGGGGAAAAAGGGACGTCAAGGGATGGAAAGGGAAATATCCACGTGTGGGACGCGTCACCCTGCACACGCTGCTTTATTTGGTGCTGTTTATGCAAAGCAGCTCGAGCCCGTGGCTGGAGTGGCTCGGAGAGGAGCCGCACGGGTCTCTTATCACCTCCGCTAATCAGAGCAGCCAGCGCAGAGCAGTTCAGCATCTGAATTGCAAATGCAGCAGGGAACGGCGTTTTTACGCGGGGGAGAGAGGGGATGGGTGTCCCCAAACCCAGCTGGGGCAGGTGAGACAGGGAGCAAGAGACACCCGCGCCTGTGCCAGCGCCGTGCACCTCGCGCGCAGCCAGCGTTGGAGATGGAGCCTGACCTACATAATGGCAGAGCCAGGAGTCGTAAAAGGCAAAATAAAACGAGCCCGACAGTGGCTCATTTACACTTCAATTCCCGGGCATTTGCCTTCGACCGCCTTGAGATTTTGAGCTCATATGCACAGCAACAATGCGCCACTAAGAGACTAATATCATCAAATAAAGAAGAACTCTCTTTCTCTCCTGCCCAATATCTAAAAGCAATTTATCATTTTTATGAAGCGCTCTGGATAGTCTCTCCCGCTCTTGCCATTGCTGCTCTTTCTCTCTCCCTTCTGTATTTTTTTTTTAATAGAGATAAGCCTGTTGAGCTCTGCGCTCTGGAGGTGCTGGGGAGGTCTGGGAGGGATGCGAGCGGCAGGACCCATCCTGTCCCCATGGAGCAGGAGAGTGACCGACCTTTGCTGCACCCTGATGAGGAGCTGGAGGGCAGCTGGAGGGCCTGAAGATGTGCCCAGGGACATCAAACCACCCCATGGGTAGCACCTTCCCGCACCGTACCTCAATTTCTGCCCCCAAAAGGAGCAGTGCCCACCAGCATCTGCAAACCCCCACCTGCTCTGCACCACGGTGCTGTCCCGGAGAGATGGAGCAGGATTAAAAACACAACAGGAGCCCATGGGTGCCCTGCCCGGCCCTTCGGGATGCGCCAGCTCCAGCATCACGCAGACAGACCAAGAAAACCAGAAGGGAAGGGTGCCCAAAATTTTCAAGGAGGTGGCACAGCTCGCACATCCCTCCCACTTCTCCCTCTGTCCCCACGGTGCCAGCACCAAACTAAACACACAAACCAAAGAGGTGATAAAGGGCATTTATTTACCTCCCGGCCCTAACAGGGAGGTAATTCCCATTCCCGTGAGCTCCATCACCACACACCACGGGCTGCCAGGCACACAGTGCTCGGGGACAAAGCTCTGGGTGTCCCCAAAGCCACCAGGGCAGCACAGGGTGGCGGGGCGCAGCGGGGCCAAGCACTGGAGCACGCTGCGGATGGGGACCCTGCATCGCTGATTTTCCGTCCTCGGGCCAAGAAACAAAGCAAGACACACACAAATGCTTCAAACCAGAAACAAATCGTGACGGGCAAATTGGCTGTTTGGGTTTCTTTCCCTTCTAATCGCCACCCATGCCTCCGGTGAGGGAGCCTGCTCGTTCCCAGCAGGAGATTTTTAAAGCTCGCCCACCCAACCCCGCGATGCGCTCGGGTGGCCGAGCTCAGAACTGCCCCGAATAAACCAAAACACCTCAATTCCCCTTCCGTGGGGTGGGAGGTTGGGATTCAGAGGGGTTTTCCTCCTTCCAAGCACCTCGAAGCTCTCGAGGAGCAGCCCCAGAGAGGTGTCTGTGCACCGCTCAGCCGGGCGGAACAAAAGGCAGGGCTTGGCTCGCTGCAACCGCGCCGAACAGCAGCCAAGCCCCGCTCCATCTCCGAGCAGCACCGGAGCAGAAATAGGATAATAAGCAATAACAACAATAAGCGTAATAACAACCATAAGAGGTGCACCTGCTGAAGAGGAGTGGGAGAGCAGAAGGTGTTTGGGACAAATAAGGCAGGCTGAGCCAAGCAGCGTGGTGCCCGCGGGAGGACAGGGCGCGAAGGAGGAGGGGGTTGGAGGAGATCAGAGCTCAGCTCGGATGCACGGAGGAAAATGAGGGGGTTTTCCATCTGCTGGTTAATTGGGGAAGGGGAGAGGGCA
The DNA here is from genome assembly GCF_047663525.1 of Anas platyrhynchos. Taxonomy (NCBI): domain Eukaryota; kingdom Metazoa; phylum Chordata; class Aves; order Anseriformes; family Anatidae; genus Anas; species Anas platyrhynchos. Next base: position 3,079,319 of record NC_092608.1, on the reverse strand, counting down.
CAGCCAAAGCGTTTACCCTTTGCTCTGAGCGGTGCAAAGCAGGGGGTGGCACCTGGAGAGGTTTGGGGGGAGGGAGGATGGGGGCACACACACAGAGCCGCCCATGGGAACGCCTTGGTTCTCCTGTTTGCAAAAAAAATAAGAGACGTGGATAATAATAATCATCAAGTCCCTGATGTCAGTAGGTAAATAACTCGCTGCCAGTAGTGGGGATAAATAGCAAGCTGCCTTTGTCGAGTGCTTTGAGATCTCGAGGTGAAGAGCTCTGCCTAATAAGCCCCGAGCGTTGGCATTACGTTTACGATTATTGTTATTAAAGTGGAGAAACATTTTAATGTCAAAATTGCTCTTTTCCACCAAGCAGGGAAGAAAAAGAAACCCACACTGGAGCAGCAGCGTGTGGGGATTGCTTCCTGCACCCCCAAGGTCCCCCCCACATCCCCGGGGTGATGCCTGCAAAGGTGCAGGAGGCTGCACCCCACTGAGCGCCACCGCGGGGACACCCTGGTGACGTGCCACGTCCCCAAACCAGCTGTCGTTGCCAAATTCCTACATGGCAGAGGTGAAGCTGCCTTCATGGGGCAGGCAAGAAGCGTTCACAGCACTCCCGAAGCGAATCTCCTCCTGGGGAGGGTGGAAGGGCTTTGGGATGGCGGAGCCCCCGGCCCTGGGGGCATTTCGGGGAGGTGGGGACGTGGCACTAAGGGACGTGGCTCGGCGATGGGACACTGTAGGTCAGGCTGATGGCCGGGCTTGGTGGTCCTGAAGGTCCTTTCCAGCCCCTGTGACTCCAACAAGGCACTGAGGATACATTTTGAAGGGGCTGCCGACACGAGCACGGCGGCAGCAGGCGCAACGGCAAAGGGCGAGAGCAGATGCACCACAAATCCCCGGGGGCTTCTGTTTGGAGACAGGAGGACGCTCCACCGGGGGATTTCAGCGAACAAAAACCCTCTGTGGTCCAGCACGAGGACATCACGGCCAAAAAATAAAACAGGACAGGGGGGGAGCAAGCCCAAAGCAGGACCGAGCTGGTGCCGGGATGGGAAGGGAGGCCGGGGCCGGAGCGGTGCGCGCGTGTCGGGGCGGCGAGGGCCGGCATTAATTCTGCATGAGCCCGGCACACGTTGCCATGGAGATCGGCGAGGCTGGCGCTCCCGCCGCGCCGCTCATCTGGTGCGCATCGACTGCTCGCCGGGCTCCCCCCCCCCTCCCCACCAGCAATATTAATTACGGCCCCGGGAGGCGGCACGGGGAGGGCTGCGCTCCCCTGCGCTCCAGGCGCTGGGCACGTCTTCGTGGGCACCAGGACGAGTCACCAAAGAACCCAAAGTTTCCCAGTTTGGAGAAGGGAAGGTCCTAAAGAAGCAGGGAGAGCAGCAGGTGTCCCGTTTGGGAAGCCCTGTGATGCTCTCCTCTCCGAGGAGCGAGCTTGGACAGCTCTGGGAAGCCAAGCATCTCCTCCAGAACCACAGCTGTGGGGCTCAGCACCTCCAAACCCACTCCTGGGCAGAACCCCAGCAGCTTGGTGCCCACCAGCCCCAACCTTTCAGAGCCCAGCACCCAAAATTCCCCTTCTTGAGAGCCACCAAAACATGTGCTGAGCGCTGCAGCCCCAGCTCCCCACCTGGAGCAAAGAGCCTGGCCCCGGGGGGCAGAGGAGGGGTGGGGAGAGCCGACCGCACGCTCCCGTAATTAAGAGAGGAGGGGGCGGCGAGAGGACGAGCTTTGGGGAGATCTGAAAGCAAAATTTCGTGCTGGAGGCAGCGAGGAAGGTGAAGGTGGTGCCGGGGGCGGGCAGGGCAGGGGGGAGGTTAAAGCATCGCCTCCCCGGGATCTGAAACATCAAAGCCGCTCTCGCGAATCCAACACCATCTTAAAAGGCTCCCTCATTAATCTGTCACCAGCCCCGCTGCGAGAACGGCTCCGAGCAGCTCCAAATCAGCTGGAAGGATTCATCAGCACAGAGGGGAGAGGTTTGGGAGGAGCCCTCGCAGCGGGGTCCTGCCCGTCCCAGCACACGGAACCCCCCCGAGGAGCTGCACGGCACCAAAACCTGGAGCCCGATGCGCACCCCGGTGGGACGCACAGGGGAGAGGCGAGGGGAAAACACCTGGAGATGGCTCCGAGCCGCTCCCACCCTCCTGCTGGAGCAGAAAGGGGTGTTTACAAGCTGCTCCCACCCTCCTGCTCCAGCAGAACCGTCTGTTTACAAAGCAGGGAGATGAGAAGCGAGGAGGCTGCAGCCGGCTGGGTGCCTGCGGGGAGGACGGCTCCTCCCCAGCCGCAGCAGCGGGTCCAAAGCCTGTCCCCATCTGTGCCACCCGGCCAGCACAGCACGCTGCCCTTTGCTGCCCTTTGCTGCCCTTTTCTGAGGCTGCAGGCTCTAGCCAGCCCTCGTGCAAGGTCTGCGTGCAGCTTGCTGGACCCACGCTGCTGCTCCTCCTTCCCCTCCCCAGCCCAGCACCGGGCACCCCCAGCATCCCCAAAACGCCTGGCCACGTGTACCAACAGCTCCTGCTCTCAGCCAACATCTCCCCGGCACCAAAGCAGGTCTGTGTCACCCCAACCCGGGGACACACTCCTGCAAAAATAAATAAATAAATAAATAAAATAAAAGCAGCGCTCGCAGGTCAAGGTGCCCTCTCGCAGAGCCCGGCTACCTGGGGAGCTGGCAGCGAGGCACAACGAGACCGAGGGGGAGAGAAGAAAAAGCAGCTCCACGGTGTTGTTTCTTGGTCACCAGGCTCTGAGACTAAATGGCACATCCTGGGAGACACCAGGCAGGGATAAGGGGGCAGCAGGGTAAATTTAAGGGATTGCAGTCCTAGCCAGGAGCTGATTTAGGGAGAAGTGGCAGCACCTGCTAAGGTGCCCCCATCTGCTCCTCCTCCAGTGCTTAAGCCACCTGACGTGAAAGCACAAATTGATCCCCAGGAGAAAGCTCAAACTTTGCTGCAAATGGAGAAGAAAATGCTCTCGAGAGAGCAAAAGTGGTGCCTTAACTGCTGCCGCCTCACCTGCTGCTCAGCTGTTTGAGCTGCGCTTAGCACCTCTCCTCTCTCCACAGCAACCCTGCACTGCTCCGACCTGCCCGGGCTGAGGCAGGAGCCACGGCCACATTTGGGGTGCTCACGGGGGACACGCCAAACATTTCGGGTCCCCACGGTGCTGGTGTCCCCATGGGATGTCCCCTCCTGGTGCCTCCGCAACCACGTCGAGAGCTGCGCCCCTGGCCTGGCACGGCACGTTGGGGTGGCATTGCTCCATCCATGCTCAAAATAAAAATGTGTCCAGCCCTCTCCGATGTTTCCAAACCCACCGGGATGGGACCTGAGCCTTGCCCCCAGCTGCTTGGCACCCGCAGAGGTGCACGGATGCCAGCAGGAGGTGGCACACCCCAAGCGAGCCCTCCACGAGGGACGCTTGCTAGAGGAAAGCTCTGGTTGATCCCTCACCAAGACCAGGACCGTGCAAGGGCACGGTGAGGCTGAAATTGCTCTCCCTGAGCAACATCCCAAAAGAATTGCACCTCCTGCACGTGACCCCACACCAAGGGATGCTGTAGAAAGAGCTTCAGCCCCTCCTCACGGATGCTGGAGGAACGAGGAGCAGGGGTGGCACCCTCCAGATCCTCGCCCCAAGGGGTGCAGGAGGGCGCAGCCACCCCGCACTGCACCTGCCCCAACCCCAAAAAAACCACAGCCAGCCCTGGGGGGGCTGCGGCTGAGCCAACACCGCCCCCGCTCCCCCTGGTGCAGGGAACAGAGGAGCATCAACCAACCCCAGCTACTCCAACCAGCACCCAACAAACACCCCCAGCACCTTACCAGGCCACCTCTTTGCCCCCCTACCCAAAAAAAAAAAAGCCCCCCAGGACCACGAGGCGCATGAGGATGCGCCTCACCTGGCCAGGCAGCGCTTTCCCCATCTCCATCGGGGACCAGAGCTTTTTGGGAGCCTGGCATCTGGCTGGGCCGGGCTGCTCATATTTTGGAGCCCCGAGCTAGGAGTTACACCTACGTGCGTTTTTATTTTTCGCTTCAGATGTCTCCACCGGTCCAATTATAGATTAATCACATTTTATCTCGCATCCGTTTCTCCCCCGCCTCCCTCCCCGCCCCCATCGGCGAAGGGAAAGAGAGAAACAAACGGGTTATTAATTGGCTGCAGCTCTCGGCCGGGCTCTTATCTGGGCACATGAAATGAGGGAGGGTGGGGAAGAGGTTGAGGAGCCTGCCAGCAGAAGGCAGGGCATTTTAAGCCCCGATTTTCAAAGAAAACACAGCTCGTAGGGCGCCGTCCGCTGAGCACATGCTTGGAGCATGGCCTCGGAGAGCAAAACTCCACGAGTGCGGGGATCTGGGGGGTTTTGGTGAGCCGTACCGGGCAAGGTCAGCACCTGGAGGACTGCCTGGTGCTGTTAAGAGGGGATGGAAAGGCTGGTGAACTGTGCTTCTGGTGCTGGAAATGCGGGCGCCGCCGAAATCCCTGCTCCCCAAAGCACATCCCGTGGCGCAGGGTGACTCCTGCCTGCTCAGGTGCCACCTGGAGCCTGCAAAACCCACCCCAACTCCTTCCCAGCCAGCCCAGGACCTGCTGTGCGCAGGGAATCGCCACGTCCCAATCACCCACGAGGTGGGCATCCCTCCCCACGTGTCCTGCAAGGGGTCTCGGGGCAGGGAAGGATGTGGCTGGCTGCCCAGCCACGTGCGTAAAAACCAAGAAGACACCGAGGGGATGAGCACAGCACAACCCCGGAGCTCAGGTCCCTTTCCCCAGCCCCCACGGCCCCAGCAGATGAACCTACAGAGCTGCTGGAGCACCTGGAGCTCCCCACCTCCTCCTCCAGCCCTTCCCCAGCTGCGGGACAGGCTGCTGCAACACGCAAGGTGCAGTGCAAGGAGCGAGGCTGTGCCATCCCTTTTGTGCCAAGGGGAAAAAAAACCATCCCCGGGGAGGGCGAGGGCAGGGAGCACGGCACCGTCAGCTGCTCTGCGCCGGGCACAGAGACTGCAAAATAGATCACTGGGTCACCGAGGATCCAGGACTTTGCTTCTAGGGGAAACAAGCTCCAGCGGGCTGAAGGGGGGTACTCACCATCTCGTGGGGTCGGCGGGGTCTGGGTAAAATAGCTATTGGGCTTGTCTGCAAAGAAAAAAAGAACAGGGCAATCAGTAGGGTTAGTGGACACGGTGCCCTCCTCCCCCCAGCCTCGATTCATGGCTCTCCAAAGGGTTTGGGGCTGGGGTTTCATCCCCCCAACGCCCTCCCTGTGCAGGGAGCACCTGCAGCGAGGAGGGAGCAGCCCCGGGAGCCCCGTCCCTGCTGCTGCCATCAGAGGAGGAGCCCTGGCAGCAGCCCTCCTCGGTGCCATTTGGCCAGGGCTGCAGCACAAACCCCACGGTCCAGCGCCGGGGTCGAGCAAGGACAGCAGCGAGGGGGGAGAAAGGGGCAGCAGCAGCATCTGAGACATCCCCTGGATGGGGCTGGAGCAAGGTGGCACAGCCCAGCCCTCTGCTTTTGGGAAAGCAGAGGGGATTTTGGGGGCAGCTGGCTCCACACACCCTGCCACCCCGTGCCGAAACGCCGCGGAGGAAGCGCTGCGCTCACGGTGCCAACGCCAGGTCGTGGCAGAGGGTGCGCGGCTCCTCACCGACCCGCTGCCCTCCTTACCTCCTGCGCCCTGCTGCGGGCAGATCTTTTTCAAAGCCACCCATTTTGCCACTTTTCCATCACGCACAGGCGGGGAGGCAGCGCGCCCCAAAGCTGGAAGATCCCAGCTGGGTGCTGGGGGCTTGCCAGCACCGGGGAGGTCGAAGGCGCCGAGGGCGAGCACCCGCCCGTGCCAGGACGAGGCCACGGCGCAGCACCAGGAGCTGCCAGCAACACGTGGGTGTGCACGACACGTTTGGCCACGCCAGGGAGCGAACCGACAGCCTAACCACGGGGCAAAAAAAAAGCCCCCCCCGTCTCGCCCCGACCTCCTGCTGCTCCTTCCTGCCCTCCCTTCGCCCTGCCCTCCCTCGCGGCCGGGGCGCAGGACACCTACAGTTATTGAGGAAGAGCAGCACGGCAAATCCCAGCGTGGAGGTGGCCAGGAGGATGAGGCAGATGTTGCAGGGGATCATGAAGTAGCGCACCACCAGGGAGACCTTGTGCTGGTACAGCCGGTCCCGCTCCAAGGCCCCTGGTGCCATGGGGTACTGGCAAGCCGTCATGCTGGGCCGTCACGCCGCGGGCCAAAGCTCAACCCGCCGGCGACCCATCCAAGGCAGAGCAACCACCAGGCTCACGCGGATGCCCTGTGGCCCCGATTCTTTGCCAGCTGCAAGCCCCAGGCGTCCCCAGAGGTCCCCATCCTCCAGGAGCAGGAGGGCGAAGAGGCTCGGCGGCGCCTTCAGCAGCAGGTTTTTGGCCCCACGTTGGCCATCCCGGCTCCGAGCGCGCTTCCGAGGGAGCCCTGTGCCCCCCTGCTCAGCAATCCTCCCCCCTCCAGCCGGGGGGGCGTCGATCCGCGGGTGCCGACGGGCAGCAGCAGGCTGAGCAGCGCCGAGCTGAAGTGCCAAGAGCTCAACTTGCGCTGCCGGGATGGGGACGGGGTGGCACGAGGGAGCTGGGGGGGCACCCCGTGGCACCCCCGCGCACCGCTGCCTGTGAGCGGGGCTGGGAAAGGAGCAGTAGGAGGGGGACCAGCACGGGACCCCCCTCTCCGCCTCCGTGTCCTCCCAACGGGAGGCTCAGCCTCCGGGCTTGCTCTGGGGATGCCGCCGCCGCTCCTCCGGGCACGATCCGGGCGCCTCCTGCAGCCGCAGCTCCTCGGGGTGGGCGCGCCCGCGATCCCCGACCCCGCGGGGAGGGTTTCGGGGGGACCCCAGCAGGCTGCAGCTCCTCTCACGGCGACTGCGAATCCATCCCCGCTGGGCTCTGCTTTCTCACGGAGCAGCCGGCGCTCAGCTCTCCCCCGCCGCCTCGCCAGCTCTCCGGCACCCTCCCAGCCCTCTGGCGAGCAGGAAGGGGCCACCGCCTCGCTGGTCCCCCTCCCGGGGTTGTCACCTCGCTGGCAAGGAGCACGCTGCCTGCTGTCACCTCCCAGGTGGCCAGGGCGAGCCAGCTCCCCTGCTCACGCCGCTGTGACATGCCAGTCCGTGGCGGAGAGGTCCCCGTCCCTCACCGAGCCGGGCATCAAGAGAGCACCGAGCACTGCCGGGGGGAGCAGCGGCCGCCTGTGCCCGGTGTGCGCCGTGACAGCTCGGGGACCCGATCCACGGAGCCAGACAATGAAAGAGCCAGGGGAATTAAAAAAAAAAAAAAAACACCAAAAAAAAGCCAAGTCTGCGTCCCCGCCTGCCCCACGCCCTGAAGTTTCTCCGCCTCGCTCCGCTCCTGCGAGCCCAAGTCCCTCCGGAGAGGAGCAGCCGTCGCTCCCCGGCACCGTGCCGCCGACAAAGGGGGGATGAGGAAGAAGAGGAGGGCGAGGAGGAAGGACGCCGGGGCTGCTCGCCTCGCCCGTGCCCGCGGTTGAGAGCAGGAGGCTCGAACAAAGGCTGCGGGCAGCGTTCTGCCCCCGTGGTTCCTCGCTGGGCAGGAGCACAAAGGCGGCGGGGAGGACGTGGGGGGACCTCAGCTCGGGTCCTCGCCCCCCGCCACCGCTCCGCGGCCACCTGTGAGCATCCCGCTGCTCGCCCCCCAGGAGATGGAGTGGGGTCTTCCTCGCCCTGCTCTCCCCAGGGAGAGCACGGGAAGGGGAGGAAAAAAAAATTAAAAAATAAAAAAAAAAATCCCCCTCCTCCGCCTCTTTCCCCCCACCCCCTTCGCCTTTTCATTCGTGAACTAAAGATGTTGGGAGAGGCGGGGACTGCGCTGTCAAAACTCATTATGCCTCCCCCGGCAGCGCCTCTGCCCCGCGCCCCCCTCCCCGCTCTCTGCCCGACCCCCAGGACGGCGGCAGGACTTGGGCGAAGTGGCCAAAGGAGCAGAGAATAAAAAACGGGGATTGGGAAAAAAATATAAATAAAAAAATCAGGCGTTTTTAAGAGGTGAAGATGGAATTATCCGCGCTGGAATGCTCCGAGATGGATAAAGGGGACCACACGTGGCCAAAATGCTGCCCCCCCAGGGGCTCAGCCCCACTGTGAGCACCCAGGGGTTTTTTGGGAACAGCACCAAGCCTACAAGGACCCGGCAGGAGCTGGGACCTGGGGCACACCCTGGGCTCACCAGCTGGGTGGGGTGGAGGAGAGGGGGCACGAGAAAAAGGAGGTGCTGGGACGGGGACGCACGGTCACCGCCTGCCCTGGGCAGGATGCGGCCAGCAAGGGGATGCCGAGGACAGAAACAGGGCTGGAAGCCAGGGGGCACGGCCAAGAGATGAGTTTCTGGAGTCCAGCAATGGGGTAAAAGCAAAAAAAAAAAAAAGCAGGGCAGGACAGCCCCCAGCAGCACCAGGTTGCACCCGGAGCGCCGCGACCGTGCTCCTCAGCCAAGGGGCTGAGCTCCTCCACGCAACGCAGCAGCCCTGGATATTACAGAGAAATCCCCCCCCCTGGGGATTTCTGGAGCAGCACACAAGGGGCTGAGCCCTTCCCAAAAAAACGGGCAGAGCGCCCTGGCTCTTTTCTCCTGGGTCACCACGCCGCACCTTGAGCTGCTCTCAGCATCCTTCCCGTGCGCACAGGTGCCCAAATCTCCTGCGTCTGCATCCCCCCTGCGTTTTTTACCCATAGCAGATCAGCCAAGACAAGGAGCAGACACGAAAACAGCTGAGAGGGTGACAAAGGGGAGACAACATCAGCTGGGAGCTCGTCCCTGTCCCCCCCCACCTCCGCCCAGCTTTCTAACTGAACGCGATCGGCACCCGAAGGGCTCCGCGTGGTCACCAAGCAGCCTGTGGAAAGGCTGCTGTTAATGGGGTCATTTCTGGGCTTTCCCGGCGAGGATGTCACAGCTGCTGCCAAAATGCTGCAGGTGGGGCTGGGGAGGGGGCAGGGTCCTGCTGCTGTGAGCTCAATTTTGGGGCTGCACAGGGCTGGGGGCGTCAGTCCTGGTCCATGTGGGTTGCCCTGCGCACCCAGAGGATGCTCACCTGCAGCTGGTGGGGCACAACCCTGCGGTTCCTTGGGAAGAGACCACCACCAGGACCCCTTTCATTCCCTTCTCCTCCACGCTTCTCCATCCCAAAAGCCAGCTCCTGACCCAAAAAACCCCAAACCTGGCACTGTTTGGGGCTCGGGCTGACAGCTGTCAGTCCATCCCTCCCCACCGGTGCAGGGAGCCCGTGCCGAAGCCCCCCGGCTCCTGCCAGGCTGAGCCCCCACCCGGCTCCCTTCTGGCTAATCCCGTTAGGCAGGGAGCTAATTGGGATTTATCTGACAGCACCCAGTGCCTCCGGGGCCATCTCGCTCTCCCTCCTGGGGAGGAGGAGGAGGAGGGAGCCCGCGGAAGGCGCTCGCTTCTCTCCCTTCCCCGTCCCCTCCTGCAGTTTTCCAAGCTAATTACCGGCATTACGGCGAGCCGGGAGAGGGAGGGGGGAGAAAGTGGGGATTTTAATTATTTCATTTAACACTTGGCAGGACCCGGCTGGGCTCCTGCTGAGCAGAGCTTGGAAATAAAGAGCTTTTAAACCCTGTCAAGGGGAGAAGGGGTGGAGGGGGAGCGGGTCACAGCCCTGCCGGCCACGCTCCGAGCATCCATCTGTGCGCACCCCTCCGTTAACCCGTGCTCCCCCTCCAAAAAAAAGCAGGGAGCCCCAAAGTGGGTGCAGAACAGAGCAGGATGGTCCTGGGAGGGAGGAGATGGGGCTCGGTGCTACAGCCCCCTGACCCTAATTGAGGACAGGGACCTGCCCTGACCCTAATGAAGGACATGGACCTGGGAGCCCCCCCTCCCCAAGGTGCACCCAGCCCCTGGCGCACCACAGGCACCAGCAGCAGGCAGCTCCTCTCGCAGTCTCACACTGCCACCTGCCGCCCTCACCAGCTAAATTCGGGATGTGGATGGAATAAAGGAGCCCTGGCCAAGCTGGGAACGCTCGCTGCACCCCAATTAATACGTGGTAAGGGGGCAGGATGGAGGGGGTGATCCCACAGCAGCACGAGGTGGGGTGTAAAGGAAGCCTGCTCCACTTGCCGGGGGGCAGACAGCATTGAAACGCTTCGGGAAGCGTCATTCTGCCCCAAATTCCCATCACCCTGACGCTGCTGCTGCTTTCCCAGGACAGCATCAGCTCCATCCGCCAGGGGAGAGCCCTGCCCGGCTGCTGGGAAGGACCCGGGTGAGCCGAAATCCTCCGGGCTGCGACACTACGTGGGGGCAAACGGGAAAATAACCAGGAAAAAAATAATAAAATAAAATAAAAAATGGAGAAAGAAAGCTCCAGTGAACAGCCAGGAGGCTAAAATTAGCGGGTGGCGCTGGCACTCCGGTCACCTCCCCGCAGAGGAGCCAGCTGCCACCGAGTGCTTCCAGGCAGCGGGGGACATCCCTCGGCTGGGGGCACGCTTTGGGAAGGTTTTTTCACCCAAAAAAGCAGCGCTGGCTGGATTTTAAAGGAGGAGGGATGCAGGCCCAGCTGCGTGTTGGCTCACACACGCCCTCAGGAGGCTCCGAGTGGATTGGGAAGGCACGGGGAGCCCCCAAACCACCCCAAAGGAGCAGCCCCTCGTCCTCCGAGCAGCACAAATCCCACCTGGGGGCTTGGGTTTGTGGTGGGCACACACCCAGGGGGACCCCAGGAACCCTTTTCCCCTCCGTTACGCAGGGATAAAAGCCAGCAGCACCCAGCCCGCGTGCTGTCAGCTGCATAGATCTCCGAGTAACTTTACACCGGGTTGCAAACAGCGAGTAGCACCCAGCCCACTGTGAGGAGCGGGTCCCAGCTATGGGACGAGCAGCGATAGGGGATGAGTAGCAGCATGCAGTGGCTGTGAGCATCCCACAGCTGCGAGAACCAGCAGGGGATGCTGTCGGCTTGGTTAGCATCTCTCCTCACCACTCCGCACCCAGAGAGGCACAGGAGAACTTTTTCTGTCCCCTCGGTGCCTTTTACAACAGGGGCACGTTTCCAAGCAAGCCCCGAACGCACACCTCCGGCTCTGCACGGCACAGCCCACACATCACACGTAACCAGGGGCAGAGAACGGGGAGAAAAAGGAGCAGAAACACCTTGAAACGCTTCCTCAGTGCCCCCACCGAGGCTGAGCCGCTCACGTCCCTGCCACCCCACGTCCCTGCCACCCCACGTCCCACCCCAATGCCCCACGGCTCCGTGCGCCCAGCAGGCTCGGGCACGCAGCAAGCAGGCTGCTGGCCCCATCCACGTCCCCAGAGCCTTCCTCCCACCCTCTCAGCCCCACAACAACACAGCCAGCCTCCAGGCCACGAGGAGGTCGGCATTCCCAGCCCCAGGGATCCCCGGGAGCAGGCACCCACGCAGCGGCACGCAGCCACGCCGCACGCCCTGCGCTCCGCTCCCAGCCCGGGGCACGGGTTGTGTTAAGCACCAGGACCTAAAGGATCAGTTTTCCTTTCCCCCAACCGACCCGGGAAGGTGGTGACAGTGAGAAGAGATGGAGCAGGGCATGAGAGAAGCGCTAGGTGAGAGGTGGCCGTGCTTAGATCACAGTTTCGCAGCCCCCCCGGGGGACGCAGCGTTTGCTTTTGGCGAGGTCAGTGGCAAGCCAATGGAGCCCAGGGAACAACATCGGGCTGGGCAAGGGGGTAGGAAGGGGTAGGAAGGCTTTGGGGGCAAGGCTTCAGCTCCTCAAACTGTGATCTAAAAGCAATAGCTCCCTCCGGGGTGAGCGCCCACCCTCTCCCCAGGAGGGTTCCTATTGCTCCGGCGCATCCCGCGGGGATGGAAACATGAGAGGCACTAGCCGGTGAGTTTGATGGTGGATGGAAAAAAAAATAAATGGGATTTTTATTTTTTTTTTAACGTGACACACCACCACTTACCAGCGAGAAGCTTCCTATGTTCTTTAGAAAGCAGAGGGGAGGAGAAAAAGGAGAGAACACAGCGGTTAGAACAGGACAACAGGCAGCCGCCCAACGCTCTCCAGCCCCCCTGGGTCCCCTTCTCCAGCTCCAACCCGCACACCCCTGCCAGGGGGTCCCCGTCCCCAGCACCGACCACATGCAAACAACAAGAAAACCCTCTGCCCTGGCCAAAATCCCTCTGTTCTGTCCCTTGATCCATGGGGAATGCTACAAAGGCAGCTAGAGGACGTCCTGCAGAAGGTAGCGAGCCCCCGAAGCCAGCGAGCATCAACCCGTGCGTGCTGTCAGCGTAAGATTTTTCCGAAACCAGGCTCCTGCTTTGGAAATTTTCAGCCTGGAGCGAGCCACAGCCACACCAGCTGCCCCATGCCTGCCCCTACCGAGGCTCAGCTGCTTCTCATGGGGCTGGAAGGAGCTCATCCTTCAGCAGCTCCATGCCTCCTGCCCAAACGCATCGCACCTGAGCCTGAGCTGCTCGTTGAAGGCCAGGAAACCAGAGCACAAGACAAAACAAGGTCCCAAACATGGCGAAAAAAACACAAATCAGAGAATATCCCAAGCTGGAAGGGACCCACAAGGATTAGAGCAGGGCAAGGTCTGGAGGTTGTGGCGCTTTGCTCAGCCCGGGCTCTCACCGCCTGCTGGATAAGGATGCAGAGCCCCAGAGGGAGCACAGCTGGGATGCAGGGGATGGAGGTGGCATCCCCAAGAGGAGGAAAAAATGAAAATATTTGGGCACAGAGCAAATAATAGTGAGGATGGGGCTGGAGCAGAGCCTCACCCACCGCCTGATACCCGACCTGAGGGGCGCGGAGCCCTCCCCAAAGCTCCGCCGGCAGCAGCAGCTCCCACAATGGGCTGTGGGACAGGGGTAACGTGACCCTGCGAGGAGCCCTGACGGCTCGCCGAGGCGCTGGAGGGGAAAACAAAGTGAGCATTGAGGGCTGGGGACGGCCCCGTGCCAAGGAAGTGACGTGCAGCCTTCTCCGCTGGCAACGGGGAGCCCGCTCGGCTCCCAGCCGCTGGGAGATGCGGGGAAGAAAGGAAGAGGGAAAAAAAAAAAAAAAAAAAAAGCTTAAAAATATCCCAGCGCAGCGCGGTTATTTTGGGATTTTCATTTATTATTTAAAAAAAAAAAAGGCAGAAATGAGAGCCGAGGCCCCACGGCCAGCTCTGGTGTGGATGGGGATGGGCTGCGCCTGGCGGGGGATGCTGCAGAGCTGGCTGCCTGCTGCGTTTTAGGGGCTCCAGCCTGAGCTCTGGACCTTGCCATGGGGCTGGAGAGGGATGCCCGGTGTGGAAGATGTGCAGCCACCGCAGGGAAAAGTGCTGCACATCCTGGGGAATCTCCTCTGTTGAGCAGGGAAGCTTTGCAGCACCGGGACCGGAGGCACGAGGGATGCTCCAGAGCTGCGGCTCCGCAAAGCAGCAGCCGGCATTGGGAAGGGGACAGGGAGCTGATTTGATTAAATGACCCCAAAAGGATGGGAGGGCGGCAGAGCTCTGCGCCAAGGTCAGGCACTTGCCTCTGGAAGGTTTTCCCAGCCAGAAAGGCGCTGGGAGCAGGGGCACGCAGCCGAGTCCTGCAGAAAAGCTCCACCGAGGGGGAATGGCACGTTCGGGGAGCGTGGCACCAAGCAGAGGCACCTCTCCAGGACACGCCACCCTACACAGCTCCTGCAGGGCGGTCAGAGCTACCAAATACCAGCTCGGTTCGGGGAGGCACATCCAGACCATTTCCTCCCCATCCCAAACACGTGGATGGGCCCCAATGGCTCGGCGAGGGCAGCGTGGTGCTGGTGTCCCCCCCCCCAGGCACCCAGCCAGGAGCAGACACAACGTTTGAGCCCCAGGACCAAAAGCCAACGAGGGTTTGGGGTTCAGCAGCTCACCTCCAGCTCCTGCCCTGACCCCACACAGGACCTCCACGTGCTGGCCCTTCCCCTCCATCCCCTGCAAACTGTTTGGCCACGGGGTTTTGGCACCGCCGCACCCCCACGTGCAGCCAGACCGCTCTGCACTTCAGCTGAGCGCACGGGGAGATGCTCGGGGGTGCCAGCACGGGCTCACCGAGGGGATGTCCTCGGGGAAAAACCTGCACCTGAAGTGCAGCTGACCCTGCAGAAGGACCTCCAAGTTGAATAAGGACTCAACCCCGGGGCTCTGCCCACGGCAGAGGGGTTTTTGGGTGCCCCTTCCTTCACCCTAAGCGCCCTGCGTGCCAGGGAATGGTGAGGGGGGCACGGATATCGCTGGGGAGAGCCAAGTCCCACCACCTGCAGGTGGCAGGGAGCGGGGCTGGAGGGATCCTCCCAGCCAGGAGGGACCTGCAGATCCCAAGAAAGCGAGGCGGTGATGTTTGCTTTGCGCCCCGATAAGGCCGCCGGGGAGCCCCGCGTCGCGCCGCCTCATTCCCAAGGAAACCAGCCAAGGGTTCCCACGCCACCTTCCCGCTGTTCAGCGCATAAAAGCAACACAGACTTCCTGAAATCCCTCTCTCCCTGACCCTCCCTACTGTTCCTCTGTATCCTGCTCCAAGGCCGCGCTCTGCGCCGAGATAACAAGGCACTTGGCTGCCAAAACCAGCAGCCAGAGGGGCCCCGGATCCCCACAAATCTGCATGCGAACAAAGACCCGATTTGAATGGTCAGTAAGTGGAGATGAAGCCCTTTCACTTGGGTTTTCCCCATCCCTGTAAGGCCGGCGTGGGAGCACTGGAGGAGTTCCTGGTGCCCAGGTCCCACGGAGAGGTGGCAGCAGCCCCAGGGCAGGGACACGGCAGGAGAGGTGCCACCGGTGGAGCGAACAGCAAGGACAGTTTCCATCCGTTGCACACCAAATCCCTACACAAAGGAATGAAACCCAAGCAAGCTCATGCTCAAAAAATAAAATAAAATTTATCTTTGGTGGGGTTTTTTTTGGTTAATGCAGAAATTTCCCTAAGTCTGGGGCATCCAGCTGGCCTCGCTCTTGGAAATTACACACTAATTAAACACACGACGCTCTCCCTCTCAAAAAAAAAAGGGAAAAACACCCAACATATCAATCAATTGGCATGAGATCAGCAGCCAATAACTGCTGCTGCTGCTGCGATTCAGCCTCCCTGGAGAGGTGTGTTAATTGCCTCGGTTAATTGTCTCCCCTCGGATGGGGACTAACGAGGTGCCCAAGTGGCACCTTGGGAGGAGGGTGCTGCGGGGAGGGGAGGCGGCGGGGATTTTCCCACCTTCCTCCGCTGCCGAGCTGGAAGAACAGTCCCCAAAACAGAGCCAGAATTGAAACCAGCTGTGTAGGAAGTGTCTCATTAGCAGTAATTGCTTTGCGAGGATTTGAGGTTTCCCCTCCGTGCCGCCACCAAACACACTTTTAAGGAGCTGCCGCGCGCCGGGCACTGGGACGCGCTGGTGGGGGGAGGAAAGGAAAAGGAATTAAAAAAAAAAAACGAGGGCAGAGCCTCGATTACACTAACATTTTTATTGAAGCCAGGGAAAGTTTACTCAGGCCGGGCTGGCGGCAGAGGATCGCTGCTGCAGCGGATTAGGCTGAAAAAACCGAGCATCCCAACCCCTGCTCGGCACAGCCGAGGGTTCCTGCGGCAGCCTCCTGGTGAGGAGCCGGCCAGGACCTTCTTCATCCCTTACCCAAGCATCCCCGTGCCTAAATCTACCCCTGGAGTGATTTTTCCCTGGCTGGCAGGGCCGAACACGCAGCAAAACAAAGGCAAAGGAGGTAATGCAGCTCCATCGGGACCTCGCACCCCGTGGTGGGGCAGGAGACCCAGGGGCGAGGCACCCCGCTCCCAGCCCCTTCCCTCTCTAACCCCACAACAAAACCACCCCGCCAGCTGCATCCCATCGAGAACAAGCCACGAGGACACGAAGCTGCGCAGAGGATGCCGCGCATCCGACAAACCAGCAGCGAGGCGTTTTGGGAACGGATGGGGGGCACCTGCCCCGTCCCAGCACCCCAGCACCCTGACCCTACAGCCCCAAGCAGGGGAGGCTCAGCGGGAGCGCCTCGCTGCAGGACTCCTCTTCCTCCTTTTCCAGCCCGTGCAAGACAAAGGACCTGCTCTTTGCTGGAGAGAAAAAGAAGCAAAAATCCCTCGGGAATTTGAGTACCAAAGGA
This sequence comes from Anas platyrhynchos, assembly GCF_047663525.1. NCBI lineage: Eukaryota > Metazoa > Chordata > Aves > Anseriformes > Anatidae > Anas > Anas platyrhynchos. The sequence continues at coordinate 3,063,194 of NC_092608.1, read as the reverse complement.
GCAGTGGGCACCCCGGATTTCGGGTGAGGCGAGCACAGCGAGGAGGCTGTAAATCTCCCTTCGTCCTCGGGCTCCTTTCTGCAGCCCCCTCAGCCTGCCCTAGCCCCTCTCCCCTCCCGGCTCCAGCAGAGCTCGCATCGCCTAAGACAATAGCTGCTTATGTTCTGAAGCGGGGCTGCTTTCTGGGAAGGGAGCCAGGCCTGGCAGCTCTCAGCAGCGGGGAATAAAAGCCCCGTTTGTGCTGCGCAGCCCCTGCGCACCAGTGGGGCACCCTCGGAGGGAGGCAAGGCAGCAGCCTGCTGGGGATCGGAAACAGGAACGCAGACAGACGCCCTGGGCCGTGCGAGAGGAGCGAGGGAGAAAGGCGTGAGGATGGAGACGGAAAAGAAAAAAAAGCCGCTTGTTCAAAGCGCCGGCGGCACCGCGGGCACAGCTGCTCGGCATCCCCAGCGCCACGAGAGCAGCGCACGGGGTGCCGAGGATGCTCGGGGCATCGGGGAACCCAAAGCACAATGCCCACCAAAGCGTGATGTGCACCACCAGGACCCCTTTGGGGACGGGGAGCCAGGGACCCCCTTTGGGATGAGGAGCCGGGGACCCCGTTGGGGATAGGGAGCCGGGGACCCCTTTGGGATGGGGAGCCGGGGACCCCCTTTGGGGATGGAGAACCGGGAACCCCTTTGGGGACGGGGAGCCAGGGATCCCCTTTTGGGATCCGTTTGGCTGCATGGGGCCATCCGTGCAGAGGGATTTTGGCTGGATAGGGTGGAAGAAGCCCCCCCATGGCACAGAGCATCACAGCCCTCCACGCCGCAAGCTCCCCAGTGGGTGCGATGCCCACCACGGCCCCAGCAGCCCAGCACAGTGCCCCACGGGGGGGTTTTATGGCTCCACCAAGCCCTAGGCAGTACAGAATTCACCCTCCTCCCCTGCACTGCTGTCAGGTGCAATAAGTGACACCAGCGGCTTTAAAACATCCGCGGCTCACTGCGGTGGAACAAAACGCAAATCAATTAATCTGAAAAAATATATATCAAACTGCCCTCTTATTTCCAACCCTACCCCCCCCCAAACCTTTTTATTTTTTTTTTTTTCCTCTCTTCCTGAAGCTTTAAAGTTGCTTTTCGTCTGTCCTGAATAATTGAAGTTAACATGAAAATTTAAAGTCTTTCAAGATTTCATTAAAATTCATTCCCTCTCCCTTCGGAGAATTGTCATTGCCAGAGCCCCGCGTAGGGCAGACAGCAGAGGCAGCTGCCTCCATTCACAGCAGTTAACTCTGTTCTCCCTGGCTGAAGAAAACTCACTCCTAATCGTTTAATAGAGACCCCCAAATAACATCCTTCGCTGCTCCCTCCCGATTCGGGCACAAATCCTGCATTAACCCTCTCTCCTCCAGCTGCTTCGGGCTCAATTTTTCCGCTCCCAGCCCAGCACCCCGCAGGAGCAGAGCGAAACCAGCTCGAACCATTAACCCCAGCCCAGCTCCTTCGTAGCAGGGACTGTCACGTCGAGTTAGGCACGGAGAAAGCGACCCCAGAGCCCGAGACGAGGAGCAGCACTTGCAGAAAAATGTTATTTTTTAAGTGGCAAGAGTGCTGTTTGCTCTTCAAAAAGGCGCCTCCTGAGAACGCCTTGCGCTCCAGCAGGGGTGGCCCTTGGGTAGGCCAGCAGACAGCCTAAACCACACCTGGGGAGAGCAGCAGAGACGAGAGAAAATCAAAATAAAGAGGCTTTATGCCGAGGATATTCCACCTGTAGGGTTTTTCTTCTGCTGGATTTTTTTTTTTGCTCTTTTCTGCCGGCGCTGCTCCCAGTTTGGGGTTACGACCGCCGGCGCTCTCCCAATTTTCCCCCACTTGACTGCCTGACCCTGAGGATTTTCAGCAGCTTCTGTAAATCCTATTGATTTTTATTTTTTTTTTCCCCAAACCCACGTGGATTTGGCTTCTGGGAGGGAACTGGCCATTAACCTCGTGCTTTCCTCCAGGCCTGAGCCGCCCCCTTCCTCCCCTTGGCACCCCCATCCCCGCTCCCAGCTCACGGCCCCAGTGCCCCCAGCAGCTCCTCTCCTCTCCTCTGCCAAGCCCAGGGGGCTCCGCATCGTTTCTGCCTGTGGGAGGGCCACGAAGACCAGCTGGGGCCTTCTTCTGGGGTCCTGCAGCATTTTTGGGAAGGCCACCATATATACACAGCTATAAAAAATAAAAATTCCGGTTTTGTATCTCCTATTAAGGTGAACAGAGAGGAAAGGTTCGGCGCATCCACACGGGTGTGGGTCCCAGCCATGCAGTGGGAACGTGGGAGCACCAGGAGGAGCCAGCCCTGTCACCCTACAGGGATGGAAAGCATCGCCACCAACTGGTGCAACTGGAACTGATGGACGACCTCCCCCCACCTCCACAAACCCCAAAACTTCCCATTCACGCTCCTCCAACAACAAGAAAAAAATGGATAACGGGTTTTTGTTTTGTTGTTTTGTTTTTTTTTAGGGGCAGGGGACAAACCCTCCCCGTGCTGCTCAGCCCGCCACCTGCACAGGAGAGCTTTCCACGCCGGGAAAACCCTTGGGGCAAAACGCCCACCGCTGGGCTAGCTGCTGCCCAGAACAGGCTGCTCCGAGGAACAAACCTCCCACGCGCCCGTGCTGGGAGCGCACGTTCCCGTCACACAAAGCATCCTTGTGTGTCCCGGCTCCCCCCCTGCCCAACCCCGCGGCTCAAGAAGGGAGAGAAACGCTGCTCTTACCTAGTAATGAATAATCCAGAAGCCGCAGGGGGAGAGGACAGCACATGCAAGAGAAAAAAGAGCAAAAGCAGTTGGTGAGACAGCAGCAAAGCGCCCTGTAGGATCACCACAAGGAGCCGGGCTGGTGCGCTCCTCCCTGGGGATGAGGGCTGGTTCTGGCTCCTTCCTCAACCCCAAAGCTCCCAGCATCCAAATCCATTGCTGGGCTGATCCTGCTCCTTGCCAGGCTGCTGGCAAGGGGCTGAGTGCCTGCCTTTCCCCGCCGAGGGGAGATGCCCAAGCAGACCAGGAAAGGGATGCCCAGAAAACCCTTGGGAATAATGGATCTGGTGGCAGGAGGAGGCGTGGTGGCCCTGCAGCGTGGAAAAGGGTCACACACCTCAAGGGAAAAGGACCCATCTGCCCAAGAAATATCCAAATTAAATTTATCTGGGGCTCCCCAGGATGGAGGAGCATCACCAAGGGCGCAGGACGCGGCGCCAAGAGGGCGCACAGGGCGAGGAGGTGCTCACCATCCTCCTCCTCCTCCAACTTCTCCGAACTGCTGGCTCCCCTCTCACATTTCCACAAGCCCCAGAGCTCCGTGCTGGAGCCAGGCACCCTGCAGCTCAGCAGGCAGGGCCTGACACGGGGACTTGGCAGGCAGGAGGAACCAGCGAGCAGACGGGCAGCCTCCCCTGCCCCTGCCCTGCCTTTCCCAGGTCCATCTGGCTCGTGCCAGACATCCAGCTCACATGGTAAAGGCCAGCAGGACCTCCAAAGGCTCTCGCCTGCTGTCCCAGCCTCCTTTTTCCCCCACAAACCTCCCCACAACCTCTGTTCTGAACACACAGCCAGGTCCCTCCTCTCCTCCGCCCTCAGCGATGTGCCCCAAAATTCGCCAAGGGGGAAGCGCAATTATGGCAACTGGGATCGGGTGCACAAAGCTCGGGGGATCCGAGGGTGGATCAGCCCCACAACCAGCTGGAGGAGCTGGAAGCCAGCAATCAGCCCTGGCCCATGCCGCAGCAGCCTCATTTCCTAATGGCATGCTTTAATCTCCTAATTGGGCTGCAGCAATGCGCCCAGCGTGGGGACGGGGCCGTGCAGCTGAAGTCACCTGGATGGCTCAGACAGAGCTGGGCGAGCAGCCAGGGCTGGAAAAGCCCCAAAAGCTCCAGCAGCGCTCAGGGTGTCCCAGCCCTCCCTCTCATGCTCCCCAGAGACTGCTCGGCTTAAACCAGGGCAGAAACCACGGTGAGGAGCCAGAGGGGCTGCTCTGAGGATGCTCCAAGATGCCTCACCACGGGGACGGCCAGGCACCAAAATTCAGAGCAGGGCACGGCACAGATTTGAGGCACAAGCAGAAACAAAGGGGTTTGGGAGCAGCAGGCAAGCAGAAAGAGGAGCCCATGCCCCCAGCACGTACCCCGGCTCCTCTCCGTGGAGGACACGGGCACTTCTCCCGGCCCAAAGGGCAGCGAGAGCCCGGCAGAGCCGGGGAGCAAGGCAGCTGCTGCCACTGCTCCAGCCCGCCAGGGTTGCCAAGGCGGCTGGCTCTGTATACGCAGCAACAAGCTTTGAAGTCAGGGCAGAGGAATGTGCCCCCGTGCCGCCCCGCCAGGGCAGGGCACGGAGCCACCGCCGCGTCCCCGAGGGGCTCCGGAGCCGGGGTCTGCACAGGGCGCACCAGGAGCAGCGAGCTGGCGCCCCAAAGCATCACAAAGTGGGGCTCCTGCCTCCCTGGAGCAGCTTTTGGGAGCTGGAGGATGCTGCCCAGAGGGCTGGCAGGACTCCACGGCTTGCTCAGCACCAGGTAATTCCCTCGTTTCTCCCCCTTCGCCAGCCTCTTCTCTTTTTCAGCCGCCCCGCCGGCCCCTTGCTGGGGGAGGCAGCCCCCCATGCGCATCCCTGCTTTGCTGCCCGATGTCGCAGGCTCCGCCTGAGCGAACTTGCAGCGGGTTTCAAGTGTGGATTCCCACGTAGGCAGCGTTCTGCCTGCAAACAATTATTCCTGGGTTTGGACACCCCCGGAGCGCGGTCCCACCATCTGTCTGAGCAGGGCTGCCGTTAGCTGGGGCTGCAGAGCTGGCACCGGCCTGAAGCCAACCCCAAACCCCCGCAGGGCACTCAGGAGTCGAATCCTAAGCCTGTCCCTCCGACCCAAACCCCCCAACGCGGAGCAAATCGATTCCCACCCCGAAGGCGAGCGGCATCCAGCGCGACGCCCACGAGCCCTCGAAGCGCTCGGCGGCACGGCAGCCAGCCTCCAGCCCCGCTCCCCAGCCGAAATGCGCCGTGTTAAAATGTTAAGCCGGGCGAGATTTCCTGCCAAGGGAAAGCCTTTCATCTCGGGCAGGCTTCGAGCGGGTGCCAGCTCCTTTCAACCCCGGTCCCATAGAAATATCGGGGCCGGGTTGGCCCCGGGGAGGAACGTGGCAGCGAGGGCATCACAGGGCAGGTCCCCGGCCACCACGGCTGCTGGAGGGAAAAGCCCCCGGGGAAAGCAGGGCAAAAGGCGCCTGGGATATGTGTGAAGAGGCACCAGACCCCGCTGGGGAAGCAGGAGCTGCTGGATCTGCTCCTTTTCGGGTGGACGCAGGGTCCCCAGGGGCTGGGCTCGCTGCTCGGGGTCACGGGGTGGAGGCTGCAGCCCACGCTGCTGCTTCCCTTCATCTGCCAGCACAAAGCTGAGGATTTCTGGGGATTTTTCCAAGGGTTCCCACGCTTCTGCTGGGACGTCAAACATCCGGGTCAGGGGGGGAGAGTTCGTCACACTCCTAACGAGGCTTAGCTAATGAACCGAGAGCAAAATGCACGAGGCACACGGGCAGCAAGGTGCAAATGGCCAGAGGTGGTGCCCAGCCCTGGCGAGGGGACGGTGCTGGGATGGGTGATGCTGACACCTTTTAGGGTTCCTAACACCATCCATCACCTCGGCACGGGCAGATTCTGCCTCCAGCCCTGCCCCAGCACGCACAGAACCGGGGGATGGCACCAAAAGCATCGCCCGCAGCCCCACGGGGTGCCCGGCTGCCCTTCCACCAGGCCCTGGTGGAGTTCAGGAGAGACTCCCTCGGGCAAAGAAAGTGCAAGTCCAGCTGGCCAGGAGCCTCCTGGGGCTGTCTGGGAGAAATTATCAGTCTAGGAAAACAATTCCAGCCCGGGTTGCTTCAGATCCCCTCCCCGTTCCTGGGCTTGGGAACTGGGTCCCAGCCAGCAGCCCTGCGCTCAGCAGGCGAGGTTTCTCAGGAGCCAGAAGAGCATGAAGCACATCAGCTGGTGCGGGCAGGCAGCTCGGGACCAAGGCAGGCTTTCGGGGGGAGCAAAGCAAGCTCTGCACCACGTCACAGCGCCGGGGCAGCTGCCCTGAGCCTCGCCAGACCTCCCAAGGAAAGCCTTTATCCTTCACTGGTGTGAGCAATCCCAGCCAGGCTCCTTTGCCAGGTAAAAGCTGCATCTGCTGGCACATCTGAGCTGTTCCTAACCCTACCCAGCATTGCTTCTACCTGGAAAGGAAAGGTCTCATCCTGCCCGACCCCGTCTCTTTGGGTATTTCGCAGCGGGGTGCAGCAGCACGAGCAAGCACCGGAGATCCGAGCCTGCCGAGGGGCCAAACGCCCTGCAAAAAGAGACTGGGACCCGTGGCAGGAGGCAGCAGGGAGGGGTGAGGTGGGGAAGGCAGCTCCTTTCGCCCAGGAATGGGAATTCAGTGTGCTTGAAGAAGGGAAAAACAAAATAAAAATGGAGTTAATCTGAAAAGCAAAACCTCACGGCGCGAGCAGCCTGGCGGCCGGCTTCCAGGCTGAAGGGATGCGCTTGAGGAAAGCAAGCTGTGTCCATCCCAGGCGGCCTGGCGTGGCCTCGCAGCTGGATCTCACAGCACCGACCTTCGCAGCGCCCTTCCTCGCCAGAAAATATTCAGAAAATATTCCCAGCTCCCAGCTCCCAGGGTGGCCAGCGAGCAGGGACAGGCAGGAGGATGCCGCTTGGAGCAGGAGCGCAGCTTCCACCTGCCCCTGGCTCCGAGCAGCTCCACCAAAACCGAGCCCTGGTTTCTCTCCAGAGATGGGGAAGCTGCTGGGACCAACCCAGGACCATCCAACCCTCGAGGGTTTTTGCCAGGAGGCATCTCAGGAGGCACGGGAGGAGGGATTTGGCACGCGGGGGTCCTCCTGCAGCACACAGCCAGCGGGCGCTGGCTCTCCGCGTACTTCCCCGGGTAAGGGGGGTGGGAACACCCAGCCTTTGATCTTCCACCCAGCGGCTCCCAAACACGGGAGGGCTCCAGGAGATAAAGGAAAAGACAACAAACACGCTGCACAACGGGGCACATCCGGCAGATCCAGCGGGGAAATTTCATTTCCCTGGAACAAGCTGCACGTGCTCGGTGGAATAACCCATGGCAGATGCTCTCCACGCCCAGCACACGCTGCCCTGCGCAGGCTGGGTGGTACAGGCTGCCCAAAACCTGCATTAGAGCATCCTAATAAAGCTGTTCCCTACCAGCATGCCCAGCTTCTGGGCAAGGCGGCTTCCCCACAGCCTTATCTCAGCCTGCCCAGGCAGCCGAGGCCCTTTCCAGGTGTCCACAGCTGGATATCAGCCAGCTGCTCGCTCGCACGGTCAACAGGCATCGGGAACCAGTGAGCAGCTGGAAAAATGGGGTCTGAAAACCAGTCCCTGTCCATCGCTCATGTGGGTTCTGGAAGGCAGAGTCGGTGCCAGGTGAGCACGGCAGCTTAGCAAGACGCAGGAGGGACCGGGTGGCACGGCACCACGCCGCCAGCACCACGGACACCCGAACCTCTCCAAGGTTCCCCTGCTGTCCCCTGGCTTTTTGGTTGGCCACACGAGGTGGCCAGGGGATTTGGCCACAGTTCCCTCAAGCGTTACAGGACAAAAGCCTCTTTTTGCCAGAAGCAGCAGGGTTCGTGCCCCGGCCTCCTGAGCTCCTGGATTGCCAAACCTCAAGGGCTTGGTCCGAGGGGTGAGCCAGGGCTGGGAGCAGAGCTGGCCAAGCGATGCAGAGACCTGGTTTCCATAGGAAGTGCCTCCAGGGCATCCTCCTAAACCCTCCTCCAAGGACAGCAGCTCCAGCCATCCTATTTCCACCATGGGGGCTTGCTCGAGAGCTAAATATGCGCCTCCATCCCTGCGGGATGCTGACAGACCCTGGCAATAAGGCTGCAGGAGCCCCGATAACATCACAGGATTGGCCCAGCCCTCTAAGAATAACTGCTCTGCCTGTGATCATGTCGCAGGAATTCGCTTCCTCCTGCCCACCACAGCCCTGGTACCCCCCAGGAGCCAGGAACCTGCTGCTCCGGAGCGGGCACATTGCCCCAAATGGAAAAATCGCCCCATTTTTTTTTTATATATATATATATATAAATTTTGGGAGTTTCATCCCCAGCTTCCTGCAGAGAACAGCGCAGTGCTGCGCCTGGTGCCATCAGAAAATAACCCAGAGTTCTCCCCCTAAAGAGATTAAAACCTTTTTATATCCATAACGAGCTGTAGGGCGAGGGAACGGGGACGCTGCGGGGAGCGTGCGCGCACGGGACACCACACTTGGGCTCTCCAGGCACAAGCTACCAAGCCAGGGGCATGGGGATGGCAGAACCCCACTCTCCCCAGCACCGAGCATCCCACTGCATCCCAATCCCACTCAGGCATCGCTGCTTTTCCCTCGCTGGCAAACCCTCTGCAAACCCCAGCACCGCCGCAGCCTCCCGGGGAGGCTTCACCCAGCCCAGGCTCCCTGCACAAGTCCCCACAAGAAGCCAGGCAGGGATGCCAGCTGCTCTCCGGCAGCCTCCCGCCCTAACCACCAGCCCCAGCCCTCGCACCAGCCTTCCCCACGCCCTACCAGGGGTTCTTGCTCCGGAGCCCTCCCCTTCCACACCCTCCGACAAGCTCCGGCGGTGTCCGAAGCTTCCCGGCGCGGTGCCAGCGCTGCGGGGAAGCCGCCGGCACCTTTGCACGCAGGCGCCTGCGTCTCGGGGGCGCATAGCTGGCATTCCAGGCTGGCAGAGCTCTCTGCCACACGCCATCCACCTGACCAGGGCTGTGCATGCCACGGCAGGTTGCAAAGGGGAGCGCAAAGATCCTCGTTGGGGAGCAGCGCGGGGCAGGAGGCTGCTGCGCTTCCCCTGCGCGTTTAAGGGGCCCGTCGGCTGCTGCTGGGGCACCGACAAGTGGAAAGGTTTCCCCCTTCTGCCAAAAAATAGTCCTAGCAGTGCAGAGGGGGGGGAAAGAGCTTCACCCAGCCTCTCCTCTTGCCCCCAGGTGGGGGTCTGCCAGCGATTAACACCCCGCTTTGGGCACCGGGAGCTGGGATGCGCGCTCACAGGGGACTCGGCACGGAGCAGGGCAGGGAGATGTGCGCCGAGGATGGAGCACAAGCCACGAGGATGGAGGATGGAGCACCACCCGCTGCCCCCGCCCAGGGAAACTCACCCACACGCTGCCAGATAGCCCTGGCTGCATAGATAAGAGAGGTTTTTCCGGAGGTGAGGCAAGCTGTGCCGCTCAGCCCCCCGCAGCTTTCTCCTCCCCTGCTCCCAGGCCACCAGGAGGCCCCGTCCCCAGCAGGGTTTCTCCTCTTTCCTGCAGGAGATGAAGGGCAGAGGGCAAACCTCCAGGAGGTTCACCTGGCACCTAGGGCTTTGGCTGCCCAGGCGCTGGTGGCTGCTGTCTTGGCCAAAAAGGAGCGCTGCAACCCGCCGGTTGCTTGAGGTCGAGCCCACGTTTTGGGGTAAATTCAAGGGAAAAAGCAGGTGCCCGCGGGGCTGGCACAGTGCAGGAGGGAAAGCTGCAGGGAGGAGAGAAGGAACCACCATGGATGGACTTCCCCATCACCCTCTGTGCCTACAAAGCCCCTCTCCACCTCCTCGTCTCCCCCGGGTGCTTTAGGGGAAGGGTCTCGCTGCCCCCTCCGCTCCACCTGCGGCTCCCAAAAAGAAAGAGGGAATAAAAAAAAAAAAGAAAAAGCAGTTATTAGGCATGTTTCTGCAGCCCGGCGACCTGCCCAGCCTTGTGCTGGGGGAGCCACGTGCCCGCCCTGCGCAAAGCCAGCGCCCCAGCACGCCTCAGGCTCACGGGGCACACCAGGGCATCCCGGTGGCACGGGGAGCTCTGCAGCTCTAAAGCCATCCCCGGAGCGAGCTGAGATTTCCCTCCCCCTTCCCAAGCTTCTGGGGCCGCAGGAATTTGGCACCCGGGCCGGGGACTTACCCAAAGGCCACAGGAACACGCCCCGCTGACCAACGCAACCTATGGAGAAGAGGTGTCAGCCCCGGCGGGGCCACCCCAGCGTCCCCAAGTGTCCCCGTGCCTCGTGTGCCGGCAGCCTCACGGCCCAGGAATGCAGCAGGGGGCTGGTGGGAAGCACTTGGGGCAGGGAGCTGCTCCTGTTCAACCACCCCACAACGGAGCTGGCTGCTCCCGGAGTGCAGCAGGGGCAGAAAAAAGCCCCAAGACCCAGCCCCAGCCTCGCTCCGTGCCCCTCTCCCGGCCAGGACTGGTTTTTACTGGAAGGGAACGGGGCTGGGAAGCAGGGGAGATGCTCACCCCGATGGGGCTCGCGCAGATCCCCGCCGCCGAGCTCCCCCACGGCCCTGCCAGGCGCTGATCCTGCTTTATCTCTTAGATAAACAGCATCAGGCGGAGCAATTTGCTCAGGGATTTCAGCGCTGCCTCCAACGGGCAGCCCGGGGAGCCGGCTGCGTGCGGGATCCGGGCTCGTCAAGCAGAGCCAGACCCTGTTTTCCCTAAGGCTGGCTCCCCAGGATGGAGCCACAGCCCCTCGCCAAGCCCAGAGCCCACAAATTGGTCCCCAAATTCTCCTGCAACCATTTGCTCGGGTTGAGAACTCATCCAACCTGAACCTGCGGTGCCGAAACCTCCTTTAGGATCTCCGTGTCTCTTCCCAGATGCCTCCCACCACCGCTGCGTGGAAAAACAAAGCTCCTTTTGGGATCCTGGAGACCTCGTGCGCCCCCAAAGCGACCCCACCTGCACCGTGCCAGGCACCAGCCCCACACGAGCATCCTGACCCCAGCTGCACCTTCCCCTTCTAGGACAGCCACCGAGGGGACCCCTCGCTTTGTGGGGAGCCAGGAGAGGGTGGGCAGCACCCGGGCACTGCCACCAGCACCGCGGTGACCCCAAACCCTCCCCGTGCAGCACATTGCGCCCCGGAGGGGCTTACCCACCGTACCTGGCTGAGCTATGAGAGGAATGCCAGCCCTGGCCGCCTGCCCGGCAGCACGGGAGCGGATTAGGGTTTATTGAGCAGCAAGGTGCAGGGGAAGGGCCCCGGGACGGAGCCGTCCCACCCTCTCCTACACCACCCCACCGCCGCGTTGGGACCGCCGCTTCCTTCTCCCAACAACTCCTCCTTCCCTTCACGGAAGCACTTGAAGGCCTGAGCTGACTCGAGGATCCCAGAGCATTGTTTTTTTTCCCAGAAACCCAGCGAGATGCTGTACTTTTTGGCTGGGGAGAGCCGTGCCAGAGCCAAGACAATCAGAGCTTGGCAACCGGGTGGGAGCTGGCGAGGAGCGGCGCCCTGCTCCATCCCACATCACCCCCCAGCCCCTCTCCTGCTGCCTGGGGGTTTCATGGGGACCCCTGCCAGCCCACAGCCCCTTTTTCTTTCCACCAGCATGACCATAATCACCAGTATGGACCCATCCCAGTGCGCTATGCTCCCTGGTGGTGCCACTCACACCTCCCGTAGGCGCTCGCCGCGGAGAAGTGGAGCAGGAATTAAGGGGAGCAGGATTTAAGGGGAGCAGGATTTAAGGGGAGCTCCAGCACCTCGCTTTTGTAGGAAGGGATGAGGAGCAGCTGTAGGATTTACGCTGGAATAGGCACAAACTGGCTCCAGCCCTGCTCTTTTTGGGAAGGAGGCGACGGAGCCCGATCCCACCGCGTCTTTTCTTCGCCTGCCCCCGCAGCCGGCTGGGCTGCCAGCATTTCACAGGGCTGGGAAAGGAGCAGCCCAGGGCTTGCAGGCCAGGAAAACGCTTGGCAGCCCACCCCCGGCACCACACACACACCGTCAGCACGCTCTGGGGTCGGGGACGGGCTGCAGGAGGGAACCCGAAGCACATCCACGCTCCCAAAACCCCCTGGATCCAACCTGAAATCAGCCAAATCAGGGGGCAATTACTGAACGCGCCGGGGTCCCGTTCCCTTTGCCAATCAAAAAAAAATGACCCCAAGGAGCTGGGAGTGTGGGACAGGAGCAGTTTTCCCCCAGAAAACGGGGAAGGAGCCGCTCGAGCCCCTCGCAGGGCGCAGCCCCCCGCTCCCCAAGGGGAGAGGAGCCCCCTCCCCAGCACCGTCCTCCTATATCAAAGGGCTCCCCAGCTCCTGGAAGTCACCCCAAAGGAATGCGGGACCCGTGGGGAGTGCTGGAGAAGACAAAACAGAGCCAAAGGCACAGCACAGGGGGGAGGATTAGCGAGCAGCAAGCCCGGGCGGGCGCAGGGGTGCACGGCGGGCGGCTCCGACACGCACACAGCCCCCAGCCGAGGGGCAGAGCCCCGGCATGGCTCCGGGGGGGCACTTTGGGAACCGAGGAAGCCCCCACGGAGCCTTTCCAGGGGTGTCCTGGCTGCTCCCAGTGCCCACTCATGGTGGCAGTGGTTAAACTGGGGCTCGAAGCGGGTGGGGAGCGACAGGAGCAGGGCGCACGTGGGGCGCCCAGCGAGCAGGGAAATGAGGGATGGGGAAAATTTGGGCAGGTTTAAGCTCCTGTTAACCCCATGGTCATCCCGAGTGGGTGACACCGAGCCAGGGGATGCTGCTGCCAGCCCCCAGCCTGCTGGAGATGCTCAGAGGGAAGGGGAAGCCAGCCCCGATGGGAACATTCCCTGGGAAGCGTCCCACCACCAGCACCCGCACCCCCTTAGGAACGGGGATTCCTTTAATCCTACAGCCCCCAGAGACACCAAAGGCTCCCTGTGGCAGCCTGAGACCCCCTAACGCCCATATTACCAACCCCAAAGCAGCACAGAGCAGAAAGAGAGGATGCCGTGGGGATAAAGAGGGGGAGAGGGGCGTGTTTCAGCCTGGTCCCATATGGGAATTGAGCACATCTGCCTCTCCTCTCATCCTTCCCACCCCAAATCCCTGAGGAAGGGAGGGATTCAAGCCCACCAGAGGTGCTGGAGCCTGCAGGTGGGAGGTGCTGGCACAGCTTGGAGCAGGACTGGGGTTCCTTATGAGATGCACAAAGGAAAAGCAGCACCGTGGGCACCCGGGGCCGAAGGAGCCTTCCCGGAGCAGCAGCAGCCTCCCACAGCAGATTAAAATTCCCGAGGAATTTGCTAAACAAGCCAACTCCCTGCGCTACTGCCCGGCACCCGAGGATGTTTTGGCATTACCACCACGCAGGGGAAGGAGGTGGGGGCAGCAGCCCCCTGTGCCTGGCCCCAAAATCAGGGCTCCCCCCTGCCCCAGCTGCTCCAAGGGTTTTGGGGCAGGAAAACCCCCAGGATTTCACTGTGCAGCGTTTCCCTCTCTGGGTTTAGCGCATATTTTTTTTTACAGCTGCTGGCTGGTTTTCTCGCCCTCCCGAGCCGGAGGTGTCGATGCTGTTCTCATTATCTTCGATTCAAAACAGAGCCAAGAGGAGGAGGAAGAAAAAAAAAAAGGAAAAAAAGAATAGAAAAAAAAGAAAAAACACTTCTTTAAGCAAAAACCCACACACCAACACTTCCAGCCCCCTCCCTGCCTGTTCGGAGGCACAAAGAAGCGCCAGGGATGGATTCAAAAGAAATAGTTACGGGGTGAAGGGCTGCAGAGAGACCCGGCCATGGGAAGTGACCGCAGCCCGCATCACCTAACACAAGCCCGTGCCAGCGATTTCCTTGCTGCGAGGAGCCCGCTGTGCGTTTCTTACGGCCCCTGGAAGGAGCCTGAAAAGGAAATTTTGCACGGGCTGGCTCGCAGGAACAAAACGTCTCCGTCCTGCAGAGGCAGGGACCTCCGAGGAGAGGCAGGAGGGGATAAAAGTGAAGAGGAAGGTGATGAAATGGGGTGGGCAGCAGCACACCGAGGTGCTTTTAAAGCCATCCCACTCCCAAGCCCACCAAAAAAGTTTGGGCAGAGGGATTTGGCAGTGACCATTGGGCTCGCCCTATGGAGGAGGGAGCTGGGAGGGAGCGGGGAGCCACAGGGGAGAGCCGAGGCTGGATGCAGCTCTTCCACGGGAGTAATTAATAGGGTTGCCAGAGAGATGAAGAGTCAGGAGGGTTCTGGACTGGCTGTAATAAGGATTTTAATGAGAGCTAAGTGACATTTTTAAACAGACGGAGCATCTGCAGCACGGCGCATCTTGAACAGGAGCCAGAGCAGAGAGCTTCTGGCTGGGCATCTATCGGGGGGAAAGCGTTGCTGGCAACCTCGTGGCAGCACCTGCAGGCACCCCCGTGGCTGTGCCTGGTGGCCAGGAGCCCCAAAAAGCTTAAGAAGGGCCGGGCACACCAAGGGATGCCTCTCCCAGAGCCGGACAGACCCCTGTGGGGAGGTAAAGCATCACCCCTGGGCTGCCCCACCACGAGGGATGCATCCATCCCGACCAAAAGGCTGGAAAAAAAACCACTTTGGGTGTGTTTTCCCACCTCATCCGAGAAACCGAGGTGAAAAAACACAAAGCAAGGAGCTCCTTGCAGGTGTGCTGCCCTGGGATGGGGGCTCCGAGCCACCCGCAGCGGCACAGCACCCCGTGCCCGAGGCTGTCGGGTTCCCCTGTGCTCACTCCCGGCTTTTCCCAGGAGGTTCAAAGTCCAGCCCCAGCCCCAAAGCCAGCACAACAATCTCGGCTGGGGCTGCTGCAGCCGGGTTCATGCAAATCCCGCCTGGAAGGAGCCCTGGCTTCTCATTAACCAGGGCTCCGCCGCGGCTTTCGGCTGAACTTCCTTCCACCCAGCCAGCTCACGCTGGAGTCAGCGCCTGCCCCTCCCACACCGCACACAAAAATCTCAATTTTTCCTCCAAGTGGAGCCGCGGTCAAAGGGAAACACGAGCCAGGCACACCCGAGGAGCATCTCCCAGGGCGCAGAAGTGGGTGCTCGGTGGCACTGTCCGGGGACGGAGCAACATCGCCGGCACAGAGCCGCGCTTCGGAGCCTCAAGCACCCGAAGCACAGCAACTCCAACCCCCCTTTTTGCAACCCTGAGGCTTAAAAGGCACCCAAGCAGCAAGGCTGCGCTTCCTCGGGGAAATCTTCTCCCAGGAAACCCCATCCAGATGTCCCAAAGAGCAAGGGGAAACCTGCACGAGGGGATCCCTTGTGCGCCTTCCCGCAGAGGCAGGAGCGAGCATCCCCCTGCGAGCATCGTCCCAGCCCTGGGGGGGCTCCTGCAGTCCTTGGGGGGGCTCCCACAGCCCCCTCGCTGCTGCAGCCGGTTTGCAGGCTTAGCCCAAGCCCTATATTTTGGCCACAGCCAGCCAGAGCTCCTTAAACACAATTAAACATCACCAAACCGATCGCTGCTCCAACCCCAACCTGAGCGCTTTCACAGCCTCGCCCTGGTTTGAGCTCCCCCTTTTTGGGGCAGGAAAGGTTTTGGGTGTTCGGGATTTTTCCAAGCCGCAGCGACAGGAGATGAAGATTCTCCAAACATCCGTGTTTTGTTGTTTTTTTTCCATTCAGCTGCCACCATTCTTCCAATTCCTGCTGCAGAAGCGCTCCGAGGTTTGTTTTTAACCTTGGAGCGCGGCGTCCTGGGCAGCTCCGCTTTGAACCCTCCTGTGGGGAGCTGATGGGAAACAAGTCCTGGAGCTAAATTCTCAGACTCAGAGCTCAGAAAGGATTCCCAGGGCGGCGGGAGCAGGTTCTCATGGCCGGTTTTTCACGGCCTCCCAGGGCCCAGCTCCTCAGCCACGCTGGGCAAGTCAAGAGGAGCTCGCGCACACCACGGGAGAGGTGTGAGGTTTGGGTACGGCTAATTTTTGGAGGGTCCTGGGGTGCAGCCAGCATGCAGGACGCGCACACAACACCCAGGCTTCCAAGAAGTGGATAAAAAGGGAAAACAAATCCAGGGGATGCGACAAGAAAGGCGGCTTTATCAAGGCACGGGAAGAGCTGCCAAAGCAGCCTGAAACAGCACAAAACTGCTGCGCCTCCCCTGCGCAGCGCTTGGAGATGAGATGCTGGCAGCTTGGGGCTGCCTGGTGTTTTTTTTTTCCTCCTCAGAGGTCCAGGCAGGTCTCACAGCCTGGGGAAGGCAGGTCCACCACGCACGGCCAGCTCCCCCCAGGCTGTTCTCCAGCCCTTGCATGTCCCCAAACCCTGGGCACCTCTCCGCGTGCCCGCAGCGTCCTCGGGATGAGGGCTTTAATTAAAGGGAGCAAAGGGATTGGAAAAAAGGAGAGACACGGAAAGAATCGCCTGCTACCTGACATCAAGAGAGGGCGTCAGGGAGGAAAAACAAACCCACGGAGCTGTCATTTAAGCACAGGAGGGGGAAGAGAAAGCTCAAACAGGCCCAGCACCTCCAGCTCCCTTGCACAAGAGGTCACAGCGCAAACCTTTGCAGCAGGACACGCCGCTTCCAGCCCGGAGCACGCACGCCCCGTGCACCTCTCCTAGCACCAGCACGCCTGTAGGGCCACAGGGCACAGCCCCATGTCCCTGTCACCCTCTGCAGGGAGAGCTGGGGGATGTGTCCCCACCGTGGGGACAGGGTTTGGTGCTCCTTGTCCCTGCCCAGCTGGCCGACGCGGCCAGATGCTGCACACCAGGCTTTTAATCAGCTTTTAATCACGGAAGAAACCAGCTTTGAATTTCCCCTGTGGAATAGGGGAGCAGGCACGGGTCCCGGATAAATTCTGGGTGAAATCCATAGCACAGGAGGACAATCAGAGCCCTCACTGCAGGTCTCCGGGGACAGCCACAAGCAGGAACCACCCGGCTCAGCACGCGCCAAGGAACACAAAGCTGGGCAAAGGCAGGATCCCTCCGAGCGTTTGCTCAGGTTTAACAAAAAAATAAAATAAAACAAAACACAAAACAAACCAAAGCACACCGCACTCCTCCTCCTCCCACCCCCTCCTATAGGGCCGATGCTTTGGGATCGCCATACAAAACGTGCGCGCATCTGCTCGGAAACCTCCAACATCTCTCCCTCTTGCAAAAGCCACTGGAGCCGGGTGCTGCTGTGCTGCGCTGGCACTTTCCCAGCCCCGGAGGCTTCGAGCTGGGTCGTTTCCCTCCTCCGGCAGCCTCCCCAGCTGGAGAACGGGGTTACGGCCTCTGCTCTGCACATCCAGCAGGGAGGAGGGAGCCGCGCCGCGTGTTTGTTTGTTGCCTGTGCAGGATTCCTGCATTCCTGCCCTTGTTTACTCATCTGCTCCCGGGACGTGCTCAGACCCCACAGAGGGCTTTTGGGGCACCGCATTCCCCCCTCCTCCCCGAGCCCGGAGCTCTTGCTGGAACAGGACGAGCAGAGGGAGGAAGGGAGAAGCCAGCAAAGTGAGGGATTGCAGAAGTATGTTGTCGTGGTGGTTGGGCAACCAGCTCAACCCTCTGCGGATCTGCTCTCCGTGGAGGCATTATTCCGTGCCTGGAGGTGCAGGACCCTATTACAGAGGGCACGCGGGCTGCCCCCCACTCGCCGTTTCCCAGCAGCTGTGTTGTTGCACACCCACGGGGCCAGGATCTCAGCCACCTCCTCGGCACGGGAGCTGTCCCACGGAGCGACAAAAGCACCGAGAGCCAACCCCGTGCGCGTTTAATCCATGAGCTCAGCACGCCGTGACCTCCTTGTGCAAAATTTTGGGTACGAGCGCAAAGGCAGCAGGGAGGTGATGCATACAAGGGACACCGAGGCTCGCCACAACAACACCAAAGCTCTGCTCATCCCCCCTCAATTCCTAAATTGCTCGGCTTGGTCGCGACCTGGTTACACCCCGGAGAAGCAAGCTTTGCCCCCAAGGGGAACTCAGCCGGCTTCTCGTGTCCCTGCACGAGTCCACAAGGCTGGCTTGGCAAGCATGGGGAGCTGATGAAGGACAGGCCTTCACCACGGGGTTAATGAGTTCACTTTTCAGAAATAAACCTAAAAAAAAAAAGAGGAAGCTCAGGTGTGAGGCTGAACTCCCCAGGGGTGCCAGGATGGGGCTTTGCAGCGCGACCTCTCCAACCCCATCAGAGGGGGCTGAGAACCTGCATAAACCCAGACCAAAAAAAATAACACGAACCAACACCACCTGGCTGCAATCCCCACCTCTAACAAGCTCAGCTCCAGGCGCCATCCCTTCGCTGACCAAATCCACAGAGCAGCCAGACCCTGCCCCACGAGCGCGCCCGCCCCGCGGCCAGCAGCACCGCGTGCCCAAAATTGGTTTCCAAGCCCCTAGCACGCCCCGCTCACCTTCCACGCAGTGCTCCACGTCCTCCAGGTTGCGCAGGGTTATCCGCATCAGGCTGGAGTTGAGCATCAGCTCGTTGCGGTGTGCCGGCCACATGTACTGCGGGGCCGGGTTGACGAAGAAAATCCGCGTGTCCCCCGTGGAGACCTGGTTGTCGCAGATCAGGGGGTCCCCGAAGCCACCGATGACCACCTTGTTGCCACCGTCCAAGAGGATCTCGTGGGTGACGATGTCTTTGCCCTTCAGGTAGCGCCACACTCGCACCTGGGACAAGAGGGACACGGATCAGGGGAGAGCTCTGCGCACCCACGACCCGAGGTGTCCGGCACCATCCAGCCCCGTTTGCTTCCAACCATGCTGTTGCACGGTGTTCGGGAGCAGCTCGGGCTGGCAGAGCCTTCCTGCAGAGCTGATTTCATGAGGCAGCCCTCTACCAGCACAAAATGTAGGGACAAGGCTACAGCGAGCACTGCTTCTTGCCAAAATTGCACCCAGCACCCCAACACGGGCACGTGGTGCTCCTCACCCCTTCCATCTTCCAAGGTCACCATCAGCCACGTGGGTTTTTCCTGGCAAGGGACTCGTTTCCCTATTCGCATCTGGGCGCATCACTGCCTTTCAAGCCCCAAAATTCACGTTTTGTTCCTGCCTCTCCTCCCCCGGTGAAACTTTCCGACAGGGAAAGCCCTCATGCCCAGGGACAGGCAGGATGGCTACGCAAGGGTTTCCTGTGCCAGAGCAGAAATCCGCTGCGTAAAACTAGTAAAATAAAGGTGTTCTAAGCAACTTCTTCCCCTCCTCTATTATTTTAGCCTTTACACCCACAAAAACCATCTCAGCTGCCGCACAACCAGCTCGGGCAGGGGTGCTGCTCTCCAGCAGCAGGCACTGCACGTGGCCATGGAAGGGAAAATAAGATCATAATAATCGATCAGAGCTGCTGCCTGGTGCTGGTAAGGAACCCAAATCCCAAAAAGGAGGCTCCCTCCTGGGCTGGGTGCTTGCAGATCCCACTCCTGAGCATCGCCTCTGACTGCAGCCCTGTCCCCAAGGACCCTGAGCCAGGTCCCCAGGCAGCGCACGGGTCTCAGCCAAAAGGATCCCCCCCCCAACTCCCAGGGGATCTTCTGGCTCTGGGAAGGCACCAGGGGGTTGGGAAGAGAAGAGGCAGAGGGGATAACGCCCCTAGAAATGGCAGAGGAGATTTATTTTGTTATAAAGTGACTGAAGACAACCTGCGCGTTAGCAGACCGGATTTGCTAAAATACACAGAGGAATTGGCAGTAGCAGCCGGTTTCCCCTAAATCAGCCAAATTTCTGGAAGAAAAATCAGCCCTGGCCACAAGACTTGGTCCCTCCCTCCCTCCCTCTCCTCAGCCTCCCTGGACGTCCACCAGGCACAGACCTCTCCATTGCCCCAAAAGGGAGATGCGCAAAAACCTGCTGGCCAGCCCCGCTCCAGCACCACGCTCTTTGCAATGAGCAGCCCCCAAAAACACCCACAGAGGACGAAAGCAGCAGCCCTAAAACAAATGATTTATGGCACACGTGATAGGAGACGTGCCCACATCCAGCCCCGATGGGGCAGAAAGCCTCGATGTGCTCGGGGTGTGCTTTATCCCCACCTCCAGCAGCACCTCCAGCACCCCAGGGCCCCATCCCCTGCATTCTCCAGCCGTCTCCGCTGCCCAGAGAGCACTTGAGCGCCCCGTGCCAAGCACCGAGGAGGCCGGGGAAGAGGAGGGTGGGCGATAAGGAGGCTCTCGAGCCTCCCTCTGGAAGGAGCACGCAGGTGTGTGCCCGAGGAGCGCAACCGCAAAGGGAACGCAGGGAGCAGAGGGGATGTTGCGGGCAGGTCTCTCCCACCCCATGGGACAATCTGGTGGCAGTAGGCAGTTGTTCACCCTACAGACCCTCTTCTTGCCATATTTTAGCTCCGTGGCTCATTGCAGATGAGGAGGAGAGCACAGAGCAGACATTATCCCCCTCCAGAATGAGCCATTCTTGCAGCTCTCCGCGCCCGCAGCTCGCTGGCCCCTGCCCCGCGCAGCCCTTGGTGCGCATTGTGCTCCCCCACTGACTTCTTTGGGGCTGTTCAGAGGGGAAAAAAAAAGACTCTCACTCTCTGCCAAGTGCCTCCGTCCCATTACTCAGTGACTACAGGACACGCACACAAACATCTGACACTGCAGGGGTCAGACACGAGGGTTACAAAAAAAGCGTTGGGGGTTTGGGGGAAATGGGAGCCTGGTGAGCTTTAGTCAATCCTGCGACTTTCTGGAGATGTAACTCCAGGATTTCAGGGCTACAGGCTCAGCACGTCCTCAGTCCCAAACAAGAGGGTTCAGGGGTCATGGCCATCAAAAGCTGCCCCCATGGGACCTGGAGGTACAAGGTGAGGCTGGCAGGAGGCACCGTGCCCGTGCGCTCGCACACATCTGGCCCCAAACAAGGAGGGAACCAGCTCCACTCAGACCCAAGGGCTCAGCAGTGCCCCAGCAACCAAAGGATGAGGAATAACCCATCGTCAGGCTGTCATCCTGCCCCATAGAGCCCAAATTTGGGGTGAGACGAGCCAGGGAATCAACGCCTCCTGAAGCTACCCATCCAACAGCCACGCACCGTGCACAGCCCCGGCACCCAGAGCTCCGGTCTCGGTGCTGGCAGCCGAGCAGCAACCAGAGGGGGCTTCAGCTGGAGAGGGGCTGTGACAGGCAGCCCCCCTCCCTCCCTCCCCATCCTCTCCTGGGAATCCCAGTGCTCACACCGAGACATCTGCTCCCCGCGGCACCAAGGAGCCCCTTTGGGGACCCCCGACCCCTGTTGAGTGCCACGAACTCCGTCCTGCACGGCTCTGCTGCGAGCCTCCTGCCTCTCCAGCGCTGCTGGCAGCTCCCCGGGGTGCTGCTTCTCCCCGCAGTCAAGTCAAGACACCTTCCTTCAGCAGCACCAGCCCCACCTCCTCTTCCTTCAGCAGCGGCCCCGCAGGGCGAGCGCTCGACAAGGTGAGGTGCGGGAGCAGCCGGGGCAAAAAAAATTTAAAAATAAAATAAAAAACAGAACACAAAGGGAACAAAAGGGTTGGGGGGAGAAAAACCAAGAGAGGCAGGCGGGGAGAGCACCCCGAGGGTCCTGCTGGAAGGCGGCAGTCGGGGCATTTTCACAGTTAGGTCTTTGGGGGAAGAATGGCTGGAGCCTAGCCCCTCTCCCGAAGCAGATGGTAATTTGAGTTAATTAGCAGGGCTGTTGTAGTCAGGGCTCGCAGAGCCAGGCCACAGCATTCACAAGCAACAGCAGAGTCCACCAGCTTTCTCCCCACCCTCATCCTCCCTAATGAATGGCCGCGAAGGCACCAAAGACGGAGCGAGTACCTGTAGGGCATCCCATTCATCACCACGCACAATTAAGACCTTGTTACTGGTGACTCACTGGCTACAGCGAGGATGGGGGAAGAAAAAGGGAGAGAGAAAAAGAAATCAGGCTGGAGCCCGGACCCAGAAGGTCCCTTCCCCGTGGCAGCCCTGCTCGCTCTTTCACCACGGAGCGCATAAAACGCTGGATTAAGGCTGGTTTACAAGGCTCCTGGCAGCTGTGGGAAGGTGCGGCGAGAACAGCGAGGACTTTATTTAGGCAGAACCTCACAGGAGGAGGTTTGAAGTGCGGGGCAAACCCAGGAGTAAAAGCATTTTCCATGGGGGTCTGTCACAGCAGGGAACGGGACCACCTGCACGGGCACGCGTGGTGCCAGGAAGGTGCTTTAGGAGCGCAAACCTTGGGTTTGTGGGGTGCCCAGGGAGGTGAGCAGAGCCCTAAGAAGAGAGGGGACACCTGGATCAGAGCAGGAAAGGTCACCAGGAGACCTCGGCAGCCCTTTCTGCAGGAGCCAGTCTGTGTCCCCCAGCCCTTTCCCCCCCAAAACGTGGGCTCCATTGTTCGGCACAGGATCCACATCCTCCCCAGCGCTTCCTATAGCGCGTATAGAACCTGCATCTGTCCTATAAATAGGAGCTCCCTCCAGAAATATCAGGTCAAAGCAGAACGAGGCACGGCACAGGGCTCAGGAGCGGGGAAGGACAATGCCAGCAGCGGGCTGCAAATAGGCTGAGCGGAGCAAAAAATAAATAAAAGGTCCGGGGACACAGCAAGGAGCAAAGCCCTCGTTCCCAACCCAAATCCGTCCCTGGGCGAAGGGGCACATCAGCATCACTTTGGGGAAGAGGAGACTGAGAAAACTCCTAATTGTGACCCCCCTCCAGCAGCACCGAGCGGCTGGTAGCTATTTCAGGGTGTTCCTCTCCCATTAGCCTCCCGTTTCCAACGCGCTCCCTCTTCAGATATCAAAGGCCCCGGCGGGGAGGGTTTCGGGTTTAGCTGGGAAGAACAATGCAGGGCTGCAGCACGCAGCCACCCGCGGACCACCCAGCACCAGCAACGCTTCTGGGGGTGGGCTCGGGGCAACTCCTCCCGCACACTTGGCCCTCGTGCTTCCCGTGCAGATAAGGAGCCCGTCGGGAGATAAGGGTGGCATTCGGAGGCGCCTTGGGGCGTAAGGAGCAGCGAGCAGGGGGCTGGAGGGGGAGGCACACACGGGTTTTCTCGCCGGCTTCTGCGCCTTGACTCGTTCTGGCTCAGCAAGGAACCGGGGTCAAGGAAGAAGCCAGCGGCCAGGTTTAATGCCAAAAGCCCCCCTTTTGGGGTCAAGGTGCTGGGGAAGAAGTGGAGCCAGCTGTCAGCCCTCGGATCCACAGCAATCCCCAGTGTTTGGGGAGATTTTAGAATAAAAACGGGGTTTTGCTGCTGCAGAACTACTCCTGTACCAGTCACAGGTGCCATGCAGCTAGAAGAGATTTTGATTTGTCCCTTTTCAGGTCCTTATGACACCTCAGACCCCGTTTTTTTCCAAACCCTCTACGCACACCACGTAAAGTCCCTGGAGAGGAGCAGAAGGCAGTACGGAAGGCGCAGTAAATGCCACTGGGATGGGATGGGCGCTGCCACGGATGACAGGAGATAAGGCTCTCTCCTCCTTTCAGTTTCTTTTTAAGGACTGGAAAGAAACCCCAGAGGCAGATTCTGGCCTTCAGGAGCTGCCACAACCCCATTCAGCAGAAGAAGGGCCCTACGGTTAACCCTGGAGTAAGTGGCACAAACCTCCGCAGCATCACTTGGGACAGCTTGGGGAAAGATGAGCAGGAAAATACCCTCCTGAGCCGAGCAATGCCACTTGGGTTTCAAATAAAGCCCCCCATGTACCAGGTTCCTCACCCCACAGTGCTCCCACTTGTATCCGACGGCACCCTCCTAAAGGCAGGGCTGCTGAGCAAGCAGCTTTACCACCCCAGGAGCAGGGATAAAATATTTTTCCCCAACTCCAAGCCTGCCTGAATGAAATGTGGATTTTATACTAGCTAGGAAGAAAAAAAAAAAAAAAACGCTTTTTGAGATGAGCACCTCCTGCCTCGCACCACAGCCCTGCCCCAGCATCAGGCGGCTCGCGCCCAGCCATATGTGCCCCAAGCTGCCACAGGACGCCACCGGCTGCTCGCAGCAGCTTATTAGTTTTCCACGTAGCACCCAGGATGTGCCAGACACGCCGCAAACATACGGTCCCTGCACCAGCCCGGAGGGGCTGTGATCTAATTTACGCGAGCAGGGTACAGATTGTACCCTCTGGTACCGTGAGGGGCAGAGTCGGGGAAGCAGGCGAGGAGCAGCAGGCACCAGCTGGATAGACAGGGGGTTTTCAACTAGTTTATAGGGCCAGGAGGTCCTCCAGAAGTGAGGACAACCCCACGGTTGCAATTAAGGCCGGGCAGACCTTGCCCACCAGCACGCTGCTGGGCATCGCCCCAGGCCCCCCGTGGCACCAGCACCCATCGGGGACCTCGGCGTGCTTTAGGATGGGGAAAAAGGGATTGGGAGAAGAGGTGAGCGAGGCAGCAGCAAGTCCTCGCAGGCAGGATTCCTGCCCTGGGAAGGGTTAAGGCAGCCAGCACGTTTTCTGACAACCAGGCGGATGGTATTTCAGGTTGCTCAGTACTTCACCGTCTCGCAGCTCAGGGGGGGGAAAAACCGTAGCCAGAGGCCAGATTCAGAGTTAAACAATAGCTCGAGCTAGAGGAACTCAAGATGCTGTTAAAGTAAACAGGGAGCTGCGTCTGCAGCCAGCCAGCGGCTCCGAGCACCTTCCAGGGCACCCGGAGCCCTCCCGAAGCTGAAAGTTGGGAATCGGCTCCGCACCGCGCAAAGCAGGGAAATGCCCATAAAAAGCAACCTCCAGAGATTCCCCTCGAAGCAGCCGGTGGAGCAGCGACGGGGCGAGCCTCCGCAGTCTAAAAATACCTAATTACCCACCAAAGCCTCCCATTTCGACAATAAAAACCACATGTGCCAGCGGGCGGCGGGGCGCAAAGTTTCCCTTGCGCCCAAGCTGGGGCGCGCCCCCCGGGCCCCTAGAAGCCCCCCCCGGCCCTCTCACCTTGCAGGAATAGGTGTGGTGCACCGGGTCCACGTTCATGATCTCCTCCACCGTGCCCGTGAGCACCACGTTGGCCTCCTCCTCCCTGCGCTCCAGCTCCCGCTCGGGGCAGCTCGCCCCGCCGCCGCCCAGCGCCAGCCCCAGCGCCAGCAGCGCCAGGGCTCCGGCCGCCCCTCGCCCCCCCATTAGCCCCCCAGCCCCCTGCCCCCGGCACGGCCAGACAAAGCGGGGCCGCTCGCAGGCAGGGCTGGAGCAAGAAAAAGGGGGTTACTTTTGTTCCAGGAGGTGAAAAGGAGGAAAGAAAGAGAGGGAGGGAGGCGGGGAGGGGGAAGGAGGAAAATCCCAAGAGGAGAAGGAGGAGGAGGAGGAGGAGGAGGAGAAGGAGGAGGAGATATCTCTCTCTCGCTCTCTCTTTCCCCAAAGCCGCGGCCGGGGAGAAATGCTCTGTCCCCTGCCTTGCCCCTGTAAGAAAGCCTGGAGATTTGCATGCAATCTGAATTGCTGATAAGGGGGGAGAGGGAACGAGGGGGGGGGAAGGGAGGGAGGGAGGGAGCCGCCGGGAGCGCGGAGCCGCCGGGAGCGCGCCACCCCCAGGCAAGGGAGCTGCCGGCAGGTTAATGGATAATCGGCACGGCGACGTGAGGAGACTTTTAAAGGTGCAGGGAGCCCGGCACGCAGCCTGCCGCCCCCCCGGCACAGCCCCCCCGGCGGCGTCCCCCTCCTCTGGGCAGCCGCGCTGGGGCGCGCAGGGCTGGAGAGCCGGGGGGAGGGAGGAGGGGACCCCGCTTCCAACCCTCCCGCACCTCGGCCACGGGAAGGGGCTCGCTCCCGGGGTGCCCCCCCGACACTTTTCCGCATGGGGAAACTGAGGCTCGGCCGATATCCCCCGGGGACCCCCGGAGGTGCCGGTGCCACCGTGCGCCACCGGCCGCAGGCGGCGCCGGCCCCCGGGGCTCGGTCCCCTGAGGGGGGGGGGGGGACACAGCAGCTCGGGGTTGCCCCCAAAACACCCTGACCTTCTGCCCCCGGCCTCCCCCAGGGAACGGAGGGCAATTTTTCCAGATGTCGTGGGCGATTACCGCCGCTGTGAAATGAAAAGTTAAGTGGCACCAGGGGAGGGATATTGTTTCGCCCCTCTATAAATTAGCCGGCTCCCGGAGGCGTTTTTACAAGGCTGTTTTCCTCGGCGGCCCTAAACAAGTCGTGTTGGTGATCCGGGGCCGAGCAGGTGGAGTTTAGCCATGCTAGGGCCACGAAGCCAGTGCAGGACACGGTGTGTGCCCTGATGTCCCTCTTGGATGAGCCCCTTTTTCCACGCACAGCATCCTCTGAGCTTTGGGGTCTGCTCCCTGCGCTGTTTGCCCCCGCGGCCGGCTATGTGCCAATCCTTTTTCTCCTCTCCTCTGGAACATAAACACGAATTAACTCTAAGATAGGAACAAATGAATCATATTGAGTGCTCAAAATGCTGTCCAAGCCTACCTTCTCCCCTGGAGAGAACAAAACAGCAGAGCTCCCATAAATCTGTCTGGAGATAGCACGAGTGCTGTGCTTTTACACGGGAGGCATACTGTGTATCCTCTGCCTCAAACCACGCACCTCACATCCCAGCACTGCCTTCAGTCCCAGCACCCGGGCTGTCCCCCTAAACCCCTCCCAGCTTCCTTTTGCCCAAACCCTCGATTTCTGTCCCATAAAACAGAGCCGACACTTCGACACCTAAGGAAAGCCGCGTGCGCAGAAGCGTGCAGTGCTTTATCGCTTGGACATGGACTTTAGGGCCATGATTTTTTGCAAGAAAGTGGCCTACAATGTAGGTGGATCTTCAGGAAATGTGGTTTTTGGGAAATGTGTTGTTATTTTCCGAGGGGCACAGCACCAGTGCTCAGCACCAAGACCCCACCGTAAGCCAAGAGCGGCACGGAGGCCAAACAGCTCCGCAACTGCGCTGCCGCTGCTCTGAACTCAACGCTCAACCAGCTAGAAATATTTCCCTGCCTGGCAGATTATTTTTGCTATTTCAATTATTAATTTTTATTGTCTTCCTCGAGCGCCGCTCGGCAGTAAATCGCAGAAACCACCCCGGCTCCAGGTGGAAGAAACCAGCCGCGGACACTGCGCTCCCACACTTCGCCGGGCGGAGAGAGAGGGGAAGAATTATTTACGCTTTGTTTGTATTATTTGCTGTTTGCTAGCTCTCGCCTAGCCCCACCCCGCCATCTGCTTTCAGAGCTGTGAAGAGAAAAATGGATTTAACAAGCCTTTCTGGTGCGTTTGCCCCTCTGCGGTCAGCGCTTTCAAGTGGAGCTCCTCGAGCTCGTGGGCTTTCGGGGTGGAGTTGCCACGGAAGCCACCCCAGGAGCTCCTCTCTGCTGCAAATACACAGTTTTAATGAAGTCCATAGGTAGAAGAGAGCTCGTCTTCTTGAAGGACAGCTCCAGAATCCCAGGGGAAGAGCACCCGTGGTGGGAGCACCTCTTGCAGCCCCTCTGCTCCCCCCTTTTTCTGCTCCCCCTCCGGGCGCTGAAGCCTCACGCGGCCGAGAGGAGAAATCGGCCAAGCAACTGTGGGAAAACTGAAACAAAATATTTGGCAAATCAATGCACAAGATAAATAAACCATGCGACTGACAAAAGTAAATAAATCACTGGGGTTTGTCCGGGCTCTTTACAAGACAGCTATTGTAAACCTGGGGCTTGCAAAAACTTCATTGAGCCAATCTTACGACTGAGGTATCACATTCAGGCTCTGAAATAGCAAGAGATCTTGGAAAACTGGCAGGGACTCAATGCCATGTTTGCTGCCTGACACCTCGGCGTGCATTTGCATTGTATTTCCCCGGTTTTCTTGCAGGAGGGGCCTCGAGCAGCGAGGGAGAGGAGAACAAAGCAAAGCAAAGCGCCGCGATGCTCCCAGTCCGGTGGTTACAGAGGCCGGCGGTTTTGCCAAAACCCCTGGTGTGCCAAGCCCACTGCTGGCACCAGATGGATGAGCCAACTCTGACCTTTATTCACCTGTTTAGCTTCCAGCCCCGGTGATGTCCACGCATTTTCTCAGGCATTTGAAGTTAAGAGCCTGGCTACGGCTCTGCCTGATCGGGGCTTCTCCCTCCAGCAGCAGCAGCTGTCGCATCGGAGACAGGACTGTAATTTTTCAGTGTCCTTTGAAGATTTTTCCAATTTTAACAACTCGCGGCACAGGCAAACGAGCTGCTTTTTGGCTGGGCTGAGTAATTCCGCAAAGGTCTCTCATTTATTGCAAGTTATTGCCTCCCCGGGATGACTGTACAGACGCTCCTGCTGCACTCAGCATTTTTACGCCGGCATCTCTCTGCTGGTTGACCCCGGAGCATTTCCCTTCCCAGATATTCTTTATCACAGCTCTCAGCCAAGACTTTATTCTTTGGCGGGGCCCCGGTGGCTGCGGGCAGGTGCTTGGCGCTGCTGCAGGTGCCTCGATGTGCGCCGGGGTGCGCACGGTGCAGCAGCCCCGGGGACCCAAAATCCGTGGGGAAACGCATCGGCAGCTCCTGGCTCTACCTCTCACCAGTGGGACGTGCTCACCCGAGCAGGAAACCTTCAAGATCTCAGGCCAAGCCTTCAAAAAGCAAATAAAATTGCTGCACGAGCACCCTGAGCAAAAGCAGAGCCCCAACATTAACCAAGGGGAGCGAGGGGCCCCGATCCTGCTGGGGCTGGCCCCCATTTCCCTGCTCTTTCCCCCCGTGCTCCACCAGCTGGTTTTCCTGCTCTGAAGCTCTCCATCTCTGATAAGCTTTAAGACATGTTTTAATGTGTGTTTTTCTCCCCCCCCCACCCCCCTTTTCTCTTTCAAGTTAATCCCTCTCGGTGGTTCCTGACATTGTCAAATGGCTTTTGTGTCCTGTCAGAAACCCTCTTGATGTAGCTACGGAGCAGCTGCTAACAAGTTGCCCCTGGGATCCCACATCCACGAGGCTGTCTGCCCGGATAATGATTTTCTAATAAGTAAATCTATTAATGAGGGCTGGGGGGGGGGGGAGCGGAGCAGTGTCGGGCACCCCTGGCCCGGTGAGATTTGGGTGCCGTGGGGGCTGCAGCATCACCGGAGAGGCTCAGGGCTGCCTCGTGCTGGGAAGGGTCCGATCCCAGATTTGTTCTCCAAGGAGGGAACCCAAGCAGCCGGTCCCCTCCTCACCACATCAGGACGTCGGCTATTCCACAGCTGCTCTTTGGGTTTGTCCCAAGGCTTGGGAGCTACGGGGATCCACGCTTTTCTCAGCAGCACAGCCCTAAATCTTTGACATTTACGGGTGTTGACCCATAAATGCCGTGCCCCCCCCGCCCATGCCGTGCCCTGCAGGCTTTGCAGCGAGCTCGGCACCGCTGCAATCGAGGAAAAGACATCGAAGGTGCTGGGGCTGGGAATGGAGAGCAGGGTGAGGAGATCCCCGGTCCCTGCTGCTTCTTTTTTGGTTAAGGATTTTGTTTTTTGATGCAGGAGCAGCCTGCTGGCTCTGTGCTTCCCCAGGCTCACAAGGATGGGTTGGAAAAGCAGTGAGCACCGTGCACACAGGTGGCATCGCAACCGATTTTCGGTGGCCATGAGTTCGGGGGCTTCACCCAGCAAGCTCCGAGCCGGGAGGTGAAAGTATCCAGTGAACCACAGTGACTCTTTTAATTGAAAAGGGGGGGTGGAAAAAACACGCAGCAGAAAGCAAATCCGGTGTGAACTTCGGGGCAAATGATCCTCCATTATCAAATCCCATCTTAAAAAGTGCACGGGGCTAATTGAATTATGCTCGCTGGATTTCTGGGTAGCCATGAAGGCCTCTTAATGTGGATTGATGGCATAAATCTGTGCTCCATTGAGGAAAAAAAAAAAAAAAAAGTGAACGCTGGCCCCTGACATCTATCTTTCTTTCCAGAAATCCCATCTAACTGGACGTCTCCCTAGGCCACTTCCCAGAGAAAGATGTCTCTATCCATTACCCCCGACACGCAGCAGCGAAAGGAAGCGAGGGCCGCTCACATCTAATTACTCCCACTCCCGGATTTATTACGATCATGCCAGGATTAATTGGGAAAGTAAAAATGCTTCGTTGGGTGATCAATCTCCTCCGAGTTACTTACCTTGTCACTCGCTAATAACTGTAAAATAAAAATGCCCCTCTCCGCTGCATCTCGGCAAATGGATTCCTATAATACATTGCTGGGAATCTTTAAAAGGCATTTGAAAGCAGTAAGGAGACAAATTGGATTAGCTGGAGAGAAAGTGCAACCCAAGCATTTTTTCCCCCCGTTCCTATAAGGCACAAGTTTCCCCTCTCCAGGGCTGCAGGTAGCAGCTTTGCAGTCCTAATGTGTTGCCCTATATCAGGGTGCCTGGGAGGGTGTTCGGGTCCTTGGCACCCTGCAAGTTTTGGCTCAGCCCCTCGTGCAAGGAATATTTGCCAGTAACCCAGCCGTAACCTTCCCAAAATGCTGTCCGAGAGAAATATCCCATTTTCCCATTTCCCGTGCCACCGGAAAACCCAGAGCCACCACAAAGCCCCGCAGCTTTGGGGAGCCCTCCGTCACCAAAAAGCCATTACGGGCTCTGGGAAGCGGGGCCGGGGCTGAAAGGGAAGAGATTAAGATTCCAGGCATGCAGGATATGGGGCTTTTTTTTCCTTTTTTCCCCTTTTTTTCAAGGAGCGAGGATCCAAGGTTTTAGAGCTCCGTCGGAGGGCACTTGGCAACCTTTCCAGGGCTGCTGGCAGATGGGTTTTCTGCTCGGGTCCCCTCGGTGCTGAGCACCCAGCACCCAGGTCTGCATCGTGCCGGACCTGGGAGGGGGACCCAGCCCTCCTGCCTTGCGGTTTCCCACTCCCCTAACCCCATTTCCTAGCTCGAGGAGGGATTTATTGGAGCAGCCACCCCGGGAGATAGAGGCTTTTGTGTTGAGTTTCATCCAAAAGAGTTAATGCAGCTGCTGCTCTTGCCATTAGCGTGGGCAAAAGAAAGAAAGAAAGAAAAAAAAAAAGAGACAAAAAAAAAGGCGAAAAGAAAAAAATAAATTAAATTACCAGCTCTTAAAAGATTTCTTTTTGTATCTGAAAGCCAATTCCTCAGCGCACAGCCCTGGAATAACGGGGAGATGTTGCAGGCTGTGGGTGCCAGCCTAACCTTAACCCAGACGCTCGCCTCTGCGTTCGATATTCTGCGCACACGCACGGGGAGCGGGGATTCGGGCTGGGTTAACCTCTTCCTGCTCCTCCAGGGCAAAGCGAGGGGATGGTGGTGGGGCAGAGCAGGACCTCGCACCGCAATAAATGGGACAATAAATGGGATTCCCTGGCCTCCCATCCCCTGGGTCGTAGGCGAGGCACGGCCCTTCTGCTTAACGCTTCCCCAGGGGGAAATGGAGAGGATGGGAGGCACCCAAAAGTGATAAGAGAGGGGTGGAAGAATTAGCCTGAGCAAAACGGGAGAGCAACAGGCCTCTGTGCACGCCTCGTCGTGGTGCTTTGGCACGCCAGCCTGACCGGGGGAATTATTATTTATGGAGCACTGCAAAACTGGAGAGCTCAGCTCCCTTCACCAGCAAAGCAAGAGCGTCTGGAGGGTGCACGAGGGATGCACGTGGAAAATGCACAAGGGGATGCACATGGAGATGAGCGTGGAGATGCACAAGGGGATGCAGAGGAAAACGCCCATGGAAAATGCACAAGGGGACGCACAGCCACTGCAGCAAAAGGTTGAGGGTGACAACTCCCTTCCTGCCCAGCCGCTCGGCTTGCTGCAGGGCTCCGGAGGCGAGCCAAGCAGCGAGCAGAGCCAGGCTGGGGACAGAGCCACCACGCACCGTGTCATCTACCCAGGGCCCGTCAGGGGAACCACATTCCTGCTCCCCTTGGCAGCCACGGGCAGAGCCTTTCAATTAAAGAAAGTGCCTGGCTGAATTGCTGCCTCATCCATTAGGCTCATCTGACTCAGGCGCTCGCAGACTGTCTGCTCGGCGCTGCGCTTCATTTGGGAAATTAGATCCTTTAAAAAAAAAAATAAAATAAAATAAAAAAATGAAAAAAAAGCAGAAAGGGAGAGGAAAGGATGAAGTTTGTGCAATGACCCCAGGGTGAGGAACCAAAGCTTGCAGGTGGTTTTAGCACTCTGACGGCTTGGGGAACAGGGGTGCAGTGCCCAAGGAGCAGGAAAATGGGAGGAATTTCAGGAAATCCGTGGAACTGAGGGGATCCAGCAGGAGCTCAGCTCCTCTCCATGATGCTGCCCATCCTCTCTATGCAGGCATTTTCCTTTCTTCCACCTTCCCCACGGGAGGAGCAGCCCAGCCCCGTGCTGGGTGCTGCGGAGGCGCTGGTGCTGAGCCCCGCCGCCCTCGAACCAGACGGAGAAACCAAGTCCTGCTTTTTTTTTTTTTTTTTTTCCCTTTTTTTTTTTTTTCCTGCAGTCATAAAAGTTTTCTTTGTTAGGCAATCGCTGGAAAACAGCTGCTCCCAGAGCTGAGGGCTTGTTCAGACACATAATCCTGGCTGAGGAGCCGGGCCGTTCACAAGGGCGAACAGATCCTGCGTGCAGAGCTCAGCGCTCAGCAGCTCCCCGTGGCCTGGCTCTATCTCTGCAGGCACCCTCAGCTGCCAAACGGGA
Source organism: Anas platyrhynchos (assembly GCF_047663525.1). Taxonomy (NCBI): domain Eukaryota; kingdom Metazoa; phylum Chordata; class Aves; order Anseriformes; family Anatidae; genus Anas; species Anas platyrhynchos. The sequence continues at coordinate 3,030,970 of NC_092608.1, read as the reverse complement.
GCCAGGCTGGGCTGGGGAGGGCTGCTGGCTCCCACCACCCCCTGCCAGAGCCCGAAGAGCATCGGGAACAAGGCGCTGGTAGACCTGGGGTTAACCCCGTCTGATTTACTGGGCGGTAAACGAGGTACAATTAAAGGTAAACTTGCCAAAATAGGGCCGAAATGGAGCAGAGCCAGATGTTTTAAGACCAGAGGCTTGGTGGGGGGAGGCAAGGGAAGCTGACTGGCCTCGTTGCTTGTGGTTTAGCCATTTAATTCCAAGCTCAGACCCAGGAGCGAGGATTTACCCCGGGCTTGCTTCTCATCTCGTCGAGCAGGGTTCGCTGCGAGCGATTTCTTCTGTTTGGGCTTTTGGATTGGGTTGGTCAGATCCGCTTTTGGAAACCAGCAGCGCCCTGGATCTCCCCGCGGCAGGCAGGAAACGTCTCCCCCGTGGATGCTGATGGATGCAGGAGAAGCAATGGAGCCTGGCACAGCCCGTCCACTTCTCCCTGGCACGGCCCTATTATTAATAGCATTTACGCTAATTATAGCAAGCACGTCCAAATCAGGCCTGCTGGAGCTAGCCACCATGCAGAAAAGGGCTCACAAACCTTAGAAATCCCCTCCCATCACTGATCCACCTGGGTTACAGGACCCCAAACCACAGCACTCGGCTACACAAAGTCTGAACCCAAACCGATTTTGCCCGCAGCGGCCGGCCAGAAGGAGCTGCCGTAACCAAAAGCAGCTCCAACTCCATCCTGCTGGGCTCCCAGGGCACTTGGCACGAGCCTGCCTCTGTCTGGACAAGAGGAGAAAAAGCTCTCAGAGAGCAAAGTCCCCACGTTTCGCTCCCACCCGTGCCCACCAGGACCTTCCAGCTCATTCCCCCAAACCCTCACCCGGTGCCGGCCCCGGGTCAGCCACCACCACGTTCATTCTTCTCCTTCCTTGCAAGGCTGGAAGGAAATCAGGGCTGAATTTGCAAAAGTGAGACAAGAAAAGAATGTTCAATTAAAAACACAATGCGAGCGGGGCCGGCCCGGGGAGAATTAATACGGTTAAAGTAAAAAGCTGGCTGGAGGCTCTGGCAGCGGGGAAAGCTTCTGTGAAATGAAATGCCATAAACCTCCACCAAGTGGGGAACAATAACGGTGCCAAGATGCAGCACTTGGATATTACTCACCCGGCCTGAGTTATTGAGTGGCTATGGCAGCGGCAGGACCGAGGGGATCGGGTCCTGAGTAACCAGCGGGGCTGTTCGGTGGCAGAGGGGAAGGATGGAGGAGAAATTTGGAGCAGGGAGGGCTGGGGCACGGCTCTCTGCCCGGCTGCCTTCTGCTCCCAGGCTGTGGTTCCCAAAGAGATGAGGCACAGGGGGCTTTTCCAGCTCCTTTGCCCTGTTATAGGGTGACCCTTCTGGGCTCACATCACGCTGGAAGAGAACCGGAGCAGAGCCGGAGCTGCTGGGGGGCCCCATCTCCAATTTTTGGTTCTCTGTGCGCCCTTTGGCACCCGCTAAGCTCCAAACCAAATTGGTGATGGGGTTGGAGAGGTGTCCGAGCATCCCCAGGTGGGTTTATCCAGGCAGGACGTGGCACGGGGCACCCCAACACATCCACCCGAGCGCTCCCACCTCCTGCAGCCTGTGCCGGGTGCGCAAACGGTAGCGCAAAGTGGCCCCTGGCGGAGGAGAGGCGCGGTGCAGAGACCTGCAGCGCCTGCAGCAGCCCCGGCAGAGGGCACGCGTGGGCTGCACAGCCCCCTCCGGGCAGGGGGCTGCATCCCACGGCCCTCCCCTGGGATAAAAACCGGGCTGGGTTGGAAGCTGCCCTTCCTTGAATTGCTTGTGGACACCGGGAGCATCCCTCCGGGCAGAGCGCACCTTGATTTTTTTATTTATTTATTTTTTTTTCCCCCTTAACGCAATCAGAAGCGGTTCTGCTGAAATGAACGCGGTTGCTCGGTGCACGGAGCTGGGTTATTAAAACATCAGGAAGGACAGACAGACAGACAGACAGGCAGGCAGGCAGCAGGAGGCAACCTGGTGGAGGCAATGAGCCGTGCTGCTCGGACAGCTCCGGCTGAGCCTCCCCTCCCTCCGTGCTGCCGGAGCTGCTCGCCGCTTTGTGGAGGGAGGGAGCCCGCTTTATCCAGGTCAGCGCAGAAGGAAAATGCAGCTGAGCTCCGCTTTCAGAAGTCGTTTTGTCCTGAACAGCGGGACAGAGCTCTGGGAAGAAGGTTCCTGCTGGTGCAGTAAGCGCTCGTCACCGCGCAGCTTTGGCGAGGATGCTGCAGGTCGCAGCAGAGGGGAGCCAAAGTACCCCCGGCAGCATTATCCTGTCCCAAAAAAGTGCCCAGTACCTCTGGACACCCTGAGGCACAGGGCAGGCACACATCTACCCTGCAGAGCCCCGAGGAACCAGCAGCAGAGCTCACAAGACACCATCGCAGTGCGTGCCTGCCCCTTGCCAGGGTGCGCGGTGCCCACAGAGAGCACTTTGGGTTGCAAAACACCAACATTTGGCACAAAATACTCTGCTGTCAGTTCCAGACGGTGGTGACGTGCCAGCCTGAAAGCCCCCGTGTTCACATTTCTAAGAAAAAGCCACAATTCCTCACCCTTCTCCCCTCCCTGGCACGCTCAGTGAGGGGGGCGATGCCCGAGACGGCGGCGAACGGCGCAGAGCTGCCCGTGCAGGAGAAAACCAGCCCTCGGCTCCCAACCCCAAATCCCACACCCCTCACAAAGCAGCCTGGCCCCGCTATTGTCCCCGGGGAGAGACAAGACCGGACCCGGAGCAGATCTTATTCTGCTGGCTGAGATTCATCACGGCGGTGGCTCGCTCCTGGGCATAGAGTCATCAAAGCGCCCGTCAGAGCTAACCCGCGCTGACAGCCGCGCAGCGGGAACAAAGGGGCCATAACACTTATTAATCATATCCCTCCCCGCCGAACCCAAGCCATCCATCAGCCGCCTTGGCCCTGGCTCTTTGAATTCCCCGAGCTGCCGATCCCAGGGCCGTGCCGGTGGGGGACCGGGCAGCGGGACGCGGCGTTGCTGGGACACCGCTCGCCGCCGTTTCCTGTTTGCCCAGATGTCGGCCATGTGTTGCCATAAGACCGGGGCTTGTCCCCGAACCAGATGGAGCCACGGGGCTCTTTCATGGGCTCGGCAGCAGCTGCGGCAGCCCCTTGCACACAGATGTTGCCCCCTCCTCCTGTCTCGGCCGCCCTCGCGTCCTGGTGGCTCTCCCTTCCCTCCGATCCTCCCACCATCGCAGTCCCGTTTATTTCACCCCCCTTGGGTGGTTTTCAGCCCAAATCCTTCCAGATCTGAGGGCTCCTGGCCTCGTCTGCCTCCCTGCTGCAGAGCTGGTGCCCGGCACCAGGAGCCTGTGCGCCCTCGCTGGGCTGAGCGCACCAAATTTTTGGGGACACACGGACTCTCCATGCAACGGACGGACACCCCCACACCCCAGCTGTGTTTGCTGTCCCGTTCTAGCTCAGGAGGTGCAAGAGATGTTTCTGAGATCCTCCAAACCTCGCTGCCTGCTCACATCCAGATGTCTCCCCTGCAGATCTCCAGCTGAGGGCGGCACACACGAACCCATCACGAAAAACCTCGGGACCTTCCTGCCATGCTGCAAGCCCAATCCCTCGAAGTTCCAGCCCATCTTCCCGAGGTTATCCCAAGTAATGCATCCGTGTGCAAGGGCTGATGAGAGCTTTTCAGCACACGCATTATTTTTGTTTGCTTTTGGGGGGCTGTGGGGGTGTCCCCTGGCTTCGGAGCCATCTCCTCCCCGTGCTCCCGACGCACGTGAAGCTGGAGGAATGGCACAGGCTGCCCCACCGACACCTCCAGCTCCAGGGAGTGCCACGCAGCAGGCTGAGAGAAATCAGAAATGTCCTTGCCTGGAGCCTGTCTGCAGCCTCCCCTCGTACAGAGAAAGGTTTTGGACCAGCTGGAAAAGACCTTCAGGATCACCAAACCAGCCACCAGGTCCCGTCACCAAGCCATGTCCCTTAGTGCCACGTCCACGTTTCTCCTAAACACCTCCAGGGCGCACAGCTTAGAAACCAGGAGCCAGAAGCTGCACCGTGGCCACTTCTCTTCCCAGGAAAAGCCCCCCCAGGAAAAGCCCCCCCAGGCTTTTTCCCTTTGCTCCTTAGGGAAATGCTCGGAGCAGCGCAAGAAGAGGATTCAAACAAGACCAGGAACATGCCCCAGGACCTCACCCACCCCACACACGTGGTCCCCAGCTACCTACCCATGGAGCAGGAGCACCCTCGCACCCCATTTGGGGTTAGGGCTGGGAGCAGGTGGTTAATTCCCCCCCCAGCACAACCCGCCGTGGTGACCCCAAGCTGCTGACCCACGGCCCCCAGGAGCATGTTCACGATTTCCAGGTCATTGGAGGGGAGGAATGGCGATTTTTTTTTTTCTCCTCCAGGGGATAAAGCTCTCACAGCCCCCTCCATGGGCCAGGAGGGGATTCACAGCACCATAAAACCCCCGCCTGCAGGGCTGGAGCCCCCCACGTCCCTGTCCCCGGGCTCGGGTCCCTGCACCAGCAGCCCCGGGGGGGTGGATGAAATGGGGGTGCGATGCAAAATGCCAGCCCACCAGCTGCCGTGGGGATGGGACACGAGGGCATCACATCCCCTCATCCCAAAACAGAGAGGTCCTGGGCAGCCAGGGCTGAGGAACAGAGGGAATTTCCTTAGAAAAAGGTAAAAAGCAAAGACGAAAGTAAAAATTACGCCTTTTCCTCATTTCTTTTTGCTCTTACCCTGACTCTCCCCAGAAATCTGCTTGTGGTGTTGCACCAAGAGCTTCTTCAGGTGCTTTCCAAAATGCCTGAGCTTAAAAACTGCTGCTGCTGGCACCAGGTCTGAGCCCATTCCCCTGCCCCACGCTTGTCTCCATGGGGCTGGGGCACTTCTACCCCTCCGACCCCCCAGAAACCCCCACCTCCAGGGCGATCAGGGGCAGGAGAAGCTGCAAGGAGGGCTCAGCCCCCTGCAGGAGGATGATGCTGGGCGCTGTGGGGTCCCGGACCCACAGGGGATGCTGAGCAGGACCAGGCAGCATCCCCTTAACCCCACATTCCCACACTCCCCCCACCACGCTCTCTCTCTTTTTCTACCCCTCCTTAATGAGATTAAGGGCGAATAAATTATGCAGAGCCCACCCCTCTCTCCTCTCCCCTCCCGGGAGGCTGCCCTGCGTGGTTTCTAATTAGCATCATTAATAGGGGTGGGGGCCGCCTCGCTGCCGCAGGGCTGCGACAATCGGAGCTGTCAGCGAGGCCCGAGCCCCTCGGAGAGCAGCCCAGGGCTTTTGTCCCCAGGCAGAAGGGAGCCGGGGGCTTAAGACCACTTTCCTTTTGTGTCGGGCAAGGGGAAGAGGAGGGGAGGCTCTCCTTTCCCTCCTCAGCCCCCCTAAATTATTCCCGGGACCACCGGGAGAGGGGATGCCACCGGGAGCTCTCCGGACAGGTGATGGAGCAGCAGCAGCAGGGGCTGGGGAGGGATTTGGGTGCCTCCATCCTTCATTTTTCCATAGGATTTTGGGGCAGGGGAGCACCACAAGCAGGTGGCTGGCCCTATATTTGTAGGGGGGGGGCGTCACGGAGCCCCGGCCACCCCCTCACCGAGGTCCCTAATGAGCAGCAGAAGGGGGCGCGCCGGGAGCGGATGTGTTGAGGGTTTTCTGGTTCACCGGAGGGAGAAATCCCCACAAAGGAAGGTGTACAAATATTGTGGGCAATCTATTGGCCCCTTAATATTTGATGAAGGGCCGGGCCATTCAGCCGGGGTGAATTCCCCAGCAAGGTCTCATTCAGGCGGCGTCAATGGGAAACTTTTAATTGAGAGGCACTCGGCTCGGGTCATTCAGCGCCGGGGCCTTTCAGCAGCACACGGGGGCCGTGTCTTCCCCGAGGAGCACCAGGAGAAGAAAAGCCGACGTTTCCTGCGCCCCCAGCCTGAATGCCGACGGCGTTAATCCGCCCCCGAAAGGGAAAACCCGTTCCGTTTAAAAAAAATGTCGTAAGAATAAATTCGTTTCTTAGACAGCGAGGAAGGAGGGGAGGTGGAAAGGGACTTGGGGAGGGATGGGGAGCGGTGCCCCGCAGCCCCGTGTTGCCAGGAGGAGGGCTGAGCTCCTCGGGGTGATGCTGTGCGGCCACCCCCTTCCCAACCTGTCTTCGGAGCGCACAAAACCGCAGGATTTGGGGTCGATTGTACAAATCCACCTCCCTGCCCTCCCCCTGGAGACCACGAGGATGCCCCAGCCTTCAATATTTCACACCAACACCATGCAAAAGTCCCAAAAGAGAGGGGAACCCCCATTTTTCCCCCCTCTGACCTTTTTTTTGAGGTCTCCCCGGAACACACCGCGCACCCCCAGCCCCAAGGAGACGCTCCCGTAGCAGCACCAGCCCTAAAACCTACCCGAGCCGAGCTGCCCCAAACCCCACAAAAGCCTGGGCCGAGGGGGATGCCCCTCATCCCCGTGCGGTGAAAAAAAAAGGCGCGGAAGGAATTAAAAAGCGGTGGGAGGGAAGGGAAGGGGCTGCTCATTATGTCCCCGGCACGGCGGTCTCCAGGACGACTGCTCTGCCGCCGCATCCCTCTCCCGTCCCGCTGCGGCCCTTTGCAAGTGGCCGCGGTGCTGGCGGCTGCTTTCCCTCTGTTCCCAGCTGTCCCCCAGGCCCTCTCCCAGGGGAGCCGGTCCAAGGTGGGCTCGGCACCATATGGGAGAAAAAAGAGCCCCCCCCGACCTCCCCGAAATGTCTGGTGGGCTTCGCGCGGCGCCAGGAGCGGGTGAAGTTGGGGCCGTGATTTTCTCCTTTTTTTTCTTTTTTTTTCCTGATAATTCCTTCATTTTTTCAAGGTTGTGGTGTGAAGTCATTAAAACACCCCCCCCCCCCCCTGCAGGGGAACAGCGATGTGGAGGCATTTCCCTCCCTCCCCATGGCATTCAAGCCCCGGGTCTTTGGGGAGCGCGCAGCCAGAGCCAGGGCCCTGCCTGGAAACGGAGAAATCCAGAAAGTGCATTAATTAGCCACGAATTAGAAGCTATTTAGCGGGTTTTCTCTGCATCCCTTAAAATCCAGGCATCCCCATGCCTGTGCACCACGGAGGGGAACCCCAGCACCCTCTGTGCCCCGTGTCCCCCCCACCCCATCCCGCGCCCGCCCGTGCGCGCATGAGAGCCCAATCAGCTCATGCATGAGCGCCTGGCTAATTTATGCACGAGGGCCCAATTAGCACGCGCACAAGCACCAGATTAGTCCCTGCACGAGCACCCGATTCATTTCTGCTGGCTGGCTGGCTGGCGCCACGCGTGAGCAGCCGGCAGGTTCCCATCCGAGCTGCGAGCCCCTGCCTCGGCTCCAAGCGGAGCGTGCACGAGCTGAGCGCCCAATTCAGCCCTGCACGAGCTCGCAGCAGCAATTTAATCCTGCACGAGCTCACAGCACGCTTGTTCCACCCCGCACGAGCACCCAAGCAGCTCTTGCAGGAGCACCCGGTCCGTGCCTGCGTGACCGGGTGCGTGCGTGCTGCGTTAGGGCGCACCCGAGCACCCGTTTGGTGCTCCCCCCCTGAGCTGGGGGAGGTTGCAAGGAGGCTGCAAGCTGCCTTTTGGCTGATCTGCAGCCAGCACCATGCCCCATCTCCTGCAGGAATCTGGCTGTGTGCGCGTTCCCGTGCCTGTAGGGCCGGGAGGGAACCCAGCAGGGGACGCACAAGGAGACACCAGCAGAGCTGGGCTGCACAGCGAGGGCAGGAAGGAGCAGCTCGCCCTCGGAAGGAGCAGCTCGCCAAGCCCCTTTTTGGGCTAGTTCACCCCATGAGAAGTCAAGCATCTGCTTCTCCAGCCTTAGTTTAGAGGAAAATGGGAATGAATAATAGGAAAAGAGCAAGAGGGGAGCGGAGGAGGGCAAGGAAAGGGGGGAAGAGCTGTGCCAAACACTCCCCATCCCCTTGAAGCCCCGAGCTGATCCCGCGCAGGCAGGTATTTACAGGACGGGCTCAGCTTTCCCAGCTTGTTCCCAGTCTTGGCACAAAGGCCAAGAGCAGGAGAAGAAGAGGGCCAGAGAATGGCAACGGGGCCGCTGAAAGCCCCCGACAGCCCCCATTGAAGCGGCGGCCCTGTTCCCATCTGTCAGCAGCCCCTCAGTGAAAGGGTGCGCAGGGGAGGGGGCGGCGGTGTGAATCGGGGGCTGACACAAAGAGGAAGAGACTGATTATGCTGTTATTTCTCCACTTTCAGACCCCATTAGGGGACATGCCGGGCTTTTCTCAGGGTCTTTGGGATGCTTAAGCTGCCCATTTAGCAGCAGGAACGGTCCAATTAAAAGAAAGACAAAGGAGGAGCCCGGCCTGTCTTAATTGAAATGGGTTTCAGTCTAATGAGGATTAGGTTCAAGAACAGACCTAAGGGAGCAATCCAATACCCATTACCCTCCCGGGCTGTACCACCGTGCCTTTTGGTGGCTCAGCCAGCCGGCCTGGCGCGATGGAAGCCACCAACCCTCTGAAACGGGGTGTTTGCCCCCGAATTTTGAGGCAAAATGTGCTGGGAATCCTTGGCTGCAGGGCCAAGTTGGACTTAAAGGTCTTTGTTGGTCCTTTACAAATGAATTATTCCATCCTGTCCCATCCCCATCCCCATCCCCATCCCCATCCCCATCCCCATCCCCATCCCCATCCCCATCCCCATCCCCATCCCATCTCAAATTACCCCCCTGATGTTAAAAACTCGATCGGACTCTTGGGGTGCACAGCCTGGGGACATCTTCCCCTGAGTTCCAGCTCCCTTCACCCCCCCCCCCCCCCCAGTGCTGTTCCCGGAGCCCTTGGTGCACTTTTCCTCTCAAACCCAGCCCATATATCCTGGTGTCCCCTCTCCCTGGGGTGGCTCTGCCCCCAGTGTCCCCAGTGCCTCCAGTACTTAGGGTGGCTCTGCCTCGGTGATCCCCAATCCCTGGGGTGGCTCTATCCCGGTGTCCCCGGTGACCCCAATCCTTGGGGTGGCTCTGCCCAAGTTCCCCCATCCCTGGGGTGTTTCTGCCCCCGGTGACTGGTCCCTGGGGTGGCTCTGCCCCAGTGACCCCCGTTCCCGGAGTGTCCCCCCCTTGTCCCCTCCGTGTCCCCCCGGTGTCCCCCCCGGTGTCCCCCCTGTGCGCCCGGCGCAGCGCGGTGCCAGCAGAGGGCAGAGCGCGCCCAGGCTCGGCACCGCCTCAGCCCCTGCAAAAAAGCCTCAGAGCTGGGGAAAGCTCCGGGAATGGAGCCTGGGGGGCTGAAAAAGCCGCAGGAACCGGGTCCCGGGGGCTGCAAACCCCCAGCAGCAGCGGGGGATGGAGGAGAGCCCGGAGCCGGGGAGGCTCGACCCAGAGCCCGAAGGTTTGGTGACCGTGGGTCGGCGGGCGCGGAGCTCAGCGTGGTGATTCCAGGGCTTGGGGCAGCTCTGGTTTTAATCCCAGCCGCCTGCTACTGGTTCCTGGGGTGGTCTGGAGGAGCTGGTTGTGTTCCCTGATCCCACACGCAGCCTGGAGTGCGAAGGTGACCCCAGAGCCTGGGCTGCTGGCACGCCGCAGGGCTCCCACGGGGCTGGAAAACCCCAGGGGGAACCTGAGCTGCTGGGGTCGTGCTGAGAGCCCCTGGCTGGGAGCAGCTGGTGGCTGGCAGCAGGCAATGCCATCCAGTCATCACCTTAATGAACACTAATGGGATGGGCAGGAGCACTTCTTGCTCATACATCACTTCATTCCTCTGCCAAATGCTTTTGGGATGGACCCGCACAGGTCCCGGCACAATCCTGAGTACCCAAACCAACCGTGGATCATCTCTCCAAACCCATCCTCGTTCTGCACGTTCCTCGTCTCTCCTCGCACACCCATGCCCCCTTTTCCTGCCCTCCACCCTCTCCCTGACAGCTCCGGAGAGGATTTGGGAGGACCCAGCCCTCCGGAGCCCCCGGGGAGCGAGGCTTTGGAGATCCTCCGGATCCTCGCGCGCTTCACCTCTGGGCTGCCAGGAGCTGGGAGGGAGGGAGCCGAAAGCAGCCTGGGAGGCAGCTGGGCTGAGAGACGCCTGAGATTTTCCATTTTCTCATCTGAGTTACGAGCTGCCATAAATAAGGCCGGGGAATCACACGCAGCCAGGTACCCCCCCCCCCTCCACCCCGGGCAGAGGTGGAAGGAGGCAGCAGGCAGGGATTTATCATCTCCTGGAGGTGTGTGTGTGTGTAGGGGGGGGGATTTCTGGTAGTGACTGACAAGTTGGGCCCTTTCTGGCTGTGTCGTTCGTCTCCGCCAGCCCTCGCTTATCGGCGCATTGCTAGGGCTCTCTCTGCCTCCTTTCCCCCCCCCGCCCCCCCCAAGCATTAATCACGCTAGCGATGCTGCCCACGCCTCTGCTGGAACCAGGTCGTGAAACTCGCATCCCACCCACTTCCCACAAAGCAGCTCCCAGTCACGTTTCAGCCTCCGGCACAGCCGTGTGGGGCTCTGCGGGCTGGGAAAAGCCTGGCTGCTGGTTAACACCCCCCCCCCTCATTCCCCCTGTAGCCCCCCGGGGCCGGGATGGCGAGGGATGCGATAAGGGATGTGATAAGGGATGTGATAAGAGATGTTTTGAAGGATGCTGTTAAGCAATTGGTGGCGAGATTCCCTAAAACATCGCCGGGAGGAGCTGGAGGGAGATGCTCGGGGGTCTCGGGGGGGTACCCAGCTCCTGGCTCGGCCATCCTGCTGGCCACGGGGTTTGGGCAGGTCCCCTGGGTGATGGGAAAAGAGGTTTTGGGCCGGGCTACCCCAGCACAAACCTTCCCCAAACCCAAAGGGTGAGGCCTGGAAGGACCAAACCGTGAGATTTTAGCCTAATCTGCCCCAAATGGCACCGCAGACGCAGCTGCTGGAAAAGCTGGGTTAGGACCTGGTGGCCCAGGCTTTGCTTCTGAAGGCAAAAAAAAAAAAAATCACTTCCACCCCAGCCCTGCTCCCAAATTCTTCCTCTGCCGATTTCTCTGGCTGCAGCCCCACATTCCCGAGCGCAGGGGAAGGCCTGCAGAATGTCTTTTTATCCAAAGGGGGTATCAGGCTTTGCACTAAAACCCTGCAAGAAGCTGAGAAAGGGCAATAAAAGAAGACAAACGACGTGCAGGTGCTGGCTGGGATCCCCTGCACTAAGTCCCCGGCTCCTCTCGCCATCCCGTGCGCTTTTCCCACTGGTTTCTTTGGCTGGGATATATATTTTATTATTTTTTTTCCCCCTCTCCACTGAAGTGCGTGGCTCATGCGCACGGAACGCGCTGGGAATTTCCACCCTCCGGTCCTGGGTTAATGGATCCAGCTGCAGGGGAGCTGCGGAGATGCTGGCCCGGGGTTTGCTCGCTCAGCTCCGTCTCTCATTTCGCTGCGCGAAGCGAGCGAGGTGGGACAGCTCCAGCAGCGAGGCGCCGAGCGAAGCGTGGTGGGGAAGAACCTGCGGAGGTTGGAAAGCTGAGTGGGAAGCAAGCGGAGCTGGAGAGCTAAGGTTGGGCTCTGAGAAAAAAAAAATAAAAAAATAAAAAAAATAAAATCCTGCCTCTCCCAGACCTGCCTCAGCTCCAAACCACAGCTGGTGGCGGCCCCTAAATTACAGGCAGGGAGAGGTTTGGAAACTCGAGGACATGGGAACATGGGAGCACGTCCCCGATAATCGACTGTAACGCCAGCAGGGCGGTGATGGCGGTGGAGACACAAGCTATGGCAAAGCACCCAGAGGCTCCTGCGGCTTTTTCAGAGCTCTCCCAGCTGTGTTATCACCACACCGAGCTCTCCTTTTCCCCTCTCCGGGATATTCCCGGGGTGATCCCTGCCAGAAGCCGAGGAACTGGGGTGCAGCAGCTTGGAGATGGTGCCAGGGCCATGGGCAGCTTTTGGAGAGAAGAGAGGGAGAGGGAAACGCTTCCCTGGTGGTTTTTATTAGGGGCTGGCTAGCTGAAAGGGCAGGATCTCCTGCATGAACCTGGGAGCACACGGCTCCTTGGAGAAGCTGTGAGCACCTCTGCGGGGTGACAGCCCAGCCCAGCGCTTCTGGAAATTCAGCACGCTGCTCCTCGGAAATTGTAAGCCCAACGCCGCTGGAAATTCGGCAGGATGCTGCTGGAAAAAATAAACGTGCTGCTGCTGGAAATTCAGCAGGATGCTGCTGGGTGCTGCTGCGCTCCACGTGGGCGCTCGGCGTGGCTTTGCAGAACAGATGGGGATGCGGAGATGCTGGGGGTGCTGAGCTGCTGGAAATGCTCAGCCCCCAGGGATGCTGAGCCCCTGGGGATGCTCAGACACAGAGGAAGCTGAGATCCCGAGGATGCTCAGCCCTCGAAGCTGCCGCACAGCCCCGCAAAGAGCCCCGAAGCCAGGCTCCCCACCGGCAGCCCCATCCCTGGTTGCCTGCCAGGCAGGGAGGGCGCTCGGGGCTGACTCAGCAGCTGGATGGAGCCCGGCAGCGCCGCGTTATCGCCGCCGAGCCCCGATCTGCACGATTGCAGCCTTGGGTGCCTTCCAGATCTTGCTTCCCCGGGGAGCCGCGCTGACTCACGGGGGCTCCTCGGGAGGAGGGCACGCTCCCCACGGCCCGCTTGCCCCCGTTTCGGGAAAGGAGGAGATGTCATTTGGTGACGGTGGCCGCCGAGGGGAGCGCTGGCTGCTTGGCGGAGGCGTTTGGCAGCGGCTGCCGCCACGCTCCCGTCCTTCAGCCCGCAGTGCAGGCGCCACGAGGATTTCACGGCCGCCTCCCCCTTCCCAGTCGTGCTGCAGCTTTGTCGTGCTGCGCGTGTCCCCGCGTGACATTTGTCCCCTAGGGGGGTGTTGAGCAGCTCCTCGGCATGTCCACAGCCCTCTGGGGCACCCGCTGCTCTCCTGCGTCATTTCCAACACCCCAGAGCTGCTGGGTTTATGTGCTCGGGGCAGAGCCCCCCCGGCCGGGATCCCCCTCCAGGGAAGTGCCACCTCCGAGCCAGGCAGCCTGGAAGCGGGCCAGGTGAGGTGCAGGGCCAGATTTTCCGGGAAATGGGGTTTTCCCGCACCTGCTTGCAAAGGGGCAATGCAGGCAGCAGCCTCTGCTGCCCTCCTGTCCATCTGCCTGGCTCCTGAGATGCATCCCCCGGGATTCCCCGGGCAGACAGCAGCAAAAAAAAAACCCTTCCAGGAAGGCTGGAGCTCACAGCCCCATCTCTCCTACCCTATTTCCCACAGGGCAAGAGCTGAGGATATCTTATTTTATTTTATTTTATTATTTTTTTTTTCACATGTGCTGAGCACGTTCCTGCTTTTTTTTCCTTATCAAATTTCATCTCATCGATCCGAGGAACGCCTGCCAGCCCAACTCGATTCCTTCCTAATGCATTTCTGGTGGAGAGAAGCGTCCTAGCAGGAGCCCAGGCGCAGAGCCCAGCCCCAGGGCCCTGCTCTGCACCCCCCAGCCCCACGCTCTGCACGCCCCAGGCTGCTGCTTTGGGATCACCCTTGCCCCAAACATCCCTCCTGAAGCAACCTCTGCGAGCTGCTGCTGTGGAAACCAAACCCCATGAGGTCCCCCCCATGGGTCTCCAGCGGAAAGGGCGCAGCTCTTCAGCCCAGCTGGCTCAGCTGGGGCTTGCCAGGGCTCCCTGGCACGGGGCTGGCAGCTGGCAGGCAGGGACACGTCCTGCTCAGCACCGAAACTCGCCGAAAACCCTCGTGGCTCAGCACCTGAATCACTTCTTCCTCATTTCGTGCCTGCCGCAGCGCGTCCGAGGCACGGGGACGGAGCCTGGCGGAGCATCCCGAGCTCAATGTCCTCGGGGAAAATGAAGCTGGAGGGGATTTCTGCTCTCACCCTCACCCCCAGCAGCCAAATCCGTGCCACGGGCAGGGCACGGTGTCCCCAGGAGCTCGGTGTCCCCGGGGACCTCGGGATGCGCAGGCTGAGGGCACTGCGTCGGCACGGAGAGCGCAGAGCCTGAAGGGCAGAGCTCATCTCCCCATCTCCCCCCCCCCCCACATTGCGCACAAGCAGCTCATTTACTGCTCCGCTGAGACGTCTCGGCAGCCTCATCGATAGCCAGAGACAGGGCACGGGGCGAGACGGCTCCGGCGTGGGGCTGGATCCTGCTGCAGGCAGCAGAAATCGGCCTCCTGGAGCCGCCGAGCGGCCGCGCCGACGGAGGGGATGCTGCAGCAGCAGGATGGGGCCGTGGTGGCTCCCGTGCCTTCTTCTGGGAAAAAAAAAAAATAATAATAAAAAGAAAACACCCAGCACCCCCGGGCATCACTCAGCTTTCTGCCTGATCCTCCCTAAAATATCCTGGTTTTGGTTCAAGACATCTCCTGCGCGCTTGGAGGGGCTCTCCAAAGCCCATCAGCAGGGAGGGACAACCACAATCACCATTAGCAGCAGCCTCTTTGGACGTGCCCAGACCTCACAGGCTTTCTGGCTTTTAATTTATGGCCGGGTTTGAGTTGATAAAAAACAGGGGCTGCAGGTGGGCTGCAAAATAAAGCAAGGAGGCTTCGGAGCATCTCCTGCAGCGGGGAGCTGGTGCGCACCAGTGGCTGTAGGTCACTTTATTTCGTGGGGAGGAGCAGGGCTGGGACATTCACAGCTTTCAGCATCCTCTGGGATGAGGCACCCGCTTTTAATCCCTGGGGACCCAGCACAGGAGCCTGCAGGAGATCTTTGCTACCTGCAAGGCCTTCAGCCCAAAGCCTGTGCCCACGGAAAAGGCCAATTGCGACGTGCGAGCGGCTAATTTGTCCCCAGGGGTGCAGCCACGGAAGGAATTTTGGCTGAATAAAGCCCTTTCTGCTCTGATTAATCGTCCCCCCTGGTTATGAACAATGCCGAACAAAACAGGGATAATATTCCTGCTAGGGGAAATGGGGAGGACGGGTCACCCGAACGGGTCTAAATAGCCCGGGCTGATCCTGAATGCATTAAAGTGGTGAAGGAAGCCCTGGGAGGAAAGAATGTCCCCTATTAGCCAAGCCCCCAGCGTCCCCGCTGCCACAATAGGGGAGAGATGCCTCGCTCCGAGCTGCCTGCTGCTGCCCTGGGTTCAGTGAAATGTCAGCCCAGCACCCCCAGGCTGCAAATTACCGGAGGGCGCGCGGCTCTTTCAGCCCCACTGAACCCTATCCACGGGGAAATAATCCCAAACCCGGCTGCCTGCCACGGAGGCACGGCCCCGGCTGCGCCCTGCCCCCTTGGCAGGATGCAAAGCTTGGTTTTTAGGCACAGGGATGAAGGTTTGGGGTGGAAAGCCTTTGGGTTTGCTCCCGAATCCAGCCACGCAGGTGTGCGGAGAGGTGGCTGCGAGGTGGCCAAATGCTTTGGGTTTTCTGCAGGTTTGGAGCCCCCTGGAGATCCGGGGAGGACAAAGGGAGGGTAGAGGGGGATGCTGTGGTATGTAGGATGCAGGATGTGCTCCTTTCTCAGCAAAAAACCCAGTGGCTTCATGATTTCACCACCGCCAGCACGACGCAGAGCATCCATCCCCTGCCTCTGGGCTTTATTCGCGCTGCATTTTCCCTGCGCCACCCTACGGAGAGCCCCTGCTGGAGCCCAGCCCGGCCAGGAGGAGCCCAGGGCAGGAGGCTGCAAAGCCTGCAGCAGCTCCAGCACCTTTACATGGCCACGCACACCAAGGGGCATAAAATAAGCGTGCCAGCCTTCCCCACCGTGCGGCCCGTTAATAAACCCGCACAATGCGCCGCAGCCCCTGGGCGGTTCTCAGGGGGAAAAAAAAAAAAAAAGAGGCTCCAGGCCATGGCTGAGCTCCTCAGGACACCGAAAGATGCTGGCCGGGGCGTTGATACACTTATTTTGCCATTGTTCCTGGCAAAGGAGGCGTCGTGCCTCCCTGCTGCTGGTTTTAAACTAATTACATTCCCTTCGGAGCAGGGGGGAATAAAAGGCGCTTGGCCGGCTGGGGAGCCTGGTAGCGTTTTCCAATTGCCACCAAGGCGCTGAGCTTTTAACCACAAACCCCCTGCTCACCCTGCCCCTACCTAAAGCTGCCTTCGGGCAGCGACCTCGGCGGCAGGGGACCCGCTGGAAGCAGCTGAAATGTGGTGGGAGGCTGCGCTTTGTTCCCAAATGCTGCCTTTCAGCGCGCAATCCTTCACTCCCCGGCTCCGTCTGGGGCTCCTGAGCCAAGCCCTCTCCCTGCCCTCCCCCATTGTTCTCGGCTGTTTATTTGGTTGGAATAGATGCGTTTGGAACAGATTGCTAGGAGGGTTTGGGTTTTATTTGTGTGTGTGTTTTTTTTTTCCTTTCCAGCAAGCCCTGAGCTTTCCTTTTGGTGCCGTCTGACCCCACCTCACCGCTGTGCCCTGGGTCATGGCACGAGGTGGTGCCGCACCCGCTGGTGGTGCACCCGGTGGTGTTGCACCCTGCTGTGGTTTTTTTTTAGGCTGTGCCATCCCCCGTGAGTGCAGGGCAGAGGGGCAGGTGGGATGTGACCCCCCCCTCCAGGTGCTCTCACTGCTCCGGGTGCGCAGGCACTGCTGCAGGCGCATTGCCCCCACCTCTGCAGATCCCATTGGCGAGTCCCTACGGCCCCAAATCCATCCGGGACATCCTCCAGGGGGGGTTCACAAGGAGCCAGGCAGCTCTGGAGAGCTGTTTCCAGCCGGAGAGGGAAGGGTTCATGGCGATGGCCGGGGGTACCTGCCCCACGGGGGGGGCCCTGCCGCAGCATTCCCACGAGAACCAATTCCCGAGCCTCCCCCTGCCCTCCCCGCCTCTCTCCCCTGCTTAATTACTTGGCGAATGGGAAATGTTTTGGCTCGCCCTCCAAACCCCCGTCTGGCTCCTGTAGCTACAGCAGAACCCTGGGGGAGCTCTGGGGCTCCCGGCCCCTTTTGCCATAGCAGCGAGCCCCCGCCGGGGACAACCATTGTGTGTGTGTGTCCCCCCCCCAAGGCCGGAGCACCTGGAGACCTTCTTGTAAAAACTTCATTTGCTGGGGGAAAGCTTTGATTAAAGCAGCCTGGCGGGGGGCTGCCCGGCTCCCGAGTCAATATTGGTTTTGGAGCAGATGGGGGGGGGCGAAAGAACGAGGGGCCGGGGGTCCCCATGGGGTGGGGTGGGGGGGGCGCCGAGATCAAAGTGGGGCAGCCCCGGAGAGGTGGAGCAGCCCCGCGCGCTGGAAACCTCGGGGAACAAAAGCATCAAAGTAAATCAAATGAAACTAATTGAAGAGCTTTCGCATTAAATAACGAGCGGGAGGCTTTCATGAAACGCCAGCTTCTTCCCGTCAAAATAGCCGGGGATGGGCTTCCAAGAAGAAGCCAACGCGGCGGCTCCCCCCCTTCACAACGAGGACTGAAAGCCCCAAACCCAAAATCCCCCCCCACAATAGGGTGAGGAGCTCAGAAAGGAGCCTGCACCCTGAGCACGTGGCACTTTTCCCCAGCCTGTTTCATCCCCCGAGTCGTCCCATATGGCCAGGGGTGCTCGGGGACACCGACACCACCCGGACCCTGCAGGAGCACCCCTGAGGGTTCCCCATGGGCAGGGGGGGCAGCTCACGTCGCCCCCCATCACCCAGCTCTGCTCTCCGTGCTCCTCTGTTAGGCTGGGGCTATAAAATCGGGTTTTTGTCCCATTATAGCCCCGTTTGGGCTTTGGGTGTGCGTTGTGCGGGACCTGCGTGCCTCAGGCTTGGCACCTTGGGGTTCGGGATGGGATGGGGAATGATGTGGGGTGCAGAGAGGGGTGAGGGCTGGAGGTCCCAGAGGATCTCTCAGCTCTCCAAGATCCTCCTGGCCTTTGGGGAAGCTTTGTAAGGCTCGGGGAGGGCTGGCACCCGCGGGGACCTGGGGTGCTCCCAGGGATGAGCGCAGCAGCCGGCACCACCGCGCGCTCCTGGGGATGAAGGACAGGAGGTGCTGAGCCCAACTGGGGGGGAGCAGAGCAGAGGGCTCCTCGGGAGGACCTCGCACGGTGCCTGGTTTATTATTTTTTGGCCGCCTCTCGCCAAGGAGGCCACCAACAGCAGCCTTTGGAGGAGGGTTTTGGGGTTACGCTTTCGCAAGCGCCCTCAGCGCGGCGCACGGCGGCTTCTCCACCCCACAACGAAACGGGGTGGGCTGTGGGGCTCCAAACACCATCCCCACACCCTGCTCAGCCCAGCTCGGCCCCGAGCACCCCGCTACCCCTTCGGAGCCACCGCCAGCCCCTTGCCCTGGGAAAGGAAGGGAGGGAGAAGCGGGGCCGGGCTCGTCCTCGTTAGCCGCCGGCTAGAGCGGGCTGTGGCCACGATGAAAGCGAGCCACATGAAGACAATTAGGCTAAATTATGTCCAGTCGCAGCAGACGAGCTAACAGTGCAAGGGGAGGCAGGCCGACTCCAGCCAGGCTCGATGTCTGCCTTGCCCCGCGGCTGCCACTCATACATCACCGATCAAGGGAAGCCCCCGCAGGTTGTTTTAAACCGGGGCCAGCGGGAGGTTGGGCTAATGAGTAAAATCTGAGCATTCCTCAAATTTCCCATCCGTCCCGGGGCGAGGGGAGGGTGGGCGAAGGGGGATGGGGACCGGGTGGCTCTCCGCGGAGAGAGGGGCGATGCTCGGGGAGGGATGGAACTGCTGATCCCCAAGCACCTGGAGGTGGGGACGGCCTGGAGAAGGGGATCCATCGGCTCCCTCACCACGAGCATCCTTCCTGCAACGTGAAATGTGCCTTGGGGGGGGTTTAAGGGGTGGTGTGGGAGCCGTGCCCTCGGTGGCAGCGGGTTTATGGGGCTGGGCATCCTCCTTTGGGGAGCCCCAGTGGGCACAAGGGATGCTCGGGGCAATTTTGGGGTTCTCAGCCCGCCCCAGCCCCGGTTATTGCAGGCAGCTCCCCCCCCAGCCTGCTCAAGGCTCAGCCTCGTCCCTACCCAGGCCAATAAATGAACCTCGCCCACCTCTCCGAGGTCTTTCTAAGGGGGGTGCGGAGGAGGGGGAAGGTAATTAAAGGACATCAAAGGCAGGGCAGGAAGAAAAAAGGGCATTTTGAAGAGGGCAGGAGAGGGAAAACGGCCGTTCCTGATCGATACAATCACAGTGCTGCGGGGTTTTGTGTGCTTGGGCTCAGGGATCAGGGGATCCTTGGGTTTTGTCTCTCCAGCACTGAGCCAAATCGCCACCAGCTCCCCTCCTTTGGTGTCCCTGCAGGGTTTTGATGGCAAAGGTGAATTTGGGCTTTGGAAGAGCCCTCGGGAGCTGGATTTACTGCTGCTGAGGCTGTTAACGGAGAGGAGCGATGTGGGGCAGCGCAGGAGGAGAAGCAAAGCCCCAGGACCGGGTGCGAACCCACTTGGGGCTGCACCTCAGGGCAGGCTGGAGGGGCGCACTTCTCCTTCAAGCTATAAATCCATGAAATTAAACAGGAGCAAAAAAAAAAAAAAAATGCAATTAGAAGGAAGAAAAGGCCGGGAATTAATCACTAATAAACTTTTACCCTTTCTCTTGGCTAATGAAACCAGCATCTGGTCCCTATCCCGAGGACAAGCCGCCTCCCCGGGCTCGCTTCCTCGCCCTCTCCGCCCCGCTCCCTCCCTCGGCTGCTCTTCTGCGCGCCCCCGTCTCCGTCGCTCTCTCTCCCCGGGCTTTTAATTACGTTCATCTATTTCCACTCACTAGGTCTGTCACTTTGCAGCGGGGCTGCTGTAATTATGCTGTGGGAAGCACCGCTCACTTCGCCGCAGCCTGAGCGGATTAAGGATCCTCCGCGCCGTTTCCCACCCCTCTCTGCCAGGTACCTGCCCGGGGATGACAGATGGTCAGGGGCCATTTATTTCCCCTAATGAGCCTGGTACAAAAGGAGATGGCTCCCAAAACACACGTATATTTTCAGCAAACTTTAAAAAAAAAATAAAAAAAGCCTCCTGGCTCCCAGGGGTGGAGATGGGGAGGGTCCGAGCCCAGGCGAGGAAAGCGTGCCAGGAGAAATTTGGGGCTCGGGGGCTCTGCAGGCTCTGGGAAATGCTCTGGGAAAGGCTCTGCAGCTTGGGAAATGGGGCAGGAGACTTTGAACATGCTGTAGCTCCTCTCAGCTCGGCCACAGGCCAGCAGGAGCCAACAGGAACACGAGGCTTCGGCCGGCGTGGATGAGAGGGGGCTGGCGGTGGGCACCGGTGGCTGCTGAGGGATGAAGATAATTCCAGGACTAAGCACGTGCGGGGATTACAGCGGGAAAGGGGAGCAGGGCTGCGTGCAGCCTGAGCCGAAGCAAAGCGCCAGAGCTTCGAAGGATGCGCGCGGATTAATGCCAGCTGCAGGCTTAGCCACAGGACCGGGTTCGCTTTGACCCTCCTCAAAAGTGCCATCAGTGCTGGAGATGCAGGTACAGCCGCTCAGCATCCCCCGAGGCCCAGCAGGGAAGGCAGGCACCAGGTTCCAGGACTCGATTTCCACCCACAACTTGTTTTTTGGGACGAGAGCTTCCCTGCACCCACGCATCTTTGGCCACGGTGCCAAGCGGAGCGCACGGTGCGGCTCCCAGGGGCAGCTCCAGAGCACCCACCTCCAGCCCCTCTCCTCTGGGTACCCAAAAGCAACAAAATAAAAATAAAAACAAAGTCCTGAGCCTTGAGACAAAGCCTCGAGCCTGGGATTTGCAGCATCTGCTCGAGGTGGCACCTGCAGGAGGGGCTCAGCCCCGAGCCAACGAGGCCGTCCCGGAGACGAAGCGCTGCTAAACCCGAGGGTCCCGCCCCGTGCTGCTAATTAAACATCCCACAGCAGTCGGAGCGAAAGCCAGGCAAGTCTCCTGGCCTCCTCCAGCCCCAGGTAATTATTTTCAGCCCCTCGACCCCACGGCCGTGGCAGCTGGGACACGACACGGTGCGTGCCGGGGCCACGCAGCCTTCGCCGGGGGGGGACCCCTGGAGCGAGATAAAAGGTGAGCCGGGGGCACCGGGCGCCCGGCCCCGCTGCCAGCTCATTAAGAGCCAGCGTTCGCAGGTCCCCCCTTTTAAACTGTTTATCCATTATTGAAAATCCCATATGTTACGTGTCCAGGAAGATCAGCTTTCAGCCGCGAGATAAGCTGCCTCCATTTATTGTTCTTCCCTCTCGCCCTCCTCCCTCCCCCTGGGCTTTTAATTACATCCATCACCTCCCACCCCTCCGGTGGAGCTGGCTGCGTGTCTCACCAGCCCAGCAAGGGAACAAGGCCCTTTTTTTTTTTATTATTATTTTTTTCCCCTCTTGGATTCAGCAATTGTTTCGCTTCCCAAGTCCTAGCGCGAGAGGCGTTTAGCAGCCGCTGTGAAATTTCAGCCAGGATTGGAATTTATTTTAAGACGCCGGCCTTTAAATTTTTCATTAAACCTTTTTCCCCCTGCGATGCAGCAGGCTGCTGCGGGGAACCGGAGGGGGGGAACGGGGCATTTGCATGCCCAGCACGTCGGGAAGGGAAGGAGGATTTCTCCTGGGCAAAATCCTTTGGGCACATGCGCCCCGTGCCTGGCTGGAGCAGGGCTGCCCGGTGGGAGTGAACCCCAGGGGCTCCCTTTGCTCAGGGTGGGCTTCCAAGGACGAGCATCCCCGCAGGGTCCCGGGCACGCTGCCTGCTGTAGGGCTGGCTGGAAGCATCCTGCCAGCAGCCCTCAGGTTTTTCTGCTCGCAGCTCTGCCAGACTTGAAGCTCCCAAGCTGCGATTTCCCGTGCCGGGTGCCTGCTCCTGCAGGGAAGGCGATGCCTGGAGCCAAGCCGGAGGGCACGGAGCTGCCTCGGGGAGATCTGCCTCTTTTCCCCCCACGTGCCCTGCTTGTCTTTTCCATCCAGCTCCAGCAGTTTGCCCAGCGGGCGCTCTGCAAACATCCACCGAGCAGCGGGGATATCCTGGATTTCAGCACCCCAAAAATTGCTGGGACGGAGCTGCCCATGCGCGCTGAGCGCAGCGTTTCCCTCCCTAACCAAGGGCCCTCTCTGTGCCACACGATAATTTTCTATCACAGCTCCTAACCCCCTGCTAGAAAGGCTCTAGCACAGCTTTGCTCGCTGTCAGCTCCGCGTTCCCACCAGATTACAAAGCCAGGAATTTCCCCTGCAAAGCCCATCCTCGGCCAGGGGCCCGTGCGCCCCGGTGCCACGCCGCAGCTCTGGGGACAGCTTCTCCCCCCAAAAAAATGAGGGATTTGCCCTCACCCGAGCGCACGGGGAGGTTTCTGCAAGGCAGCAGGTTTCAGCTCAAGCTGCCGCCGCGTTTCGCGTGCAGCACTGAGGTGTCTCATTAATTTATTAATTATTCACCGAGCGCCAGACGGGCGCACGGGAGATCAGACAGGGCTTGCTGGCTCCCAGCAAGCGCCCTGACTCCCCTGATGTCAGGACTTGCTCTTCAGTCACAGACACGTTGTCACCGGCCACCTGCATGTGACAGGACAATCTTCGTTAAGATCCCAATTAGCAGATAATAAGGTCGGCACCAAACCGGATCCTCCCGAGCCAGCCTGGCACCCGCTCTCCTTTCATTTCATTCCCCTCCACCCCTTGTTAAATAAAATGATCCCTGAAGAAACTTCGGGGTAAGAAGCAGCTCAGGTGAGCGGGGAGGGAGCAGAGGAGGGATGGATGGAGCAGAAGGGGGGCTGGTGGGACCCCTGCCCTATAGGCACAGCCCCTATTGAGGGGTTTGTCCCTGCCCTGAGCCCACGGTGCCGGGAAGATCACCAGGGATGGGGATGAAGAAGGTCATTTAAGGGCCCCCATGGGGCGAAGCAGTTCCCCTTTCATCACTTGCTCCTGGTTGTCATAAAGGCTGATAAAGGAGAGCGAACAGGCCGGGCAGCCGCTCCGCCAGCCCCTTTCATCTCGGGGATGCAAATCCGGGAGCCGCCTCCCCGCTCACCCAGCCGGGGCATGGGAAGGGCAGAGGAACCTGCAGGGACAGATAATTTGGGCAAGCAGGAAAACCTCGGCGTGCTCTGCAGGGGACAACAGAGGAGCTGGTGGCACGAAGGCACGGGGAGCTGGGGACACCACAGCCCTGAGCCACGCACGTGGCACCGCCAGGGGCTTGGCTGCGGATGCTTTCTGCTCAAAATCTTCACCTGGCAACCCTCAGACAGGTTTTCAGGGGTCAATATTCTCCTACAGGCACTCAGAGCAGCTCCCAGGGGTCAGCACTCGAGCACCGTGCTGCTCTTCTCCCCCCCCACCAGCTCGGAGATGCGGGGATGTTTCCACGTTGTCCATGCAAGCTGGAAAAAATTTATCCTTGGAAAAGCCTCCCTGGGACCTGTCTTAATTGGGTAGGAGGGGTCCTGTCCTTCCTACCCAAATAAGACAATTTTTTGCCCACCGGGCTCTCCAGCAGCCCAAACCCTGCTGAGCCCAACCCTGGGCTTCCTCCTCCTCCTCCTCTTCCTCTCCTTGCAGGATGCCGCACGCGCTCCTGCGCTTGCCAGGACACCTGGAGAGATGGGC
This sequence comes from Anas platyrhynchos, assembly GCF_047663525.1. Taxonomy (NCBI): domain Eukaryota; kingdom Metazoa; phylum Chordata; class Aves; order Anseriformes; family Anatidae; genus Anas; species Anas platyrhynchos. The sequence continues at coordinate 3,007,528 of NC_092608.1, read as the reverse complement.
ACGCCGGCAAAATCCTCACCAAAAAGCAAGAAACGGGGCTTCTGCGTAAACAGAAAATTGGGATTCCTACGGAATGCAGAACAAACAAGCAGGGAAATTATTAACAAGCCGGATTTTTTTATTATTATTATTATTTTTTCTCCCCAAATATTTATTTCAGCGATCAAACGAAACCTTCCAGCCCTTCGGGGACGCAAGCAGCCCTTGGTGCGTGTGCTGGTCAGGGCTCCCAATGCCTCAGTGCACGGCTTTAAAGGCATTTCTGCGCTCTTGGGGATTAGTGACCCATTCTAACAGGTCCCCATTGACCGGGAGCGTGGGTCTCTCAAAGAGTCCATTGGATGCAGCTTACAAAAGACTTTAGCCGGAGACGAAGAGTTGACAAAAAAGTTTGTAGGAAACCGTGGAGTCCTTTTAAAAGAGAATAAACTGCCACTGCTGTGTCTGGGCCGAGTTAATCTGATTAGGCCAAGCTCATCAACAGCCCCGCTGAAAGGAGCGAGGCGGGGGGAGAGCAGGCTGGGGACAGCCCCGGAGGAAAAGCGGGCACCTTTTTAGCAGGGAAGTCAAACAAAACCCATTGTGGCCGAGCACGCCTGCCTACAGATGGCACAATGACAAATCTCTGCACGGGCAGAGCAAATATCACGGATGGCTTGGTGGTGGCGGTGCTGTCCTTGTTTCCCCAGGTATGGGAACGGACACCATGAGATTTAGGGAAACCAAAATGAAAGGGGCCACGGATACCACGGATAATGGGCCTGGCTGGCGGGGTGGCACAGGCCCGGGAAGTTCACCTTCTCTGCATTAAACCTGGAGGAATAGGAAGCCCAAACGCACATCATTTATGGTCCCAGGTCCCTTAGGGTAGCTCTGGTGGGCAGCGCTGCAGGCCCCGTGCCCGTGCTCCATCGCCACCCGCTCCCAGCTGCCCCGGGCAGCACAGAGGCACTGAGGGTTTGCAGCCAGCTCCTTATAAACCCAGCTTCTGACGCTGCTCAGAGCTGTAAAACCTCCAGCCAGTGGTGCAGTGATGCACGGAAGTCAATGCACTTGTGCAATGCACTTGTGCAATGCACTTGCACGATGCACTTGCACGGTGCTCTTGCATGATGCATGTGCATGATGCAGCCCAGAAACCCCTGCCTGCTGTTTTTTTTTTGCCTTCCTCTTCTCTCCAGACTTCTCCACGACTTCAGGCCTGGACTTTTGACCTGGGAAAGCACCAGGATGTGCAACCAACCCACGAGCCCTCGGTCCTGCTGCACCTGCCCGGCCGCACCGCAGCGCTCGGCCCCACGGACCCGGCTCCACCTGCGGCTCTGCAGGGCCAGGCAGAGGCTCACTTCGAGATATTTCCTCTGGCCAAAGCCAAAACCCAAATTAAATGTCCCATCGCAAAGTTACACCACCACCATCACCCTCTCAGGAGACGTTTTAGGCTCTAGATTTGGAGCAGCCAGCGCTGTGCCGGGGCTCACCGTGGGCAGCTCCTCAGCCCGTATAATTAAGAACAGTATCAGCGGAAGGCATGTAAGGAGATTTTCTCCCCAAGGCCACCTAATACAGATGTAATTGACTCTATTTTCTGCTTTCTGCACACGGATTGCCGCGGCTCAGCCCCTATTATCCGCCGACAAATGAACAGGACCCCGCTGAAAGGGACCTCTCCAGCCCGCGCCGGGCGCACAGAATGGAGCGCCGGGGCTGTGTTAAATCTGGACACGACGCGGCTCCGCTCCCCCCCTTTTCATCTCCGCCGCCTTTTCAAGATGTTTTCCAGCGGAGGGTAAGTCAGCAAATCTCCGTGCTCGGGCGGAGCGCTGGCACTTGCTGGAGAAGGGAACATCTGTCTCCATCAGCTGGGCTCTTGTGCCGCCGCCGCTGCGCTCCCGAAACCGGGGCGAAGCCCGCAGGAAGGATTTTTTGTGGTTTTTTTTGCCAGCACGCTTGCAATTTCCTTTTGCAAAAATTTCCAAGGGCGGGGAAGGAGGAAGGGAGGCGAGAAAAGAAATTAAAACCCATTTTTGCCTGGCGGTGAAAAGAGGCCCGGGGAAAAAAAAAAAATCTCCATTTCTAAGGCTGCAAAAATCCCCGCCGCTGCCTTCCCCCCCAAAGGATGTCCTCACCAGCAGCAGGCACGGGGCTTAATGGTTAAAATCATCGTTAATTTTCTCAGAAATATCCTTGCTTGGAGCTGGGAGAGCCCCAGCTTCTCCTCGGAGCAGGAGCTGCGCATGGCGAGCGGCGGACACAAATTAAAGGTTTCCCCCGTTCCCTTTTTGGGGCTGTTTGGGGGGATTTGGCGAATCCTCCGAGCCCCGGTAATTAATTTCGGCTGAGCTGCGGAGGGACAAAAGAGGCCGGGCAGGGTTTGAAAAGGCTGCTGGGGGGCAGCAGGCTGCAATTTGTTACACATTAGGGGCTTGCCAGAGGACCCCCTCGCGCCCCGCCAGCCCTAAACGTCTTCATCTCCCCTCTGCCCCGCTACCCACAGCCCTGTAGGACAGGGGGACGATGGCGGGGGATAAATCGGGGGGAAATCCAGCAGGATTAGAGCCCGAGCCCTGGGCAAACAGGAGCTGGAGGGGTGGCCCCCAGCCCCAGCTGGCCGCCCCGACAATGCCCTGCGCAAACGGGGCCGGGGCCGCACGCGGGAGACAAAAACCTGCATTCAGCCCCCTGCCATCCGGGGGCCTTTTATGAGCTTTTTTTTTTTTTTTTTCCTTCCTTTTCCTTTTCCTTTTTTGAGCCAGGCTTGGAGATCCGAGGAGCCGGGCTGTAATAAAGTCGGGTTTAGGGATCAAAGGGGGCCGGAGATCCCGCGAGCATCCGGGCTGCGAGCGCTGTGTCCTCCTCTGCCCCCACCCAACACGAATATTAGGGCTAATCACCCACCCCACAATGTGTAGGGTGGAAGGAGCCTGTAAGCTGCTTTTTTTTTTTTATTTATTTTTTAATACGTGTATGAACGTGATGGATTTGGGAGGGATCAAGGTTAAACCTACAGGCCGTGCCCCGGGGAGGGATCTCGGGGACTTTTCACCCCAGCTTTCGGATGGAAAATCCCCGCTCTCCATCCCGAGATGCTTTCAAAAATCCTGCCCTCTGCAAGCCACCGGAGCATGCACCGTGCTGCAAGGCCAGCAAAAGGCTGAGCCAGGGCCTCGTTTTCCCCCCCCAGACCCTAATTAAGGAGCAGCCCCAGCTGCTCCCAGCACCGGGTCACGTTATTGCCCCCAATAGTCAGGGGATGAGGAACGCAGCTCCCAAACAGCTTCCTCCCCGATCCAGGAGGCTTTTGCAATCAACCTTTGGCTCCAATTTGTAACCACGACTTTATCTACAGGCCGGCTTCGGTAGGAACAAGAGGTGGTGCAAGGCAAGAAAACATCCCCAAAATACCATTCCTGGGGCAGGGCCAGCTCCTGGCTTCTTCCAAAGGTGCTTTCGGACCCGAGAGGCTCCCCCAGGTCTCGCTGAGCACGTTTGAAGCCTGAAGATTTTGGGAATTTGAGGAAAAAGGCATCGTGGCAGGGGTACAGCATGACAAAAATACTCCTAAGGTGTCACCTGGAGAAGGATTCACTGCTCCCGGCCTGGGGGTTGCACCACTGGGTGTGGATTCTGTTGGAAAACCACTCGTTTCGTGTTATTTTTTTAATTGCAATCATGCCATTAATGCATCAGCCAGGAGCTGTGGTTGCGTGCACCTTGGATGGAGGAGCCCGAAATAAATGCGTTCCCCTGCAGCTTTGCTGTCTACAGGAGGACGAGCAGCGAGGAGTGCAGTGATTCCAGGGGGTTTTTGTGTGGTTTAACGTGAGAGCAGGCGATGCTGCTGCCCCTGCGTGGAACGGGTGGGAAAGGGATGGAGCTGGTGCAAAACAGGAGGGGGCTGGTAGGAAAGAGGGGTGGAAGTGGTAGGAAAAGGGATGGAAGTGTAGGAAAAAGGGATGGAAGTGGCATAAAAAAGGGATGGAAGTGGCATAAAAAAGGGATGGAAGTGGTATAGAAAAAGGGATGGAAATTGTTTTTTTTTAAAAGAGACAGAACTGGTGTAAAAAGGAGATGGAAATGGTATAAAAAGGTGGATGGAAGTGGCATAGAAAAGGGATGCAACTGGCATAAAAAAATGGATGAAAATGGTATAAAAAAATATGGAACTGGCATAAAAAAGGATGCAAGTGGCAGGAAAAGCAGCAGTGGGTGCCCTGTGCCCGTTACCCATTGCATGGTACTCAGCGCATGGTGCTCATTACCTGTTGCACGGTGCTCGTTACCCCTTGCACAGTGCTCGGTGCTCATTACCTATTGCACGTTGCCCACTGCACGGTGCTCATTACCCCTTGCATGGTGCTTGGTGCTCATTACTCCTTGCACAGTGCACGTTGCCACTGCATGATGCTCATTGCCCATTGCACGGTGCCCGTTACCCCTTGCATGGCGCATGTTACCATTGCAAGCTGCTCATTACCCCCTTGCACGGCGCCCGTTACCCCTTGCACAGTGCATGTTACTCTTGCACGCTGCTTGTTACCCTTGCACGGTGCCCATTACCCCTTGCACTCTCCTCGTTACCCCTTGCACAGTACATGTTACCCTTGCACGGTGCATTTTACCCGTTGCACAGTGCATGTTACCCCTTGCATGCTGCTCATTACCCCTTGCTCGGTGCATGTTACCCTTGCACGGTGCCTATTACCCTTGCATGGCGCTCATCACCTTTACATGGTGCTCGCTACCCATTGCACGGTGCATGTTAGCCTTGCACACTGCTCATTACCCCTTGCTCAGTGCATGTTACCCTTGCACGGTGCATTTTACCCATTGCACGGCGCTCATTCCCCTTGCACGGTGCATGTTACCCATTGCACAGTGCATGTTATCCATTGCACAGTGCTTGTTACCCTTGCACGGTGCCCATTACCCATTGCATGCTGCTCATTACCCCTAGCACAGTGCATATTCCCCTTGCACAGTGCATGTTACCCATTGCACGGTGCATATCACCCCTTGCACGCTGCTCCTTCCCCTTGCCCGCTGCCCGTTCCCCTTTCCCGCCGCCCGCTGCTCGCTGCACGGCGCCCGGCGCGCGCCCCGCTGGGCGTGGCCTCCCCCCGCGGGCTGCCGGGCGCGGGGCGGCACGTGCTCCGGGCGCCGGGCGGCCAAGGGCGGGGCCGAGCGCCTCCCGCCTGATTGACAGCCGGGCTCCCCGCCAGCCAATCAGCAGGCGCCTCCTCCGCCCGCCCGCCTCCGATTGGCCGCCCGCCGCCCGCCGCCGCGTGCCCCTCGTGGCCCCCGCGCGCGCCGGGCGGCCTCCCGCCAAAGGGCGGGGCGCGGCGCGGAGCGCGCGAGCCAGGGGGCGGGCGGCGCGCGCGCGCGCGCGTGACGCCCCGGCCGACCAATCGCAGCGCCCGCTGCCGAGCGGCGGGGGGGGGGGCGGGCGGGGGAGGCGATCCGCGCTCTGATTGGGCGGCGGCGCTGTGGGAACGGCCGCGGCGGCGGTTTCCCACGAATGGGGAGCGGGCGGCGGGTATAAAAGGCAGGGGGGGGAGCCGGGAGCCGCCACTCCCGGCCCCGCCGCTGCCGCCGCCGGAGCTCCGCGGTGCCTCCGCCGCCCGCAGCGCCATGCCCGCAGACACGGGCCCGGAGAAGCCCACCGCCTCGCCCATCGCCGGGGCTCCGGCCACCGCTAGCCACACGCCGGACAAGCCCCGGAGCGCCAGCGAGCACCGCAAGGTAAATGGCGGGGCCCGGCCGGCGCGCAGCGGAGGTGGATGGCGGCGAGCAGGCGGCCGTGCTGAGGTCGGTGCATGGGGAGGGGGGCGAACGGCGTGAAAAATTAATTAATTAGGGGGTGGGGGGGAAGGGTTCGGGCACCAACCGAGGCTCTCCCCGCAGTCCTCCAAGCCCATCATGGAGAAGCGGCGCCGGGCGCGCATCAACGAGAGCCTGGGGCAGCTGAAGACGCTGATCCTGGACGCGCTGAAAAAAGACGTGAGTTTGGGGCTTTTTGGGGTGAAAACGCGGGATCTGAAGGGTTTGGGGGTGAGGAGGAAAAGGGGGGCTGACGGCTGCTGTCGTCCCGCAGAGCTCGCGGCACTCCAAGCTGGAGAAGGCGGACATCCTGGAGATGACGGTGAAGCACCTGCGGAACCTGCAGCGGGCGCAGATGACGGGTGAGCACCGAGCATCCCTCCCATCCCCTTTTATTTAGGGAAAAAAAATCCCTTTTTAGGTTTTTCCAGTGGAGCTGGGTGGCTGTTTGCACCCTGCAGCCGCTCACCGAGCCGCCCCCCTTTTTTTTTTTGCAGCCGCCCTCAGCGCCGACCCCACGGTGCTGGGCAAATACCGGGCTGGTTTCAACGAGTGCATGAACGAGGTGACCCGGTTCCTCTCCACCTGCGAGGGGGTCAACGCCGACGTCCGTACCCGCCTGCTCGGCCACCTCTCGGCTTGCTTGGGGCAGATCGTGGCCATGAATTACCCCCCACCACCACCTCCTCCTCCGCCGCCCGCCGGGCAGCCGGCGCATCTGGCACAGCCTCTGCACGTCCAGCTGCCACCCGCCGCCGGAGCCGTGCCCGTGCCCTGCAAGATGAACCCCGCCGAAGCCTTGTCCCCTAAGGTTTATGGGGGTTTCCAGCTCGTCCCGGCCACCGATGGTCAATTCGCCTTCCTCATCCCCAACCCAGCCTTCCCACCCGGCTCCGGACCCGTGATCCCGCTCTACGCCAACGCCAACGTCCCCGTGTCTACGGGAGGAGGAGGATCGGGGAATGCATCCGCCACCCCGTCGGCATCCCCGGTGCAGGGCTTGACATCATTTGGGGGCAGCATTGTGCCGGTGTCCCAGGCGGGGAGCCCCGTGGCAGAGCGCAGCGAATCCGTCTGGAGGCCTTGGTGACTTGCCCAGAGCAAAAAAAAAAAATAATTATAAAAGGCACGGAACTCCGCTTGGCTCCGTTGTATGGAGCCCTGTTATGCTCGGGTTTTTCTTTTTTTTTAAAAAAAAAACATAAAACAGAATGGAGGATTTAAAAAAAAAAGGACCTCGATATGAAATATGAACGTGCTATTTATTATTTTCAGAGGTTGGGATCTCGACTTGTATTTTTACTCCTTTGAAATGCCTTTATTTGAGATAAGTTTTTTAAGAAAAAAAAAAAAAGAAATAAATGAGAAATAGTTTTGTAACAAATATTCGAGAAGTATAATGCCAAAGTTGTTTGTACCCCGTTTGTCTGTGTGTGTGTTGCGTGCCTGTGTTGGAGACTTCCAAAAAAAAGAGAAAAAAAAATGCAGGTGTTTAAATAAACTCTTTGAAATAGATTTTTTTCCTCCTTTTCATTTAGCAGGGACAAAGCTAATCCTCAGGAGGGGGGGAAAAAGAAGTAGGAGCAAACTTTATGGCCTTAAGTAAGGCTGTTGGAAGGGATTCCTGCAAGAGATAGAGGGGAGGGAATGGGGGTGGGGGTCTGGCCCTGCTGAAATAGCACAAAAAAAAAAAACACAATTCCTAAAACTCTGCCCCCGGAACCTGAGCAATGTACGACCCCAATACCCCTCACTGAAATAACTCTGCTTTTAGGATTTTTTTCTGCTTTTGGGGTTTTGCTCCCGTTACCTCTTTTTAGAGCTTTTGGGGGGGGGGGGTGCGCAGAAGTTACTATCCTGCCCACAAAAGAGGCAGGAGAGTCTGTCCCCATTGTGAGGAGGGTAATTAGAAGGTATAAAGGGTCTCATCGAGTATGCAGCGGGCTCTTTGGGAAGTTGGGAACCCTATTGAAACGCCTGGGAACTCGGAGCTGAGGGTTAATGTGTGTCTTTTTTTTTCTCTCCACTCTCATTGACAGGGCCAGATAGACTCTGATACTCAATGCTGTTGTAAATTCAATTGCCTGGCCTCACAATGCCCACCTCATAAAAGAGAATAACTCGGGGTTGTGGCTTTTTTCTCCTTTTTTTTTTTTTCCAGTAAGCAAGGGAACCGAGGAAAAGACAGTTTTGCCACCCATTCTGACTCACCCCCGGCACTTGAATCCCGGCCAAGTGGAAGCAATTGCAGCCTCGCGCGCGGGGAATTAACCGCTTCCAATTGGCACCAATTAATAAGGTGCGGAGAAAGCACCTCGTTTCGTTACTTTTAGGGTTTTTTGCTCCCCATCGATGAGGATATTGTGATTTTGTGGAGAAAAATCCAGCAGGTGACGCGCGTGGAGCCACCCGTGCCCGGTTTCTCTCCATCCCCTGCGACCCCACGGGTGGGGGGCGATGCTCGAGACCCCCCTCGGGTTTTTCTTGGCTCTTGGGGAATGTCTCGATGCTTGTAAAACAGCCCAAAATTGCACAAACCTAAGGTTCAAACCTGTTTTTTTTAATTATTATTATTATTTATTTTTAGGATGCCAATTTTTAGGGTGTCGGGAGGTCTGGGGGCTGGCAGCGATGGGGCTGGGGTTTATTCGGGGTGGGTTACGGGGTCTTGTAGGGCAGCCTGCCTGCTTCTGCTGACCCCTTTGCACCTTGCAGGAGATTTTTGGCTGGGTTTTGGAGTGGGAACACGGGTGGCAAAGAACCTGGTGCCGATCAACCCCCCCTCCGTGCGCTCCTACGCCTGGGCCACCGCTCGGCGCCCGCTGCCCTGCCTCCACCTCCCCGTCACGAGGAGGAACCCGGCCGAACCCGGAGGTTCCCGAGAGGTTTTCTTATGCAATCCCCGGCACAAAATCACGTTATCCCCCGCGGCCCTTCGCCACCCCTCCTCTTCTGCCGGAGGAAGGCTTGGAGGAGCCAACGAAAGCCTGCCCGTAACCAAAAACCTCCCCGGGGGCTCTGGACACAGCCCCTCAATGCCCTCTGGATCCCACCCTGCAAATTTCTTTTAGGTCAAGCTGCCGAGCTCCTGCACTGAAAAAAAAAGATAATAAAAAATAAATATATATTTTTATTTTTTTTCCTATTTTCTGTGCATTACTGCAGCCCTACAAATGCAACACGTGCCTCGGGGACGCGGCGCTGCTCCAAAATGATGCCCTGGGAGCAGGGACCCCGTGGTCAGAGCCCTGATTTTCTGCCCGGTGCTGCCACATGCCATTATTTTTTTTACCTTTTTCCTTTTATTTTTTTTTTCTCTTTGGCCTTGGGCAAGTCACGGACCTCTCCGTGCCTGGCTTGTGCGGTGCAGGAGGTGGACACGAGGTGAATGACACCAATAAAAACGCGTGCCAGGAGCTCAAAATCCTGCAGCGAGGGGTTTTGTTTGCCCGGAGCACCAAAATGGGCAGAAACCTTAAAATTTAGGTGCACCCAGACCCTACATTTCCGCATCCCCCTTGGGCTCCACCGCTCCATCCATCCCCAACGGGGGGGATGCCGCGCTCCTTCGAGCCTCCCCGCGTAGCTCTTTGTAATTGTTTTATTTGTATTTTGTTTTTCGGGTGCTGAACCTGGCCTTATCCCTTTAGAGCGGCAATAAAAGAGCAAAGTGTGCTGCTGCTGCTGGAGGGTGAAAGTCCAAAGGGGCGGCCGGGAGGGAAGGGAAGGGAAGGGAAGGGAAGGGAAGGGAAGGGAAGGGAAGGGAAGGGAAGGGAAGGGAAGGGAAGGGAAGGGAAGGGAAGGGAAGGGAAAAGAGAAGGGAAAAGAGAAGGGAAGAGAAGGGAAGAGAAGGGAAGAGAAGGGAAGAGAAGGGAAGAGAAGGGAAGAGAAGGGAAGAGAAGGGAAGAGAAGGGAAGAGAAGGGAAGAGAAGGGAAGAGAAGAGAAGAGAAGAGAAGAGAAGAGAAGAGAAGAGAAGAGAAGAGAAGAGAAGAGAAGAGAAGAGAAGAGAAGAGAAGAGAAGAGAAGAGAAGAGAAGAGAAGAGAAGAGAAGAGAAGAGAAGAGAATTTTTTATTTTAAAAATAAAATATAAAATAAAAAAATAGAATAAAATGAACTATAAATAGAGTAAAATGAACTATAAATACAGTAAAACTATAAAATAAAATAAAATAAAATAAAATAAAATAAAATAAAATAAAATAAAATAAATAAAATAAAATAAAATAAAATAAAATAAAATAAAATAAAATAAATAAAATAAAATAAAATAAAATAAAATAAAATAAAATAAAATATAGGACCCAACCCAACCCACCCAAGACAAACCAAACCAGAGCAAACCAAAGCAAACCCAGCCCCCAACCTCCCCCCCCCAAGCCCATCGGGGGGGGGGGGGGGAGGCAGCCACCCAGCAGCAGGCCTGGCACGGTGCCTCCCCGTGTCCCCTTGTGTCCCCTTGTGTCCCCTTTGTCCCCTGGTGTCCCCTGGTGTCCCTTGGTGTCCCTCGGTGTCCCCTGGTGTCCCTCGGTGTCCCCGGATACCCCCCAGCCACGCGTGGCCGCCCGCTTCCCACGGCAGCGAGCTGCCGGGGCTGTTAAGGTGATGGATTGAAATGAAGTCCCTCCGGAGCAGCGGCGTGCTCGGCGGGGTCGGGGTCACGGCACCGAGCCGCTTAATCAGAGCTCGGCAGCCAGCCCCTCGGAGCGGGGCCTCGGCGCCGAATTTCTGCTGCGCTATCTCGCCCCGGCAGCGCATCCATCACCCCGCAGCAAAACCCTCGCCGCCAGCTCAGGTGGGCTTCCCGCGATGGAAAACACGAGGAAAAAAAATAAAATGGTAATGGTAAGAACTCAGCCCGCTAGGAAAAATTATAATAATGATGATAACTCGGCCCCAGCTCCACGCTGCTGCCCTTGTGCCAAGCGTGGGGAGGGAAGGGTGGCCGCCACGCCAAGGCGGTCCTCGGATAACAAATTTCTTTATCTGGCTGGAGCATTTCTCTGGGGAAGGCGGGGGAGGTTGTTATAAGGTTACCCTCAACTGTTGTTAAATAAAGTTGTTTTTTTTTTTTAATATTGCGCTTCAGGAGTATTGCGCAGATAAATCACTCCGGCTTTGCTATGGGGTGGCTCTAAGGCAGTAGCCAAGCTGATCCCATGCGCCCAAAGGGATGTGCCCAGCAATTAGCACGTCCCATTAGCACCCACGACCTGTGCACCGCTCCCATTCCTGCAAGCAGGACAATATTTCCCCCGTCTGTGTGCAAATAATGCAATTATTCCCATTTCTTTACTCAGCCAGATATGTGGGGCCGGCGTCTCCTCTGGCTGCACACCAAGATTTGTGTCCTTGGAGCAGCACCACGAGTTACACCCGTGGCATCTCCAGGCAAAGCCATGCAAAAAAAAACAGGTTTTGGGGGCTGAGCACCTCCCCAGGCCTTTCCCATTCACAAATTGGTCTCAAATTCATAAAATCCCAGAGAGCAGCCCCAAAGGGCTGTGCACGCAGCAGCTGCGGGGGAGATGGGGACGTTTATCAGCCACCACCAGGCTCCCCAAAACCGAGTGGGCTTTAAGGAAGCCTGGGGTTCAACAGCAGCAGAGCAGTGCTCCGTAAAAAATCCACCTCTTTAAGGCATCTTAAGCAGAACAGGGACTCGAAAAGTGTCACCTCTCGATAAGGGGCTCACGTCCTTGTCCTGAAAAAAATTCGTCCTAGTTGGCACAGCACCGGCACCCCACGCACGCCTTTGGGGTGTCCCCGCGGAGATGGGCGCTTCTCCTTGCTACCTCGGGGAGGCAAATATTTGCAAACAGTTTTTTATTTTTATTTTTAAAATACATATTTATAATATTTGCAAACAGTTCCCTTCGAGGAAGGGAGCAATTTGGAGGCCAGACCCTAAAAAAGCAGCCCGCGGCAGATGGAAGGAAGGCACGGGGAGCCGCGGCGGTTCCTCCCAGGGCTTAAAGTCAGGGTCTCCGAGCAGCCCGCGTGTGTTTTTTGACAGCTTTTGGGTGTCAAAGCAGCCGACAGAAACCTCGTGCAGGGGCTCTGCCACCGGCTCCCGGGGGCCTTCTGGAGCGACAGGGGCAGGTGAGGAATTGTCGGGCGGCGTGGGTGAGATGGCGTGAAGGCAAGAGCTTCCCCGAGACATCTCAAATCAATTAGCAGCATTTAGGAGCTATATTTAACTCCGCTTCTGCAAGCAGGCAGAGCCCTGACTTCTCGTTTTCTCATTAAGGCTGTTTACATGTCTGGAGATTTCGTTCTACCCCCGGAGCTGGAGCAGATAAAGCAAGCCCCGAGCGTTTCGCTACCACGGGGGCAATTGCTAAAGGGTTTATTCGGGGAGACAAAGCCTCAGCAGCCTGGGGAGGCTGAGATCTGGGCTTGGGTCGATGCACTTCCCCACAGAGCTGCTGCTTTGCCAAAACCAGGGTGCAAAATGCGCCCTGCAGGTGCCCCACGGGCTCGCCCTTCTCTTGGAGGGCCGGGGAGCCCCCAGCACCAAAAGCTGGGCTGCTGAGCGCCTCCCCTCCTGCACCTCAAGGCTGCCTGCCTCTTTTTGTGTCCTGGGGGGCTGCCTCTCCCCAAAGGTGTTTTTAATTTGCAGAGAAAGTGTCAGGCTGGCAGCATTGATGGCTGGAATGGATGCAGCAGCCGGTGCCCCCCGCTTGGAGACGCGCGCCGTGCCAGAGGTGTCGGCAAGGGCACGCGAATGGCTCCGTGGAGAGGTGACAAGGGGACGTCTGCCAGCCCCGCACTGGCTGTGGATTCGCGGCCTTTTCATCCTCCTGCAGCAATTTCAAAGGCACAGGTTCCCCCAGGCTAAGCCAGAGCTGGGGGCAGGAGCAGGGGGATGTCCGAGCAGGCCTGGCGTGCGCAGACATCAGGCGTGGGGCGCAATGCAGGGGCACCGAGAGCCCCCTCACAGCCCCCCTGGGGACCAGAAATGCAATTTGGGGCTTCAGGATTCATCCCCTTTGCTGCTCCTTCCCAGCTCCTGGCTGTCTTTATCTACGAGGCTAGCCAGCCCCCTATCCACCTGCATTTAGGATACGAATGCACACAGGTTTTCATAAAATCTCCCCCTATTCACCCTTCCGTGGGGCTTGACTGCAGTGGTTGGAAAAAACAAGCTTTATCCTCCCTTCCACCTCGCTGGAAATCCACGTATCCAAATTTGGTACCTTTGAAAAGCGTTTGCAAATGCCATTTGCAAGGGGAGTTCAGAAGCCGACGCTGGATTTAATTCTGCTTCTGCTGCCTTGAAACCCCTCCCGAGCCAGACGAAGTTGCCCTGATGGAGCTGGGAGCGCAAACCTCACTAATTACAGCCAAACCAACCTTTGGGTCAGGGAATCAAAGCGTGAGGCTTGCGTGGGATGAAGGAAGCTGTTCTGATGATTTGCTTTTAATCTCTCCTCGATACAGCATTATGACACACGCTTGGCTTCCCAAGGTATCCCCGTGGCCCCATCCCATTCCTGGGTCACCAAGAAGCATTCATTTGGAAGATTACTTTTTTATTTTCTGCAAAGGAGGATTTGGGCTGGCTCTGGTGGAAAATAAGACAGCAAGAAGCTGAATAGGAAAGCTTTTTCCGAGCTCTCAGAGCCTGTCAAAATTGGCTAAATCACCATATCTTGGGGCTTTCTGACGAAAAGCCCCCAGAGGTCTGCTCCTCCGCGGTGATGTGCTCCCCATCCTCTGCTCCTTTTTGCTGCTTCAGATTCCTGGAGGAGAGCGGGGACCGAGCTGGATGGAGCCCGTGTTTATTTGCTGACCCTTCAGGATTTGCCTGGCCGAGGCCCCCCGTTCTCCGCCCCCTTCCCCTGTCAAATCCTATATCTCAGGTTAGCCGGGACGCAGGAGAGTGCCTGCGCCTGCGAGTGGCTGGGAAATGATTTCCTCGAACCGCCTCATAATAAATGGATGATGGAAGGCTCCCACTGATGACCTGTCAGGCAGCACTCCAGCGCTGGGTGCCGGCTGGGATGACACATTCGCAGATAACAAACTTTGCTGTCAATCAGCCCTGTTGTGAGACGTGGACTTGACGTGACAGCCGGGGCTAACAACACCTCTGATTGACGCGGGTACGAATTGCAGAATATGGGATGTGAAGGGGAGCAGGACTCGTCTCCAACTGGACAGAGCCCCTGCGCATTTTAAAACCCGGGGCAAAAAGCCAGCAGGATTGAACGCATCGCCTCGCCACGGTGCTGGGCTGGCGGCCGCTTTGATTGCCTGCTGGGGAACGCTCAGCTCCTTGCTTTTTTAGGGCCGTTTCCCTGGCATGGATATCAGCACCCTGATGGAGAAGGTGCTGCGGGTGTGCCGACGGGTCTGCAGGTGCCGATCACCCGATAACGAGCCGCCTCCTGCTCCTGGTGCTGAGCTCCAGGACACAGCAGCTCCCAAGAAAACAGCAGCAGCTGGATGTGTGCGCTGCAGGGAGCTGGGCACCCCTCGGGGGTCTGCCGCCACGCGCCCTCCTGCCCGTGGCCACGCGTTTTGCACGTGGCTGCGTTTAGGCAACGGGTCGCAGGTCACTGCGCAGGGGTTCCCGGACTGGAGAGCACCTCGGTGCCAAAGCTGGCAGCGCTGCACGAGGGAGCAAAGCTCAGGATCTCCAGCCCAATTTTTGGGGAGCCTAAATCTGGAGAAAGGTGGAGGTGGTGTGCGAGGGAAAGCAAGTTTGGCCGGGGACCCCCAGTGCCACCGGGGAGCGCATCCCTTGCAGCACGCAGGTGCCGCTTGGCAGGGCTTGCCCTCTGCATTTCCCTGCCTGTCCTCCCCGCTCCCTTTTCCTCTCCTCCCTGAACCCTCTCAGCTATTTTAGGCGAGCGCAGGAATCCAGACAGGTCTGTCTCCCAGGGCGGCGGAGCAGGCAGAGGAGGGGAAGTCAGCTGGTGAATCAACGGCAGGCCAAGGCATGCTCTGGGACGTGGCTTCAGGGAAGTTATTCATCTCGCAATTCACCCTTGGGTTTTCTTGGCCTCATTTTCCCAGCGCTGGCTCTATTATTGCAGTCATTGTGGAGGTATCCTGCCGGAGCTGTCAGGCTGGGAGTGGCCCACCTCCCCGCTGACAGAGGGCAGAAGGCATGGGAAAGTGTCAGCCTGCCAAGATTGCACGCTCGGAGCGGAGGCTGCGCGCCCCTGCGCTGGAAACTTGCCGGTGGCGGGTTGTTAATGGCATTACGACACTTCCAGCAGCAGGTTTCACCTATCAACCTGCTGCAGGAAAAGAGGAGCGGGGAGGGAAAGGCGGCAGCGAGACGCTGGGAGCTTGGAGAGCCTCAGCTCCCTGCCTCCTGCGGGCTGGGGGGAGCAGGATCGGCCCCGCGGGGATTGCTGCAGGTGCTGCGGGCACTGAGCCTGGTCCTGTGCACGGCCCTTGCACGTCCAGTGCTCAACACGGGACAAAACCTGAGGCTGAAACCCCCCCCAAACTGGCCACGTCCTGAGCTGTGTGGCCAGGACCCACCTCTCCCACCCCCAGCACCCTTTTGGTCATTATCCGGACCGGTTTGGGACTGGAGCTGCAGTGTGCTGCAGGAGGGAATTTGTCCCCAAATGCTGAAATGGGCTTTTTATTGGGGACAGGTGTTGCTGCACGGGGAGCAACGTGGTGCATGGATGTGGTGCTGGCTCACGCTGCTTCACCCCAAAGTCCCAGCCGGGCTCAGAGCCCTGCTGCAGCCGGAAAGGAGAGGCAGGGGACGGTCCTGGCCCCAAAATGCTCCACTTGGAAAAGGCAGAGATGGAGCGAGAGAGAGTAAGCAGAAGAGGAAATGGCTCCGTGCCACCCACAGAGGTGACGGGGGAGGCAGGAAGAGAGCCTCCCAAATTCCCCCTCTGGGGCACGTAGGAAAGGAGGGCTCCGAGCCAGCCGTGCGCCCCTACCCGTGCCGGGACACAGGCGGCGGCGCTTCTCTCCCTGATTCTTTGCTTTCTGTCTCCACTGACCAAAATCTGCCAGGGCAATGGGGCTGGGATTGGGGCAGCCCCAATTTTCCAGCTTTTTCCAAGCGGAACATGTTGGGGCCGGGCCTGTCCCCTGCCTCCCCATGAGCCTGGAAGCCAAAGCGGAGAGCGGCGGGCGCATGGGTGCCTCCCTGCTGCACCCCGAGCGCAGCAATGTGCGTGGCTCCAGGGGGAGGGACGTGCCTGCACCCTGCCCCAAAACCCCGCGAGCCTTCGGGGCAGCACTTTGAGCGCTCGAGCAGGTTCCTTCACTTTTCCTTTGAACGCTTACCCCCCTAAATCAAACCTAGCTCGGGTTCGGCGCAAACCGACGAGGGAAATCCGGAGCTGCTCGGTGCAAAAGCTAATGTGCTAAGCGCTGAGATATAGTCCAGATGTGGAGCTCTCCAGGGCCACAACTGGTCTTTGAGCTGCTTGTTTGACACCTCTGGTTTAGACATTAAAAGTCCCACCGGGGAGGAAATCCTCATGGCCTGAGTTATGTGCTATTTACGGATGGGGCTCTGGGCAGCCCTTGAAAGAGCCTGTAATAAAACCTGGAATAATAGTAAATTATTAGCATAGGCTCGGAAAGAGGTTTTATTTTTTAAGGCAGCTGGTTTTATGGATTTTTTTTTTTTTAATGCTGGATGAAGATAAAAATCCTTCTGCCTCTGAGGAATAACAGAATGCAGAAGAGGCAGGGAAGTGTGTGAAAGCTCCAGGTCCCGTTTGGAAAAGCACTCGGCAGGCAATAAAACCACGTTTCCCCAGCTAAATTGCTTGCATGTGATAGCCGAGGCTCTCCCCCAAGTCGGACCCTGGCCTCTCGCAGCAGTCCCTGGGGTTTTGGAGCCCCCCCTGCTCCAGCCCTTCCCCGGCCATGTCTCCTCCAGCACTGGTGGGGACACCTCGGCTCCCTGCTGCCTGGCGGCGTGGGACCAAGTCCTTGCTTGTGCCTCTCCCAGGAGTGACTCAGAAGGTATTTTATTCTTTTTTTTTTTTTCTTTTTTTCTCTCCACTAAATAAATAAATAAAAATCAGGAACCAGCCCTTCAAAAAAAAAGAAAAAAAAAAAAAATCGGGAACCGGCCCTTCCCAGATAAATAAATAAATCAAAATCAGGAACCGGCCCTTCCCAAATAAATAAATAAATAAATAAATAAATAAATAAGCAGGAACCGGCCCTTCAAAAACAAAATAGAATAAAAACCAGGGGCCGGCCCTTCATTTGCAGAGAACAAGTGGTTTTTCCCGTTGCTGCAGGGGGCTTCAGCCTCGCGTGGTGAAGGAGGGGGCTTTGCGCCCTTGGCGCAGGAGGCGCGCGCACCGTGCCAGGAGGAGCCGCAGCCCTTCAGCTCCCTACCAAAGCTCCCATGATTGCAGCCTGGCTGCAATCCCCAACCTGAGCACTTTAAGGACGAGCAGTGCCGTGCCTGCACGGCTTTCCTCTGCCTCGACATGAGTGGAAGTGGCAGGAGTTCTCCTGCCCGTCGCCGGCTGCCCTTGCGCTGTCTCCTCGGCACGCCGCCCCGGTCTCCTGCTCAGGGCTTTGTTCCCCCCTTGTCGCTGGTTTGTTTTCCTCCCCGCTTGGTGTGAGCCGCTGAGACAGAACGCCCCAAGCAGCTCCGGGGCTCGTTTGAAGGGCAGCAGAAGGGAAAGGATGGTTTTAGCCTGCTGGGTGGGGAGAGATGCTGCTGTGGAGCAGCCGTCCTCCCGCAGAAAGGCTGCATCCCATTAACCAGGTGGGGTTGGGTCTGTCGCCTTTTGGGGTTGCTCCCTGCAGCCCTGCTGCCACCATGGAGGTGAGATGCAGGTGCCCAAGCCCCGACCCCTCCACCCTGACTCACTCATACCCAGCCCTGTTCCTCTGGCCCATCCAGCTCAGGTGTGGCCGCATTTATTTGCTCAACGAGCGCTGAAACAAAGCCATCACCGTCAGGAGCACCACGCGTGTGGCTCTGCACTCCTGGCAGGACATTTGCTGGTGGTTTTTTTTGGGGTCTTCTTCTTCCACACCAGTTCCTCCCGGGTCAGGGACAGCCCCAAGGGGAGCTGCTCGCTGCTGCCCGAGGATGGAGCAAGCTGGGATCCTGCTGGGAGCACAGCCCTGGTGCCTGCAGGCTCTGGGTTTGTGCCTTCTGTGGACACGCAGCTGAGAGGTTGGGGCTGGGAAGGAGAAAACTGGGGAAGGAAGGATGGGACTTGCAGGACATCAGAGGAATTAACTCAAAACTGGCTCCGTCCCGTTAGAAATGGGGACAGGAGGGAGCAGCAAGCTAAAAAAATAAAAAATAATAATAAAAAAAGGCTTTTCTAAACCTCATATTCCACATAAACACAGGCTAAGCCTCAAAACAAAACAGAGCCATCGGAGAACATCTGTGTTTGGCAGCGTTTGGGGCTCCTCCTGCACTCGTCCTTGATGCTGTGCATCCGACGGGGTGAGCCAGCAGCAGGGACAGTGCCATCACTGCCCAGCAGCCACGTCCCTCAGTGCCACCTCCCCACCCCTCTGAGATGCCTCCAGGGCTGGGGGCTCCACCACTGCCCCGTCCCGGTGCCCTCTCCAGGAAGAAATCCTTCCCGATATCCAAGCTGAACCTCCCCTGGAGGAGTTTGCCTCTCCAAGGCGAAGGCAGGACACCATGGAGAAGCCTCTCGGAGCACTCAAGCCCCCCCAAAAAGCAAGCTGGTATTTCCCCTGTGTTTAAAATATGTTAAACTAACAAGGATTTTTCTAGGAACGCGAGTAAATTTGGGTCCCGACTACCGCTTGCTCAGAAGAGGCTGGGAAGCCCATCTGTTTACAAATGTGGATTTGCTTTTTCCTGTAGCAGACGCACACACAGCGATCTCACAGCCTAACCCTGGAAATATTTCAGTTGGAGAGAGCGTCTCGCTATAGGGATTGCCCCACTGTATACATAAAAAATACTTGGGCTGTAAAGCTCCGGCACGGGTACGGAGAGAGCAGCGTACCCGTCCTCTTTCATCTCCCCTTCTCGTGACAAGGCAGAAGGGCTGGGACCTCCCCTACGCATGCCGCCGGGGGAGAAATAACCCCGCACCATGCCATCCTCTGGGGGAACAAAAGAGGGTTTGTGCCTTGCTGGTTCCTTCAAACTTCATGAAAAAAATCGCTCTGCAGCCCTACATTTGTGATGCCCCAGTGTTTTCGAACTAGAGGTGTGCACGAGCGATGGGACGTGCCTCAGGTTTGCTGCAGCCAGCCAGCTTTTTGTGCTGAGGCTCCGAGGAGGAGGATGCTCCTGGGGATAAAACGCAGGATTTAGGCTCAGCGAAGCAACATTTTCCTGCTGCTCGTCCTTGGTGCACGAGCCAGCTCGCTGCAGCTCTCCAAGGGCGTTTAGGAAGGCAGCTGCGGGAAGCAATGGCTCGACGTGACACCGTGGTGGGGATCAGCAGCACGACAGAGATCTGGAAAATAAAGTCTGCTGAGCGCTCACCAACCAGCCTCAGGCTTCAGCAGTGTGGTGAGCTGAGCCTGGGGAACCTCAATTTATTTTTTTCCTGCATTTTATGCCCCGAGCCCTGCAGGGAGCTGGGAGCAGGGCACAAACCCAAAGCCGCGGTGCCCCGACCTTCCTGCGCCTTCACCCTGCAGAACCTGCCTGCAGCCCAGCTGGTTTCTCACTCGCAAGGCTTTCCACCAGAAGCACCAAGCCATAAAACGGGGCTGGCGAGGGGAGGTGCAGGCTGTTTGCTTTAGAGGAATCCCGCTCCCTCTCTCAATAGCCCTTTCTTCTCCTCCTGCGTGTCCATCCTTTGGGGCCGAG
This sequence comes from Anas platyrhynchos, assembly GCF_047663525.1. NCBI lineage: Eukaryota > Metazoa > Chordata > Aves > Anseriformes > Anatidae > Anas > Anas platyrhynchos. The sequence goes on along the minus strand of NC_092608.1, from coordinate 2,987,929 downwards.
GCCGCTTCCTGGCGTGCGCTTTAAGCTCTTTGCCAGCACAGCCACCATCGCTGCTGGCTGTAAAAGCTTGAATCTGACTTTTATTGGCCCACTCCTTATGGCAATGAACCCTGTCACCCCAGCTGGGGTCTGGAAAGGCTCTCCACCATCCGACGCGTGTCTGGGCATCTGCCTCTGCCTCGCACCCTCGCGGTGCGGCGCAGGGCTCCGTGCCCAGAGCAGGATCCCGGGCACTACTTACAGCAAGCCGGTCCCTTTTGTGCTCCACCAGGCTGTGATGCTTGGGGCTGTGTGCTGGGAGAGGGGCTGCAGTGCTCCTTGTGGGAATAGAAATGTTGTTTTTGCAGAGTTACATTGTTTAGAAGGAGGGAATGTGGTACTGAGATATGCTTACAGTGATAAGAAAGTTTAGCAGGCGACCTTGTAAAATGCAGACAACCAGTCTCCTTAGGACAATTAGGTGAAAATCACGGTGTCAAGTCAAGTCAGATAAGTGAAGAAACATTACCACTTCAAACAGCAAAAATGTCAAAAGAAATTTGAAATTTAACAGGCTGGCAACTGAAGACTATGCATTGTTTGTGAAGCATCAGATAGATTGTGAACCTGGATTACCCACTCAGTGGGGAAACAGGGGAGGGTCCTGCCATCAAAAGGTATATAAACTGTGTTTTGGAACTAGTAGAGGCGCTCTCTCCTGCTTGTGGGCGCCCGCCATTGCAATCGCGAATAAATTACTACTTCACTGAGATCCTCGCCTGAGCCTAAGTTATTGGCTACGGAGTGTTTCTCACAATTTGGGGGCTCGTCCGGGAGCCAGTCACCTACTGGGGAGCCCCACCGCCGCAGCAGCAGGAAGGCATGCCCCGCTGATTTCAGCGGTCCTGTGCATCGACGGTGGCGGTTCTGCGGAAAGCTGACAGAGGGCCCGAGACTGGTTAAAGAGGCAGGATCCGTGAAGTAGTGGGGAAAGGAAGAAGGTAGGCACTCCGGGTTTTTAAGAATCGATCCGGTAACTCTGTGCACAGACCAAGGTAAGAAATATTAAGTATTGCCTTGGGGGTCGGGTATCTGGTGTATGGTAAGCCCTTGCACGGGGAAGTGCTGGCACTACACCAGGGGAATCTGGTGTACGGTAATCCTTGCACGGGGAAGTGCTTGGAAGTACACCAGGGAATCTGGTAAACTCAGGTGTGCGGTAACGCTGGCACGGGGAAGTGCTTGGCGGTACACCCCCATCTTTCAGTACGTTGGTGTGTGGTAAACTGCAGAAGGGAAATTTCTGTAGCACATACTGGCGAGGGTTAGGAAAGATGGGAAGTACGAGTTCCAGGGAATCTGGTAAACTCATAGGTGTGCGGTAACGCTGGCACGGGGAAGTGCTTGGCGGTACACCCCCATTTTTCAGTACGTTGGTGTGTGGTACACTGCAGAAGGGAAATTTCTGTAGCACATACTGGCGAGGGTTAGGAAAAATGGGAAAATATGAGTTCCAGGGGACAGGGAGATATCCCTGGGGGAGTGCCTACTAATAGTTCTTCCTGAAGAATTATAAGAGATTGGAAACATAATCCCAAAATTAGAGGGATTGTAAAAGAAAAATAATTAAAAAAAAAAAAAAGGTTAAATATTGTGTATCAGTCTGGACAAAAGAACCAATTAAGGAAACAGCAGTATTTTGGCCAAAATACGGGTCTGATGAAAATTCAGGCTTTAAATTTATGTGTAAACAAGAAGATTCCTTTTTTTTAGAGAAGGAGCCAAGTTATGCTCCCTATAATCTTAATATTGAACTGGTGGCAGCAGCAGTCACTCCGGGAAGGGAGACAGGGACTGTAATTAACACTTGTCCCTAAAGAAGGATCGTACTCTAGGCTCTGGCAAGAATTAGAACAAGGTAGAAGAGATATTGAGAATTTTGCCTTCCCTGATACTAACAGTACTAACACTAACAATGTATCCTCTTAGGTGAACTACCCCCTCCTCCTTACCAGCAGAGAGGTTAGGACTTTTAAGAAGGAGAGGAAGTCTTTATTCGAGGACCCCAACAGCCTAGTTGAACAATTAGACCAGTTCCTACGACCTGATTTATACTCTTGGGGGAGGGAATTATGTCTGTAAGTATGTTGTTTACAGGAAAAGAAATGGGAATGATCAGGAGGAGAGCTGCTATACAAGAATGGGAAAGAGCTCATCCTCCAGGACCAGGGGTAATACCGGCAGGGCAGAAATACCCACTTGCCAATCCTGGCTGGAATAATAATAGTGTGCAACACAGAAATCATATGAGAGACTTGGGGTCAGAATGAGAAAGTACTTGAGGATGAGACCTGAGAACCCAGTATCCCAAGCGCTCTTGAAAGTTCATTGTGTGATTAAAGCCTGGCAAAATACGCAGAAAATGCTTCAGAAGGTGGGGGGATGTAGTGAACAGTCACTGGGGGACCCTCCTGTGGGAGGCCCTGGAGGTGTGTGTCTGGAGGGGAGATAAGAAGGAAAAAAAAAAAAAAAAAAAAAAAAGAGAGAGAGTGAAACTAATGGTATTGACAGTGGTGCAGCGGGTAGTGAGGCAGAGGGTTGGAGAAAGAGGAAAAATCTTCAGGGGGAGTCAGGGCCAGGATGGAAAGGAGAGGAAGAGAGATGAAGGAATGGCAGGCAAAGAAGGCTGCCTGTGTTGTGGCCTGAGTCCTAGCAGGGACAGGCTTTGATAAGATGTTTTAAGTGTGGCCAGGCTGGCCACTTCGAATAGGAATATCTGGAGTGGGAGAAGGAAGAAAGAAGGAAAATGGCATGAAATATACTATATTGATATGTTGTTTCAGTATCTTGGAGGGAAAAGGTATGGAATTAAGTTGGACCCTGACTGAGCCTTTGGTGCTGGTATTAGAAAAGTACAGGCTGGAGAAAGATAAAGGAAGTGTTAAAAGGGTTGCTGAAGGTGTTAAAGGTGTGGCATGTAATATTTAACAGAGCTGTTTGAAATTGAATGAGCAGGGAAAGGTGATGTAGGCATTATCTAAGTAACAGTCTAGAAGTTTTGGTATATTTGCTGTGGTGTTTGGTCAGCTTCCCAAGGATCGGGGAGGGGGGAACAGCCTGCTCCACCAGGGGCCTCTCCAGCAGCCGCAGGGGGGCTTCGGCTCCAGCGCCTGGAGCGCCTCCTCCCCCCTCCTTCGGCACTGACTTTGGTGTCTGCGGGGGGGTTTCTCGCTCTCCCAACTGCTGTTGAGCAGCAGGCTTTTGTTTCTTTGTTTGTTTGTTTTCGTGGATGTGCTCTCACAGAGGCACGGACTGTATTGCTCATGGCTTGGCTCTGGGCAGCAGTGAGCCCCTTAGGGGCCGGATGAAATTGTCCCTTACCTGCCACGGGGAGGCTTCTGGGTTTTTTTCTCACGGGGGCTGCCACTGCAGTTTCCTACCCCCCCCCACTCACAGCCCCCGAACCTTGCCATCAAACCCAATACACTGGGGTCATTACTGACTTGTAAAGTATCAGGGATTAAATTAACTAATGAAACCCTAAAAAGTGATGGGGGTAGAAGGGGTTGGGATAACAGTGCCACTTTTGGGGGATACCAAGCTGAGACTAGGGGATAAAATGATCGCTAGGTAATTGTTGTATGTACCCAAGGCAGGAACTAACTTGTTGAGAAGGAATTTGATGATTAAATTGGGCATTCAACTAGTAAATTGTTAGACTGGAATAACAGTGTTATTAATGGAGTGCTCTCAGACCCTGAGAGCAAACATATATTCACCTCTGACTGGAAAGACCCTGAAATGGGGGCGGAAGCAACAATATAGGTGGACAATTTTACCTCAGGGCTATACAGGGCCACCTATCTATTTGGGTAAGTTCTAAAAAAAAAAAAAAAAAAAAAAAAAGACTTTGGAGCAATTACAACCTCCCGAGGAGGTATTAATGTTAACAAATATGTGGATCGTTTTCTATTGTCAGGACAGGAGAAAAGAGTTGTGAAGAAAGCTACTAACAAGCTATTCAACTTTCTGGGAAAGCAGGGCTTGGGAGTATTAAAAAAAAAAAATAAATAAATTACAATATGGAGAAAGAGAAGTCAGGTATTTAAGGCATCTAATGTCTGAAGGAAAACAAAGAATAAATGCAGAGAGGATTCAAAGAATTGTTGAAAATTAAGAAAGAACTAAAAAGTTTTAAAAGAAAGATTTTTTTTAAGAAATCAGGAGCCATGAAGTCTGAAGGAAAATGGATACTCCCTGATGGGAGAGAAATGCTGAATAAAGTGATAATGAGGCAAATATTAACTGTTTTACATCAAAAGAGTCATTGGGAGGTGCAAGCAACGTGTGATGTTGTGCTAAAAAAGTATGTCTGTATAGGAATATACACTTTAGCGAAGCACATATGCAGAGGATGTACTATATGTCAAAAGGTAAATAAAAAGGTCTTCTGTAACCCATCTAGAGGGGGACGGGAGCCAGGGATTTGACCTTTCCAAAGTATACAGGTAAATTTTACTGAGTTACTTGTTTGTCCTAATTGACCACGTGACTGGATGGGCGTAAAGCTTTACTGCAAGGGTTAAAGCAGGCCTTAGAGATTGAGTGGGATTTTCACAGCCCCTGGCACCCCTCCTCTTCTGGGAAGGTGGAGCGAATGAATCAGACATTAAAGAAGCAATTAACTAAACTAGTGTTAGAAACCCAACTTCCTTGGGTAAAATGCTTACTCCTACAGGTTTAAACAGCACCAAGAAAGGATACAGGAATTTCACCATATGAGATGCTGTTCAGATTGCCCTATCTGGGCAGAAGGGATGAGATACCACAATTCAAAACAAGAGAGTTTTCTTAAGAACTGTATTCTGGGGTTGTCCTCTTCTTTGTCATTTCTCAGGACCTGTGGGTTGTGGGCTCAAACCCCACCTTTGGAATTCCCCATTCACCACCATCACCCAGGAAACCGGGTCCTGATTCGGACCTGGAAAGAGTCAACTCCGGCCTGAATGGGAAGGACAATTACTAACCACTGAAACAGCCATAAGAACTGCGGAAAAGGTTGGACTCACTATACTCGAGTGAAGGCATCCGTCGACGCTAGTACCTGGGAAGCTGTTCCTACAAAAGACTTGTTGGAAGTTGAAATTGAATAGAAAAATCTTATAGTGGACTCTGAGCAGGATAAGAGCTTACAATTGTAAACTAACCTTTATTTTCACAGGTAACTAACGACTGTGACTTGTGATTGAAAGAAAGAACAGACCTATAGCGAAATGCAGTGCTCCCAAGGGGGGGTTGTTATAGTAGTAGTGTACATCTTATTTTTTGTATTGATAATTATTTGGAAACCTAAGGTTTAAAAATAATGACAGGGAAAAAAATGATTACTAATTTTGTTTTTAGTGATTCTAGGCCTCAGAGAAGGCCTTGGTCAATTGGCAACTTGCAAAAGGCATGACCAGATAATAGCAAAAACGGGATACCCCATCAAAATACGGGTGACTGTGACAGAGGGTTATGTACCACATTCTGTCACGTTTGATGTTTGTGAGGTGTTAGCTTGTGGAGATTTAAATGCCCAACGACAATTGAGCAGAGAGAACCAATAACTGAGAGAGACCCAACAGCCAGATTGAGAATACTGTATGGAAACAATCCTCTATTGCCATCAGAGAAAGGGAGAAACTCAAGGAGAAAACAGGAGAGAAAACAGGAGGCCCTCTGAAATGTGTCAGTTCAAACAAGGTATGGGGATGTGAATGCCTGGATAGAATGGGTCAAATATACCATCCAGAGTCTCAACCGTAGCTACTGCTATGCTTGTGCCTCAGGATGACCGATTGCCCAGATAGTGCCCTTCCCATGGGGGTGGACCAAAGACTCCCAAGGGATGCGATATATGATTGCATTGTACCAAGAAAAGACTGCCTGGGGAAATGAGGCCTGTAAGTCTCTCTTTGCTGTTCCTTGCATGATAACAGTATCACGGTTCCCCCTGCATTCTCTACAGCTATAGGTAACCATACAGCTTGCCTCTCACGGCAGGGTGTGAGTGCTACCTGGCATCTGGGAGAATTTGCCTTGTGATACCAAGGACTTGATGGGAAACTGCTCAAGACTAGAGATCCCCAGGGCAGATCTCTGGTGGTACGGTGGAGGGGAGATCTTACGGTCCACCCTACCATCTAATTGGGGAGGCACTTGTGCACTTGTTCAATTAGCTATACCCTTCACCCTGGCATTTGAAAGAGAAACATCACAAATACCCAGAAGTAAAAGAGGCTTAGGAATATCATTTGATGATAGAGTATATATAGATTCTATTGGGGTACCTAGAGGAGTTCCAGATGAACATAAAGCCAGAAATCAAATTGCTGCAGGGTTTGAGTCACTGTTCTGGTGGGTAACAATCAATAAAAATGTGGATTGGATTAATTATTTCTATTATAATCAGCAGAGATTCATCAATTATACCAAGGATGCAATGAGAGGAATCGCTGAACAACTAGATGCCATCAGCAAAATGGCTTGGGAAAACAGGATAGCATTAGATATGATGCTCGCAGAGGAAGTAGGTGTGTTTGTGTGTGTAATACTGAGCAACCATTGTTGCACTCTTATACCCAACAATAGTGTCCCAGATGGCTCGGTAACAAGAGCATTGCAAGGGCTTACCACCCTTGCCAGTGAATTGGCAGAAAAAAAAAATAAATAAAAAAAAAATAGGCATATTTGCAACATTGATCGTAGTTGTAGGAGTTTTGACAGCCATTGGTTGCTGCATTATCCCCTGTGTAAGAGGACTAGTACAGTGGTTAACTGAAACCGCACTATTGAAACAAATGACCATGGAGCTACCACCTTACTCAGATAAGGAGAAAATGAGGAGATGGAAAGCAAAGAAGAAGAAGTCTATCAAATTGCACCTTAGAGAAAGGTTTTGCAAAAATCAACAGTTTATAAAAAAAGAAAAGGGGGGAATTGTGGGAATAGAAATGTTGTTTTTGCAGAGTTACATTGTTTAGAAGGAGGGAATGTGGTACTGAGATATGCTTACAGTGATAAGAAAGTTTAGCAGGCGACCTTGTAAAATGCAGACAACCAGTCTCCTTAGGACAATTAGGTGAAAATCACGGTGTCAAGTCAAGTCAGATAAGTGAAGAAACATTACCACTTCAAACAGCAAAAATGTCAAAAGAAATTTGAAATTTAACAGGCTGGCAACTGAAGACTATGCATTGTTTGTGAAGCATCAGATAGATTGTGAACCTGGATTACCCACTCAGTGGGGAAACAGGGGAGGGTCCTGCCATCAAAAGGTATATAAACTGTGTTTTGGAACTAGTAGAGGCGCTCTCTCCTGCTTGTGGGCGCCCGCCATTGCAATCGCGAATAAATTACTACTTCACTGAGATCCTCGCCTGAGCCTAAGTTATTGGCTACGGAGTGTTTCTCACATCCTGGCCATCAAACCCCTCCGAAAAAGCACCAGGAGCAGCCTGAGCCTGTCCTCCCCCTGGGGTCGCCGCTGTGAGCAGCGCTCCTCAGCCACCAGGGTTTAACAGCGAGTTCGCTCGTGGCAAAGCTTTCGGCGCAATATTGGGGGAGGATTGGGGCTGGTCTGGCATTCAAGGGCACTTCAGGATCCTAGAATCCCTGAATCCCAGAAGGGCTGGGCTTGGAGGCACCTCGGGGTCCACCCGGTGCAACCCCTGCCCCAGCAGGAGGTCCCCACGGGGGTACCCAAGCTTCATTTCTGCCCCACGTAAGGGCTGCAAAGTCAAAACAAAGGCAAAGCTGGCCAGGGGCTGTGTTTAAAAGCCAGCAAACCCTCACGGATTTCAGCTTTCAGCCGAGCCCGGCTGCTGCGGACCTCCCAGAGGGAACAGCATCTGTGTGGCCGCGTTGTCACCCCGGCGCAGGACGCTTTTCCCCACCACAAGGGGAGATGTGATCAGCAGCCAGCGGCCCCCCGGGGCCATGGTGCTGCCCACGGACTGTCAAATAAACACGTCCTGATCCCTGAGCCGTGATCCTCAGCAGCATCAGTGTCAGCCTCTGTCTGCCCGGCCGTGGCGAGGGTGTTCTGCAGCCCCTCTCCGTCCTGTTGGCAGCCTTTGAACGCCGCTGCCGCTGCCAGGGCTGGGTGTCCGCAGGGCAGCAGCTCTGCTGAGAGGTTTCCAAGAGGCTGTGACCCACGGGGGGAGGCTGGGAGCAGCCATTTGGAGGGCGAACAAGAGCAGGAGAGGGAAAAATGCGGTTTACGACGGGCACAAATGTTAAAGCCGGCGAGAAACACAGCGAACATGAATCCATTAAGGGCCAAATGGGTGCCGTAAAGCAGGATTTTTTTTTCTTCTCTTTGCTTTATTCCTGTTCCTTTGATTATAACTGCAGGGTACTGAGCAGTAACCCAGCCTGCAAAGGAAGAGCTGAGCCTTAGCCTTCTGCACGGGCTTTGCAAATCAGGCTTCACAAGGAAGGAGTTTCTCATGACGGCGTCCTCACCGTGCAAATTTCCACTCCTTTTCCATCACATCTCCTCTCATCCATTCCTTAAGAAGCTGCTGCTGCCTCTGCACATTCAGGCAGCAATCCCAGAGACCAAAGAAAGCCTGGGCCATGCCATTCCCGCACGTTGCATGCGAGCTGTTTCCTCCTTCTCCATTTATAGCATGCGCTGCTCCTGATTAGCAGGAGGGGATGTTGGAAATAGCCCGGGTAATTAGCTGGAAGGATTCATTCCTGAACTTTGAAGCGGCGCGGCGTGCTAAAGGTCAGGACGTGATGTTGTATTGGCGTCACTTCCCCTCTTCCAGTCTCACCTTGCAACCTTCCTTTGAATGAAAATCATCCTGCGGAGGGCTGGTGGCGCGGTGCATCGCCCAGACCCAGCTTCAAAATGCAGCTCCTCGGAGGGCTGGGAAAATAAATCCTTCGTGCCGCGGTTTCGGCTGGCAGGTGAAAGCCTCTTGCGAGATTTGAACCTTCCCTTTTGCTTTATGTCCCTCTCCCGTGGATGCCACCAGCTAAATAACAGCAATTTTCTTTCAAATGCGAGGGATGGCAATAAACTTGGCAGGAAAATCACTCCTAGGCAAATGGTGAGCCCGGTGCATGCAAAAGAGCGGGCGCCTGGCTGTCGTGGGCAGATGGATCTGGCAGCCTCACCTCCGCGGATCCAGGATTAAGAGCAGGATCTGAACCCTTTAAAAAGGGATTTAAAAAAAAAATAAAATCAAGTCACATCAAAATGGGCTAATAGTTTTCATGAATAAAGACTTTTCAGGAAGGTCTTCTAAGGATAAGAACTGATTTCCCCAGGAGGAGCTGATAGCCTTCAGACTAAGGCATTAAATCTCACGCTAAGCTCAGCTCTGGAACACGTTAATGAAAAGCGAGACCGAAGAATCCCTTTTTATTATTACTTTATTTTTCGAGCTAAAGGGATTGCGACGGCTCAATTTCCATCAGGTTTCAAACCAGCTGGTTGCATCGAGGCAAAGCCACGCACCGGCATCTCAGGCACGCGGGGCTGCAAGGAATAGGGCAGAGCAAATTGCTGAGCCACCAGGTCTGGGAGCTGAGCTGGGAGTTAGCTGCGTGCATGCTTATGAGGTGTCGGGATGGCTCGGTCCAGCTGGGATCAGCGGGTTTGTTGTCAGCCCATGCCCTCGGGTTTCGGGCTGGGAGCATCCTATTGCTGCTGACCCTATGGTGCCGCAGCTGGAGTGAGAAAAAAGAGCAGGTTGCAAGGGGAGATGTGGATAACAGCCGGGTGCCACCACTTATGGGGGCTTCCCCATCTCCTCCCCACGTCCCAGGGGCTTTTAATCCTCGCTGTTATCCCTCTGGGTATCGCACGAGCCTGTCCCAGGCTCATTAAAGCTGAGTTCACCACGTCTCCCCCCAAACTGGGGATGTGTCTTCATCACAGCTGTTACCAGCACACAAAAAATGAGCAAAAATGAGGGGCAGGCTGAGAGCGGATGCGGGGACAGCGACCTGTCTGGCTGCCAGCGTTTGCTGTCAAAGCCTTTAAACGTTTCGTTTTGGCCTCCCGACACCCGTTTTGCAGGTCAGCCGCAGCTGAAAATAGCAGCAAACCTGGAACTGCTCCGGGGGCTGCTCCCCCCTGACTCAAGTCCTATTTTTGGGGGCAGAGCGGTGACAATAGGTGATGCTACGGGCGGAGAGAGGAAAACAAGTGTCAAATACCAGGACACGGGAGGTGAAATACCGGCAGTGAGAGCTGAGAGCCCTTTTCCTCCCAGCACCAAGGAGTTAAATCCCGTGTCACACACAGCCGAATGCTGCTGCAGCCTGTGTGGCTCCTTTCACATCCAGCACATATTATATTTTAAATGCATTTCTGTTACAATTAGGAGCATTACGTGTTACACACCACCAAAAGAAACTAGGAACGAGGAGCTATTGACCTCTAATAATCGATAGAAATAACTACGTTTCCTTTTGCTACAACATTACCTCCTGCTAATAATTTATTAGACTGACAGGCCCATTTGTGGGAGAGCATCTGCTATGGAAGACCAGCCACTTTCTCTCCTCCTCCATCGAGTAATACAGTATCTGTGATTTTGGGGAAAAAGCCCCCGTTCTGTGCCCAGTGGGCAAACTGGGACTGGAGCATCCCCTCCCCGGCACGCTTTGTGCAGCGTCTCGCACAGGAGATGTTAAGCCCTATAGTGACTCTCAGGTGGCATTAAGGATAGTGCTATGGGAATTTTCCTTATAGGATATTAATCTCTCTCCCCTACAGCACAGCTTGGAGCAGACCCCGGGAAAACCCCGCTGTTCTGTGGGGTGGATGCGTCCCCGTGCCCCTTGGGCTGACATCTCGGGGCTGATGCTCAGGCTGCTGTAATGTTTCCCAGGCAAGAGGTACAGGGGGATTTTTGCTCTCTGATCGGACGGGCTTGATGCAAGCAGGCTGGAAATCACTTCCTCTCGCTGGGCGGTGGTGGACGGGCTCGCACCCGGCGATGAAAGGAGGAATGCAGCTCTGCCCTGCCCGCCTCCAGCACCAGCCTCACGGCCGCAGCAGAATGCTGGATGGCTATGAAAGCAGAAAAAGGCGAGGGGTGGAAAGCGACGAAGAGCCGACTGATCTTTTAATATCACAGACAGCATCCTGTCTCGTCGTCACATTTGGAAAAAATTCTCTTCTCGAGAAACAAACAGTAACCACGTTATGCTGCGAGCATTACGTCGGGTTTGGCAACCCCCTTGCCGTCAATGGCTGAACAGATTTTTTTTTTTTTCCCTTTTCCCTGCTGGTGGAAGATTTTCTTCAGTAGATTCATTATTTTGCAAGTATTTCTGCCCCGTTTTGCCAGCTCCTGTTTGTTCCCATGTGTTTCTGCCGGAGCTGATGGGCGGGCTGCGCTTGGCACCGCCGCTCGCCTGGGCCCCGGCCAGCTCCCCGGCTGGCACACGCACGGCGGGGATGTGGCCGCCTGTCCCTGCCGAGCTCTGTGTGCCTGGCTCAGGGAGACATTTAGAAATTATCCCTGCCCGTGGACTTGCCTGGCCCGATGCTCTTCTCCCGGGGTTGGATCGCACGGGGGAGCTGGGTTCGTGCCTGCCTGCGAGTGGTGCTTGCGTGGGGAGACGCACAGTGCGCATGGAACCGCAGTGCTCGCAGGGGATGCTTGGGGGAAAACAGGCTTCAGAGGTGCAGGGCTTGTTTTTGGAGCTAGGTGATCTTTGAGGTCCCTTCCAACCCATTCTATGATTCTATTTGTTTTTTTTTGTTTTTTTGTTTTTTTTTTTTTTTTCTTTTCAAGGTGTTGAAGCTGCACAAAACATCCCGGTTCGATGCACAGGGCACCTGGAGATATTCCCATCCGGGTGCGCGGGTGAATATTCCTCAAGGTTCCTTCTCCTTGGTGGATGCTTTGATACGTCCACAAGAGGAACAGTCCGGGCAGGATCCCATCGGTCACACACAGCTCAGCACAGGCACCGCTCCCGCCCCGCGGCCGTGCCGCTCCGATATTCGCCTCCATTCAATTCCCAATCAAGTGGAAAGCAAACATCTCGAGGACATGGAGAGCCTTTTCTTCCCCTCTTTATTCCTTTTCTCCCTCTCCCTCTTTCTTTTGCCAGACTCTAGTGATCAACGGCCGAGATTTTTTTGTTTTTTCCCCCCGAAAAAAGAGGGAAGCGAGGAAAAAAAAAAAAACAAAACAACAAACGGGGCCGAGGGACCGGCGAGTTGACTTGGCCAAGGGATGAATAGGCGGCAAGAAAGGGGGGACGGCGTGGCGGAGCGGGGCGGCGTGGTTGCCCATTGTAGGGCTGCCCGGGGTCAGGAGGGACCATATGTCACCATTCCTGCCCGTGGGACGCCGGGGTCTCCATGGAGCCCCATCGGCCGCCCCTTTTGTCCCCGCGTCCCCCCAGATATATTCATGGCCTCGCCAGTGCCATGCGGGGCCCGACAGAAACAAATTGATACATACAAGCGCCCACCCCGTCGGGGCTCCCATGACACATTTGAAGCAGACAATAAAAGGACATTTCAGACTGTTTAAAATCTTGAGAAAGGGCCGGTTTCCATGGCGATGGGATGGGAGGCCTGTTGCGGCCCATTAAACTCCAATCAGATGTAAATTTCTCCCCAGGCCTTGCTCCGCATTCATCTCGGAGCGAGGGGGGGACCGCCGGAGCTGCAGAATAGCCCCCGACAATAACCAGTTTGTTTATCAATTCAGGTGCCGTTTAATTGGCTCCATTCAGCCCCTTCTTTGTTTAAAGTAATCACCCCGACAAAGCCCCGCTGATTTATAATTTCCAGCACTCCATTAGATGGGCTTCTCCAAACCCTTCGTGCCACCTCATCGCTGGGAAGGGATAAATCAGGGACGGGTCCCCGCGGCCGTGCCCGCCGGGGAAAAAGGCTCTGGCAGGGCTGGAGGAGCTCCCGGGATCCCTGCTCCACTCCTGCACGTCCCAGGGGTGTTTGCAGAGGGTGCCGTGGTGGCCCTGACCTCCTCTCAGCTCCTGGGTTTGTTTGAGCACAGCTCGCCAAGGGCGAAGGGTCAGAGGAAGAAGCGTCTTGAGCCCAAGTGGGAGGAAAGTGGGGGGAAAAAAATGTATCTGAGCGAAAGGAGCCAAAGAAACGGAGGGGGAATATTGCTCTGGATAGCTTTTGTGGGGAATTTGGCCCTGAATCAAGTTGTCTACGGGCTCCGAGTCTGCTGGCGTGGCCGTGAACCTGCAGGCTCGGCGTCCTTGGCCACGAGCCGATGAGGGACACACCAGCTACAGAGCCCCCCCGGAACACCCCCAGGTGAAGCTCCGGGCCAGAAGAAGCTTTGGGAAGAAGAAAAATGAGCAGGGCTCTGGCGACAGACAGTAGGAGACACAGCTGAAGACAGGGTGACTCAGCTCAGCGCCACGAGCTCTCCTCCATCGCCCTCCGCTAGGGAGGGGAACTCACGTGGGAAGAAGCCCGGGGGGCCAGGCAGTCACGAAAGCAAGCCACAAGTGCTGGCCACAGCTCCCAGCCTCCTGTTGTCTGCTGCACAGATGCAGCCAGGAGGGGAAGAAGGGCCCTATCCCAGCCCGGCTACCCTCCCCGAGTTAAAGTTCCTGCTGGAGCAGGGACAGCCTGCACAAACATCTGCCCGGGGGCTGATTCCTGCTGCCTGATAACAAGGCAGAGGATGAGCCTTTGGTGAGCAGCAGCTCCTGCTGCACTGGCTCCCTCGAAACAGGGGCTGACGGTGTCTCCTGAAGTCATCCTGAGCTGAAAAAAGAGCACGCAGGGCATGCACAGCCTTCCAAAAACCCTTCACCCTTGCTGTGGATGCAGGAGCATGGAGCCTCCTGGGCACAGCCTCCCGGACCTACCTGTCCCCTGCATCGGCTCCTCCTCCCCTGGGGACACGGGTGCGTGCTGTAAATGCCATGGCAGGGGGATGCTAATGAAGCTGTCAAGCTGCTCCAGCACAGAGCACGAAGCTGCTGCCCTCCCTCCCGTGGTTTGCAGCAGAACCGTGGCACGGCGCTGGGCACCCTTCCCACCTCCCGCTGCACGCACCGGGGATGCTTTCAGCAGGTAAATTGCTCGGTCAGCCGGCCGCAGCAGCAAGCTGCAAGCTCTTTGTGGTTCTGGCCTGTGCTTTAGCCCGTCATCACTGCTCGGAGCTTGATTAAGGGGCAAGAACATGCGAGTAATTAAAAAGTTCCTAATTGCTTCTCGCTTGCGCGGTGGATAGCAAGACAAGCGTGCTGCTGGAGAGGAGCCCTTGGCCAGGGGAGCCGCTTTGGCAGGGGCCAGGAAGGAAAGGGAAGCAGAAGAGAAGGTCAGGGGTTAAATGGCAGGACTGGGAAGTTTTTTGCAAGTGAAAAGTGGGTTTTGCAAACCTGAGAGTAATCCCCAAGGTTTGCAGTGCTTTCAGCCTCACCCCCCCGGAGCAGGGAAAGCTGTCCCTCCCTGTTGTTTAGCTGCAGGGCGAGCAGGAGCAAATCCATGAATACATTATCATCCAGACAATGAGCTCTCGCATCCCAATCTTTATTTTTCAAATGAGACTTTAAAAAAAAAAAAAAGTGACACAAACATGAAAGCCCCCTGATTTTTCCCCCACTATTTCCTAGGCTCTGTCATGCAGAGCCTGCTCCCAACATCCCGGCTCGGCGCACACACACGCACGCATCCCCTCGCTGATAGGAGACACGGTCTAATTAAGAAGAAATCTACACAAACCCCTTACAAAGTCTGAGTGGCAGGTTATTATTGTAGCAAAGTGCAACCTCTGCCATTTTGTCAAGAAAGCCCATCAAATTAGGGAGAAGTAAGATGTCCATCTGCTTCGTGAATGGCAGCGCCGCGGAAAAATCAGATTCCCACAAGTTCCTTAAGTCCCAATTATTCCCAGATTATCTTTTGAGATCCGGGGATCTCCGCTGAATAAACCTGCGGCCTCGTTACTGACAGCCTGGTGCATCTCTAAGGAGGGCAGGGGGGAATCCAGGCCCCTGGGTGAAGGTGTCAATCCCTCGGGTGACCTCGGGGCCGAGGGATGCTGCGTGCCGGAGTGACAGCGCACAAACAGCCTTCGGCAGGGCAGCCGGGCAAACAGCGAGGACAGTCGGCCTTAGAAAGTTAAAGAATAACCAGGGAGGAGGAGGAGGGGTGGGGAGGGACACCGGGGGCTTCGTCCCGGTGCTGGGGGCCTTCCAGCCAAGAGCGGGGTAAATAATATCAGAAGGGAGAAAAGGCAAAAGTCAGAGCGCTGGTTACAGAGGTGGCCGGTCAGCAATCAGTGCTTCCTTTCATACCCGGAGAAAAACCTCGTAAAGGGTTTTTGGGGATGCCAGGAGGGCTGTGTTTTTGTAAGACACCCCACGAGCAGTTTTGTGAGGGTCCTGGGATTTGTGGTCTTCCCCAGCAAGGTGATGGGGACGGACACACCACCACGACACCGCTCTGTCAGAACCAGGCCTCGTCCTGCTCATCTCCAAATTGCTTTCCTCACATTACATCCTCCCTCCTCTTTCCCCTATAGCTACAGTTATCACCCTCCTTGCTTTTAGGACAATTTACTTCGCTGGCAGACTTTTGCCATTGAGCTTCTACTTCTCAGCGCTCTCAAAATTCATTTTATTTAGGAAGGAGAATTAATTTCTGCATATAGGATAAGATCTCCAAGACGTATATATGGTATTGGCACTTAACCCCAAGGAGCCTTTGGCATCTCAGTCACCCCAGGCTGGTTTTCCAAAGGGGCTCAGACCCTAAGATATTAGTTGGCTGCATGGGAGATGAAATCCGTCATCCGTCAAAACCACTCTTTAATGGAAAAAAATTCGTACCCATGCCTGGAGACTTGTCCCAGAGGAGCAGCCCACCCCGTACACACCCCTAGTCCCCTCCTTCCCACTTCCATTGCAGAGCCTGACCCTTATTTCTTCTGCACCACCGCAGAGAGCAAGTTCTCTTGGCAGTCAATCAGGCACAGGAGGGCACGGAAAGGCAAGTTCATGCCCCACAGGATGAAACCTTATCACCCTCTTTCCATCACCGGGCCACAAAAAGAGATAAGAGATGTGGGCAGCCAGCACTCGTGTGCCTTCCTAGGTCTGTTGGCCACGGGAGACAGCGGTGCCCCGTGGCTGTGCCTGCACATCCCCACTGCAACCAGGGAGAGCAACCCACAGATCTGCCCCACGATACAGGAATACATGGGAAAAAAAAAAAAAAAAGCCTTTTTTTTTTCAGCATTTTCTTTGTTGCTGTTTTGTTGGCTGTTTGTTTTTCTCTTCCCAGGCTTTGATTGCAAACCCTTTTGTCTTTGGGCTCCAGGGAACTCCCCGACTTGAAGGTGGTGCTTGGCAGATGAGGGGGAAATTCACAGCAGAGATTGCAGGCTGACACAGGAGGGAGAACAGGCAGGTGGGGGCGTGGGGCGTGGGGGAGAGTCATGGCTTTCTTTTCGCTTTATTAAATTGTGCGAGCAGCCAAGGCTTTGCAGAACGTTGCTGGGAGCATACACGCTCCAAATCTGCATGCATTTCCACTTCAAACGCTGCGCAGAATTATCCTTATTACTAAAATTGGTGTCCCAGCTCCCCAGTATAAAAGCTTCTCAAATATCTCTCTCCAGAATCTCTGATGAAGCTTGAGAGAGAGAGAACAAAAAAAAAATAAAAAAAAAAGGAAGCCCCAAAGCTTAGTCATGGTGTTCCCTGCCTGGAAATGTTCCATCCCAGGTTCGTGTGATGGGTGAGCTCTCAAGAGGATGAAAAGAGGAGCCCTGACCACAGCTGAGCTGTGTAGATGCTCTTGTTTCAGTAGCTGAGCACCCCAAAGCCCTAGGACTCAGCCTGAAATAACAGCCAAAGGCCCAGACCTTCTTATTTACCACTCTCTTGGACAGTTTTCCAATATATATTAATAGCTTTTTGCCAAAAAAATTGGCAAGGCAATGGAAAAACAATGAGAGGCATGGCCACGAGCACCAGGCAGCAGAGCCTTCCCAGGGAGAAAAGAGCAAAAATGTCGAGGTGACCTTGAAATGAGCACAAACACAGCCTCACGGCGATGGATATTGGTGGCAGCACCAACCTCTGCCACGGGGAAGCTTGGAAAGAAACTTTTCAGCCAGATGGAGACGTTTGAAGGAATGGTTTTCAATGCCTACTAAGAAATTATCTCCATCCTCTTCGCCCAGCTGCTGTGCATAAGGCTTGGAGAGCACGTTGGGACCCCAATAGGACAGGACTGGAGATGTGGTTTGAAATATCTATGGAAAAAAAACATCTGGAGAGAGGCAAAGAGGCATTAATGGTCCAAGGAGAGGTTGTTGGCCTCTCCACCAGCCTGCCCTGGAGTTTGCTCCCCTGTGGGACAGCCCCAGCCGGGTCCCTTCCATGTGTCCCCATGGGAAAAAGTGTTGGGGGGTCTCTGGTGCCAGCCTCCCCGCTCTTCTTCAAAGGCATTAGTGGTGCAAAGAGGAAAGAAAAGGAAAAAGAAAGAAAACAAGTCCTTATTGATCACCCAGATTGTTTTTTAATGTTCCTGGGGAGGGCAAAAATAAACAACGATCTGCCGTGCTGAAGTCGGGACAGCTACCAGGTCAACCCATGCCCGCATTAAATTGTGCGATGGGACGATTTCCATACAAATACTGTGAAAAGGGGGCATTTGCTGCGAAAGAGAAAAGGCAAATTAAAAAAAAAAAAAAAAAAGCCCTCCACAAGCCACAGACACAAAACTGAAACTCTTGATTTCATTGTGCGCTCGCGACAAGAGCAAACCCAAAATCAAAGAGTTTCATGGTCATTTTTCTATCAGAAAGTGATGTCGAGTGAATAACTTATTTACATGCCAATGTGGAGCCCTGAAATGGCCCAGGATGGGAAAAAAAACAGGCCCTCTGTTATCGACAATGATAGCAGCGGATCCTGGGAGCCACCCCGGGAGGAGGACCTTAACGAGGCCGTGGCTGCGGCAGGAGAATGGCAATGAGTTTTTAATTGGTGACACATTATATTTATCAACCTGACAGCGGAGGGGGAGAGCCGCAACCTCCTCGTTGTGTGTTTTCCTTACACGACTTCCTTTGAACCCATTCACGTGTGAAAAGAATTTAAAGGTTACGGGGGGGGGGGGGGGGGGGGGGGAAGAAACCCTTGTAATAATCCAGCGTCATCCTGAATGATAACACTGAATTATTCAGCAGGGTCCTTAAAAGGGTGGCTAAATCAAGGCTGAAACAAAGGCAGAGCAGTGCCATTGTGCTGCTCCTACCACTCGGGGCCTGGTGGAAACCCGGAGGAGGGAAGCAGGGGAGGAAGAAAGTCGGGTCAGAGTCACCGAGCAGACCCCAAAAGATGCGCTGAGTTACTGCAGAGTTATTACAAAGTGTTTAATATTTGCAAGCAGAGCCTTGGGCTGGACCCATGCTCTCGTCCCAGATGACTTCAATGCAGAAGCAATAAAACCATGCAAGTTTTCCAGAGTTTAGGTTCATCTGCCTGTGTTTGGGTCCATCTTCCACCGTGCTGGATGGTTTGCAGGTGTGGTTCTGTTGGTTATGTCCTGGGTTGGTGTCAGTGAGCCAGCAGGTCTAGGAGGACAAGGGACAATGACAAACCAAATTCTGGTTTTACAGAACCCAAGGACCATTGAGGCTGGAAAAGACCTTCAAGATTGCCAAGTCGTCAGCCTGACCTACGGTGTCCCATCACCGAGCCACGTCCCTTAGTGCCACATCCCCACCTCCCTGAAATGCCCCCAGGGCTGGGGGCTCCACCACGGCCCCATCCCAGTCCCCGACCACCCTTTTTGGGAATAAATCCTCCCTGATACCCACTCTGAACCTCCCCTGGTGCAATGTGAGATGGGTTTCCCCAGCCGTGCTCCATCCCAGCCAGCCCCTACCCCTCTCCCCTGGCTACAGTATTCAAATCCTGGCCTCCCTAAGCAAACAGGTTGAAAAAAAAAATAATAATACTGTCCTTGCCTGGAGTGTTAACTAACAAACGGGAGCTTCTTTCTTTCCTTTCTTGCCTTTGTGCTGTTTCACACTGGACAGCGGTAGGAGCAGCTTCCCCCACCACTCACCCCAGCCCTCCTCCTTTCAAGCCCGTCCTTTAATCATTTGTTGACCCAGAGTTTTAGTGTCCACATTTGCTTTTTTAAGCCCGGCTCAGGTGAAAGAGAAAGAAAGAGGCGAGAAGAGCCTAATGAAATATTTAAGATTTTTCCAGGGGGAAAGTCTTGGAAGTGCTGACAGAGGTTTTGTTTGTTCCCGTCCTTTGTGCGAATTATTGGAGATGAGCCTGGAAGCAGGTTGCCAAAAGAGCCGGGGTCACTCCATATTGAGGGGAACTGTGTTGGCATTGGTCACAGCTGTGCTGCCCGGGCTCCCAGCTGAGCCACCAGCCCCCCAGCCTTTGTCCCGCATTGTGAGCGGGACGCGGAGCCGATTTTATACCCGGCGCATCCCCCGGCAGCTTTGTTCCCCCCCCCAGCCCGCCTCGCGCACGGACGCGCGCGCACACAAACCCTCCCCGTGTTCCCTTCCCGGTTAAAAAAAAAAAAGAAGAATAAAAAAAAAAGAGGGGGGTGACAATGTGATGGATTCCTTCACTGCTGGGCAGCATAATAAACCGAAACGCTGCTGCCCTAGCTTGAGGAGGGGAAAAAAAAAAAAAAAAGCGTATCCCACTGCTTTCCTCCTTGGAACCTGATTTTTTCCCACTAACTGCTCCCTGATTTATGGAGCCTCTCTTGTGTAGAGCATATGTGGCTCCGGGCATTTGGCATTCGCTGACATTTTGCTTAAGCAACTGTGAAAGGGCAAATTTTCCTTGAAACTGAGCTGCAGAAGAAACACATTTAGCTGTGTCCCCCCCCCCCTTTCCCTGTCTCCCCGGGATGCAGCCGTGGTGCAGGCAGGGACCCCGAGCATCCCCGTGCCCTGCAGCACCAGCACCGCATCTCCCCCCCTTCCCATCAGGGATATCCACGGTACCCCCAGGACATTGCATGGGGAGCGCTCCTCCCAGCCCCAGGGCTCAGCAGTGGGGAGGGTTTGGGGGTTGGGGCTGGCTCTCCCACCAAAATGTGGGATGTTTGCTCTTTCTTTGCATAATCTATGGATGGCCGTGGCCTCTGACCCGTGCTTTCCCGCGGGGTCCCCCCGCTGCCTTGACCCCTTGAGGCTGTGTTGCATTTCACCTCGGGAAAAGGGACCCACGGCGGGTGGTATGGAGAGCCTGGTGGTGATGGACCTCCAAAAGCATCACTAAATAAACCCCAAGCTCTGCTCTCCTCCTTGGGGACAGCCACGCCGGTAGCAGGTCTCATGTCCTACATGGAAAGACTCCCCTGTGGGGTTAAACAGGTCCTGGCACAGCCCAGCGTGACTTTGCGGCAGGTTCAGCTGCAAGCACACACTCGGATTTTAATGAAATCCATGCGAAATTTCCCAGGACACGTTCAGCTGCCTTGCTAGTGTCCCCCCAAGATGTTTAAGTCAGTCCTGACGGCTCAGCGCTCCACAATCCGCAGCTCTGGTGCTATGCAAACCCATATCTCACTCCAGTCCTTGCTCCGTTCTGCGCTAAGACACGGTTCCTGCAGTCACGTGGCGCTGTGAGAATCTCGCTTTTTGGTTAAAACGATCAAAACGCAGCCCCCGAGGCCGCAGAGGAAGGGAAGCTCCGAAACGCAATTTGAGGAAACACCGGAGGCTCGAAGGCTGCCAGGCCATCTGAACCCCACCTCTCTCCTTCTTCCCCGTCGCCACGATTTCGGATTTCATTTCCTGATCTTCGTGCACGCCTTGGGCTGGCTCGTGACTGTCTGCGTGGTTGGGGACACCCTGGGGACACCGGTGCCATTCTTCTGCAGTGCCCCCGGGGCCGGCGCATGGAGAGCTCCTGCGAGGTCGCCACCGCAGGGCTCGGGGGATCAGCCCGTGCCACATTTTCTCCTCTTCTCCTTTCACGCCAGTTTGAAATGATTCAAGCAAGGGATTTTCCACAATTGTACTCGAGACAGATGTTTTCCAATACACAGCATCCAAAGAAATTTTCGGCGGCGTTCCGGTCATCCCGTTCCCGGTTTGAAGCAGAATTCAGCCACGAGGAATAAACACAGCAGCTAGCGAGGGCAGGGAAGCGCAGCGCAAAGGCAGAAGAAAAATGGAAAGAAACCAAACGAAGGAACCCCTGAACAATTGCTGGCAAGAGCAAAGCAGAGAAAAAACATAAACCACGATAAAAATGGCCCGGATCAGTCCGTAGCATTTTTCTGTAACCTTCACAAATAGCGCCTGTCAGGTTCACCGAATCCTTTGCCTTCTCTGGGAGCTATTTGTGACTGGAAGATCTCAAAGTTCTTGCTAAATGTGGATATATCATAATTCATCCCCAATTGGCAATGAGCTAAAACTGTGTCAGCTGCAGCAGGGTTGCTGATTTATTCTATGATTTATTAGAAATTTGGAGAAAGGCTCCGAGCTGGGGGCAGACAGGTCCGTGTCACTTACTGCCTCAAAAGTAGGCAGGATTGGATGCACAAAAAGGGTGTTTTTTTAAAAAAATGGCACCAGCCAGTTGGTTGTACAAACCACTTGGAAACGTTCAGCTGTCGCAAGAGAGGGGAAGAAGCATGAAGGGAATTTTTGGTTATCAAAAAATCATAGAACATCCCAAGCTGGTAGGGACCCACAAGGACCATCGAGTGGCCCCATGGTCACCCCAAACACCCATAATTTCCACAGATTTATGAATTTATGTTCCAAAATAGGCCAAGGGATGTGCTTGGATGCGATCCTCTCCAAGGACAGGCTCCCCAGCAACCCCCTCGAGTGCTTCTCAGCAGCCCCCGCCCCGTGCTCCCACCTCTCCCCGCACCCCCTGCCCCCAAAAGCTGCCCTCTGCCTGCCCCAAAACCCAAAGGAATTTCCCATAAACGACACTGGCCAACTATTCCTCCAGTGAGCTCTGCCGAGGCTTTAGTGAAGGGTCAGCGGCTCACGGGAGGTTGGTGCACCCAAATGAAAAGGCCAAACGGGACGAGCAGGGCCTGAAGCCTCCCGGGATTTCAGCTGGGAGAGCCTGGGGGATTTTCTACACTTGTCTGATTCCAAATGCCTCCGAAGGTTGGCTCACGGAGGGCGCTGACACGTCCAATACACATGGAGCCGGGTAATGAAGGAGCCTCCGATCCTCCATAATAGACGGGGTCAAAAGGCCCAGGCCAATTATCCAGGCTTGCCCCAAATCCCCTCTTCCTTGATCCCCCATCCCTGCCCACCGCAATTTAGTAGGAACGTGGGTTTCCAGAATTGTGTCGGGGCTGGGAGCTGTCACTTTGGGGTCTGCCGGGGCCTGAAGATGCTCGTGGCGTTGTCACCGACATCCTTCAGCCAACCCAACCCAATTTTTTTCCTCCCCAGCTGCAGCCAGCTGGCCAAAATAGCGACGGAGAGCCCAGCCAAAAGCCCCTCTGCTGCAGGTCTCTGGGGTGCAGGAGCAGCCCCGGGGATGGAGCTGGCCCGGTGGTCCACGTTTCGCAGTCTGCAGTGGGGTTTTACGCCAGGTTGCAGCTCCTGGAGTCAAGGTACCTCAGCAGAAAAAATCAGCTTTGGTTGGAAATGAAAAACAAAGCGCTTGGGAGATGACCTGCTCGAGATGCTGTGGGTTTGAGGTGCTCTTCTGGTGCCTCTGGCTGCGCAAGAGACATGGGAACTGAAGTCCTGGGTAAAACGAAAACCTGCCTTTTCCTCCGTGACAGATGGATATTGCTATAGCAGATGGGCCACGAGGAGCATCCTCAGGGATGAAAGCTCTGCGGGAGGAGGAGACATCACCCCGCTCCCCAAAGCCCCTTCTGCCATCCAAGCCTTCGCTGCTGTCACCGGTGCCGGATGGGGTGACGGCAACTGTGGGACGAGGGACGTGGCAAAGCATCGGGTGACAAGTCACATTGCTTTCTCTCTTCTTTTTTTTTTTTTTTTTTTTGAAATGGGACAGCCCAGCAGCTCACCAAATTACCGGCAGACAGCCCGTTTTTGTGCTGAATCGTGGGGCTGAGTGGCCTCGGCGGGACGACATCCTCCCTCCACCTCCCTGAGAACTGGCTGCGGGCCAGGGCCTGCAGTCAGGGAAGCGAGGATCTCCTTCCAGCTCACGGAAAGGGGAAAAAAAAATTAAAATAAAAGCACAAATTTCCCAAATTTACGACCAGCACACGTTAATTCTGAGAGAGGCCAAGAACAGGAGAGCCACCGGGGCGCCTGCATGCAGAGAGACGTCCCCCCCCCCCCCCCCTCCTCCAAGTGATGCATCAGTAAATAAACAGTGGAGGAAAAAACGAGGCCAGGAGTGAATTCCCTTGCCTGCTGTCCTTTGGTCGGTGAAGATCTGAGTGCAGAGCCCCAGCTCTGGGGGTTAAAGAAAAATACATCTGGTGACAGTGCCTGTGGCCCTGCAGCCGAGCATCGCCGTGGCAGGGCACTGCGGGGGGGGGCCAGGCTGCTGCAGCTTGTCACCCCCACCCTGCAGCTGCACACCCACAGCGTGGGGACCCCAAATGAGGGTGCCACATCCACCTTCTTCCCCTTAAAGGGGGAGAAATGGGGTGCCAAAGGGGAGAATCACGGGGAAAAGGGGGTCCCCGGGCGCAGCGTGCAGCGGCTGTGTGAGGGGGGCCACGCTTCTCTCGCCTCCTGCGTGGGAGCTGCGGCGTCAGGCCCGGGCTGGCACGCGAGGCAGCGTCGTTAGCTGTTATTAATGACCCTGGCAGCTCTCGGCGGCCCGCGGAGACATTCCGGCTCTAACAAGGCACAGCTGGAGCGAGGGCTCGCGGCCGGCAGCTGCGGGGGCGCGCGGAGCCCTGGGGTGCAAGCGTGCGCCTGGGGCGGGCAACCCGGCGGCTGCTGCTCCTCCTCCTCCTCCTCCTGCATCCCCAGGGGGCTCGCAGACGAGGCTGCTGAAAAGCCAGGGGAAGCTTTTTTTAATTTTTTTTTGGCCAGAGCGGGCAGCAAAACCGCGGCCGTGCTGCTGGGGGGGACGCGGGTGGGTGGGTGACATGGGTGGCGAGGGGGCGGTTGGATAGGGCGATCTCGGAGGGCGCTTCCAGCCCTCATAATTCGGCTTTTCTGTGCTGATTCCTTGCTTGCAGGCGGGCCCTGGCATCAGCACAAGGAGACCGTGACCCCGAGCGGGGGCCGTGGCCGGTGCCCCCCAGGCAGGCTCAGAACAGGCAGCGGGGGCCGGCCGGGGGCTGGCTGCAGCCCAGGCGCTCGGCGCCTTGGCAGGGAGAGCGTGAGAAACCAGGGGGCGACACCCAAGTGTCATCACAGCTGCAAAAACTGCTGAGCAGAAAAGCCTAATTACAAAAATATGCGCCCGGAGGCTTTTCCGTGATGAAAACAGAGCCGCGTTTTAGGCTCGCCTGCCAGCAGCGCAATGCGAGTTATTCTCTGCCGTGCAGTGGGGGATTTTTAACTAGGCTGGGGGGGGCTCGGGGAGACCGAGGTCTCCATAAAGCAGGGTTGTCATCGCCGAGTGTGGCATATCTGGGAGATGAAGGAGGAACATAACACACCCTATTAAAATTAACAAAGCCCTTTTTCTTCCTGCTTTTATTTTTTTTTCCTCTCTCTTCTCTCTCCCCCCCCCCTTCCCCCTCCCCTTCTCTGCTCCGGCTTCTTGGCCGCCGCTATTTACAAAGTGACTTCAGAAACTGATAAAGCTCTTTAACCGCAGCCAAACGCCATCCTGGCCTCACATGGCAACGCTCAAAGGAATGCACCACCACCGCACAGACGTGACATTAAAATGGAATCTGCTCGGTTGACGTGCGCAAAGAAAGGAAAAAAAAGAAAAAAGAGGAAAAAAAAAAAAAAAAAAGAAGAAGAAGGGAGGCATGTGCCACCGTGTCCCCAAGGCCTGCTTCTCTCTGCCCTGGACACGTGTCGCATGGGCGGGCAGTGCCACCGAGTCCGTGGAGCTGCACTCCTTTAACCCCGCTGTCAGCACCGAAAGCTGCGTGGCACAAGTGGCGCAGGTGGCACACACGTGTCCCTTATCAAAGGGGGGGTCCTGCTCCCACCAGGGCCATGCAGCCGTGGCGCCAAAGCCAGCACCCTGCGCCTCGCTGCTTTCCCAGCGGTTCCCAACCAAAACCCTGCAGATTTCACCAAAAAACACGTTGATTTGGGGTAAACCCAGATTTCACCAAAAAAAAAAAATTGGTTCTGGGTAAACCCAGATTTTTGATCTGTCCCAAAGAAGACCTCAAAGGAGCCACAAACCCATGCTTTATTTTTCCCAGTGCTCGTGCACCCACACCCCAAAACCTCGTTTTTGCCGGGAGGTTTTTGGGCCCCCAGGAAATCTCTGCTTAATGCTCGTGCACTTGAGTAGCCTTAACTTGGAGCAAACAAAGGTTATGGTCCAGGTGTAAATATAAAATACGTATCTTTATTCTTTATCTAATCAAACTTACATTTTTATCTTTACTGCCACTGGTGTTTAAATGTTTGTACTATTTTTTTTTTTTTTAACTAGCTAATGCAAGAGGGACCATAAATCTAGGCAGGCTCACATTGCAGCGGTTTTTAGGTCTGCATGTGTTCTTTCAATTAATATCAAACTCATTTCTCAGAGTTCCTAAGCGAGCCCCGCGACAACCAGGGCCATCAGCAAGCTGTTGCTGAAAGCGGGGTGCCTCCGAAATGGTTGGTGGCTCATTGGAGCTGCATTTTGCCCCTCTGTCTCCTGGGATCCCTCGGTGCATGGACATTAAATGCGGTGAAAGGAGCCTGGCAAAAGCGGTGGCAGTGGAGATTCAGGCATCAAATCGTCTGCCAGATCTAAAACAGGGAAATGTGTTATTTGTGAAAGTGTAAAAAGAAGAATGAAAAGAAAAAAGAGCGGTGAGAGGTGTTGTCTGAGGGGCAGGGAGGTGTGCTGGAGCCGCCGTGCCACGCAGCCAGGCTGTCCCTTTGCGCCCAGAACAGGCAATGAAGGCAGAGGAGAAGCTTTTTGAGCTCAAACCCTGCTGCCTCCAGGGATGACAATCTTGCTTCTGGCTCCTCGGCCGGATCCCTCACTGAGCTCCCCATTTCCCATTGGAAAACCAGGTGCCCTCCAGGAGAGGGGCTGCAAGGTGCCCATCCCCATCCAGTGCGCACCCAGGAGCAGGAGCTATGGGCAAGCCCTGGTCCTGCCGTGGTGCTGCTGCCGCCTGCTCCTCCTGGAGCCACGTTCACACTCCTCACCCATGCACCAAGCACGCAGGAAGGTGCCGACCTCCCATAAAAATCACCAGCAAGCCAGGGGCACTGGGGTGCTGTTTGTCGGCACCAGGGTCGAAGCCAAGGGGGCAAATTCCAGCCATAAAAGAAAAGGAAAGGAAAAAAAAAAAAAAAAAAAAAAAAAGAGGGGGGAAAAATAATAAAAAAAAAAGAGAGCATCGGTGCTGGCAGTTCAGAAAGAGGAGTCAAGGTACATGGCGTGAGTCACCCGCGTGGGGCTTGCCAAAGGAGATGGCTCAAACGGGGACGGGAGGAGGGCGCGGGGGAGCGCGGCCGTCTGTTTGCCACGGGGAGCCCATTAGAGGCGAGGTTTCTGCCCAGCGCTTGCCACATCCCCGGTGCCCTTATCAGTGCTGCCTCTTTGATAGCATCTCTGCTCGCAGCCCAGGTAGCCTGCCAGACAGACAGGGAGGGGCAGCCCGGCAGCGGGGATGATAAGCCCCGTGGAAAGGAAACGTGCCGGCCTCCACCCGTCCTCCTCCGGGCAGAGCTCGCTGTGGCAGGGGATGGGGGAAAGACCCCACAGCTGAGGTTTTTTGGAGAAAAAAACCCCTCTGAATTCACCAAAGGAGAGGGTGTGATGAATCCAGCAGCCCTGGGGACCCAGGGCACAATGCGCACGGTGCCCTCCCCAGACCCCAAATCCTCAAGTCCTGCAGGGCACGAGGAGGTGGCATCGCCACCCTGCAGCAGCACAGATAAGGGAATTTGAGGTGATCCCTTTATTTTAAAATCGGGGCATCCTCCTGCAGGGGCTGGGAGTTGTTTTTAGAGGCTGTGGAGGAATCTTTTGACCTTCCCTGTCCGCCCAGGGCTGCGTCATTTAGAAACCCAAAGCATGTTGCTATCCTGTGCACCAGCTGGCAGCAGCAGAGCTGGAAATAAAATAATAATAATAATAAAAAAATCTAGGGCAAAACCATCCTCCAGCTCCCCCTCACCCCTGATTTTGTCACAGTGATTAAAGTCGCGCTGAGCCTGGCTGCTGTGATTGATCCCCTGTTTTTAGAGCTCTGCATAATGACTGGAGCTGACCTATATTATCAGATCGATACCTCCAGCGGGCTCTCCCCCAAGGCTGGCAAAGACATCCAAGCCTTTCAGAGCCACCGTGCCACCGGGCACCCCGCTCCCGCCACCGTGCGTGTGGCCAGCAGGTGACTTGGGGACGGAAAAGAGAAACACCTCACCCAGGGTGAACCCACGCTGGGCGGTTATGGACAGGCTGCAATCTGGAGGGCAAAGTTTATTTAAAACCCACACGCTACACTACCAGAGGCTCACCCCGCCGTCCCGAAAACATTTGTCTGCAGTGTCCCGGCAGCCAGACGCTCTGTTTACCCCTGGCTCGGACTTCTTGTCCTCACCTTTGTGCCACGGTGCCGAGGTGACACCAGTTTGCGCACTGCGGGAAAGCAGCAAAGCGCACCCCCAATGTGCGTTCTGCCCCGATGCCTTCCCCCTGAGCTGGCCTGCCTCCCGGCAGCACGTTGCGAATTAATTCTGTCCTTTTACTCCTCTGCCTGCCCATCCAGCACCCCGTCCTGCAGCGAGCACCCGGGGAGCCTGCGCCTCTTTGAACTCACGCCGCGAGGTGCCTGCGCCGGGCTCGGCGGGGCGCTGCGTGTGCCGGCCCCGGACCGACCGCAGGCTTTTGCACGCCAGGCTGTCTGCTTCGTGCCTGGGAAAGGCAAGCCAGGCACGCAGCCGTGCTGCCACCCACGCAGCCGGAGCCGCTGTCGTGTGTCGGAGGCGCGCCTCGCCCGCCGCCCGCTCCCCCTCCTGCTCTGCGCCCTCGCCAGCGCCCGCAGCACGCGCCGGGGCACGGGGCTGCTTCCTCCCCAAATCGTCGGGGACTAAAAAGGGGAGGGGGGGTTCTCCGCCGTGGAAAAGCAGGCTGTGTGTTTATATGCCTGCGCACGTCCCCTCCTCTTCCTTCCTTCCTTCCCTGCCTTGTTATTTTCTCTCTGCGTTTCGCTCGCTCTCAGCCTCCCCTCCTGCTCCGCGGGAGCAAGCGCCGCGCGGTCGCTAATTCCTATCTGCGCGCTCCAGCCAAAACACGGGGAGCTGGCGGGCTGGATAAGGCTGATGGTGTGCTCGGAGCAGCCTCCTATCTCCGGCAGCGAGCAGCCCGAGTGGCCTCCGAGGGCGGCGTGCCCCTCAAACACCCCCCCGTAACGCCAGCATTCTTTTGGATAACCTGCCGCCCCCACGCAGAGCCTTCCCACACGCAGGCGGCCGGGGATTAGTTTGTGCTCCAGGCGTGATGCTCTGCTGGCGGTTACCTCGGTATTCAGGCAAATGCCTCATCCTGCTGATTGCATGTGGGCACCCGAGCCTCTCGCTGATCCCAGCTGCTCGCTGCCTGCTTGCTTTATGCTAGAGAGCATCCCGAGTGGAAATCACAACCCTAGGGGTTAAGGAAATCTATCTTAAAATCATGCATCCACTCCTGGATTTTGGGTGATGCCTTCCCAAACTGAGATCTGGTCTGAACCAGGCAAGCTGGAGCCCACGGTGGTTTCTGGGGTGCTCCAAGGATCAGCTCATGGGAGCGCTGCACAGGTCTGTGTGGCTGAGCCCCTGCGGGCTCGTGGAGGCACCCAGGAACCCGTGGGGTGCAGCATGAGCACGGTCACCACCCAGCATCGCTCTGCTCATGTGCCTCGCAGAGCAAGAAACAGGGGCCGGATGCACAATTATTTGCACGGAGAACACGAGGCCTGCTAGGTCCAGGCAAGGGGAGGGCGATCCTTGAAAGAGCTGGATGCAAATGGCACAGCTATCTTCAAAGGCAGGGCAGATTCGCCTCTCGGCGTCCCTCGGGGTGCTCAGAGGTTGGGGAACTGAAACTCGCCAGCCCTGAGCCGGCGCCAGCAGCTCCTCACGCCCGGGCAGCTGCACAAACCCTGCCCAGCTCCCAGGACGCTGCCCTGCCTGCTGCACCAGCAGGGTGTTAAAATAAAAATGCAACCAGCAAAGGAAATGGCTTTTAAAAGCAGCCGGAGAGCTGGCCTGCAGGACACAAGAGGTTCCCAGCAGTGCCCCTGGAGGAGCACAGAGAGCCAGGAACCTCAGCTTGGTGCTTTGCTCAGCGCTGTCCCGTGGGAGAAGGGAAGCCTTGAGGGCTATTATTTTTTTTCCCCTTTTTCTATTCCTTCTTTTATTTCCTAACTTAAGCTCGGAGCAATTGCGTTCCCCAGCATCCCAGGGACCTGATTTGTTTTCCAGCACCACAAGTTTGCTTTTTAAACACCGACACAAGGCACGCTTATTTTTTTTTTTTTTTTTTTGCCCAAGGACAAGTGAAATGTGGCTCTCCTCCCTTATATCTCCCTGTTATTGTTGAACGCAGAAGCTTCCCGTGCGTGTCCCCGGTGGGCTTCCCACAGCTCCCCAGCACTCCCACGGCCAGCCCAGCCCCGTTCCAGGAGCGCACGATGCGCGGAGAGGAAGAGGCAGCCCCGCTGTGTTTAGGATTTTATTGTTGCAAGCCGCTCCTGTCCCGGCCACATCCGAGCACGAACGCCAAATTTGTCATTCCTGATATAAACCGAGGGGCTAAAAATAAACGAGGCGGCTCAGAGGAAGGAGCTCTCACTCCCGTGGAAGCCAAAAGACTCCCTTCGGGTGGCACCAGCCCCGGCTAAAGCGGTGACCTCCTGCCGGCCGCGGGGGTCCCGCATAAATCACCGCTGACCCTCGGCACAGCCACCTTGGAAGTGTGCGCCGTAACCTCTGCCTCCCCGGGGTGCCGTGAGGTTTAATTGCTTGCAGAGCGTGCCGAGCTCCTCAAAGCAATATGAAGGCACAGCCCCAGAGCCCACGGTGCGCAGTTATCTCTCCTGCTCGGCTGGGCCGCTTCCCGGCGTTTCGCTCAGATGGGTTTTTTTATTTTATTTTATTTTTTTTTTGCTCCATTTAATCCGTTTTAATTACCTTTCGCTGATTGCTTTCGCCCTTTGTTTCAAACATTTCGCATTTCTAATTACATCTCTGGGTTGTCCCCTCCGCGGCTGCCGGGGCTGGTTCTTATCAGGCAGGCAGGGTTTTTTTTTTTTTTTTTTTTCTGGGTTTGTTTTCTGGGTTTGTTTTCTGATGCTCTGATGTGCCGGTGAGCGACAAGGCACGCTGAAACCCAACGCCGGGTCATGTTTGTTTGTTTGCTTTGCCAGCGCAGGAACTAAGCAGGTTTTCACAGTTTCTCCAGGAAAGGGGCCACCCATTTTGTGGTCTGCGCTTTGCCAACAGACAATTTAAGGCTTGAGAGTAAACAGGCGATTTTAGCCGCCTCCTGCCGTAAATCAGTGGTTCCTGTGCTTTTTTTGGGGGCAGCTGCTCCGGTTAGCCAGACTGAGACCTTGTCTGAACCGGGCACGCTGGAGCCCACGGTGGTTTTGGGATGCTCCAAACCCTCAGAAGGTTGCTCAGAGGGAAGAGAGCGACCCGAGCTCCGCTTGGCATCGCTCAAAAGCGACTTAAAGGTGGTGATGAGGAAGGAAGAGTTAAACACCCAGCACGGTGCGTGCCTTGTCCTCTGCAGAGGAGAAACCCAAGCAGGGGTAGAACCTCGGTGTGGGGACATGGGGCCAGTGCCCACCAGGTTTATAGGGCAGGTTTATAGGGCAGCCTCCTCTTTGCTCCGATCCGCCTGGGTTTGTCCCCAGCGTGTGGGTTGGGAAAGCCTGCGCGACCCATGACCAACCTGAGGCCATTTGGGTGGCCCCTAAAGCAACCCGGGAGGCTTTTCTCAGCCCGGAATGACTTCCTTATCCGCGCTTTATGAGCCTGGTGGCAATGAACCTTGCACCGAGCCCTGCGCCGCGCCGTGCCGCCGCACCTCAACCTTTGCTCTGCCCCTGCCCTGCAGCTCCCGGCCAGCCCCAAGGAGCATCGCCCCATCTGCGTGCCCTGCACGGCTCTGCCCTCGTCAGCTCAGCCTCAATTATCTCAGCCCCTGCCTCCAGCCCTGGCTCTCCCTGTCCTAAAGCGCTTTCCGCGCTCCTGTGTTTATCCTGCTGCCTCTCCGGTCCTCCTCCGGCTTGCCCAAGGTTGCCAGCCGGTGCGTGCAGCAGCTTGCTGCTTGCCACTTGGGCTTGCAGCATCCTTGTCCCAGGTGTGCCTTTGTTTCCCCAACGGGAGCTAAATCCCTGCCTGCCCAGCTGCTGGGGCATGGCAGGGGTGCTGAGCCACCCCGGGGCGCGCCGCGGCTCCGCGCAGAAGCGAAGGAGCAGGGAAGCATCAGCCCAATTGTCACTCGCTTCCTCAAGCAGGATTTTCGCTTAGCTCCTTGGTGAGGAGCGTATGGCGAATACAACATTTCTGCTTCTTATTTAACGATCCGCTGACAGGGAAGATGGAGTAGGCAGAAACCTAAATTCTGGAACCTCTCCAATTTTTTTTTTCTTTTCTTTTTTTTTTTTTTTGTTTCAATCCACGGGAGCCCGAGCCTTTCAGCATTTGGGAAAGCAGCAACAGGAAACGAGTCAGGGGGAATTTTAGGAGCTGTTGAGATGGCTGCAGTGTTTGACATTCCCAGAACTCAGCAGGCAGGCAGCTGTCTGCTCTATTAATCCTTCCCGAATTTCTCTCCAGCCCCACCGCCGCGTTCCCGCTGTGCCGGTGGCACACGGGAGGCACGGCCCCGGGTCCCATCCTGGCTCCATCCCTTGGGCACCACCACGGGGAAGCCCCAGCAGCCCCAGCAGCCCCGCTCTGCGGGCAAAGGGAGCGTGCCAAACGCCGGGAAAAGCAGCAGGGCATCTGGGAAAAGCCTTGGCATCCCCAAATTACCACCGAAGCCTGGCGCGGCGTCAGCAGAAAATCCCCGCTGGCCGGTTCCTACCTGCCGGGGAGGGGGGGAAGCGGGGGCAGGAGGCAAAGCCAAACCTCCTCCTCCCGTCCCCACGCTCTGCCCCAGCCCTGCCTCCCCACCGCCAGGATTCCTCCCCAAAAATCGCTCCTTGGAGCTCAGCCACGAGCCCTGAGCGCTGAGGGGGAGGCGAGCCAAAAATAAACCCGGTGCGCGCACACGCGGCGCTGCGGTGGTTTTTTATTTTTTTGGAGGTTTGGGGAGGGGGGGGGGAAGAAAAGCAGGGCGGAGGGGGACGCGGCGGTGGGAGGGTGGCCAGAGGGTGAGGAAAAATTTCATGCTGGCCTCTTTAAAGGTGTGTTATTTGTTCAAGGCTGTCCAAACATTTGCGGAGTGCTGGCAGGCCCGGAATGTGTGCAAGAGCTCCGGCAGCGTGTCTTAGGCGTGGGAAAGCTCTGCTCTCCTCAACCTTTACAGGCTTGTTCCCCCTCAGGCAGCGATTCAATAAAACCCGCGCCAGAGATTTATTGAGCTGATAATGACAGCTTCAGTCAGCAGGCAGACACCAGCAAAGCCGGGGGAGAGAGGCTCCCGAGTCAAAAAAAAAAATAAAATAATAAAAATAAATATATATATATAAAAGGGGGGGAAAAGAAATCCTGGTGCCTGGCCCGGGCAGCTCCGTGCTGGGGGGTACCTGCTCGCCCCAGGGGGGCCGTGGTGGGGTGAGGGTGCTGCTTTGTAGGTGTGCACCGTGCTGGTTTTGTCCCCTTGCACGATTCCTGGTGGGGTGAGGGATGGGGCCGAGGGGAGGGTCCCTGGGGAGGCACCAGCCTGGTACCCCTGGGGCTCAGCCCCTGGAGGTTTCACCTCCCCTCTGCCACCGCCCTGGGACTGGGAGGCTCGGGGGAATTCCCTGGCCAAGCTGAGAAAGGAAGCGTGATGCAGGGCTTGCTCCAGGGTGGTTTTAATGCCTGTGCTGGGAAAAGCGCGGCTCTTGGAGGATGAAGCCCCAGGAGGGCTTGCTGCAGGGCACTGCTGCAGGGCTGGGCCATGCAGGGAACCCCTGTACCACCAGCGGTGCCGTTTTGGGGCCAGTGCCCCCCTGGGAGCCCTTTTGCTGCTTCCCTTGGCAAAACCCTGGGCAATAAATGCGGGAGGAACCCAGGGCAGCGGCAGGAGCGTGCTTTGCGCTGGGTGGCCACTGCGGGGTTAAATCCCTCAAACACACCTGTGGTTATCAGGCCGGCTTTACCCATGGGAAACGCAGGAGATAGAAGGGAAGTGACTCACCCGGAGGCAGCCGCGCAGCCGGGAACCGACCCTGGCTGCGATAACCGGGGTTTTATGGCTCAGCCCAGCCAGCAGCACGCGGGGCATTCCCTGCTCCAAGCCCCGGCTGCAGAGCCACTTCACCGCACAGCCCAGGGCTCGGGTTGCTCTTTTAGCAAAAAAAAATAAAAAAATCCTTTCCTGAGATAACCTCCAGGCTTGCGCAGAGCCACGTAGCTCCTGGCCTTGGCAGCCAGCTACCTGAAGGCAGCAGAGGCACAGAAAAATGCGTCTCGTAGCGCTGGGATGCAACAGGACCTCGCATCGCCTCTCATTTAATCATTACCGTCTGTGCTCCTTCTGGCACTGCCAGAACACGCGAACACAAAGCTTTTTTTTATTTTTTTTTTATTATATTTTTTTCCCCGCAGTGAGAGTGAGAGGGGCTGGTGCAGCCCCACGCCGGCCGTGGTGTGGCTTTCCCAAGCTCGGGGTCCAAATCCCAGCAGGACCGAGGCAGCGCCGCGCGTCCCCGGGT
The DNA here is from genome assembly GCF_047663525.1 of Anas platyrhynchos. Taxonomy (NCBI): domain Eukaryota; kingdom Metazoa; phylum Chordata; class Aves; order Anseriformes; family Anatidae; genus Anas; species Anas platyrhynchos. The sequence goes on along the minus strand of NC_092608.1, from coordinate 2,954,016 downwards.
GCCGGGGCTGCGGCTCGGCGCGGGCGCTGCGGTTCCAGCGGGGCCTTTGCAATTTGGCTGTCAACAAAGAGGGCGACTGGTTTCTATAATAAACACTCGGGGATAGGTTTTCAAAGAGCGGAGGCCCTGCCTCGCTCGGGTGTGTGTAATTTGTAACAGAGAGCAAATGCGCGGGGCCGGGCGGCTGCCGGGCGCGCGCTTGGCTCCAGCGTTTGGCCCTGGGTTGGGTGGGTAGGGAGGAAGATGTTCCTCTGAAAATGGGACCCCAGTGTGTGAGAGCTTCGTGGGCTGGCTGGTTGCTGCCTTCAGGATGGCAATTGTAGGCGATATCCCAGCTGGGGAAGGAAAGCTGGCTTTTTTAGCCTTAAACAACCTCAGCTCTGAGTTTTTACCCGTATTCTCTGGTCCCAACATCGATCCTTTACCACAGCTGTGGTTTCACCTGCGGTTCAAGGAACCTGTTTTTGTTCTGAGGTGGTCCTGCGTGGCCCGGTGATGGCCTCTGTCCCTCACCAGCCTGCTCCGAGGGACCCAAGGGTGCTGCTGTCTCTGCACGTGGTTCTTTTCGTGGTGTCCTTCAGACACTGCCAAAAGGGCAGCTTGCAGAAACCCTCTGGGAAGCCAAGCTGTGCTGCAGCTCCTGGCATGGCAAACCTCAGGGGAACGGGGAATTATTGGGGATGGTGCTGATGGGAAAGGCACCACACTGAAGGCCCCAGGAGGCTGCAGAGCTGCACAGGGTGCGTTACAAACCCCTGCGTACCCATGGGGGAGGCGCAGGCACTGCACGGAGGCTTAAAAACCTTTCGTTAGAGTGAGAGACGCAGGTGGGACCTGCAAGAAAAACATGCCCTAACCCTGTGAGCATCCCACCGGGGCGGGAGGCGCCTTGTCCTTCCCTTTGTCCCTCTCTCTTCCTTCCCGGAGCCCCAGCCAGAGCTGGCGGCGTTGTGCAAACCCAGCCGCCGGCTGCCGCGGGGCGTGCGGCTCTCCGCCCGCTGACGCCGCTGCGGTTGAGTCAGGGATCAGATGACTGCTGCCCGGCATCAGGGCACGCCGTCCAGCTGCGAAGAGCGTCCTCAGGCCCAGGGAACCGTGGCCAGGAGGCAGCTCCTCCCTTCTGCAGCCTGGATTTGACCGGGGAGAGCTGTCCTCCTGCAGCTTTCCAGGGGCGGACGCGCGCGGCATCTGCTCAGCCGCGAGCTGTGCGCCTTTTCCAGCAGCAGCGTGAGTTGCTGCTAGAAACACGCGCCCTCTTGGCAAAATCAAGAGCCCCTGCTCCTGGATAAGTGCCCGGCACGGCTCTCGGCAGCGGGGCAGCTCCCTCGCTGGGTGGCAGGTATCAGACGAGCCTTTTTTCTCCCGGCAGTGCCGCGGGAGAAGCCGCAGAGCCGTGGCGCACATGTGCGCGCACGCACGCAGCCCTCGCCCGGCCCTTCCAGAGGCTCTGCTGGATCCCCAGCATCTGTTCCACATCATCTTCCTCATTTTCCAGGCTCCGTGGACTCGCTCCATCCTCCCCCCAGATGTTTCCATCCTCTCTGCATCCCCTCATGGCATGAATAACTCGCCGAGCGAGTGCAGATGTTTGGGTCCTGCCGCGAGCTCTGGCACGGGAGGTGCGGAAAGCTGGGCGGCCGCGCGCACGGGCTGCGTGCAGGGGCTGCACTCGGGGCTGTGCTGAGAGGCAGCAGCTCCCAAAGGAGCAGTGTACGGCCACATCCCCACCCTGCCACCTCTGTGAGAGGTCCATCAGGGTCACATCGACCCCACAAGCAGCCGAGCCCCACTGGAATTCGGGGCACGGGCACAGCCAGCCCTGCATCGCACCCCATCCTGTCCTGGGCGCACCTACCAGCAACTTTCCCCTTCCCAACCCTGCTCCATTCCCCAGGGGACATGGGACACATCCTCTGTGGGTCTGCCCAAAGCAGCAGCATTGGCAGCAGGGTGAGGGCAGGCAGCAGAGACCTCGGGAACACGGATCCTGCTGCTGGGAGACTCCATCTCCGCGGGCACATTATCGGCTCCTAACACACTCCCAGGATGAAAGCACAAGGGGAGCGATTGTCCGAGTATTTACCCAAGTTTAGGTCCGATAAGGGCCTGTTGATTTTACAAGTGCTCCTCGCGGCCCCAGGAATGACTTTATGGCTGGAGCGAGCAGGTGGAGCACTTGGCGGCGGAGAGGAAGGAGGGGAGACGCACCAACCAAGCCCACCATTATCCGCTTGTTTGCTGATGGCTCCCGGGCAATTTAACTCCTCTCTCAGCACCCCAGGGGACCCCGAGAGCTCACTTGAGGTTAGGGAAGTCACCACCAAATCCCTCACACTTAATTTGATTTTTTTTACTGAGAGTTTTAAGCTACAAATGGGAACTTCTGCACCGAAGGCCAGAACTTCTGTCACTGAGGTCTCTCCTCATGGGTTGGACAAACCAAAAAAAACCCTCGTGGGCTGGACTAACCAAACCAAACCAAACCAAACCAAACCAAACCAAACCAAACCAAACCAAACCAAACCAAACCAAACCAAACCGTCTTTAATTAGTGACAACATAAATCAGGGCAGGGAAACCACTGTGCAGCCCTTTGCAGCACCTGGGTGACACGAAGCTGTGCAAGCACTGTGCTGGAGCACGGGACTGCAAGACAGAGCTCCGAAATGAGCAGAAAGTGCCAAAGTCTTTGTCTTCCCCCCATTTCTTAGGTGCATCACCAAACAATGGACCTTTCTGTAGATGCCATCAACTGGGGTGAGGATGGGAGCTTAGCTTTTTTTCAGATAGAAATAGAAAAGGGTTTGGCATCCTCAGGAAGTCGGAGTATCTTTGCTCTCAGTACCTCAGATGTTAGAGCAGAGGAAAGCATTTGAAGTCAGACAAAATAAATAATTCAGCTCCTACATTAACACACCAGTTTCCTCTCTGCTGGCTCTGCCATTTGTCTGCAGCTCTGGAAGGCAGCCTCCTTTTAAGCTGGCATTTAAGTGTTTTTCTAAGTGCTTTCAGCTTCAACAAAGCACTTAAGGCCGTGTTTTAAGCTGGGCACCTGTTTAAGTGCTTTCTTGAACCAGGGCCATTCTGCGCTCCTGCCTCTCCGGCGCGCATGGAGCCAAGGGGGCAGCGTGCCTGCAGCTGGGCACAAATTCGGCGTGCAAAAACAGAGCGTGGCGTGCCTGTTTGCAGGCATCCGTGTGGAGGTGTTTATCTGGGCATCAACAAATAGGAGGCACCGAGGTGGAAGTGCCCTCGTTCGGAACAGAGCTGATAACGACTGCAAACACCCCCCCGGCTGCTGGAAAGCCCCACGGGAGGTGGCGGCGCTGGGTTCCCCACGTGCTGCTCTCTCCTTTTAAGCCTACCTGGGCTGCCAAAAACCCCGCTGATATTCCTGGTCTTGGCAGTCCGGCTGCCGGAGCACTCAGGAGCAGGTCACCGAGTAATTAGAGAGATTGCTAATGGGCTGGCAAGCTGCAAGCAGCCACCGGGGATACGTGGCTGCGGGCTGGGAGGATGCCAGGGGCACCCCGGCTGCTGCCCCGCGTCCGGTGCTTGGCCCTGCTGAGCAGGTCCACACGGTGCAAAGCTGAACCAGCAGCCGTGGGGTTATTAGTTGTGGCAGTAATTAACTCCTGCAAGAGGCGAGCTCTTCCCCTGCAGTACGTGCTGCCCAGCAGGGATGCGGGACCGTGCCTGGTTGGCTCACACAGGACCCTGGGGTGCTGCTTTCGGGAGGAAACTGCTTGATTTTGGGGGAGTTTTGGCTAGGATGTGCAGAACCAAGTGACTTCGTGGTGGGCAGATGGAGGCAGGGATGGATGTGGGGATTTGGGGTGGACGTGGGGAGGTGGAGATGGATGTGAAGGTGTAGGGATGGATGTGGGGACGTGGAGATGGATGCAGGGATGGATGTGGGGATTCAGGGATGGATAAAGGGGTGGATGCAGGGAAGTGGAGATGGATGTGGGGGTGTGGGGATGGATGCAGGGGTGGATTTGGGTATTTGGGGATGGGTGCAAGGATATGGGGATGCAGGGATGGACGGAGGGCTGTGGGGACATGGAGATGGTGGATGTGGGGATTTGGGGATGGATGTGGGGATGCAGGGATGGATGCAGGATGGATGTGGGGATTTGGGAACGTGGGGATGGATGCAGGAATTTGGGATTGGAAGCGGGGATGGGTAGAGAGGTGGATGTGGGGATGGATGCCCCAGATGGATGCAGGGATGGATGCGGGGGCTCCACCACCTCGGCCCCCCACCCGTGGGAAGCCTCCAGCCTCGCCCAGCACCAGGCGTTGGCGTGGCCCCGTGTCGAGCCCTGGCAGCCAGGTTAATGAGTTAAATTGAGTTATGCACGGGGCAGGGAGGGGAAGGAAGGGCCTGGGCTGGGGAGGCGAGTGTGGGAAGCCCTCACACGCATTTTATGGGCTGGCTCTTATCAGCAGCCCGGCCCTGAGCAGGCGTTGCCTAACCCCGTTCTTGGCACCGTGGGAGGAGAGGGAGGGAAATCCACCCTCAAACCCCAGCCCTGAGGGGTTTGACCCTAAATGAGGAAGGGGCAGGAGGAAGGCTCACAGCTGGGCACAGCGAAGGGGCAGTGACAGCCCCGAGCTGGACACGGATGCTCTGTCAGAGCGGTGAGATTTGGGGGGTCCCTGTGTCTTTTCCTCGTGGCAAAGATGCACTCGTGCAGAGCAGAAGGTGCTCATGTGAACCTGCTCCGTCCAAAATCACGGGGCTTTGGAACCCTTTGATCACTATGCAAATCCACCTGAAATGGACAAAAATTCCTCCAAGGTTCAGGCTTCAAAATGCTGCGGTGAAATTCCACCTGGAACCAAAAATGACCCACCCTGAGCCGAAAGCTGCAGCCACCCTGCTCCCTGCAGCCACCCTTCTCCCTGCGCCTCCCTTTTCCCCTCCTGCTCCTTCCTCAGGTGCCCTGAAAAAAAAATGAGCAGCGTCTGCCTGCAGAGCTCCACACCATGCAGCGAGGAGCTCTTCTCTCAGACATCCGAATTGCCCGTGCGAGACCTCAGCAGCGCACCCGAGTCGCTCAGGTGCAGCTTTTCCTCCCAACCCCACTCGTGGCCCCGGTCTGAATCAGCCCGAACAGAACAGGATCGCCCTGTCTGCACGGCCAGCAGCCTTTTTTGGGGAGGTGAATCAGCAGGGATCTGAAAACGAGGCACGATTCCTGCCTCGTGCCCCGTGGCCCCGATCCCGGGGCTGCTGCTGGAGAGGCTTCAATGGGCTCTGGGCAAAGTCCAGGCTCCAGACGCCTCTGAACCATGCAGCTGCTTGAAAAAAAAAATGTGTGTGGTTCATCAGGGCCTGCCCCGAGTCCCAGGGGAAGGAGGGGAGGATGGAGTAAGAGAGGTGAGATGTCTCCGAGGCATCCGCCCAAGGGCTGGACGCTCCACCCTGTGCGCAGCGCCGGGTGTTGCTAATTTCTTGTAATTGGCGTGCCACGAGGCAGGGCGGCAGGGGATTAGTGGGAGGAAGGCAAGCGGGGCAGGCGGCGAGGCGGCCGTGGGGAGCTGCAGCTCTGGGCTGCTCCCTGCTTTGCTTCGCTTCGCTTTGCATTGCGTTACTTTGCTGCATTTTGCTTTGCCTTGGTGCATTTTGCTTTTGCTTTGCCTTGCTGCATTTTCCTTTGCTTTGCTGCTCTGATGCCCAGCTGTGGCCAGGGCTCAATTCCAGAGGGGATACAAAATATCAGGGTCCTTCCTTCATCCTTTTATAAAAGTGGAACCAGAGCACGTAGCCAAACCCTCAGCTCTTTTCTTGAAGCCCAGGTTAACGCTGTGCCCGTGCCGCCTGATGTCTCACCCACCCGGGAACGCGCTGCTGAATCCCAGCTGCAGCCTCCCTCCTTAGGCTTATAGCCAACAACCCCGCTGCACTCCTGCTGCCTCACCGCCCCGTGATCCGCAGGGGATGGGGAAGTGGGCAGGGAAAAATAAAACTGCAGGACGAGGTTTCCGTGTCGGGGAGTTCATGTCCGGAGCAGAGGGAAGCCGGGGTGCAGGTTCCTGCCCTATTTCCTCCTGTGCGTGCCTCTGCGCTCTTGCCTCTGGCACCCGGTGTTTACGCTCGGCGTGCAGAATAACACAACTCGATCTGGACCCTTTTTTTTTTAAAAAAAAAAAATAAAATGGAAGAAAGAGCAAACCCCAAACCCTGCAGCTGGAAAAACACCGCCAGCCCCTGCGGCAGCCAAGATCAACAGCGAGGACAGGCTGCTGCTCTCCGAGGGGGACGCGGCTGGGTTTTGCTAACCCACTTCTAATTTGTGATGAAAATAATCCGAGAGGCAGGGCGGACCGGGGTCTGCCCACCGGGGTGGCTCGCCGGGAGGGTGTCCAGCAGCTGGGCTCCTGCAGGGAAAGCTGGAAAGCTTGGAAGCGCTGCCTTAAATAGGGGTTAAAATAAAGGGCGAGGTGGCAGCTGGTTTCTGTTCCCCGGAGCGTTCCCATGGGGCTGTCCTCTGCCTGTCCCCACCGCTGGCAGGCAGCTGGGACCCAAACCCAATGCCTGACCCTGTTGGCACGAGGACCTTTTACAGCCCGTGTGGTTTTCTGCAGGATTTCTCAGGGCACTGCTGTTTGAAGATGGAGGAAGAGTTTTTTTTTTTTTTCTGGCTGTCAGCTTTCCTTAAACCCTAAAGTGGTGTCGGCTGGAGGGAGTGAGGGATCGCCCCTGCCCTGTCGCTGTCAATTCTCTCCAGGCCTTGCCACTCTCGCCCACCTTTCCAGTTCAGCTCTTTCTCAATCTCCGTAGCCTTATTGGCATGACACGGTTTGCAAGTATTGCCAAAGTTAATTCATCAAATGTCCGTCCCTGGGAGCAGGCATTTCTCAGCACAATTACTCCCCAAAGACTCATCCAATGCACAGAGCGGGGCCGAACACCACGGTTTAATGTCCTCATTAAATAACAATGAATAACACCCCCCCATCAATGTCATCCTCTTTCGGAGTGCCGCAGCCTCTTGGAAACTCAGGGCCACAGGGACAGAGCTTTGGGAGCTCGTCCCAGCATTTATTTGGATGACAGGCACCCACCCAGCACCGCCGTGCTCGTCCCTGTCCCGAGGAGCTCGGACAATGCAGACACAAAAATGATCTTTTTTTTTATTATTATTTTTTAATTTTATTGCGAGGTGCTGCCCGGGGCCGTGCAGTGAGTCAGCAGCAGGGCTGGGAATTCAACCCAAGGCCTCCTGGGGGGCTGCACTACAAAACCAGCTCAGCCCCCGGGATGGGGTTTGCACCAGGGACCACCGCGGGCGCTCCGGCAGCTCCGTCTCCAGCCAGCTCTGCCCTGATCCCAAATTGCTGAATCTGGCCCATTCCAGCCCCAAAACCTGCATTTCTACGAGGGTTGGAGCGATGCCCACGTGCTTCCCTCTGCGTAGCCTGGGATCCTGGAGGAGGAAAGCCTTGTGCTCATCATCAGCACCTCGATTTTGGATTCCTGCTCAGCACAGCCCCATACCCGGCGTGTGCGTGCTCCTCCTCACCCAAGGCGGGCTGATGGGGCTGAGCTCAGGGGCAGGCAGCTGGCAAGGCTCAGCCGTGGTAGCACGGAGAATCGGGAGCTTGCTGGAGCCTTGCAGCCCTTCAGGCAGGCTCGCTGTGCCGGGCCAGGGCTGATGGAGAGCCCTGGAGTCGTTCAGGAGGCTCGGGAAGAAACCCCTCCCCGCAGGAGTGACCGAGTTTCGTGCGTGTCGTGACAATTCCCTGACCTCTCTCCCTCCTCCGCCCCCATGGAAGCAATTACCAAGCTACCAGACGCTCGCTCTGTTAATTTTGGCTGGGAGATGGACGCGCCAGGCAGCGCACAGCACACGCAGGGCACATCCAAATCAAATCTCTCCTGCCAGACACCTCGCCGTGGCCCCCGCGGGGTCAGCGGTGGTGGACCCATGGCCTTGCCGCCCTCCCTGCTCTGCTTTTTGCTCCCTCCCAGACCTGGGGATGCTCACCCAGCTGGAAGACCCCCTCCACCAAACAAAGCAGCAGCCCCATCAAGATAAAACCTCCCAGAGAGGCATTCCAGCGGAGATTTCCCCATGCCCAGGCGGGGACACAATGGTGGGAAGGAAGTCGCGGCCATCACCGGCGTTGTCTCAAGGTTTTATCAGGCGCTTGGGGATTAGCATCTCAGCACCGAGGGCACAGCTGGGTGGAAAAAGGGCTCGGCCCATCCCGTGGAGAAAGGACGGGTCCCGTAGAAGACTTTTTGGGTGCTGTGCGGGTGAGGGATGGAGATTACAGCCGAGGAGGGCTGGGGATCACCAAGGGGCTGCGCACTGCAGCCGGGGCCCCTCCAGCTCCCCCCAGCTCCTTGCCCAAGGCAGGGGGAACGGGCAGGAGCCTGTGTTTCCCTCGAACCTGTTTTCCAGATCCCCTGGCATCCTTCCACGGCTGGCGGTGCGTGCGTCATCGCTTTACGAGGCTGCCTCGTTCCCCGGGAGCCCCCTTCCCCTCCCCTTTCCAACCCGCGCGCGCACACACATTTTATTTATTTGTTTATAACACTTTGCCTAGCCCCAGGACGCCTTTCATCTGCGGGGGCTTAACCGTTTCGGGGACAATCAGAGGACAGGATCTTTGCGGGGGGGAACAGGCAGAGAAATCCCCCCTTGGTCATGGCATGGATGGGCCAGGATGGTGGTGGTGGTCCCCGAGGATGCCCAACCCTGCTGCCTCTCCCCTCTCTGAGCTGCTCCTTGCCCACCGCCACCCCCCAAGGGACCACAGCCTCGGGGCACCTCCGTGGCCAGCAGACGAGGAGGGCACACATCCCTCGGGGCTGCTCCGATGTCCCCTCCCGGGGCCGCAGCAGGGGACAATGTCTGGGATGGAGACAATGAGCACGGCCACCCTCGCGCTGCGGTTGCTGCCTCCAGACACCCTTGGCGGCTCTTTAAAGGGCTGGGGAAGGCTTTTTTCTTCGGGGACTGTGGGGCACTCCGTGCTGCCAGAGGAGGAGGAGGAATCTCCCCGGGGAAGGCTCAGCTCGGGAGATGTTTGGGCAGGGAAAAGCCCAAAGCTGAGCAGAGGAAAAGCTCCAGGAGGTGCCGGGGGGGTGCAGGAGGGCAGGCTGCGCCCTGAGCTCAGCAGGGAGCGCTCGGCACCCAACACCTGCCTGTTGGGGTGTAAATACCCCAGCTGGGCGGGTGTCAACAGCAATTAGGGTTTCACACCCTGCCTGAGAGGGGATCAACACCCACGGGCGGCCCCAGCAGCGCGGGGCTGGGAGTGCCAGACAGGGAGGAGAGGAGGGCGCAGGATAACGCCGCGTGCCACCGCCGCCGTGCGTACGGGTGCTGCTGGCGGCACGGTGGGGACAAAGCTCCTCCAACCTTGCTTTTTGATTTTTCCAGCCTCCATCTCATTGCTTTGAGGCTTTCTGATGTCCTCAGACCGCAGAGGACCTGCTCCTGCTCGCGTGCTGGGGGAAGCCTGGTGCTCAGCCCCTTCCCTCCCGCGGCAGCGCACAAAGGCGCTTTGTGGAGACGAGCCCGGGGCAGACGCTCTCCACCCCCGGAGGCACATGGATCCCATTAGCCGAGCGTGAAACAGGACCAAGCACGGCCCCGGCGCTGCCAGAGGCCAAAAATGCCTTCAAAAATCAGGCCAGGGTGCTCCGTGCCTGCCTGCAGAGCCCGTCGCAGGAGGGCACAGGGATGTGGAGGGCACAGGCAGGTGGAAAATATTGTGTGGGGTGGGGAAATCCACCCGGGGGTGTTCACTGCTGTCAAATCCTGGGTTTTTGCTGCCTGGGCTGAAGGTCCCTGCGCTCAGGGCACCATGGGGTCACTGGCAGAGCTCCCGTGGTTGTGTAACACCCAAAGGAGCACCGGGCAAGGCACCGGGTGCTGCTTCGCCCCCACCTCGCGCACATCCAGGGGAGCGCAAAGCCTCCGAGCTCCCACAGCTGAGCTGCGAGGAGCAGGATTGCAAAATCCGGGGGGGTTGCACCAGCAAAAGCAGGCACGGGGGGCTCAGCAGCCCCCACGGGTGCCACCTGGGATCAGCAGCCACTGTGCCACGGGGACAGGGGACGGTGCCACCGACCTGGGGTGGCTGCGCCTCGCTGCCGCGGGCTCAGGGTGATTAACTCGAGTGTCAGGCAATTAACTTCTTCACACTCGCAGCCTCTAAACTCTCCCCATAACTCAGCGGCGACAGCCCCGCTGTTTATTTTCTGCTTCGGGAGAAGCCGTGCCGAGGCTCCAAAGGAAGACACCCGGATTTATGGCCGGGACAAAGGAGCCAGGAGGCTTTAAATGCTGGAGGCCGGCTCCTGGCATGCACAAAGTGGCTCTGGGGAAGCAGCTCCTTGTGCTTGAGATATTTTCTGTGCCCTGGATGGGGCAGGAGCTGGGGGTGAAGAGCAGCAGCACCAGCTGCAAGGTGGCAGTCCCAAGGCATGGCTAAAACCAGCCCGAAATGTTCCCCGAGGGCAGCAGAAGGCCCCGTGGTAGCCAAAAGAGGGGGCTGAGGATGGATTTGCATGCAGGTGGTGCTCATCTTCGCAGCTCTCTGTGTGATTTTTTATTTTTAATGGCTGGGAAATATTTTGTGCACCACGCTGGGCTTGTATTTTTTGCATAAAAGCGGTGCGTGGCGGCGGCCTCTATTTGCATTAGGGCCGAGGAGGGCCAGGGGAGGCCAGAAGACTTGAACCAAAAACGGGGCTGCGGGTGGCTGGTCGGGATCCCGATGCTCAGGGCTGGTTAAAGGAATTTGCTCAGAACATCTTTATTTTGGTTGGAACCCGGAGCGTCTCCCCAGCCGGCTAAAAAACCCTCGGCTGCTACCCGGCGGTTGTTGTGTTTTTTTTTTACAGCTCCGTCTCCAAGGTCTCAGCCTCATTATCCTCATTTTAGAAATGAAGAAGTAAGCAAAGGGAGGTGCTGTGTTTTGAATAAGCTCTCCGGGGAGGCCAGCAGCACATCTCAGCCTTCCCCAAGCTCCCAGCCCCGTGGCTTTCCCACCAGAGCCCTCAGGATCCATCCGGGGCTCTCAAATAATTCACGGCTCCCCTGCAGCTGCCAGCAAAACCCGGCTGCTGCTGAGGTTAAAAACGCTGCCCAGGGGGAGAGCAAAGCCTGCCATCGCCTGCAGCGTGCCTCTTGCTCGGAGTTATTGCCTGTGGATTAGCAAAGGTCAGGGATTACTGCTCCAGCCCTTCCCAGCCTCTTCCTCTGCAGCAGGTTCGGGCCAGGCTAGAAAAAAAAAATAAAATAAAATAAAAACTGGTGTTGATTTAGCCCGATTCTGCGAGCGCGTGGAAAAATCCCACCCAGCCGGGGGGGAGCCATGGGAGCAGAATTCCTGGAGCAGCTGTAATCGTGCTGGCGAATGGAAAATACCCCACCCCTTGGCCACCGCCGCGAGCCGGGGGAATTAATGGGATCCCTCTGGGCGAGGAAGCTCCTTATCAGCGAGCCCCGCGTGTTGGCTCGGCCCTGGCACCCTCTCTGCAGCAAGCCTGGCTCCCAGCCCACCCCCTGCTCCTCCTTTCCCTGCCGTTAGGCTTTTCATCTCTTTTTCTCTCGCCCGCCCATTTCCATTTTGCCCTGACAACTTTTTTTTTTTTTTTTCTTTTTTTTTTCTTTTCCTCCTCCTTGCAGAATGTGGGAGGGATGAAAGCTGCAGATAATTAATAACCCCGGCACTTTTCAGCTCTGCCTTCCTGGGAGAACTCAGAGATCCCTGCTCCCTCCACCTCTGCCTCCCCCTGCGAGCGCTCCCTCACTTCCAGCCATGTGCTGGCTCTTCCCATCGCCTGATAAATCGCAGCTGGCAGCTCCCACCCCAGCAGGCTCGGCTCGTTTTGTGCCTGTGCGCGCTTGGGGGTAAGGATCCGGCTGGAGCTGGGGACAGGGGATGGATGGCAGCCCCTCTGGAGGTGGATGCTATCACGGTTTCTCAGCAGCAAGCCCTCGTTTCGAGCTCCTCGCCGTGGGTCAGGCTCTGATCTGGCGTGTAGGGCACGGTGAAACGGCAGAAACCCAATGGTGCCAGCCCTAAGGGCTGGCGAGGCAGTGGGTGCCACCAGCAGCAGCAGCAGGAGCAGGATTTGTCCCAGTTATCACCTCCCCAGCAACCTGGCCACCCCCAGGGGTGCTGCAGGGCTGGCTCCGCACCCATCCTGCTGGGCTGGGACCCTGCACGGGCAGGGGCACGACCCTGAGGTCTCCCCGCTCCTCCTGCCCCATCAGTTTTGGAGCTCTGGGTGGAAAAGGACCAGCTTCAGATGCGAGAATTTCGTTATTTTTGGTGCTCCTTCGCTCCCTCTCTCGCCTTCCCTCCTCCAAATCATGGAACTCAGGACCCCGTGGCTTTAATTTGTTTATTTTTTGTTATTCTTTTTTATTATTCTTTTTTATTTTTTTATCATTTTGGGGCTTACTTTAACCCCCGTCACAGCATTTTCTCCCCTTACCCCCTGCCTGGTGCCTGAGCCCTAAGACAAAGAGGTGTTTACCCTACAAGCATGCCCAGGCATTGGAGACAAACCGCAGAGAATGGATAGAAAATGAGCATTTTAACATTAATTTCTGCCCGTCCCCAAACCCACCCTGAGCCGGGACCCCTCCACCGGTCAGGGTTTTACCCTGGGACCCAGGGGTTGTCCCCAGGATGGGACCACGTCCCCCCCGCCCCAGGGAGCTCCATCTCCCCCCGGCACGTTGGGAGGCAGATTTTTCACTTCCAATTACGCTCAATTAAGGAGCGCTAATGGGGCTGGATTTGGTCTGAGCCAGGCGGGGAGCGGGGTCAGGGCCGAACAATATCCTGTTGACATCGCTCCCAAGGAGCAATTCAGGGCGCAAGGGAGAATGGGCCTCGCCGGGACTTTTTCTGGGCACAAAAACCTCAAAGAAGGGGCTTGGCCTCTCCTCCTTTCTCCCCTGGCTCCTTTATGGGCAGGGGCGCCAGGAGGCACCCTATTAAGGGGGGAGGTGGAAGGGGTACAGGGGGGGTGGATGAGTGGCTGCGCTCGCCCCGCTGGTGCCGGCACATCCTTTGGGGAGGGGGCGGCGGGGTTTGGTTAACCTGCCTCATTAGTGGCCGTATGACATCATTATCTCACATTAGCGACACTCTTCCCGAGGTAATTGGGAAGCCTCTGGAATGGCCCCGTGACCTTTAATTAATGCAGCGGGGGCCTTTTCCTCCTGCCAGCCCTCGCCCTGCCTCCAGCAGCTGCTTCTCGTTAAGACGCCGGAGCGAGGGGAGCCCTGCTCCCGTGCCAAACCCCTTGGGGAGGGGGAGAAACCCAAAGGTGCACGAGCTGGCTCACCCCAGCCCTTGGGGTCAGCAGCCCCTCGCCCATCCCATCCCCTCGGTGCTGCTGGTTGCAGGGGGGAGGCGATCCCACAAGCGTCTGGGCAGCCCGGTGGAGCCCGGCGCGCTGCGGTAAGGGAGGAGGGCGAGCCCACGCTCCTCCCCAGCCCTTTCATCTCCTTCCAGCTGCAATTCTGCCGTCTGCTCCTGCCTCCGCCGCTGGTGCTGTCTCTCTGGTTTGGCCTCGGCTGCTTCGATCGCCGGGCAGGGATTTAGCCACCGGCAGCGCCAGGTAGCGCCGAGGTTTCCATCAGCATCTGGGCTGTCCTGGTGGTTGCAGCAGTGCCCACAGGGGTGGCACGGGGTGGCACGGGGTGGCAGGAGCTCTCGCATCCTGCTGCACGCCCAGGGCACTGAAACACCCCAAACACGGCGACACCGAGGCTGGCGTGACCTAAAACACATCCTAGACCCTACCGGTGTGCAGCCCCGCAGCCATCTCCGTGCCCTTGCCAGGAAAAATCCCGACTGGAGCTGAAAAAACGGAGCCGTCCGTAGCACCCCAGGCCAGGATTTGCTACCTCGAGTTCTCTTCAAAAGCAGCACAAGATTTTTTTTATTTTTATTTTTTTGCAGCATGCAAAGGAGCGCAATCACTCAGAAATAACCCAAATAGCTGCTATGCAAATACAAACGCAAACCACACATCCATCCGCCCCCCACCCCCTCCTCACGAGGAAAAGGGGGGAAGAAATATTTGACTTTCGTTGAGGAAGGGAGGAAAAAAAAGCGTGCACTTCAAATAGGATTCCCAGATGTGGCGCAGGGAGACAGGAAGATGGGAAGAAACCAGCGCGGTGGAAGGGCTTTGTGAAGGGTTATTCTGAAGGCAGGAACAATACCATTTCCTCAAAAGACTTTGTGTTTCTTTTTTTTTTTTTTTTCCTTTGTAGAAGTGTGGGTTTGCTGGGTCCTGCTGGGAGCACCGTGTGCGCCAAGGGACCCTGATTTCTGATTTCTCCACCAAAAGCAGGGCACGAGTGATGCTGGGACATCGCATCCCAGCCCCCTCCTTTTGCATCTCCTCTTTGCCTCCCCCAGCGATGCTGGCAGGCAGGCTCACTGGGTGGCACTGGGTGGCACTGGGAGGTACTGGGATGGCAGCGCCGCCCCGTGCTTTGTCCCAGCTCAGCTCTGTGCTCGCTGCCCTCCCTCCGAGCACACACAGCGCCCCAGGCACTCCAATCAATAATCGAGGGCTGTCGGTGGCCCAGCTCTAATCCCAATTTTGTCTCGGAAACCTCTCCAATAATCTTCAGCCCGAGGAGACGAGGACCACCAGTTGCCATTCTTCTGGCCACAATTCTCTGGGGGGCTTTTGTATTGAAAACAGGGAAAAAAATGCGCTCCCCGCAAGGAGCTGGTCAGAGGAGGGGGGTTAATTCACTGGGGAATGGAGGCAGCGTGCTTCAAACACAGGTGGAGGACTCCTTGGGAGTCTTCAGCTTGCGGAGAGCTTTAGCTATTTTCATCTTTGGGCTCTCAGGTTTTGGGGATCAGCCCGTGCAGAGCAAAGGGTGCCCACCACCACCCACCAGCTGGCCCCGGTGGCACGTCAGGGAGCGCCAGCAGCTTGGTGCTCCCCGAGCGCAGCTCCCCATAGCAAAGGAGGTTTTGGGGATCCCCATCCTGGAGCCCCACGGATATGGAGCAGCGTGTTTTTTGGGGCTGGGGTGGGAGGGGAGGCCCTTTCAACCCCAAACATAATTAATCAGCGGTTTGGACAGTAAGGGAGCTGCGGCTGCTGTTCCAGCTACCGTTGCCCTTTCCCTCCCACCACGATGGAAGAAAAACCACGCAGGTCCGAGGACCGCCTCACCCCCAGCTGGGATTCCCCCAAGTATCTTTTATTTTTGGCTGAATGCAGACAAAATAGCTGGTTAAACCTTTAGGGGCATGCTGGAAGCAGCTGACACAGAGATGTCTGGCAGGGAGCCTGATCCCAAAAGGAGATGTTGGCTTCACCCCACACCTCCCCTTCCCTACCCGCCTGCCCTAACGCCATCCCGACCCCAATGCCCTGGGCATCTAAGCCCCTGTTTTTGGGATTAGCATAAACCTGTGCATCAGGAGCTTAAAAACCTAGGGAAACCCTTAACTTTCTGGCTGTAAGTGACATCTAGTGGAAATGGCAGGGAAAAAAAAAATAAAAATAAAAAGGGTTCCCCAGGTGAAATGCAGATCCCGGCGGGTTCAGCAATGAAACTCGGAGCCCTGAGGGCTGCAGCTTCTCGTGCAGCAGGGCAGAGGGGCTCCGTGTGTCCGGGTGGGATTTGCAAGGAGCGTGGTTCAGCTCAGCACACCCCGTGCGTTACGGGGTGGCCGTGCCGTGCCGGTGGCCACCTGCCTTGTGGCTGCTGGTCCCGAGCCAAAAACCCTACAAGCAGCACAACCCACGCACGGGTCCGGCTTTACCACGCCGTAATTCAGATTTAAGGGCTGCAATGGGCTCAGGGAGCTTCGTGACCCTCTGGGTCTCGCTGTCCTCCGCCTGCTGCTGGGGTTTTGTTGCTCGTCCCCTCCTGGTTTTGGCTTGGGGACCCGTCCTCCTGCTGCCCCCCTGCCCCAGCCAGCCGGGAGCTGTGTCCTGAGGCTGCTCCGGTGGCGAGCAGAGCCAAGGCTTGCAAGGAAACCTGAAACCCAGCGAGACTTGGATTAGCAAGCCGAAACTCAGGCCAGGATACAAGGCTTTCGGAAGAGCTTGGCAGGGTTTCAGGCAAGCGCGGGCTGAGTTTCAAGGCAGAGGCTGACCTTTGAGTGAGCCCGCTGCTGGCTTCCCGGGAAGCATGGGCTTGAATTTTAAGAGAGCCTGGGGACAGAGTTTCAGGCAAAATAAAATAAAATAAAATAAAATAAAATAACACCGTTAAAGGGCTTAGGCAAAAACAATGCAGACCTCCTATGGTTCGGGGTGATCCTTCCTAGTTCACCTGTCCCCAAACCAGCATAACCAGCCTGGTGGTTGCAGCTCCGCTGCGCTCTGAGTTTCAGTGCAGGCTTAACCCCTTCCTCGGCACGAGTGGCTGCAACCTCCGGGCTTTTTGGGGGGGCAAATTCAGGGTTTGCCCGCTCCCCACCCCGAGGGAGGGCTCACGGCGCTCCCCGCACTGTGCCACCATCTGCACTTTTTTTTTTTTATTTTTTTTTTTTATTCCCCCATCCCTCTTCCTGCAAACTCATCGCTCTCTTCCTCCCCGTGCAGACACCATGTGATGGCTCTCGCTCAGGGCAGGGAGGGCTTGTTTGTAATCAAACCCACATTTCTCAGCTGTGCTGTCTCTGGAACGCATTCTGCCAAAAAAAAAAAATTAAAAAAAATGATTCTCATGACTTGTTAATGCTGATTTTTAAGAGCCCCGTGAAGGTAGAATTTTCCCAAGTGGAGTTTGCTGGATAGGAAATCGCTTATCTTTGGCTATTATTCTATACAGCTCCGATATCTCCTTTCCCCCTGCCAGTTTTCCCTTTACGCTGGGAATAACGAAGGTGGGGGGCCATAAAGAGGGGTTTTGTGTGCCCCCACTTTCCCTTCTCCATGCCCTTGATCCTGGCTCCTTCTCCTCCACCGTGTCCTGCGCCGCCGTGCAGAGAGGGGCCTCATCTGCTGCTTTATTTCAGTCCCGTCTCTAATTACAGCTTGACATTAGTTATTTATATAACGCCCTCGGTGCCCAAGCGGGCAGGGAGCGCCGGGGCAGCTCGGCAGGTGGCATCCGCCGCGCACCGTGTGCTCCGGAGGTGCCAGCATCCCCTGCAGCATCCCCAAACCCCTCGGAGACCTGGAACCAGGCATCCCTGAGCAGCACGGGGCCGGGCACGCGGCGCCAGGAGGAAATTGGAGACGGTCCCGCTGGATGTCCCTCATGCACGGCCCCCGCCTCGCCCCTGAGGTCCCCGCCGCGCCTTTGGGGTCACCCCAAAGGAAGGCGGGGAAGTGCTAGCAGATGTGCGATCCCCCAAAGGACGGCGTGTGGGCTTCTCCCGGCCAGCTAAACAAACACTTGGATGCCTCTCGCTCTGGGGCTTGTTTGCGTCTCCCAAGCCGGGGCGGAACATGTGGCGGGGTGTGTGCAGTTCCTGTTGGCTTTGGGTGCGCGGCCGCCCCGGCGCTGGGTTTCACCGGGACACCGATAACGCCGGCCGCCCGCCCGCTGCTGGCTTCCAGTTCCGTCTCGCTGCGCCTGCCGCTTTCATGTGCGCTGCTGCGGTTTGCGAGGCAGGGTTTCAAGGTTCCTCTGACTAACCCCCGGCTGCCGGGCTCAAAGGGAAGGAAGCGGCTGCAGCCAAGAAAAGGAAGCCAGTTGGTTTCCCTCCTGCGTCTGCGAGCGCGTGTGAGGGGGAGTGGGAGCAGGGCGTAGCCAGATCCGAACTGAGATAGGACGGGAAGGCAGCGGAGCTCTTCCCTTCCATATTTTCTCGCCTTGACAAGCTCCCCGCGTGCGTCAGCCCGCAGGATAAGGAAAGGAAGCGTGGCCCGGTCGAGCTCCAGCTGGGAACGCCGCGGGGCCGTGCAGTGCGTGACGGCAGCCACGAAGGGGAGCTTCCTCCCCGTGGGACGGGCAGCTGGGGCAGGGCAGATAGTTCTGGCCCCCTGGGACATGGGGCTGGCAGGAGCTGGGGGTTATTTCTGGCTCCGGGAGCTATTTCTGGCCCTGGTTGCTGACCCATGGGTGGTTTTTCCCCCCCCGTGCCGTGCTCTCCCCCAGGATCCCACCGAGGCTCCCGTGTCCTTTCCGGGATGCCCAGCCCACGGAGCACCCCCAGGAAGATGTGGTGCGGGTGTCAGGAGTGGTCCTGGAGAACACAGAGAGTGCAGGGTGGAAATGAGCCCGTTGCCACCCTCGCCTCTGCCCCATCAGCTTCTAAATATGGGTCTGCCCTCCCCGAACCCATCACCCTCGAGGCTCAGGTGACACCCGGGGCTATTTTTAGCGGGTGAATGGAGCTGTGCTGCAGCCCAGCTCTCTGCCCCTGTCAAGGGTACAGCATCATGTTGTGCCGGGAGGATGTTCCAGCCTGGCTCTTTGAATGGCTCCGCCACCGGCTGAGGCTGTGGCACAGGTAGGATGCGGCTTTGGGGGCTTTCTGCTTCTCCTCCTGCTGCCGGGTCCCCCCCCTGCTGGCTTTGGGCTCTGCTGCAGCTCCCTCCCCAAAACCCAGGGGTAAGGAAGGGCTTGCTGAAATCTCGCGTGGGCTGCGCTGCGTGCCACCTTCGTGCATGGCACGGGGTCAGCAGGAAGGAGAATAAATCCTCCACTTTTCACCTGGGTTGTAGGAAAAGGGCGTATGAGACGCAACGGTGCCGTGGTGCTGAGCAGAGGCGACCCCCAAAACAGCCCTGAGCGGGGTGGTCATGGCAATCCCCAGCCCAACAATACCTCTCCCATGGGGTCTGCCACGAGGCACCCTCATCTTCCACTGATTTCACCCCAAAAAAACATGGATGGTAGGGGCAAGGGGCAGGGGGCACGCACCACGGTGGCTGCTGGTGCCCCCTCCTCACGCCCCGCTCTCTCCGGCCCCTTCCCCTTGCAGGCATGGATGACTTCGAGTACAGCATCCAGCTGAACGACAAGGACTGGGCTGAATTCTTCCAGGCGGCCGAGGAATGCAATCTATTGCCGGCCTCCCTGGCCACGGCGGAGGAGCAGTGTCTCAGTGACATTGAGCAAGGGGACGGCGTGCCCGCTCCGCGCAGCGCCAGCGGGGACGGGGAGCTGGCAGCGAGGCCGGGCAGCGGGCCAGGGGCTGGCAGGGCGAGCTGCTCCCCACGTGGGGTGCCCGGGGCGGACGAGGACGAAGCGGACCCGTGCTCAGCAGGCAGCTTTCTGCGTGGGAGCAACCAGCCCGGCTGCCCGCTGCCCGCTCCCATGCCCAGTGCGCAGGGGACGCAGCCGCCCCGTCCCCCCGCGGCCGAGAGCATCCCGGGGCAGGACGCAGCATGCGAGGGGGCAGCGCCGCAGACGGCATCGGGGGAAGGAGCCACGACCACCACCAGCAGCAGCAGTGGGGTCATGGAGCCTGCCAACCACCCCGCTGCACCCCGAGCCCCTGCGCACGGAGGGGAAGCCGGGGGGGAGCAGCCCCGTGGAAGCCCAGTGGCGGCACAAGCGGGTGCCCCGGATACTTTGGCGAGGAAAAGTCTTAGCGCAGCTGCCTGCATGGAGCCTGGGGTGCAGGGACCCGCTCCCAACCTCCCCCCCAGCCCTGCCCCGGAGGCTGCTCCCAGCTGCCCGGCTCGGCCCCCAGAAATTGGGCAGAAAACGGGGCCGGAGCCCAGCTCCCCGGAGGTGGTGAGACCCAAGGTGCCAGCGCAGACGAGGAAGAGCCGTAAGCAGCGCGGTGCCGGTGCCTCCGAGGTGACCCCGGTGGACAGGGAGCCAGCGGGGACCCCGGCACAGGGCAGCGGGGCACCCACCAGGGCACCATCGTCCTCCCCGCTGACCTCGAGGAAGAGCAAAGGGAAGGAGAAGGCGGCCAAGCCGGCACCCGTGCGGCTGGGGAGCGAGGAGGCGGCGGAGAGCAAGCGGCCAGCAACGAGCCCTGGCACGGATGAGGGAGATGTGCCCGCGAGCATCCCCCCGAGGCAGAAGGCGAAGGAGCCGGGGGCACAGTCCCCGGGGAAGACGAGGGCCCCCAAGCTCCCCAAGGCAGGACAGGCAGGGGGCTCGGGCGTGCGCGACGACGTGCCGGTGATTCTTACCACCGCAGCCCCAGACCCTCCGGGAGAGGTGTGCCGGGAGGGGAAGGCTCTCCGTCCCCAAAGCGTGGCCGTTCCTGCAGGGGATGCTGCCAGGGGGGGCTCTGGGGAGCCTGCAGCCGAGCCCCCCGTGGAGGTGAGCCCCCCAGGCTCCGCAGCAGGGGGCTGCGCAAGGGCAAACTCGCTGGATGTGACTTGGCCCGAGATGTACGACTATTTGTTCTGTGACTCCCAAGGGGAAGAAGAAGCCATGGGGAACTCGGTGGAGGGCGAGAAAACACCCTTGGAAAGGGAAATGTCCTTGCCTGAACTGTATGAATATTTTTTCAATGAACCTGAAGGAAACAGGAAAAAAGTCAAGGGTAAAGAGAGGAAGCGAAAGAAGTTTAGCAGCTTGGACCACGATCAGCAGAAAGAGGAACCCGACCTGGCGCTGGCCAAAGAGCCCCAGGCTGCCACGGTCCCGGAGCTGTACGAACACTTCTTTCCCGATGGGCCTCGGAACAGGGGGGGCTGGCGGGGGCTTATCTTCACCACGCCAGCCTCCGAGGTGAAGAAAGCCGTGGGGGCTTTGAGGTCCTTCCTGCAGAGGCCGATGAACCTCGGCGGAGGCCAAGAGCCGGTGCCACCGGCTCTGGCGCGGAGAGGATCCGGAGAGCCACTCGCCCTCGTGCCGCTGAGAAGAGGCCAGGCACAGCCCCAGGCTTTGGACATGGCCCTTGCCCTGAGAGGTAAAGCACCGCGACCCCGTGCTCTGCTCGTGATGCTCGTGGTGCTGCTGGCCCCGCGGGAAGGATGGGGACCCTGGGGAGGTTTGGGCATGGCCGGCTTTGCTCTGAGCGTGCTTGCAGCGGGGTGACGGGCTGGCCACAAGTCCCTGCCCTACCCGGCGTGGCTGTCCCCTCCTCGTGCCATCTCACCGAACCGTGCCATCTCACCGAACTGCAAGGGGATGGGAGGGGAAAGAGCAAAATCAGGCCCCTGGGATAAGGCAGTAGCTGGAGAGCTGCAGGCTGGTGAGGTTGGGTCACTGATTGACCTCATATTGGTGGGGGAAAAAAGTGTGCACGGGGGGGGAACACATCCAACTGAAGGTGAGGGGGGCTTAAAAACACGTGCTGAGATTTGCAAAGCACCATCCAGAGACCCCAAGGGATTCCTGAGCACGGGGGCAGGTCAGAGGGATGGGGGGGAAAGGCAGAGCGGGTCCGGCTGCCAGGACAGCCGGCGTATTTGTCTTCGAGCTTACGCGGGGCTTAGAGCCGCGGTGCCTCCCGTTAATATCCAAACCAAACACCGAGTGACTCATCCCCGGGGGCGCCTCAAAACAGAGCTCCCAGTCTGTTTGCACAGAGCAAAAAAAAAAAAAAAAACACACACACACAAAAAAAAACCTTTGCCACCATGGTAGCTAATTAATAAGCCGGCTTTAATTAAACGCCTGATCAAATAAACACGGGAGCGAAAACGACCGACTTCTGCCAGGCGTCCTGAAGCTTGCTCTCGTCCCCGCAGGGATACCCGAGGCCCCGCTGCCGCTGACCCACAAGGACATGTGCCTCGTCTTCTGCGCCTTCGCCTCCTGGGCGGTGAAAACCTCCGACCTGCAGGCTCCGGACGCCTGGAAAACCAGTGCGTGAGGCATGGGGCTGGGGGAGGACTGGGATGCTAAAGGACCCCATGGTACCAGCAGGGAAATGTGGATGTTTTCCTGTTTTTGCAGAGCCCTGCTGCTTTTTAACACGTCCTGTAGGAGTGTTAGTTCTGAGTCCTGCTTGCTTAGGGTCTTTCTCTTTGCACCGTGTCTGCTGCCTTCAGCTGAGCCTTGCTTTATCCCCGCTCCATCCAGGCTCAGTTAGGGACCAGTATGGAGTTTTGGGGGTGGGAGAGGCTTTTTTAGGGTCTGCGCTTTCAAGGAGCATCACCACGACCTCAAGTGTGCACATTTATTGCTCGGCTGGAAGAAACACATGCATTTTTATCATGTGCCATAAAGAGATTATCTTCTTCCCAAATACCACCCCAATGGTGCATTGACCCTGCCAGCTCCTCCACCACCCCCACGAGCGCCCCAAAACACAACCAGCACCGAGCACAACCCTCGGTCCCCCTCTCCAGCCACAGCCAAGCTGGTGGCGAAGCAAGAAGGGGCAGCACGCAGGAGGTGGCACCGAGGAGCAGGGCACGGGGCCAGCGCTGCCCATGGGCTCTCCGGGGAGGAATGTTCCCCACGAAGGTCAGGCAGGAAGCTGACACCCCGGGGCTGAGAATAGCCCTTTAGCTAAGGTTGCTCCGCACAGCAATCACAAGGAGCTCTTGGCCTGCTCTTCGTTGCCTTCTTAGTACGAGGCAGAGGCGGCCGAGGGGGTGCGGGAAGCAGGACGCGGCCTCGTGCCATGGGGTTGCGTAAGGCAGCGTGCGAGGGGCTTTGGCTGGGCAGAGAGCGGGGCAGGATGACCTCTCCCAGGAGCCAAGCTGAAAACCTGCCCCGGAGGCTCAGAGGAGAGCCTCATTCTGTGTGCCTTCTCCCTGAGGTCTTGTTTGGAGCCTTGCATTTATTTTTTTTTGATTCGGAGTTTGGGGTATTTTCTGCTTTGGGCTGGGATCAGGATGTCAGCAGATAATAGCCCACAAAAAAAAAAAAAGATTTCTTGGCATCTTCTCGGTCTGAACAGTAGAAAAGGAAGGGAATGCCCTGAAGCTCTGGTGAGGTTCCCTACTGGGACCTTCTCGTCCAAGATCAGACATCCAGCCTGCAGACCACCACCCAGCCAGGCAGGCGGAGATGTTTCATCACCCTTTTCCCTGGTCCTTCCCAAAAGATCCTTCCTTTCCAGAAGGTCCTTCCTTCCCAAAACATCCTTGACTTCCCAAAAGGTTCTTCTTTTCCCCAAATGTCCTTCCCTCCAGCCACCCAGCAGCTGGCCTCTCCTGGGGCACGCAACGCTGCTGGGGAGGGATGGGAGCCCTGCGTCAGCAACACCTCCCGCAGCAGGACCTGCACCGTGCAGACACCAAGGTAAGGCTGCCACCTTCAACACCTTGGCGTAGCTGGCCCCAGGAGATGAGATTTTCTTCCAGAAGTGCTTTTTTTCTTGATAATCCCATCCATAAATGGCCACAAGCCACGCCAGACGCAACCGCCATCAGGAGACCCACGCCTCGTGTCATTCCCTAGCGCTCAGTCCCCAGACGTCTCAGCTGACCCGTGCAGTCTGCGTGCTCTTTCCCTCCAAAACCAGCCATTTTTTGGGAAAACGGCATGCCCAAACTGCAGGAATAAATGTCCTCGGGGCCGAAAGCACTGGGAACAACCCACCGTGGTGGGGACGAGGCGCAAGGACAGGAGTGGAAGAACCCCCTTGGTGCATGGGCAGTGGTTTGTCACGAGGAGGATATTTTGGGTCGGGAATAAGGTTCACCATGGGACCACGATGTTCTTTTTTTTTTCTGCAGTGTTCCTGGCGAGCTTTGGCACGCTGTCTGCCATCCGCTACTTCCGACGGCAGGCCAGAGAAGGACGCCCGCGGACCTAGCCCCGGCGCACGCCGGAGGTGCTCCCCCGGGACGGGCGAGGACGGAGGAGGCAGGGGCCAGGCACCTCGTCCTCGGGCAGCCTGGGAAGCCTGGACCCCGGCACCGAGACTTCTCTGGACCCATCCCCAAAAGGGACAGGGTGTCACAGGAAGCAGGATCCTTCCCGTGACGGTCGCTGGCTGTACGGTAGGCGGTTTGTACCTGTACTGGACACAAGAGGAGCCCGGCGTGGGCTGGCTCGGTTCGTTCTTTGCACACTTCTTGCATCCTCGTGCCATCTGCTAGGAGTAGTCACCGTGTGCTGCTCGCCCGGCCTCCCCGCTCAGCTCACCTTGGGGGCTGGAGGGAGCAGCAGAGGGAGGAGGGAGCCAAAGAAGCCAGGAGAAGGGCCTCGTGTCCTGCAAAAGGGTTTGGTGGGGGGGAGGAAGGAGCTGGGGAGGAGCTGTCTGTGCCCCAGCACGGCGCTTTGCTAAGCTGGTGCCGCAGCGAGGGGACGGAGGAGAGCAGGGGGCTGAGCTCAGGGAAGAGCCCTGGCAAGGACAGGAGCTTGTTGGAGAAGACACGGGACGCAGGCACTTGGCCAGCCAAGGGTCTAGGTGTTTCCCTTGGGGCCTCTGCTGCCTCCTGTGCTAGGAACATGGAACGGGAGGGGATGGAGGGAGAGCGTGGGGCTTTGTGGGGCGGGGGGGGGAGACCTGGCACCAAAAAACAGGGTGGAAAACACCGAGGAGGTGGTTTGGTTTCTTCCCTGTCTCGAGCGCCTTCCTGGGACCCAAGGGCATTATTGGTGAGGGTTTTCTGCACTCCCAAGTCCGGCAACAGCACAAACGTGAGATTCGTGAAGCGCTTAGGGACCAGATCCACAAAGGTACCGGGGGGAAATGTGCCCCAAATGCCTGTGTGGGTCTGCCTGTGAGCTTTGTAGGAGCAGTAAGGAGAACCAGAAGGAGAGGTTGGGCTCTTTCCTCGTGATGCAGAGTGCCATGCAATTTTAATGTGTGTGGGGTTGCACTTCAGACCATGTATTATTGCGGATAAGGGAGCGCGCTGTGGTTGCACAGCGAGGCACGTAGCAGTAGGTGGTAAGAGGGATGTGCAGGCTCTATACGGACTACAGTAGCTGTACGTTGAGTAGGAAGAGTTTTGTGGAGGAAGAGAACATATTTAATATGCTGACAGCTTCTAATAAAGATCTATCCCATTTAACACCTCGGCGTGCCTTCCTCTGTCTGCATCGTCCAACTGGTGAAGGAGGGTTGGGTTTTAAAGGGTGAGAAATCAAATTATAGGGGGTGTGTTGGCATAAAAGTGTAGGAGAGGGTGGGGAGCCCTGGAGGACAGAGCACTCAGGGTGCTGGGCTGCTTCTCCTGCCCTTTGGCTGCTTCCCCAGAGCCTGTCCCTGAGCACTCTCCGTGCCCACGAGCACCAGGGCGAGCATGGGGGGCGCAGGGCAGCAGCCCCCAGGTCTGCTCCATCCTTCCCTGCACAGCCCTGGAAGTCCTGCCGAGCAGCCCTCGCTCGCAGGAGCACGGCAGGCAGAGGGGAGGGGGGAAAGCTCCCATATGCTCAGTTTTACTGTTTATCCAGCCATAATCCATTAAGCGCTCCCCGCGAGCTCAGCGGCAGGTGGAAATGCAGCAGCCCCGGCGTGGCGGGTGGGTAATGGGGGAACAGCTGGAGGAAGCGGGCGATTTCTTTCTGCAGGGCTTTCCTGGGAGACCAAGTGACACGGAGCTGAGCAAAGCAGAAAAAGGGCAGAGGAGGGCAGCAGACAGGCTTGCTGAAGGGAAGGGGGCCCTGGGACCGCCAGCCCTCCTCTCATCCTGCACAGCTCCTCCTGCAGACTGAAGATCCCAGTGGAAGCTGAACCACAAACAGGCACTGCTGGCTCCTTGCTGGCTTTGAAGTTTTCAGATTTTTGTGTTTCCTAGCCTTGCCACACAAGCCTGGAAGGAATAATGTTTTCCCTTTGCTTTGCAGGTGCAGAAACTGTTAGTTTCCCTCCCAGCTTGTGCAGTGCTCCCAGGTGCAGTGCTGGCAGCTAATAAAGGCTCATGCCAGAAATCACCAAATGTAATACTGGGCAAAATGGCTGGGAAAGCTGCCCTGCTTTGTCTCAGTGGTGCAAATTTGGCCTGGATATCTCAGTGGATCTGGTCCTTCAGAGTTTGGGCTTGGAGAAACAAATGCGCTCTGGCACCTCCCCGTGCACAAGTCACCGAAGACGCCAGATTATCCAGCAGGTCACAGGTGCATTTCACACTCCTTTTGTTCTCCGCTGGCAGAAGCGGACGAAATGAATATTTCAGAAGATGGATGTTTTCAGTCCACTGCAGATGCAAAGGGAAATCCTGCAAGAGGCTCGTTGGTAGCAGCTCTGGGAGCGTCTGCTGTGCTCATTCAAGCAGCAGCGTCTCCGGTGTCCTTCAAGGAAACCAGCACGGGCTTGCCTGCAGTTTTAACGCTTGGTTAATTCTCTGACCTTTTAAGCTCTCTCCTCTCTCCACGGCCAGGTCAGCCTGCTTGTATCTGTCCCCGGAGGGAGCAGCCAGAAGCTCACCATCTTTTGCAACAGCGGCGGCCACCACAATAGAAACGACCTTTTCGGAGCATCCTCGCGGCAGCGGCGAGGCTGTTTGCACTTCGCTGAAGAAAACGTCAGGGCCGGCAGCGGGAGCCGTGCCATCCCACCCCGCTTCCTCGCCTCGCACGTAGCTCCCACATCTGACACCTCGTCGTGCCAAGCAGATGAAAAAGTCAGGCAGGTGCACGCTCCTGGGCCGCCGCGGCGCACCATGCGCTGCCCTGCCACGCACGCCGGAGCCGGGGAGGGCAGGGCTCTCTGTGCCTCTCCCCCCTCTCCTGCAGCCAGAGCAGCTCCTGGTATTTATTTATTTTATTTATTTATTTTTTTATTTCGCTTCACCTTCTCAGCAATGAAACCAGAGCAAAGCTTCCTGCGGGCATTTCTGCTGGGGCATTTCTGCGTCATTGCCATCCTCTCGCGGGACATCAGAGGGGTGTCTGCGGGCTGCTGGTGCCAGCCCTGGATGGCTGCAGCGGGGCTGGCGTTGCCTTTTTGCCCCCTCCTTGCTCGCAGGGACAACGAGGCCAGGATGAGGCACTGGGGTGGGCTCATGGTGAGGATCCCCAGGGGAGCTGCGCATCGCCGAGGTCCCTGCTCGGGGGCAGCGCTCTCTTCCCAGGGGTTCCCACACCTCGAGGGGGGACACAACACCCAATTCATGGCTTTTAGCACTAACTTTAGGGCTTGTACAAGCACCTAAATTGTTCTGCAATAATGGTGCCAGCCTGGGAAAGCTGTACGACCTTATGAGAAAGGATAAATAGAGGGAGACCAGGGAGAAGAGCTGTTTGTAGGGGACCCAACCCCAGCTGGGAAGGGGAATAAGCCAAACTCCTTTGTAGGCAGGGGTTGTGCAAGCATTTCAGTGGCAGTTTGCCACCATAATCCTTAGTTGCTACTGGGTAGCAGGGAAGAAGGAGCAGGGAGCAGGTCTCCATGAGCAGCTGGATGAAGGTGGGACACTGGGGTCCTGCCCACGCCCCCAGCCCAGCTCTCCATCGGTGCAAGCCCCCGACAGCGCCCGTGTGCTGAGGGCAGGCTCGTTTTATGACCCCAAAACGCTGCCCAGCAGCACAGCAGGGCCAGGGCCAGGCCATTCCTCAGGTGCCCGAGGCATGAACACAGTCCAGGACCCGAAATAGGAGCCGTGCACACCCCGGCAGGCGCGCACGGAGGCGGTGCTGGAGGCGTGAGAAATGAGCAGCCTGCACGGCCAAAGGGCAGCGCTTGGAAGGGACAAATTTAGCCCTGATGGAGCTGGGGGGAGCTCTGCCAGGAGCTTTGGGTGCTGTGCAGCAGGATCCTGCTCCCGGGGGCTCCTCGCCTGCCTGTGCACCCATCGCGGATCGATAGGGGTGCAGGAGGCAGCTCGGAGAGCTCCTCGCCAAGACCCCCAGGACTCCGGGGGAAAGCAGAGGGCAGCGAGCTTTGGCGTTAATCCACCATGCGGTGGAGACTTTGCTCTGGGATTAGGTGCTTGCACGTGCCTGCCCTGACCCGGGGACACCAGGTCCTTAGGGGAGGAAGGGCTTGGATACAGCAGCAAGGGGCGAAAATTCCCCGCCGCCAAGCCAGGTGCTGGAAAAAGAGAGAACAAAAGTCTTGCAGAAGAGGGTTTGTTGTATTTGCACGGGCTCACAGTGATCCACCGGGGAACTTTTACAGTAACAGGGAGGGGTTTTCCCCTTCTGGTACAACGCAGACATCACCGTGAAAACACGGTTAAAAGGATGGTGGTGACAGCTTTCGTGCCAACGTGTATTAAAAGCCCACGAGCACGGCCCCATCCAGGACAGCACGTGCCTCTGCTGCTCCCTGCTGAGATCCCATCCCGAATAAATAGGTCCCTGGGCTAAGTTATTAGGGACAAATCCTCCTAACACGAAAGTGAACCTGAAACAGAACAAGAACAGCTACAAGACCCAAACCAACACGCGCACACGGAGGAGCACAGAGCTGCCCGTGCCACAGTACCGAAGGCCATCGGCGGCTACAAAATTAAATAGACCTAGAGCTCAGCTACAAAATTAAATAGCCCTACGACTCGGACACATGTACACATTAAATACATCAAACACAATCAAACCTTACATGTAAACTCGGCGGGTTACCCTCCGAAAAACAAATCCTAACAAAACGCTACGGTACAATGCATGGATATTCAAGTACAAAGAGATCCTGGGTTGTTTGGTTTGCAGCAGTGAAAGAACGAAGAAAATCGAGATTTTTTTATGCTACCACGCTCGGCTTGCAGCCTCCTTCGGGAACAAAGGTTAAGAATTTGGAGCCTCGGGTGAAAAAAACATTCGGGTTTGCTGCTGCCCTGTATGTGCTGAAGGATCTGGCTGAGGAGGCTGCAAAGAGATAGCACTGAGACTCTGTCCCCTGTTGTTTGTGTCTGGATCCTGCTGGGGGGCAGAGCGAGCTGCAGGTCTCTGCAGAGTTTTTTTTTCCTTCCCTCCTTGCCCAAATACCCCCAGGCAGCTTCTGGTGTGGGGCCAGCAGTGTGCGGAGGGGTGGGAGGAGAGGACGCGGTCCCGTAGGGGGAACCTAGGGCATCCTTCCTGGGTAAACTCAAGCCACTTTGGTGGCTGATTTTGTGGCAGCCCCTTGCTTTATTCCACCTCCGAGGTGCCAGGCTCTCAGTACTGCAGGTCACGCTATGGTTTGGAGCCAGCACTGTCAGGAAAGGATTTTTTTTTTGGCGTAAAATGGAAAGAACATCCCCAAAGACCCTGGCTTGCTTTCTCCATCTCTGCCAGACAGCTCCGATCTCGCAGGACAACCCCACCTATTGCTACCTCACGTCCTGTGCCGGGCAGGTCCCTTACATCTCCCCAGACCTCAGAGCTCAAGGGGGAAGATTCGGCTTAACAGCAATTCTCAGGATTCATCACAGATCCCCTCCCTTTGCTCCCCACACCCCGCCGGGCTGGGCAGCCCCGGGGGGCCGTTGTGTGCCTGGCCGTGGGACCCCTCCTCAGGCCTGGTAGAAGTGCGGGCTGGGTGTCGGGGAGCCCCGCGGGGTGCTGGGCGCCCTCCCCTCGGCTTCCCACAGGTTGTCGTAGCTGAAGTCGCTCTGGAAGCTCTGCAGCTCGGCGTAGTCGTGGTAGGCAGCGGAGCCGCGGCGCGAGAAGCCCTCGGGCAGGTCGTAAGCACCGCTGCTGTCACCTGCAAGAAGCCAAAGCTGAGCTTGGAGAGCTGCTGAGAGCCCCTCAGCTGCCTGCTCCGTCACCAGCAGGGGTAGGAAAGAGGGAGGATGTGCACGAATCCCCCCGCGTGCCCTCCCAGCCCTGCTCCGAGTGATGCTGGGGGAGCAGAAGGGGCTGCGCATCCCGAGGGTCTCACCTGGTGGCTGCAGCAAGGGGCCGAGGTGTTCCTCCAGCAGGGAGGAGACCTGGAAAGGACAAAAAAAAAAATAAAATATGTGCTGATGGGGATGGTGAAGCCATGCAGTGCCGGGGCACTTCACGCCACCCCTGCTCCCCAGCACCAGGATGAGCCAGGGCTGCTCTCACGACTCACGCCGGCGAGGTAAGGAGCATCAGCAGGAGGCTGGGGAGGTCTCTGCGCCCCCGGCATCTCCCTCCAGTGTCTGCTGGGCAGGGGCTGGGAGGTCTTCGGGCACTGCAGGACCTTAAATAGAACAAATGGCAGAGCTGATGCCTGCCGTGGAGACTGGCTGCTCCCCCCTCCACCCCCAAACCAGCCCTGCTGTGAGCAGATTGTTGCTGCAGACTCAGGCAAAACAAGGTTTTTCTCTCCGCCTCGCAAGTTCTGCGACATTCCTGTGCCAAAAGCCCTCGCTGTGAGAGAAAGAACGGGTGCAGGTCGCGCACAGGGGTGATGGAGGATGGCCAGGGGTGAAGGGAGGAGAGCGAAACCCACGGGCAGCTCAGGGTCAGGGTCAGGAGGAGCCCTGCAGGGGGGAGAGGGGGCTCAGCGATGTGTGGGGCACCAGCCAAAAGGCTGCTAAGGGGTGCACAGAACCAGAAATGTCGCCTCCAACAGGCACCCGGTTGTTCGGGGGGTGTGGATCAGCCTCTGACTCATCTCCAGTTTCTGGAGGCTGGACGACATCTCAGTCTGGGCTTTTGTTTCGTGGGTTCTGGCTCTTCCCGGGGCTGTTGTGACGCTGGCATCGAGCGATAAGACAGGGGAAACCTGTTCCCTCTGGAGGAGAACTGAGCCGTGCCGTGCCCTGCCCTGCCGCGCCGGCCCTGCAGTGCCACATCTGCTCAGGCTCAGGCACACAGCAGGAAAAGAAACGGCCGGGGGCACAAATTCTGGAGCCCAAAAGCTGTGTGTAAAAGGGGAAAGAAAAAGGGGATGGGGGCTGGCCCCTGTGGAAATGGGTTCCCTGCTGCCTTACAGCACCGGTGAGGAAAGCACGAGGCACCGGAGAGAAATGGGCACCAGTTCCCTGGTGGTGCAACCCCTTCCCCAAGCAGGACGGCAGCCCCCAGACCCCACAGCCCCTTACATTGCTCAGCTCCGGGTGCGATGGGGAGGCTGTGGGGTGATGCCATGAGCTGAGAGATGAGTAGGGCTCGCTGTACGCCGCGGGCACGAGCTCGCCGTCAGGGTGCTCGGGGATGAGGCCGCGCGCCGTCCTCTCCGTGTCCTGGCCGCTTCTGCCTTTGGATTTCCTGGCGCTGCCGCCCCTCCGCAGCTCCTGCGAGGGCATCCCGGTGCTTGGCCAGTTGGTGTGGGGCAGGCACTGTGAGGAGAAGTCAAAACGGGCTCTTTTCAACAGCCTTGGGCATGCACCATCACCGCCCTGCTCGGGGTGCCGCAGGCATCGCTCTGCGCTTGGGCACCCCCATGGTCCTGTGGCTGTCTCCGGCCTTTTGCAACCCAGACCTGCAGCCCTTACGCAGAGAATTTAAGAACTGGGGCTCTTTATCAGCCTTTCCCTTATCAGCAGTGACAGAGCTGAGCCAGGACAAACACAGGCTCCAGGCACGGATTTGCAACGCCGCGCCGCGAGTGCAGCCCGCGTGAGCTCAGCCCACCCGGGGAACCTGGACGGATCACTCTGACCCCACAAATGTCCCGGGTTTTGGGGTTTCACTTACATGGAGAGGCTGGGAATAGCCGGGGCTGAGCGGGTCCTCCAGCATCCTGCCCTCCGACAGCAGCACGAAGGACTGTGTGTCGTGGAAGGAGCCGCTGTTCTGGGAGAGGTGCGTCAGGGTGGCCCCTTTCCCTCCGGATGCCCAGGAGTTGGTGCGGCCGTCGGAGGCCAGCGAGCCTCTCCCGCTGCCACCGAGCTGTTGGGGGAGAGAAGGGGAGTGTGTCAGGGCACCCCGAGCATCCCCACAACTTGTGTTGCTCCCTGGGGCTGAGCCGGGGCAGGATGGAGCCGTGGCTCCGTGTTCCAGCCCACCCCGGGGTGCTTGCAGCAGGGAGGTGGGTGCCCGGGCACCATGACCCCATCCCCTAGACACTAGAGCCATGTCCCCTAGTGTCGTGCCTCCACCTCCCTGAAATGTCTCCAGGGCTGGGGGCTCCACCAGCACCCCATCCCAGTGCCCAACTGTCCTCTCCAGGAAGAAATCCTCCACTAAACCTCCCCTGGCACACCTCGAGCCTTCAGGCAGGGCTCTGGAAGCAAATCCTGCTGTGTCACAAGAGTATTCACACGTGGCCAAAGGCAGGATGGGCAGAGCCCCCTGGAAACATCCATCGGGACCCATGCGAACCTGCAGTGCCTCTTACCTGGCCGAGGTGTGGCTGCTTTGATCCCGAAAAGCTCTCTGATCCGGACAGGGAGGAGTCGGCGTTCCGAAACTGGGCTGTTTTCAGGCAGTCCAGCCACTCCCCGTAATCCTCATAGCTGCGGCAGATCACCCGGATCGAATTGATCAGCCGGCCTGCAAAACAGCACCGAGCCCCGCTGGCACTGCAGGTGCGCACAGCGGTTCCTCCAAAAACCCGTGGGCACCCCCCTGCTCCATCCCTCCCCATTATCTCGCGGGCATCCAGAGCAGCACGGGACCTGCAGGAGGATGCTGTGCCTTCGTGGGGCAGGGACAGAGGCAGCCCGAATCCAAACGATGGCACCCGGGTGGCTCAGTTCACCACGGCTGGGTGCCGGGATGCCCACAGCCGCCCAGCGAAACCCAGCCCAAGCTCCGCAGCCGCTGCCGGCACAGCCCTCGGCACGGCGGACACGCACCTTCTATCAAAAAGGAGGTTTTCTCGTTCTCTTCAAAACACACCTGGATGGCGTTGAGCGGCAGCTCGCCCTGGCGGAGAGAGAAGCAGGCTGAGCGCACGCGGGGGCTGCGCGCCCGCCCGAGCAGGCACCACTGGCTCCGCTCCCTCGCACCAAATTTATCCCCCTCCAGGGAAGCCAAGAGGCTTCAGGAGCTGGCAGTGAGGTTCTGCCAGCACAGCTGGGAGCAGGAGGAGAGCCGGGAAGAGGTGCTGGCAGCGAGGGCCGGGCTGGGTTGGAAGGAGCTGGGGGATCTTCACGGGGTAGGGGGAGAAGCCTGGGAAGGCAGCGTGGCTGCACGAGCTGTGGGTGTCCTTACAAAGCCCTCCCCGAGAAGGGAGCTCAGAAAAATGCCTTCCCCTGCTTTCATTTCCCACGCTTTAACAGCTGGCTTCTCCAGAAAATTGTGCAAACGTGCTCCTGAAGAAGGCAGGACGTGCCGGGCTGGGATTTCCAGCCTCGCAGCCAGGAATCCCCCCCCCAACCTGTACCCTGCGAAGCCTCACCAAGGCGGGGCTGAGCCCCGTAAATGCCAGCGGGGGAAACGTGAGCTCCGGGGCTATGGGGCTCAGGTGTGGATGCCACTCTGGTGGCCTGGGGGGGTTTCACTGCACCAAGAGCCACCGATGACAGGTTGGTTCCCTTGGCAGACAGCCTGGCAGAAGGGCCCAGGGTTTGGCAACGCTGAATTAGCATCGGGGTCTCTTTTTTGGGGGCTCCCAGAAGAGCGAGAAGCACCCTGGGCGAGCAGCTGAAACAGATTTTGTGCTGGACACCGCTCACCGATGAGCTCCCTGCTTTATTTCTCATTTCTCTCCCTTTCTGTGAGCTGAGTGGGACATTGTCCCTTTGTTCCTGCAGCCCCTGCTCCCCTTCCATGGTCACCGTGCCCTTGCTGCTGGCAATGGCCCTGGGACAATTTTGGCCAGGATGGCACACGGGGGACTGCGCAGTGCCCAAAACCCGAGTGCACACCTCACCATGCCCCCTACCAAGCAAAGCCCTGTCACCGAACCTAAGGTGCAGCAGCTTGGGATCCATTTTCCCTGAGTTCTCCAGCTGCAAAAATCAGGTTTCTGGCAAAAAAAAAAAAAAACTCATCACGCCCTCACTGTCCCCACTGTGCCCTGCAGGTGTCGGGAACCTGTGCGGGCGGCTGCCTCGCTGCAGTCCCCTGGGGGCACACGCAGCTCCTGCAGCGTTTCTCCTGCACAGCCAAGCAATTTGCTGGCCAAGCAGAGCCAGGAGGATGAAGTGGGAGGGAAAGCTCCGCGCCGTGACTCAGTTTCCCCTGCTGCTGTCAGAGGTGGACTTTGATGCTTCGGCTCACACGGGTGCCGCGCATGGGTGGGGGCTGGAGGAGCTGGCGCGGGGCAGGCACAGAGCATCCCTTGCAAACAGCATGCACGCTGCCTGTGCAGCCCCTCCAGCCTTTTGGGGGCACGCCCCCAATCCTATAAAGCCCCCCTGTGCCCCTCAACACCTTGCCCGGGGCATTTTCCCACCAGCGGTTCTCCAGAACCGGCTGCTTGGGGTCAGCCCCGTGCGCACCAGCTCCTGCCCAAAACCGGAGAACAAAAGGGCCGGGCTCTTCCCTGGCAAACCAGAGCCAGGGCTCGGCGTTTGGTCGTGGGGAAGGAAGGGAAGCCGGCTCGCAGGAGCCCTGGGAGAAGGCTGCTGTGCCCCGACACGCCCGTGGAAAAGCCGGTTGGTGCTGCAGGGAGCCGGCCGTGAGTCAGCCGCGCAGCCCTGCCCTCGGCACCGCTAGCGAGGCGCCCGCGGACCCACGCTCCGGCACCGTGGGAAGGCAGCGTTGCGTGGCCGGGGAAGACAAATCTGGTGTAAGGTTTCAAAAGGGATGAGTTAATCCGGGAGCCCAGCCCAGGGCCCCCCTTGCGCCGTGCCCCGTTCCCAGGAGCTGCAAACCACGCGTTCCCGAAAGCAGGCGCAGTCGGAGGCGTGTCGCGGGAGCCACCCGCTGCTGGAAAACACCCGGGGTGGCTGAGAGAGGAGAGCTTGTGATGGTTTGCATCCCTCCTCGTGCCCCTTCCCACTGTGGGCACAGCCTCCTGCAGCCAGCGGGATGCTCCGTGCAGGTCTTCCCGCTTGTATTACAAGCAGCCTGCAGCACTCAGGGCAGCGGCACGGGCAGGGGGAAAAAGCACGAAGGACCCCCGCGGGTTCACGCTGAAATTCGCAAGCCCTCCACCTCCACAGGGCTTCCTCATCCCTGGTCTCTGTCTCCTGTCTCAGCAGCTAACGAGGACACCTCTGAGCTCAGCACCTCCACGTCCCGGTGCCGCTGCACCTGCTGGTTGGGCAGTGCAAAGCTTGTCTCGGCACAAGAAAACAGGGTCGGGGAGCACCGGGCTGGTTAACAGCCATCCCAGCCGTGTCTAGGATGAATTCTGGCAAGGGATTTTAAGGGCTCACACTTCAGGCCACGCAGATGCAGCTCCCGTGCTCCTTGCTCTCAAGCAGTGCCGCAGAAAGGGGCTCGGGAAGCCGCCGGCACGGCCGCCCAGGAGCACACCAACCTCCTCCTCCCAGAGCCTTGGCAGCCAGCTCCTTCCCCCCGGGGTTTTTGTAGGAGGGCAAGGTGTTTCTCATGGGAAGATGGCTTGCAACATCCCTCTGCCTGCTCGCCTGCCAGCTGGCAAGGGAGCAGCGAGGAGGGAGAGCCCCTGCCAAGCCGGGGAGCGCAGGGAAAGGCAGGTGGAGGGGAACAAAGAGCTGGGGCCGCGCTGGAATAGCCACGGTGGGCTGGGGAGGGAGGGAGAAGAGGCTTGCAGGTGAACTGACCTTGAAGTAGAAGCTGTTGTGCTCTTCGGACACGATCACCAGGGTGGAAGGGTAAAGCACCAGCAGGCGGTCGTGCTGCTCCTTGGAAAAGCAAAGAGGAGGGAGGCTCAGCCCCGGGGACAGAGCCCAGCTGCTGCCAGACCACAGCCTCCAGCTGCCACCCCGGCCTCCAAACGCTCATTGCGCACACGTGCCACCCCCTGGCACCGCAGCGGGGCCGGAGGAGCGGTGACAAACCTTGTCCCATTTATTGGGACCGGGGTGAAAGGAGCCCTCGGGGACCCCCTGGCGCAGGGCTCTGCTGACCCGAGGCTGTGTCCTACCTGGAAAGGCAAGTGCTGAAGCTTCACTTTGGAAGCACAGATGACGTTGCCGAGGGATTCCCGCTGGGTCCCTCTCCAATCCTGGACAGGCATGTTCTGCACGGACCACCGCAGCTCCTCCTTCCCCATGGAGCTCTGCTGCCAGTCATCCTGGGGACGGGAGCAGGGCTGAGCAGCAGGGCAGTGCGTCCCCCCCCTAAGCGCTTAGCCGGCACAGGGCCCATGGCAGGACACTTCTCAAGCAGGGCGGAGGCAGGAAAGAGCAAATAAACCTGTGCAGGAGGCAGCTTTCCAGCCTAGCATCATCTGCACGTTGGGGGAATTCAGAGGGGAATATCCAGACAGAGGCAGGGGGGGAGGAGGACACCCCCTAAAGCTTGGAAGAGAAGGCAAGCCTCTCGAATCTGGTCCTGTTTGCTAGACCCCGCTCCCAGCCTCCTCCTCCAGAAACATTTTGCAAGCTCGGGACATTTGCACCAGCAGCCAGCTGGGTGAGAATTCCTCCAAAGCTGCCCCAAACCTCGTGGTGTGGCACCCCTGGGTGGCAGGGCTCCCTTTTGGCACCCGCACCCCGCCAGACCCCACGTGCCACCCGGAGGGGCAGCTCCTGGCTGCTGCAGGGAAGCAGCCAGCCCAGAGAACCGGGGCTCAGGCCAGGATTAAACCCCACATCTCCACCCAGCATTTGGAAATCGCAGCGAGCACAGCAGGGAGCACTTGGAAATGGAGCCAGAGCTCCGCTGCCTTTTCGCCCCCTGCCCTCTGCTCACACTCTCCGGGCTGGAGGAACCCTGAGCCAAAAAGGAGGATGGAAAAAAGGGCTGGAAAATGCTGAAAGCGGCCGGTTGGAGGGGTTGTGCCCCCCTAACACAGTTTCACCAGCCCAAGACGCTCACCTGAGGGAGGAAGGGCAAGCCCAGGCTCCCTCCGTTCAGCTGGATCTGTTTCTCCAGGTGATAAAGCCACTGCTTCAGCTCTGACTCAGTTGGGCAGAAGACGATAAGGGGATTCAGCAAAGGACCTGGGAGAAATGAGATGAGACGAGCAGATAAGGGCACGAGCATCACAGGGCAATCAGCTGGCCGGGGCTGTCCTGGCTCAGCACATCACAGCCCGGGACATTGCTCTCTGGCCACCCAGCTCCAGCCCATGCCGTCACCGCCTCCGTCACGTTTCCTGGCAAGGGACGGGCTGCTGGGAAGCTCTCAGGAGGCAACTCCACCAGCGCCTTCAGCTCGCGCGGTCACCTCTAGCTCTGGCCGCCCTTTTTCAGTCCCAAACCAAGCCAGGAGCAAAAGTCCAAGAGTCCAAAAGTCATGGCTGAGAGCAGCAGGCAGCTTTTAACTCTGCAAGCCCCCGTGGGCTAGCGGAAAGCATCGGTGACGCCACGGCGAACCAGCCTGGTGCTCTTGGTTTCGCTTCGGCTGCAAACCCATGGAGCAGCAGCAGCTTCCCAAAGTGTTTATTTACTGCCTCACCAGATAGGGCCTGTGCCAAACGAGCTGAAGCAGCTCTCGGACGTGGCCCGGGAAGGGGGAACAGCCCTACACCTTGCTGGGTTTAACGTCTCCAGATGGCTTGCCCTCCGTAGCACAAGCCCCAGCCTCACACACCCCCTGCTACTCACTGCAGAGACAACCTAATGACGTTAATAATCACTTCTGGCACGCTGCAGAATGGATGTTGTGATTAATAATTTACCCGTGGTCTTACTTTAAAGCCATATTCGGTGCATGCTTCCTATGAGCTGGATTCATGGGGCTTGGAGGTGCTCAGATAACGAGCGCTCGGCATAAACACGGTACTTTGCCCTCCTGTGGAGCGCCTGTCATCTCGCAATTCCCGCATTATCTAGCGGTTAATTAAGACTTTGAGACACCTCTGTCTGTCCGGAAACGCACTAACAAAAACAGAGAGGTGGGGAAGCTGAGGCAGCTGAACCACCCGTGAGCCACCGCGCTCAGCCCTATCGCAGCGCTTTGGTGACACGCAGCCCTGGGCATCCATGTGCCCATCAACCCGCGTGACTCTGGGCTTCTCCTTTTCCCCTGCCTTGATTTCCCTGCCCTTGCAGCGGAGATAAAGAGATTCCCTACCCTGTGCAGGGCAGCTGGGAGGGTGTGTACGTGACAACGTTATCCAGATGTTCAGGAAGCTCCGAGCCCTTCCCGGAGCACCCAAACCATCGCAGATGTTTTTTTTTTTTTTTTTTTTTCAGGGAAAAAACACATCAGTTGTTTTTTTTTTCCCAGCAGGAATTTTTCCCAGCATGGCACTGCTTGCCCTGCCACATCCAACAGGGTGCTAAGGGGGGGGAAAAAGGAGAAGAGGAACTCCAGCAGCACAGCCTGTGGCAGCGCCGTGACGCAGAGGGGCTGAGCAACCTGTGCCGGCCCTCGTGCGCCCTTCGTCTGCCCCGCGCTTCCCCTTTCCGTGGGAAGGCTCCCAGGGGAACGTCGGGGTTAATGAAGCCACTTCCCTGCATGGCTGCAGCCTGTTCCCACCCTGGAGCCAGCAAAAAGCTGCTGCAGCATCCGCAGCTGGGGCAGGGGCAAAGGGATGCTCTGGAGGCTGGAGCAGCCAAGGTGCCGGCATCAGCAGCGACAGTGCTGGCACCTTCCAAGGCTCCGAGCTGCCCAGAAAACACAGTTCCTGGGGGAAATCCACAGGATTTCACAAGAGGATGGGCTCGTGTCTTCTGTCGCCAAGTCATGGGACAAAAGACTCCCACCCTGAAGCCACACACCAGGCTCTGCTCCTGCTGCGCCTTGGTTTCTCCCTCTCCAGCGGAGAAATAAAGCTGCTCCGCTGATCTCATGGGATTCCTACACACCGCTGCCTCCCCGGCCTCTCCTCATCACTATTTCCTAACCACCTCCCTCTGCCAGAAGAGCCTCGGTTTGTTCTTCCCCTGAGCAGGACCCAAACCCAGCACAGCTCGGGGCGATTTTCCACCCAGCCGCGCTCACCCGCGTTTCAGCGCGATCCGAGCGCGTCCGCCCAGCCCTGTGCAGAGATTTCCTTCGTCTTTTCGGCTGCCAAAAAGGGTTCGAGAGCCCTGCCCCACGCAGCTCAATGATGCAACAACCCGGCAGTCCTTAAAACCAGTGGGTCATTTTTCCCAGCTCCTTTTTATATGTTATTTTTGTTTGGTTGAGTGGCACAGGGCATGCATGAGCTTCCTTGGCTCTGTCTTTGCAGGGTGAGCCACTTATTTCTGTGCCCCTCCTAGGGGCTTGGGGCTGCTGCAGCTCTGTAAGGACTTCACCGGCCGCGCTGCAGCAGGTCGATATCCCAGGAAATGTTTTATAAAGCAAGATCTCACCGAGAAAAGTCTAAAAACTCATGGAGGTGGGGGTGCTGCTGGGGGAGAGTCAAAGAAATGATGCTGTGCCCTGGTGGCACCCGCCTGGTGTTGCTGGTGGAGCCATCCACCTCTCAGTACTTCTCCAATTTGTGTTCAAATTTACACCAGGATGCTCAGCTCCTGCAGGACCCATCACCAGGTGCCCCATCAGCCCATCCTCTGCGCTCCCACCCAGCCCCATTCCCGGCCTGCATCCCTGGGCATCTGTGGCCGGGAATTTTGGAGCCGTGGGGAGGTGGGAGGACGAGCATCACCTCCCTGCCTCCTCTCCCCGTGTGTTTTCCTCCGGGATTAGGTCAGAGGGGGACAAAGAGCAGGCAGCTGTGACTAATGCACCCTTTGCTCCCCTCCCGAAGCGCGCACGCGGAGGCACCGACCTGTGATGCGGAAGGCGTGATCCTCCTGCCCCGGGCTCTTCCCAGCCTCGATTTCACACACGTTCAGCTCTTTCAAAGGCAGCAGTCCCTGCACGAGAAGGATGCACCATTATCTTGGGGGACAGGTGATGAACACGCCTTTATCTTGGGGACTGGGAGCCCCAGCCCCAGTGTCCACGGCAGAAACCTGGAAATATTTGGGGTGTCCACTGCCCTGCTGGCCAGAAGCTTTCTGTAGGCTTCAAATCTTTTGGTTTGAAGAGAGGACTCAACAAAACAATGCCGATTTAGCAAAGAAAACCAGATGGAAATGCCCATAAAGCCAAATTGGGCTGCTGGGTTCCTGCAACGAGGCACGGGGACGGATGACAAGTTTGTGCTCCCTGTCGTGGGCTCCCTGAACAAGGGCTGTAAAGGATGCAAATTGCCCTAATGTCTAGGGGCCACTGCTGGCACATTAATTCCTTTTTAATTCCTTTCAAATTAATAATCCGAGGGGCTGCTTATAAAGCAGACAGGGGATTTGGTGATGTTGTTTATATTCTGACATGTGTCTTTTCGGCTGAAGCCTGGCTTGCCGGCTGACTCAAGAGACTGCACTGTCACGTTGCGTTAACCTCCAGTGACCGGGAAGACAATAAATCATTTCTAAAAGGGACGAATTTTCCGAACATCCCCAAAACAGCAGCGCTCAGTCGCAGACACTCACTCCCATGGAGGGAGAGCGCGGTCAGGCTTTGCTCGGCTGTGATTTTTTGGCAGAACAGCCTTGGCTTGGAATTCACCAGGTGAAAAGCTTGCTCAGTGGTGGCCAGCACAGCCCCAGGAGCGGGGTTTCCCTCTCCTGTCCCGTCCTGTCCTGTCCTCCCAGTGCCCCCAGTTTGGCTGTGCCGCCCTACCTGGTAGGTGAGCCCGTTGAAGCCCATGGACTGGAAGTACAGGTAAGACTGGAACAGCTCCAGGTAGCAGTCGTTCACCTCCTGCAGAAAATACAAACATTTTGGGGGAGCTCTGACGGACACAAGCCATAGCTGGAGGAGGTCCCCATGGGTCCCGTTGCCCAAAATTGCTCGTCACTTCCCAGCCCTGCAGGGCCCCTCCGAGCCCGCAGGCACGTGCCGTGATTTACCTGGCAGTGCTGAAGCTTTAGCTTGACCTTGGAGTAATAGATGATTTTCCCCAGGTTCCTGACAACTGTTTTCCTCCTTCCCTTCTTGAACAAGCTGGGGAACCTCTGGTCCAGGTTTTCTTTTTGGTTTTCTTGGTTCTGGAAGTGCTGTGGGAAGGATTCAGGAGAAACAAATCAGAGGTGGGAGGGAGGGATGGAGGAGATGTTCCCAGCGTGACCCATCCTCCAAAAGGTGCCCTGGGAGGGTGCCCAGCCCCTGCTGTTTGTTGCTGGGTCTCCATGCCAGCGTGCTGGCTGCGGGTGCTGCTGGCAGGCCTGGGGAGCTGGGGAGCTAAAAGGAGGCTTTATGGGGTGGGAAAGAGGGGGCGCAGAAGCACATCCTAAATCCAGGGTCACCACATCTGGACCCCTGCCATCCGAATTAAATTCACTGGAGCAAGGATCGACCTGGGCTCAGCAAACACAGTCTGCCTCCCCCACGGGGAGTTTCTCTTATTTCCCGAGCCCTGGTTCTATGGAAATCCCTCCCTTGTGCAATGACACCGACCCCACACCCCTATTGCACTGAAAAGCCCCTGGGGTATTGCACCAAGCCCGGGGGTGAAAACTCTCCCTGCAGTTCCTCTGGGAATGCTCTTTTTGGTTTGATTTTTCCCAGAGCCTGGTTGACTATTTGGGGTGAAGGAGGGGCTGTGTCTCAGCAAGACCACACAGTCCCCATAAATCCACACCCTGCACGCACATCCGAGACTGAAATATCAGTCTTAGGCACGCCACGGACTCTGGGATACTAATTCCAGAGAAAAAAGAGAAAGGCAGGTGGGAGATGCAAACTTTCCCTGGCTACAGACCCTGGGGGGACCCCGCTTTGCTCGTTGCAGGCTGGCTTTTGTCCCGTGCCAGAGGGCTGTGGCGGTGGCATGTGGCACCCCCCTGGTTGCAGCAGCATTTCCAGGAACTAGCAGGGAGCCAGGGCGCACGGGGATGGGGTGACAGCTCTCACCCTGCTCAGCCCTCGCTCCCCCTGAGCGAGACAGCTGCCCGAGCCCCGTGATGGATGGCGAGCCAGCAGCGCGCACCGGGTCCGTGCTGGGGCCCCCGTGACTCAGCCCTGGGGAATGGCATTAACCCCTCTCCTCACCCATCACCCTGCCCGTCTCCGGTGCTTCTCCGCTCCCAGGAGCCTTCCACCCGCAAGGACTGGAGCTCCTGCTGCGCCCTCGTGGATTTAGGTGGCTTTTTGGGGACGTGGGCTGAGCCTTTCCCTGCGCCGCGTCTCCCTCTGGCTCGTTCCACGCGGGACCCGTGCACATGCACCCGGATCCTCCCCTGGAGGGAGGAACCTGCCGGCTGCCAATTAACGCTCTCACCGAGAGGCAATTAAGCATAGGAAATGATTGCCTTGGTGCTACGAGCTGCTGCCAGCACCCAGAGAGGCTGGGGGCATGGATAACACAGCCTGGCAGTGGGGTGAGGCGGGGTGCAGGACTGAAAGCACCTCCACATCCCATCTTCAGTGGGGATGCGATGCCCCGATGGGGACAATTCCACCAAAGTAGGGCACGGGCAGTGCAACATGAACAAAAGCAGCCTGTAGATAAATTTGGGGCCAGCTTCAGCTCCCCAGCTGCTCCCTCCTGGCTTCGGAGCTGCGGCGAGGCAGACGGCGCCGTTTGGGCACAGCCCAGCTGCTCGCCCGGCCAGGGTCAAAGGGGGAGCAGGATTTTTCTCTCTTGAGAAAGATGTAATTGAGAAGCCTTTCAAGCGCCAGCGGTCTTATCATTCCTCATCAGGTATTGCAGGAAGAAGTGGGACTGTTCTGGTCAATTTTTTACCAGGCAGGGCTCTCCTGGACTTCTCTAACCCGTGGTTTTTTTCCCCGGGGTGCCCCTGCGGAACCCAAACCCAGCTCAGCATTTGAGGAGGCACCAGGGGCGCTGCCCCCAGCTTTCCACAGGTCCTTGGACACCTCCAAACCCAGCAGCTGGAGCAGGTCCTCAGCCAAGATCCGTGGAGAACAGGTCCCCGTTGGGCACAGCGGCGCTTTGGAGGCGTTTGCTGTGCAAAAAAGACATCACAACCACGGGCTCTGCTGCTCCTGCCAGGGACCCGTGGCTTGGCCAGCCCCTGGGCTGGGCTCAGCCCCTGTTTGATGCCCTTTCCCACAAGCTCCCGATGCTCTGCCCGGGTCCAAAGGCAGTTTCCAGGCTGCGTGAACCCCGGCCCTGCAGAAGGCAGACACCTCGGACGTCCCCGGGTGTCCCACTGGGGGACAGGTTTACAGCCCGCACCCAGCCATCCCCTAAAAAAGCAGCACTGGCAACCCCACCATGACCTTGTACAGCCAAAAATAAAGGAAATAACAATCAGAAGCCCTCCTCTGGCTGGTTTGTACTGGGGGCAAACCCTCTCCCTGCCCAATGAGCGCATTTTGGGGTGGCTCAGCGGTCCCCTTGTGCTGCCGGCACTACAGATCCCTGGAAATCTGATTTTTCTTGGGGTTTGGCGACGCAGCAGCGTGACCACCCCGACACATCCTCACTCCCCACCTCCATCCCCGCTGTCTCATCCCGCAGGTAGAGCCGGTTGCTGATTAACCTGCCCCAGCCCCTGCAGCCCCCGGTGACTCCCCGCTGAATCACCCAGCCAGGAAGGGCTCAGCCTCGCAGGGCTGCAGCCCCGGGGCACCAAAAGCTGCTGCCGGATGATAAAACAGTCAGAGGAGAAATGCTGCTCTCCTGCTGCGTCCTCCCATCCTGGTTTTAAGTAGGGGAAAGTGGGAAGTAAGGCTCTGGGTGGGAGCAGGGGGGCTGGCTTGGTGTGCCGGGGGCACTATCCACGGTGGGATCATGGGGACAGGTTTTTGGGGTGTTTCTTGCCCAAGAAACTTCTTGCCCTGAGATGGGGATGTCCATGCTGATGGCTCTGCTCGCCCTAAAACCTCGCAGCACCCGGTCACCTCCTGCTCTCTGCTGCTTTTTTCATTTTTTTTCCTTGAAAAAAACGAGGGTGGGAAAAGGGCTAAACCGTGGCTTTCCCCCGACCCCACAAGATGCTTGCGGCTGGGCAGGGAGCGGGGATCCCAGCTGCCCCCTGGTTTCCCCTTCCCCATACCCACACGGGGGGGTGGGCACATGCCCAGGACCGCTCCATCCATGGCCCTGGGCGACCCCAAAAGCCAAGCGAACGCATCGGGGCTCATCGGTGCGCCCCTGCGTGCCCCGAGCGGGGCTGGGAAGCGGGCCATATGGCCACAGGGCTGCTACGTGCCCGGGGCAGACCTGCCCTTCCTGATTATCTTCCCAAGGCTCCCCGCGTGCGCGCTGCCTGCTCCGTCTCATTCCAGCGTGGGAATGAATCACCTCCGAGCGCTCGCTCTC
The DNA here is from genome assembly GCF_047663525.1 of Anas platyrhynchos. Taxonomy (NCBI): domain Eukaryota; kingdom Metazoa; phylum Chordata; class Aves; order Anseriformes; family Anatidae; genus Anas; species Anas platyrhynchos. The sequence goes on along the minus strand of NC_092608.1, from coordinate 2,910,216 downwards.
CTTTTCCCTTCCTCCACGGGGCGACCCAGCAACAAAGAACCACAAAAAGAGAGGAGCAAGGGGGTTGGGGGACGTTCCCACCGCGCTGCCTGCCTCGCCCTCCGCACCCCACAACCAGCACGTGAATTTTTGGGGCACGGCGGCTCCCCTCGAGCCCTCTTTAGGGACCCGGAGCTGTCGGTGATGCTGCTGGGAGAGGCGGGGGGCTCAGCCCCAGGGTGGTGGGTGGGAGACCAAACCTGCTGGCACCCCGTTTCGGGGCCCTTTTTGCACACATCTGGCCTTGGGATGGGTGGGAATAAACCCTGGGGAGGGGGCAGGATGCGTTGCTACTTGCCTTTCCCGGGATGTACTGCAGGATTTTGTCTGCGGTCGTATCTCGCTCCCCACCTCCGTCTATCCCGAAAAAGCTGGGCAGCTTTTTCTTGCCATTTTGCCTGCAGAGGGGAGGGGAAAAAAAAAAAAAGAAAAACTGAAACAAGACAGGCATGTAAACACCGAGCGAGGCCGATGCGGAGTGAATTCTTATTTCTTCCCAGAAATAAGGAAGTCGGAACGCTAAGTAAGCAATTTGTCATGGGCTTTCTAATCATCCCAGCCCTTTAATGGGCTGATAACCAGCCTGGGACGGTTGTAATGGGGTTTGTGCTGCACCTGTTGGTGTTTGGGTTTCGTTTCGGTTTGTTGTTGTTGTTTTTCTTTTTTTTTTTATCATTTCTTCCCATAGTCAGATGATCAGCTGGGCTCCTCCAAGCCTCCAAAGGGGTAGGGGAGGATGTTCTGCTCCGAAGGCAGAGGCCAAATCCAGCCAGGTTTTACTGGGAGCTCTCTGCTTTTCCTCTCCCTTTCCTTCTGCCCCCAGCTCTTCCCGATGCGCACACCAGTAAGGAGCTGGTTTGGAAGCACTGGGGCTGCCCAGCAGCTTTCCTCGCCTCCCATCTCCTTGGGAAGCCAGGACCGGTGTCAGCCCTCGGGGTCCCAATTCCCCAACCCTTCTCCCGTGGACTCCCACAGCCCAGATCCTGGTTTAGGGCAGCCCCGAGACCCAGGACCGGTGGCAGTGTCTCCTCCCGGGCTCTATTTTGGGACTGTGGTACCCGAGTGCTGTCCCGGGCACCCGACACCAAACCCCGAGAGGATTTCGCAGGCATTTTCTTCCTCTGGGGGTACAGGCAGGGGTCTGACTGAAGGGGCAGGGTGCTGGGATTCGGGGCTGGCTGAAATTAAAGGGATGTGAATGCTGCTTTTCCACCCCACAGCAGCTCTGGGTGTCACGTATAAAGAGCTGTGGGTGAAGAGGAGGAACGCCAGGCACTTCACCCCGCATCTGCCCCACAGGGGGGAGTTTCCAATTTTTCAACCCAAAATGACCCAAATCAGGTTTTTCCTCAGGGCAGCCTTGCCGGGATCCCCCGGTACAGCCCCATAATAACCTCCCAGGGGCTGGCAGCCAGTCGGTCACGTTTGGCACCGCCGGCACCACTCGGAGCCCCGCAGGAGCCCTCCTTCACCGAGCCTGCCAGCAGCTCCTGGGCACCCCGTCCCGCGTGGAGGCTTGAAAAAACCGTCCCCAATAAAACCGAGCGTACTCACTCTTTCTTCAGTGAAGGTTTCCTTCTGAACGAGTGCCTGAACCTCCCAGGTGCCTGGGGAACACAAGTTATGTTCCCCATGCCGGCGGGAGGGAGCAGCTGGGAGCAGCGAGCGGGTGCGCGGAGCCGGGGCGCTCGGTGCGGTGTGTCACGCAGCCATTCCCCGCTTCCGTCTGCAGTGACTCTTGTGGGTGTGAGCTGCGAGCAAACAGACTTTTGGCCAAGGTTTCTCAGCTGCTCCGCTTCTCCTCCCTCCCCGCGTGGGGCCGGGACGCGCTGCGTGCCGCGGGGAGGGGCTGGGTGCCGGCTCCAGAGCCACGGCCCCCGTGCGCACCGCGGCACCCGCAGGGATGGATGCCCTGGCACGCACCTAGGGTGCATGGGGAGACCACAGATCGGCAGGCAGGACGAGGCTGGAGCCCCTAAAGAACTCCTTGGGAACGTTTTTCCTAAAGGGAATAAATCACTGCTTGGCTGGGAAAAAAAAAAAAAAAAAAGAAAAAGGGAGCAGGAAGAATATGTTGGCGATTATTGCTTAAGGTGTTTGGGACAGTTGTGTGAGCTGGAAAGGAGCAGCCTGGGTTAGATTTGAAGTGAAACAAATGGTAGAAAAATACAATAATAGACTCAAAGTATAACTAACGGCAGAAAGAGAAATAAATATGGGAAAGCCAATGTATATATTGAAGTTACACACACGTTAAAAGGTAGAAATTATGGAAAATTGGCAACGGAAGCAAATCCCAAACGGAGACGTGTATGATAAGCAAAACTCCAGGGTTACTTTTAGAAGAAACACTTCAAAAGAATCCAGACAGAGCTTCCTGACAGTGGTGTGAGCCCCTTGCTGCGTGGAAGTGGTAATGGTAATAGTGAGCCGTGAATGGGAGTGCACGAGGTAGACGCAGAATAAATATTTCTGTTCCAGGGATTGAGGAAAGCCAGGCAGCGCGGTCAGAGCAAGTGATGAAACCCTTTTCCTTCCCTGGAGCTGCAGGTGGGTGTGAAAAGGCAAGCACAAAACACGCAGGGAATTCACAGGTGAGTTTTGCAAGCCCTGAGCAGGAAAGGTTTGGGATCGCCGCTGTCTGATTGCAGCGTGGATCCTGCAGGACCACGGCACCGGCCAGGAGTGGGAGAAGCCCATGGGGACAGCAGTCTCGGGGGGTAAAGGTGCCCGATCCCGTAATTATGGGCTTGTCAGGGGGCAGTTTTGTCTCCCCACTGCTCCAAGGGCCAGCCCAGCAGTTCTGTCTTGTTGTAGGGAACAGCCCTGAAGCAAGCAGCTGGCAAGGAAGGGAAAAGAAACAACACTGGGGCAGAGAAGTGGGACAAGGTTAACCCCAAAGAGAGCGCATTTTTAAAAAAAGCTCATTTCTGGCTGGAGCAGCTCCCAGACTGGGAGATCCTGGGACAAGAGGTTTACAAAACAGGCCGAGGATGTTTTCTTAGAGCTGCCTGAGTCTCCTGGGGTTTGCTAGGTGAAAACCTCGCAGACGCACCGGGCTTGTCGGGCTCTGCATCTGCCCCGTCTGGGAGCCGGAGGAGCCCTGCGGGGCCGAAGGCAGCGCAGCCCCACGGAGCCGGTCCTACAGCCAGGCGGCAGCAGCCCGGGGAGGCTGCTGATAACAGACATGCCATAAAACCTGTCAAAGGCCTCCACACGGCTGGCTTTCAAAACAGCCTCTGCCTTGCAGAGTTCATTAACCCTTCACGGCTGGGCAAAGCAGCCGGGCATCTCTTTGGGGTCCCCTGACAGAAAACTCCGATGTTTTAGGCAGGGGCACTTCTGCAAGTTGTTTTCCCTCTCCAACAGCAAAGCCCTGTCCCGGAGCCTGCTGGCAGCCTCCCAAAATCACAGCCAGCAGCAACAACTGGTGTTTTTTTTCAGGGGAAAAAATACGATTCCTCCTAAGAGCCGTGCCTAACGCGATCGGCGCTGTGACCAGCAACGTGCTGTTCCCCCGGCGTGTTTGCTCGAAATAAAACCTCACAGCTCCAAACCTTCCAGCTCCAAACCTAACAGCTCCAAACCTTACAGCTGAAAACCTTACAGCTGAAAACCTTACAGCTCTAAACCTCACAGCTCCAAACCTTCCAGCTCCAAACCTTCCAGCTGCCCCCCTCCTGCTGCCCTCACCATCCTGCCGGGCGCACGGGGGCCGGCGGCTCCCCAAATTTCCGGAGCTCTGCTCCCAGGAGGGGCAGAAACAGACGGGCTGCAGCTTTTTGCAGCACAGCCGTTATTTATAGAAGCCCAGCAGTGAGCCTAGAGAGCGGTGAGGAGGAGGGCAGGGCAGCAGCCAGGCGTGCTGCGGCTGCTGTGCACCGTCGGGGCTTTGCTGCAGGGGTGGGATGGTGCACGCCTGGGAAAATTCCCCTCCGGGCCCCCGCGGGATGTGGTTACCCCTTGCCACGCAGCTTCTCCTTGCCCTTTTCACCCTCCCCATGAAATGGGTTTGGCATTTTCCCCCCTCTAGCCAGCAGTGAGTGGCAGCAGCTCGTGGAGGCAGATCTGAGCTTTCCCTGCCGCCCCCCTGCATGGGGCCAGGCAGCAGCTCCTGCCCCCGGGCAGGACAGCTGGAGGTAAGGGAGGGATGGCTCTGGGCTGGTTCTCATTTCCACTGCAGGGGAAAGCTGTCAGCAGAGCTGGAGATCGGGACTCCTGGGGAGCCCCAAGTGGAATTTCAAGGCAGAAAGAGGCGTAAATCAGCCTGTCTTAAAGCCCCCGTGGCTCGGGGTGGGCTTTTCCCAGTGGGCTCCAGCACCACCAGCAGCTTCGCCTTGGTTTTGCTCTGGGGAGGACGTTCCCAGCCCCTCTGCACGGGGCAATGCTGCCCGTCTCTGTGTTAGCAGGGCCAGGGAAGCGAGAAGAAAGGCTGCAGAAGACAGGATCCTGTATTCAAGAAAACATCTTTATTGTCCACGTTGGCTCGTATTGCTTGGATCCCCTCCCCGGTCCCCCGTAGTGCAAAAAATTCCAAGAAACAGAGTTCCACATAAATAAGTCGGATAACTTACAGAGAAATCAAAGTGACGACGGGTTGACATGGCTAGACGGGGGCTGCCCACCGGGATGGCCAAGCAAACCCCTGCCCCGTGTGGGGTCGGGGCTCTGCCCACCCTGGCCATCCCCCTGCAACCCTCGGCGGGGTCGGTGGGCGAAGCACATCGCCGCACCCAGCCCGCAGCCGCCCCTCAGCCGGGGGGAAACTCACGTGGGAAAGGGCACGAGGGATATTTGGGGCGAGACACCACTGAACTAACACTGGCAGAGGGTCGGGACAGGTTCTCCTCCCCGCTCGGACAGGGTACAACGCACAGACGGACACACAGACAGACGCACAGCCCCGCCGAGGCGAGGGGCGTGCAGCACCAGTTCCAGCCCCGGGATCGCCCCGGGGCAGATGCTGACACCTCGTGTCCACACAGTGTGGGGTTGGGGTGCTCTGGGGAACGATTTCGCCCTTTCCTTCCTCCGTTTCCCATTTGGGAAAAGCCGTGAGCACCTGCATAGTTAGGATGTCAGACACGACGGGCTCCCTCCTCCCCGGGATATTGCTCAGGACCCAGCCGGAGGGTGGCAGGAGTCCCACTGCCCCTTCCCCTGACCCTCAGGAGGCAGGGCAGCGTTGCACCCCTTTTCTAGAGTAAATTGCTAAGGATTGCAGCTCCCCTTCTCCCGTTCCTTCCACTGGCCTCAGCGTCCCAGCACCAGCCCCTTTCTGCGAGCAGATCCTCCTGTACAGGGGACCCTAAAGCCCAGGGCACCTTGGATGCGCAAAAGACTAAAATCCTGATGTTGCTGACAGGAACGGGAAGAAAAGGATCGAGACCTCTCTCACGCACACACTCACACACACAGCAACGTGGATTTCACAAATTCATCCTTACTGCACACACGGCAGGCGAGTGCCTCCACTTTTGGCAGCCCCAGTGCCGCGCTGACCAAGAGGCAACCTGCGAGAGCCTCCTGGCCACTTGCAGGGTGTAAATCTGCAGGATGGGGAGAGCTGCTGAGCTGGGGCCGGCTCCAGCAGAGCCTGGGGAAGTGGCAGGGGAACAAAAGGCAGATTTCAAGTCAGTTCTGGGAAACAAAATGCCCTCCTCAGCCCGAGAAGCCCAGACTGTCCTGGGGGAAAGGCCGGGGGGGGCGGGGAAGCAGTCTAGGTTTTCAGGAGCAGCTGGTAATTTCAGGTGTCCAACTTTAGGCACTGAAAATGGGCTTGTAAAACATGCAGGCACCTGTCCGGGAGAAATCAGATCGCGGGGCAAATCGCCTGAAGTTGGGGAGGCCCGAGCTCTCTTCCCACCCCAAGGAGAAGAGAAAGCAGGACATCCCGCGCCCCTTGAAAATTTGGGCCAAACACAAGTAAAACGTGAATTTTGTGCATGGGGAGCAAGGAGGAGCGGAGGCACACGGCTAAAGGCATTAAGTCAAAAACAAACAAATGCTCAGAGCATGTTCTGATGCCCCACACGGACACCGCTGAGGTACCAGGGGTTGTCGTGCCCCTATAACGCGCACGCCCTGCAGCACAGGCACCGAAATCACATCCTAAGCAACCACCCAGGAGGTCCCACGGCACAGGCGGGTCTGGGAGGACAGGCTTGTGATTTACAGTGCTAATTTATTCAACCTTTAGGTAAAGTGGCTGCTTAATTGCCGGGGAGCTGCTAATTGCACATGGTCCCTTCCATGCTGTTTGCGCTGTACATATGGTCTCTCACACACGCACACACACCCACACGTCTTTAGAGAACGTCTTCCAGGACACAGTCATCATCTCATCAACCATTAAGAAAAGTAATTGCATCCCTTCTGCTGCCTTGAAAGCAGATGGGATGGGGAATACCGGCAGGGCGGAAAAAAATAAAGGGATACGAAGTAATTAAAATGAAAATACTGGCACTCAAATTAAAAAAAAAAGGTGAAAAATGAACACCAAAAAAAAAAAAAGTAACACCAGGCAACCCTCCCTGTTCAGAAGGCTGGACCCTTCTCCTTCAGGAACCGAGCCCCCTCCCACGAACCCAGAACCTGCTTTGCAGAGAGGGGAGCAGCAGCCAGGATGATCTGTTCCCACCAGGGGCACGTGCAGGGAGCAGGCAGCCACACGGCCACTTGAACCCGGGACATCGACCTGGGCACGATGCGAACAAGGCCAATCCACCCGTCTGGGGCCGCCCCAAAAGGACGGGCAGTTGGGATCCTTGGGAATGAGGTTGGGCCAGCCGAGCCTGGAAACACCGAGGGGTCTGGATGCTGCATCCAGCTTTGCCTCCAAACTTCGCCTCCTCCAGGCCCCCGTCCCTTCGCTGGGCTTCAGTCGTTTATTTTAAGGCATCAGTCAGACACCATTGAGAACCATGCGGTGGCCTCAGAGTCTTTAACAGTGCACGATAGGCTTGGTAAAGAGTTTGGCTACAGTGACATTCAGAGGAGCGCTTGCACACTCGGCCGTGGCCCCGGGAGGAGCGCCGTCCACCTCTGCCACCCCGCGGGACTCCGGGGAGCCTCCACGGCTGGCTGTGCTCGCCTGGGTGGCACCAGCTGGATGGTCCAAATCCCAAAAGCAGCAATGGTTTGGGGATTCCCCTCCCCAAAGGAAAATCCACACCCTTCGGGAGGGCGCTGAGATGAGTCCGTGGACGGGGCGGAGGGCACCCCCTCTCCTCGCCCCCTGGAAGGAGGGTGCTCCCCCGGGAAGCACGTTTCTGAGCGCCGCGAGGGTCCCACGCGTGCAACGAAAGCGGGGATGGCTCCGGGGTCCCTGGGGGTGTTGGGGCTGGGGGTGGCACCCGGCGCCTTCGCTCTCCTCCTACAATGACCGGCTGCCCCGCGGGGCGGGCCACGGCGGCCGGGTGCTCCGCCAGGCGCCCCTGTCCCCTTGAGGTAGGGCAGGTCCTGCTCCTTTGTCAAAGGCTCGTCGAGGACACCGAGAGGGTGGGCGAGGAAGGGGGTGGGAAGTTGAGCAGTTCCAGCACCGCCACCCCCACGCTGCTGCGGCGGGTGAACATGCAGGAGGCTGCCACCCACTTGTTGGTGCGCGGGTTGTACTTCTCGATGGAGTTCAGGCTGGAGCTCCCGTCGTTGCCACCCACAGCGTACAGCCAGCCATCCATGGCCACCAGGTCGTGGGTGCTCCTGGAAGGACCGGGCAGAGACCACGGGGCTGTGAGGCTCCAGCACAGTGCATGCGGGGTGCAGGGGGGCTCTGTGACCCCATTACAGGGGGTGCCCAGCCTCATAAATGCCCCATTAAGAGACCATGCGTTCATGGCAGAGCGCAGCACGGAGCTTTGAGGCTTTCCCCTCACTCTAGTACCCAATTCCTGCTGCAGAAGTATTATTTCTAAATAACAGGAGCCTCCAATCCTTGGACCTCCAAGCCTAAAATCCTCCCCGCAGCCAAGCAACGCCACCCAAATCTGTACAGCCACACAGAGAGCCAGGCATCAATTCCTCAGCAGACAACGCCCGCTGCAGAAAGTCCCTGCAGGCACCCACACACACCCCAAAACGCCTTGCAGAGCAGCAGGACGTGTGGCTTGGGTTGCCTTTGTGCAGCAAGCACGGAGCCAGGCAGCTGCAGGGCCATCCAGCCCCTGGGGCAATGCTCTGCAGCGCGCCGCTCGCCGTGCCAAACACGGCCAAGCTGTCGGAGGGACGAGCTCCTGGCCCCCAGCTCCTCACCTGCGGATGTTCATGGGCGCCACGCTCTCCCAGGTGTTGGTTTTGGGGTTGTAGCGCTCCACGGAGTTAAGGCAGCTGGTCCCGTCGTTGCCACCGGCCACGTAGAGCATCCCCTCCAGCACGGCCACCCCCGCGCTGCTCCGGCGGCTCAGCATGTTGGCAATGGGCGTCCAGGTGTTGATCTGGGAGGGGGCAATGTTTGCTGGTGAGGCCCCAGTACAAATCATCTTCCCCTCACCCCTGCTCTACCCATGTTGAGTTAACAGTCCTCCCCCCAAGAAAACACTTCGGTCAGGCCCCCAGCTCTTTCCCCTTCATCCAAAGAGGTCAGGGCAACGGGCGAGCGAGGAGGAACCCTCCCGATATTGTTATTTGGAGCAGAGGCCACGAGCTGCTTGCCCAGAGAGCAGGATTGCAGCACTGCTGGCTGCCTCCTCAGCCCCAGCCCCACGGGGCCAAGCCAGCTCTCCAGCGGGGCTGCAGGCAGACACCAGCACGCTGTGAGCCCCCTCTCATCCCTCCCAAAAAAACATTTTGGGGGGATGTCACGAGACGACGGAGAGTGCTGCATGGGGTTGGTTTGCTCCTGCTGAAGGAGGAAGGCAAAATATTGCCATTCACAGCCCCCACGGGGAAGGTTTTTGCCCTCCCTCCCAGTTAAGCACCTGGGAGGACTGTGAATGCAAGGTCCGGGGACATTCCTGCGGCTCCAGAAGAGCTACCAAACCAACCCAACGTTTGCAAAGGAAACAAATCTCCAGCAGGAAGAAGTGTGAGGCCCCAGGAGACCTCTGCCGACAGGCTCGGGAAAGCACAGCCCCAGCTGGCAGGAGCCCTGCCACCCCCTGAGCAGAGCTCAGTGCCAAGCCACCAGGCATGGCACAGCCAAACCAGGCGTGGGGATGGAGCCGTGGCTATTTCGAACCTCTACAAGGCATGGCTGCGGCTTTACAGCTCGCAGAAAACCTCCAGGACCTGCTTTTTGATCTTTTTTTTTTGCAGCTCTGCAGCCTGCTGGAACAGAGCTGTGAGCCCCCAGCCCCAACGCGTGTCCCCAGCCGACTGCAATCCCTGCCAAGTGCCCTGGGTGAGCACGCAGCAAAAAAACCTTGGGCTGGAAGCTGGGAGATGTGAACGAGAGCTGCTCTTCCTCGAGAAGCTGAGCTGGCCTACGGGCACCGAGGACATGAAGGATCTGGTGGATAAAAACCTCAGAGGGAGCTCTCAGAGCTGGGCACCCCTCCTGCTCCCCTGCCCCTGCAATTCTTTGCTAGGACGTGGTCACAGCTTAAACTTCTGCTCCAAACCATTCAGAGCAGATCTCTCGCCTTCTACCACCCCCTTCAGCAACTCGTATGGCCCTTCTGTCTGCAGAGCACCCACCAGGAGGGGAAAAAGAAAAGGGTTACCAGGCCGGATTTACCTGGGGCTCATACTTTTCTACTGTGGCCAGGTGGGACGAGCTGTCGTATCCCCCAACAGCATAGAGGTTGCCTTCTGCAAAGACAGGCAGACACACGCAGGGATCAGCTGAAGCCCCCCCAGCCCCCGCATAATCCCCCACAAATGCCGCATGGGGTGCCCCCACGGGTGCCCCCTGCTCCCCATGGGGCTCATGTGGCTTCAGTAATGCTTCTCCCACAACATCCTCCTTAGGGACAGAAGTCACTCGGTTGGAGTCGTGAGATGTCGTGGCATGGCACCCCCAGGAGAGATGGGTTTGACCCCACACTGCTGCTCGGATCATCAGGAAGGGAATTGATCCTTGTCAAAAGGGAAAACTAAGAGGAAACTCGTAAGGTGTTCCCTTCCCTGCTAGGGATGGGAGATCGTCCGTGGCCAGCCCTCGTGCTCCGAGCTGGGAGTGGGCACAAAGGAGCTGAGGAACACGTTGGGGGGCACTGGGGAGCTGCTGGAACCCAACTGGGAGGGAGGCTGAGGAGCAAGGCAAAGGCAGGGAGCACGCCAGGAGCACACAGCAGAGGGCCGGCTGGGTTACCCACAGCTAGGGAACCCACGGAGGGCGAGGCAGCGACTGGAAGAACACGAAAAGGAACCAGCAGAAAGGCAGGAGACGGCCTGCACCGAAGCCAGGTCCTCGTGCCATCACCCACCTAGCGTGGCCACCCGCACGTAGCGTCTCCTGGTGCTCATGGCAGCGATGGATGTCCAGGTGCCGGTCAGAGGGTCGTAGCGCTCCGCGCTGCAGCAGGGCAGGGACACAGGAACACGACAAGCTGTGGCGCTGGCAAAGCCCACACCAGCCCCTTTGACACAGCCTGGGGGGGCAGCTCTCAAGAAAATTTGGGAAAAAGGGAGGGGAGAGCTAACAAAGGGCACGGGCTGCGGTGGGAGAGGGCTACGGGATGCTTTTCCCCCGGGACAAAGACACTGGAAGGCCTGGCTGGATTGCAAGAAATCTATGCCAGGGCCAGGACATCTGTCAGGAGCAGATGTGGGGGCTCCCCAGTGCATGCAAGAGCATCGGAGGAGCTCGAAGCAGGGCGATCCCCTACCTGTTGAGGCACGAGGCGCCATCGTACCCCCCGGCCGCATAGAGCAGCCCGTGGAGCGCCGCTACGCCCAGGCAGCTCCTCCGGGTGCCCATGGACACCTCGGGCTGCCAGGAGTTGGTGACAGGGTCGTAAGACTCCACCGTGGCCAGATCCGAGGTCCCGTCGTAGCTGTATAACGAAAAATAAAACAAAAAATACAAAAACACCAAAACAGAGGATGTGTGAGAGGCTGGGTGCGCGCTGCTGAAACCCAGGGCCATGACCCTGTCACCACCCCAGCCTCCTCCAAGGCTGGGAGCACAGACGGCTCCGTGTGGAGGTGGTGACACCCCCCCGATGTCCCCCTGCCCTCGTCCTTACCCCCCCACGGCGTACAGCTTGTTCCCGATGGCGGCCACGCCGACCCGGGCCCTGCGCGTCGACATGGAGGCCACCATGTGCCAGCGGTCCGTCCGCGTGTCGTAGGCCTCGCAGTCCCCGTGGATGGCGAACAGGCTGCCCCCACCTGCTCACGGGAGGGCAAAGCAGAGCACACAACACCCCCAAAGCCCCCAAAAGAGGGTTTTTATTCCAGGATATCCGCTCGGAAGGGGTGATCTCCCCTTACCCACGGCGAACAGCACGGTGCTGGCCCCCTCGCAGCGCCGCGGCCTTGTCCTGCTGTTGCTGAGGACCCCTCGCTGCTCGGGCATGAGGTGGTACTTGAGGGCTTCGATCAGCAGGTCCTTGCACTCCGAGTGGTGCCGCACCAGCAGCTCCGTGTCCACGTTGCTCATCAGGAAATCCCGGCTCAGCAGGGGCAGCCGCACGCACTTCATCAGCTGAAGGGAGAGGGGTCGCGTCCCGTCAGTGGGGTGCCCCCATCCCGTGAGCAATGACCCCTCACCATGGGGCTGCAGAGCCCTCCTGCACCCAGTGTGCCCATGGCACGAGGCTCTGAGGTTTCTGATGTTTACTCAAGATCCTCGTTGGGGAATGCACAGGAAAGCTCAGACTTTCCCACACACAGGGTGCTGCCCACACCCTGCCCTCTGGCCACCCCACAGCTCCCTCCAGCCCCATGTTTCCACCCCGACAGAGGCTGGGAGCTGGCTTGAACCCAGCAGAGCCCCTCACCCTGGGGACATGCTGCCTTCTGCTGTCCACATCGTGCTTGACCCAGCTGAGCACGGCCCGGTACACCTCCTCCTCCGACGGCACGTTGAGGCTGTCGCTGGAAATGAGGTCCAGCACCTGCAGGGAGGGATGGAAAAGGCAAATCGCAGCTGGCACAGCGTGGGACCAAGGGATTTATTCCCACAGATGGGTGAATAGCCAGCAGAACAGCACTGGCAGGGGCAGAGAGTGGCCTCCTGCAGGTGCTGATGGTCAACGGGTGCACAGCCGCTGGATGAAGGATCCGAAGGATCTTGCAGCACGGGTGCGGAGCCAGCTCTGCCCTCAGCCACCCTCCTCGGCTCGTTTTCCCTCCCCCCTTTTCTGTGTCTGAAGCTGCTGCAGTGCCTGACACTTCCAATCAGCATCAGTGAGCTCAGGCAGACGACTCTGCCCGCACGCGTCCCTTCAATATTTCATGGGATGGAGCCAGGTGCCCTGGCTGTTCCCAGCAGGCTCGCTTCGCCTGCCAAAGGATGACAGAGCTGGAGCAGGTGGAGAAATGCTCCCTGCCCTCTGCCCCGAGGACGGATGGGGGAGACGTGTCCCTTTGTGCTCCCAGGCAGAGGGCAGAGCACCCGGAGCTCCCATGGCAAGCACCAGCACCAGCAATTATCCTCCCTGCGAGCCTCCTGGCCCTATTTCACAGGGGATTCAGCTCACTGTCTGGCAGCACTCCTCCACGTATTGTTTCCCCATCCAACAGAAAGGACCAAAGCACAGATTCTGGCTACATTTCCCTGCCAAACCCTGTCCCCTCTGCGTGGGTCCCTCGGGCTCCTGGCCATGCCTTCCAGGATAAACCAAGCAAAGCCTCACCAGGCTCACACCTTCACCTCTCCAGCAGCACCTCACCTGTTTGAGGGGCAGCAACATGAACTCCTCTGTCTTGGCCACCTCCACGAAGTGCTGGAGGACGTACTTGTGGGCAGACTTGAGGAGGTCGCTGCAGGAGTGCGTGTCGGCAAAGCCCCGGATCCCCAGGCAGTTGGATGGGTCGAGCTGGCTCAGGAGGAACTTGCAGCAAGCATCCCGCACACCATTCAGCTGAAGCAGGCTGGCAGCGGGAAGAAGTGTCTGGCAGTGGAAAAGAATGGGGAAAAAAGGAGCTTCCAGGGCAAGGAAACACCATTTTCACCCTCGTCCCACTGCAGGTCAATGGCAGAAGAGGTTTAGTGAGCGGCTTCATGCACAAAAGCACATAGAGGACAGATAGTCTTTGTTTTCGACAAAAAAAGAAGGAAGAGCCAAGAAGGACGCCCACAATACCCTAAAGGGCTAGGAAATGGCAGATAATTGGGGCTAGAGCATCATTGCCATATTGCTTTAAGGAGGCAGTTGCACAAACCCCATCTCCGGGCTCAGGAGGGCAGAGGAACTCCCCGACCACTGCTCAACGCAGGTGGCACCACAGAACAACAGCCCAAAATCCCGAGAAGAGCCCCAGGAGGTAAGCTTCGTGGAGAGGAAGGATCGGGGGAGGCTCCTACCTGCACGTTGCCCTCGCCCACCACGATCTCGGCCGTGTACGCGTACTGCACCAGCTGCTCCAGGGCCTGCGGGTCGATGTCGTGCAGCGTGACGTGGGTCTGGCGGCTCTCGCTCATCTCATCTGGGGGCAACACACCGAGAAAGCCCCCTCAGCGGGATTGCCTCCCCGCAGGAAGAGGCAGGAGGAGGGCAGAAAGGGAAGGGGATTGCGGGAAAAAAAAAAAAAAAAAAAAAGTTTGGGGAGCTGGGGGGCACCGTGCCACGGAGGGGAGAGGAAGAAGAGAGGAAGACTACTTGCTCGTGAACATGGCGTGGAAGTAGGGGCTGCAGGACGCCAGCACCACCTTGTGGGCCTTGATCTCCTTGGTGCCCACGTGGAGCACGATGTCGCAGAGCAGCCCGCGCTGCCGCATGCGGTTCATGCAGACGAAGGCGTCGTGGTAGTGCCGCTTGGAGTTGTGCGAGATGCTGTGGCCGTCGCGGTTGAGGAGCTGCACGCCGCCTTCCATGGCTGCGGGTGGGCGCTGGGATCTCCCTTCTCAGCGTCCCTGAGACGAGGAGAAATAAAGCATTACCCAGAACAGCTCCAGACCCCGATGGTTCCCATGGGTCCCTCCTCCAAAACCCCGAGCAAGAGCAGCTCCTGCCAGGGAAGCAGCACCCTGCTCCTAAGGAACAGGGAGGGGACGGTCCCTGGAGGGACAGGAGTCGTGCAAGGTGATGCCGAGGCTTTTCGCTGCGCTGTGGCAGTGCTGGCACCCACTGCCTCCCTGCTGTGCTCGTCTCTGGATCAATATCCTCCTCCCCGCCTTCGGAAGGGCACTGCTTTATGTACGTGATCCCGCTGGTTTTCCGTACAGCTGCACCACCTCCAAATCAGCCTGGCCGTGTGCGTCTCCATCACATCCCCAGCACTGGTCTCACAAGTCCCACCAGGCATGGAGCGAACACATTTTAAATAAACCCCTCGAGACAGCGACCACGACAACCCGGGGCAGACCGAGCAAACCACAAGCAGGGAATGCCGTGATCCCAAAGGTGAGAGGGGCGTTATGGACCACAGCCCTCTGAGCTGTGCTGGTTCTCTTCCTGCTTCCAGAAGACGCCAGGAGGTTTGTGGTGCACCTGCCCTCAAAATTGAAGCCCAAAGAGCTGCCCAAAAACAATTCAGGAGGACAAGGCAGAGGGCAAAGGCAATCATAGCACGGAGCTGCACAGCCCCAGCACAGAACCCGGCAGATTTGGGGTTCAATTCTCTCAATTTTTTATATTTCAAGCCTCTTTTTGGACAAAGACTGAGCTTTCCTTTACAGGAACAGGGAACACAGGCTTTAACGTGCTGGTCTCACTCCCCCCACGTGTCCTCTAACCAGGCACATCCAACCCCAGGGCTGCCCCGGACCATCCTGCTGCAGCACCGCAGCTCCGGTCCCAATGGGCAGCAGGGGCAAAGCAGAGCCCTGAGCCCCCCTGCACCATCCCCGGCTGATGTTGTCCTTCCAGCAGCCAGCCCTGGGCTTCAAACAGCGCTCGTTTGATGAGGAGGACAGGACGGACAGACAGCAAAGGACAGAGACCGGGTGGCCGGGACCTGATGCAGAGCTCAGCCTGCGCGCACGCCTCTGGGCACGCAGGGAGCAGCAGCGTGAGCTTGCTGAGCTCTCAGAAAACAAAAAATGCCTAAACAAGGGCATTTCTTTGTGCAAAGATGTGTTTTTTTTTTCTCCTTTCCATGCTGTGAGCATCTAGGCTCCTGCCTGCGTTTCAAAAGGCATTTGGCTGCCTCCCTGCCAGCGGCACCCAAAGGCAAGCTGGGGGAGTGGGGAGGGAACAAGAGAGCAGCAGGAGGGAGCCGGGGGAGGCAGCAGGAGAAAAAGGCAGCTGGGAGGAAGAAAGGCAGCGTGCTGCGCTCATCGCCTGCCCCCGCATCCCTGCGGCGAGAGAATCCCCTCCGCCTCCCTGCTCCTCGCGACACCTCCACGTCGCCAGCCGCGCTCGGCCTAAAAATAGAAGCCCACCACGCTGTGCCTGCTCAGCCACGAAAGCAGCCATCCATCCATTTTTAAATAGCAGTTGTGTCGTGTACGAGAGTCTGGGGGAGGGAAAAAGATGAATAAACAGCTTTTCAGAGCGGGAGGGAGGCCTGCGATGCCCTCTTCTCCTCGCATCATCAGTGCGACATGAGATTCCCCGTGGCAGTGACAGCGAGGAGGATTCAGGGGCACACAAGGAACGCCTCCCAGCAGTGAGAGCAGGATGCTGCTGTGCCCTTGAAAGGGAAGAGGATCCCAAGCGTTAACTGGCCTTCTCCTCTCAAGCCCCTCAGCTGAGCTTTCAGAAAGCTGTGACGTCCCCGGGACACCCCATGTGCGCCAGGTAACGCGTGCGGACACCGCGGCGAGAGGTGCCTGCACGAAGGCACTTTAGCATCTCTCCGGGCTCAGCAGCTCCCTTCCCAGACCTGGTTTAGAGGCAGAGAACAGACATTGCTTCTCCTTTATTAGCTGTGAGCCTGATTCTCTGTGCGATGCCCCCCCCGAGCACGCTGCTCCCCATCGCTACGGCGGCGGTGCCCCAGCTGTAACCGAGAGCCCCCCCGAGCAGTGCCAGGGCATAAAACAGGAGAGGAGAGGTGTGCAGGGAGCTGGGGGTGCTGCTCGGCGTGCTGGCAGCCCCGTGAGGATGCTGTGCCTCCCCAGGCAGGCTGGAGGGCAGCACACGAGGCGGCTCCAGCAGCGGGGAGAGCCACCGAGGGCACACACGGCGGGCTGAAGGTTCCCGTGATGCCGCCGCATCCCCGGCTCCAGCCACCAGATGCGTTTCCAAGGAGGGTCGGAAGTCCTGGGCTCTCTTCCCAGCCCTGCCACTGAGTCATTGCGTGACTTTGGGCAAGTACAAACGCCGGGAGTGACAAGGGGGACATTATCTCTCCCTGCAGTGAGCCTCCGGAGAGCTCAGCGAAGCCCCACCGGTGCCCCCCGCGCCTCTGCTGCCCCGTGCGGCGCCAGCTACGAAGCGACCAGGCAGGGAGCAGCACCCCAGGGAGATCCCATCCCAGCCACCCCAGTGCCACCGGCATCCCAAGAGCATCCCCAGCCCACGGGACAGTCCCTCCCTGAGGATTTGCAGAGGGAAACAGCTCCTGCAGAGCCTCTCCCCCCTCCTGGCAGCGTGCACCAGCGCACGTAGAGGTGAATCACGATGACCAACCCTAGGAGGCTGATTTGCTGTGCCAGGGGGGCACCACAATCACGTTCCCATTTCAAATGCCAGAAAAACACCAGCCACGACCACCTAAAATGATAGAAACACCAAGCTCTGCAGGGTTACCGAAGCAGGCAGGCCGGCAGCTGATGCCCTGCTCCATGGGTTGTGCCCCACAGGCTCCGTGGGGAAGGGTCCCCATCCCAAAACGTGGAGACCACCGGCATGGGGCTGGTTTAAGGCTTGCAGCGGGTACAGCCCCATCCCCAAGGCTCCTTCTGCTCTGAAATAACTCGTTCCCATCCGAGCTCTTGGCTTTAACCAGCCAGGATATAATCAGCAGGGGGGGAACATGGAGAGGACACCCCACTGCTGCTCCCCGAGCTCCCAGCCTCGCTGGCACTAAATATTCCTCATTTCCTTCTAAACCCTCGTTCCCAGGAAACGAAGGGAGACAAGCCCGGCAAAGATATAATTAACGGGGAACAGCGCCTGGACCACGAGAGACAGGGAGGCAGTGTCCAGGGCTCCGGCGGGGGGGATGCAAACACAAGCCCACTTTTGTGGAGCACGCGGCAGCCTGGGCGCACGTGTTCCGCAGCGGCTGACTTGTCCTGACTCCTAGGTTAGGACAAAATTAAAAAAATAAAATAAAAAGAAGGCGTTTGTTTGGCTCCCAAGCGACGGAGCGTGGCCGTGCATAACGGCTCCGTTAATTAATGCAAACGATCCCTGCCCAAAGGGAGGCCTGTTCGCTTCGCACACACACACAAAAAAAAATAAAACATATTTTGCCGAGAGTGAAAGGCAGCGTGCTGAGCAACAGCCAGGGCACCGAGCATCCTCCCGGGAGAAGCTCGGGGGCTGCCCTTTCCCCAGGAAGGCCCTGCAGAAAGGTTTTTTGTTGGTGGCCCTGGATGGAGAGTTTGTGCCCGCCGGGCCAGCGGGGAGACATCCTGTGCAGCTGGCCGGGTGCTGGGGACAAGGTGCTGCTGTGCCCTCCTCTAGGGCACGATATTCCCCAAGGCCTGACGCATTTGATGCCCAAATCCCTCCCTCCCACGTGCGCCCTGTCCCTGCTATCCCCGTTTTGAGGAAACCAGCTCCACAGCCCTGCTTTGGGCACGCACAGCAAGGCTCGCCCTGCACGGGCGGGGAGGCTGGGGAGGAAGGAGCTGGTGGTGGGGTCAAAAAGGAGAGAATTGCTGCTTCCGAGTGCATTTTCCTCTCCCCTACCCCAATCTCTCCGAATTATTATTTTAAGCCCCTCCGAGAGGGCTCCCAGGCTGTTCTCCTGCATACAAGGAGCCCGGACAAATGGAAAAACTCAGGGAAAGAGCCCCAAAAGGGGGACACGGGGAACCCCTGGGTGCACCCAGCATCGCGAGGAGCTTCTTTTTTCCCCGCTGGAGCAGGCAGAGGATGTGCTCCCGGGGACTTCTTTCTCCTTCCCTTCAGCAGTCATAAGACACGAGCAGCTGAGCCGGCAGCAACAATAGCTGCTGTTGTGCTGCCGCAAAGGGGGGCACGGAGCAGCACCCGGACACCCAGCCGGGAAGGTTGCCGGCCCAAATTCTCCCCTTCCTCGGGGCTTTGCGGAGGTCCCGCGGGGCGCAGGGCTCCTCCGTGCGCAGCCAGCCCCTTTCGGTGAATCCCCTCCGCGGCTCTGAAGCCGGTGCGGAGGAGCTTTAGGATGACTAGCAGGATTTTTGCATCAGTAATCCTCTCGCAGCAGGCAGCTCGGAGACGCCGGGGCTGTTTTGCCGAGCAGACAAACCCCACCTGCCCTTCCTGCCCCAAATCAGGCATCCCAAATTCCTTTTTTTTTTTCGTTTTTTTCTACAAGCTGCGGGTCCAGCCACCACCAGCACTGATTTATGGCAGTAAATACCCCTAAAACAATCCCATACACACATCAGGACTGCAACTCCTGCTGGAAATACGACCTAAGGGGGCACGGAGCCGGCCTTGGCACCAGGGCTCGGGTGCCTGGTGCCCCTCTCCCAGCTCCCGATGGGCACCGTGGAGGGCAGGAGCTGCGATAAGCTCCAAGGACAGCTGGCTGCTATGATGTGCACCTCGATCCCAACCCCTTCACCTTC
Source organism: Anas platyrhynchos (assembly GCF_047663525.1). Classification (NCBI taxonomy): domain Eukaryota; kingdom Metazoa; phylum Chordata; class Aves; order Anseriformes; family Anatidae; genus Anas; species Anas platyrhynchos. Next base: position 2,891,459 of record NC_092608.1, on the reverse strand, counting down.
CCCTCCTCCTGTCCCCCAAACCCTCAGGCCGTGGATCCTGCGTAAATCTGCGCTGAGCCAGCAGGGCTGAGAATCCCCAGCTCTCCGTAGGGTGTTGTGTTTTTTTTTTATTTTTTTTTTATTTTTTAATGAATTAGGCACAACTGCCACGCGCCGAATCCTCCTGTCTAGACATCTGCAGAGAAGTGACAAGCTGCCAGGGAGGACGTGGAGCCTCGGCGAGGGGGTTGGGGAGGGCAGGGGAGGGCATTGAGCACATCGACCTCGCCAGCAGCTCCCCGGGCTGGAACCAGTAAGGTTCTGGTGCACACACGGGGCTGATGGAAGCTTCTCCTCCCATTCCTCCCGGGGTGTTTCATCTGGGGACCCAGCACCCAGCAGCTCCTGGTTCCCCCCAGCTCATCCCCCGAAGCAAATTTGGGGGTGCAAGGCAGAACCTCGGCACCAGGACGTTCCCGTAGCCAAAAAAAGAAAGGTTTTGAGCCTGGCTCGCTCAGTGCCCACCCGGGCAAAAACCCTTCTCGTGCACCCTCTCCAGCTCCTCCTTCCCCTGCAGCGCCCTGCAGGGAGGGGACGGCAGCAGCTCCGGGCAGGGCTGCGTGGCTGAGGGATTTTAGGGGCGCCTGTGCCAACCCCTGGGTCACACCGGGGCCAGGACCCGAATAATTTTGGCTTCCCACACCGGGGAGGAAGAAGAAATGGAAAAAGTCCCTTGTAAAGAGGCCTGGAGGTGCAAAATGTGCGGGTGTCCAGCTGCGGCGAGGCACAAAGCACCCCAAAATCTGAGCAAAATCAAAGCCCTTTGCATACACCAAGGGCTGGGAACATCCTAAATGCCCCTTCCCGGCATCCCCACAGCTCCGTCCCCTCCGGGGGCAGCCCCCTGGAGCCTCGTGTCCTTGGCACTGGTGTGAGCGATGGAAGCGAGGTGGGGATGCAGGGGAAAAACCCCAAAAAACCTCTCGCTGGGGGAGCTGTAAAGGACCGGCCACCACCCACAGATGGGACATCAAGAGACCTTCCCCATAACCCCAGGCACGAAGGAGCGACCCCATTGGGATCCCGGGTGGCCAACCCTAGAGGTTGGGGGCTACCACCACCCCCGCCAGCTCCTGATTTGGATATTTGGTGAGCCCTCGGGATGGAAATTCACATTTTTACACCCAAAACATCCATGATGTTGCCCCGTTGAACGCATCTCCACCAGACCAGGAGGGAAAGCTCGATATAGGGGATCGCTGCAGCGCCCCAAACACCAGACCTTGCACCCCATCAGCACCCCAGGGTGCCCGCAGCCCCTCCACGTCCCCGTCCTCGTCCTGCAGCACAACTTCTCCCCCGAACATCCTCCTCCGCTGCCAGCAGATGGCTGGGATTTACCAAAAACCCCCCTCCCTGACCCCAAAAACCACGAAAACAGCAGGAAACCTTCCCACGTGGGGGCTGGGGAACCGGCGTCCACAGGCACGTGAGGTCCCCTACAACATCTCACCCCCCCTCACCCCCGTCCCTAAAACCAGCCCCGCTGGGGCCTGACCCCTGCTCATTGGGGTCGTACCGGACCCTAATGGGGGGTCCCCATCCTTCCTCCCTCCCCCCCCCAAAGCCGATGGTTTCCGCTCACCCTCCCGGTGCTGAATCACCCCGGGAGCACCGTGCCCCTTTCGGGGGCTCCATCCCCATTGAACCCCATTGCTGGCGGTGACGGTGACCCCCCCAAAAAAAAAACCCAACCACCCTTTATACCCCTTCCTAACCCCAAACCCTACCGGGGGGGCTACCAACCCCCCCCCATACCCCAACCAAACAGCGAACACCCCAGGCCTGAGGATACCATAGCGGGGCACACACCTCCCACCACCCACCGCAGAGAGGAAAAAACCCCAAAAACCCCAAAACCCCCCCAAAACCCCCTAAAAACCCCCAAAATCCCCCCAAAACCCGCCCCAAATCCCGCTCCCCCCGCAATCCCGGTGCCCTTCACCCCCCCGGGGGTGGCTGCACACGGGGGGGGTCCCAGCGCCTCCCCCCCCAAAAAAACCCCCGGTGGTCCCCATACCCCCCCCCCCCCGGCCCCTACTCACGGCCCCGCTGCCGGTGCCCAGGGGCTGCGGGCTCCGCTCTGCCCGCGCCGGGGCGGGGCAAGGGGCGGGGCTTAGGGAGGGGACCAGAAGGGGAAAGGCCCGCAAGGGGGCGTGGCTTAGGGGGAGGTGGGCGTGGTTTAGGGGTGGTGGGCGTGGCTAAGGGGTGAGTGGGCGTGGCTTCGAGGTGAGTTGAATTAGTTCGGGTTTAGTGGGCGTGGCCTCGCGCTGAGTGGGCGTGGCTACGCCTAGAGTGGGCGTGGCTTCGGTGTTGGTGGGCGTGGCTATAAGAGGAGCCCGCCGCGTCCGGGCTTAGTGGGCGTGGCTTCGCTCGTAGTGGGCGTGGCCTCCTCTCAGTGGGCGTGGCCTCCTCTCAGTGGGCGTGGCTCCGCCTTCATTACGGTGCCCCCTCCCCCAGGAGGTTTTAGCCCCGCCCCTCCCCGCCGCGGGGCATTGTGGGAGCGGAAGTGGGACAGGCGGCAGCATGGCGGGCAGCGGGAGGAGGTGAGCGCCTGGGCCTGGCCCCCCCCCCCTTCCCCTTTTTTAACCTTTTTAACCCCTTTTTACCCCATTTTAACCCCTTTAACCCCTTCCCTCCCGGCCCGCAGGAGCCTGGCGGAGCTGAGCGTGGACGAGTTCCTCGCGGACGGCTTCGAGTCGGAGCCCGACGGCGATGAGGAGGGGGAGGAGGAGGCGAGGCCGAGGCCGAAGCAGCGGGAGCGGGGCCGGGCCCAGGCGGCCGCCAGGTGAGGGCCGGGCTGCGGGGCCCGGGAGCCAAAAATGGGTGGGAAATGGGAGGTTTTGTGTCAAAGGGGGGCTTTGCTGAGGGTCTGCCGTCAGGTTGTTCGCGTGGGGTGGGTTTCTGGATTCTTTGCTATTAAATATCAATGTTTCAGTGCTTTTTATTTAAAAAAATTGTAAAAATAACCCTGAAAAATTAAAAAAAATGACTTTTTCCTTCATAAACTGCTCTTCAGGACCTCTAGCTGGTACCTCTATCAGCCTAGCACAGCCCCAGTCTGCCACAAGCTTCAGCTCTTCCCACCCCTCAATTAAGCTTCAGCTTTCTTTAATCCCCAATTAAAGCACTCCTTAACAAGCCCTCCAAAATGTGTGTTAAAAGTGTTCAGGTGGGAGCCCAGCAGGTAAACCCCTCACCATTCCCGTTAGTCCCAGCTGCACCTCATTACCAGACTGTGTGCTTTCCCTCCAGCCCCAGCAGAAGCTCCAGCAGTGAATTAATGAATTAACACCCATTAATTATCATCTACCAGGAAGAAGGGGAAGGCCTCCGAGCACAAAGACCAGCTCTCCCGGCTGAAGGAAAAAGACCCTGAGTTCTACAAGTTTTTGGAAGAAAACGACCGCACTCTGCTGAACTTTGATGCCTCAGACAGCTCTGATGAGGACGATGAGAGGTTGCATGTACCACCTGACACGCTGGAGGTACCAGGTGTTAATTTAGGCAGCTGGAACCAATTATTTCAGCTGAAATCAATCAAGTACATGTTAAGTGTTTGAGTTTCAGTGCAGGGACAAAGTGTAGTGGGGCCTATGGTGGTGCAGGTGTCCAGGGAGGAGCTTTTTTGGGGAATTTGTGGTAACCTTAATTTTGTTAGTGCTTTACACAAAGCACTGCTAACAGCATTAATAACAATTGCTGCTGCCTGCTCTCCTCTTCAGCAGCCACTCAGCAAAAGAGGCAGGGCTAGAAAATAAGTCTGTAAGCATTTACTCAGTCTTCATAAAAAACTTTTCTAGGAAGCGAGTGATGAAGATGAAGACGATGAAGACGAAGATGAAGACGAACGTAAAACAGCCAAACATAAGAAAGCTGATACCATTCCTGTCAGCTTGAAGATGGTTGAAGAATGGAAGAAAGCTGCGGAGGTGAGCAGGGAGCTAGAATACAAGGCACTGGAGTGTTCTCCTTTAACATTCTTCCACGTGTCACCACCTCTAAAAGACCACCTTTGGTTTTGTTCGTATTTCACAAGTACGGAGGAGATGGTGACAGTCCTGCCTGTAGATTTCTTGTGATTTCGATATGATTTGTCTGCAATTTTTGCTTGGGCTGCAAGATTACTCTGACTCTGTCAGAGGGGGGAAGCTGGAGAAACTGGAACGGCTCAGAAAAAGACAGGATGATTAATTCTTGTTCACTGCCTTGCTAAGTGCTGTGTCTGTGACAGTTCCAGGAACTTTTCTGAAGTCCCATTTTGAGCAATGATAAAATAGCTTGCTGCCTGCAAGAGGGGGAGGGAAAGGTCAGGCTGGATAATTGCTTGCAGCTAGGTCTCTGTTCCTCATCCCCCAACCAATTAAATGTCCTAGAAACCTATTTTAGAGCAAGTGAAGGCCGCTGGCATTTGTTAACTGTCTTCACACCTTTCTTCACGTGAAAGGATGGAGCTATTTTTGCAACCAAGCTTCCAGTAATTCCAATTCTCCTGTCCCAGGAGTGCTTCAGAGTTTGACTATTGCTTGTCTTGCTCTTTCCCCAGAGACGGCTAACACCAAAGCTCTTCCATGAAATCACTCAAGCATTCAAAGCGGCCGTAGCAACTACCAAAGGAGATAATGACGGGGCTGACCCTAGCAAGTACAAAGTCATTGATGCTGCAGGTGAGTTGATTGCCGTGCTTCTGTGTGAAATGTACCCATAGCTCATTTGGGAAGGGGAATGTCAGCTATTAGAAAAGAATAAGTACAGACAGGAGTTAACAAAGCCTGTGGAAGGGTAAGTTTCATGTGAGTGGCTTATCTTCACGTTTGTGAGAGTGGTATTATATCTCTTTGAGCAAAGTTAGTTCTGTTGAAATCCTCACATTGAAGTTCTTTGGACAACTTTTGCTGCTGCTTCTTGCTGTGGCCTCTTAGAACTAATTTTACTGAGCTGTTTTGTCTTTTTACCCCATTCTATAACCCATGTGACCCTATAAAAGGTACCTATGCAACCCTTTAAAAAGTATTTATGAATCCCCGTTATGTTTTGGGGCAGAGCACTGGTGAAGGGTCGGGCTGCTTTTGTGCTTGGTGCTCTTCACGTGGAGAGTAGAGAAGGCTCCGGTGGCTTCATCTCCTTAGAGAGCTCTTTTCAGGTTAGCTGAGAATCCAGGAATATGTGGAAGGTCACTTAAAAATGCTTTTTTGACTTTTTTTTTAAACAGTGTTCAATGCCCTTGTGTCCTTCTGTGTCCGGGACCTCTTCCACTGCCTGCAAGAGCTGCTGCTTATAAAAGCCCCGAAGAACAAACAAAAGTAAGTCTGAGGAGATCTGAGAACTGCTGGTGAGAGAAAGCTGGCGGGGCTTTAGTTCTAGAAGCTCCAGTTCTACCTTTCTGCTGCACGAGCCTGGCTGGTGTAGGTTGAGTTTGAATTTTGGGGTGGCTTAAGGCCGCTACTTTGTAAGTGCAATGCCAAAAGCTTGGAAGAGACTGATCCCAGGAATAACAATTTCCTGGTTATCGTTAGTTTCCCTGAATCAGTCTGAGACCTGGGTACCTGGCTGGGAAGCTGAACTCTGCCTTGAATCAAATTTTGTAATGCTGTGAGAAGTGCTTCTCTGCATCTGTGACAAAATCATTACTTTTTTTTAATTTTTGCTTTAAAAGCGGTTGTTTTTCCCCTTTGCAATACTAAGAAAGTGAGCTCCCTGTTCTGTTACTGAAGCATTAATTTGTGTTTTTTTTTTTTTTAAAGCTAAACTCAACTCTTGTTTCCTTCCAGGTTGGTCCTCCCTTCCAGCAGCCCAATTTGGAGCAAGCTGCGACTGGACATAAGAATGTACCTGACCTGTACAATCCAAGTAAGAAATTCCAGCATGTTTGTGTTCTCAGGGTTCATCTGTGCATCAGTGGGCTTATTATTAATTTATTCACTGAGATTATTTCTGCCCTCCGCAGTCTCAGTGCATCTGGGGGCTTTGGGCACTTGTGAGCTGTGAGTCTGCATGTCTCTTGTTTTTGGAGGTTTTTGGTCTAACAAATAGCACAGAGCTCTATAGAATAACTGGTTGAAAATAGGTAGTCTGTAAAGAAGGACTAGTTAAACCTTCTGGCAATTCTTTGCCTTAATTTGTCTGCCAAAATAATTAGTGTCCATGTGGTTGTCAGTGCTGTGCTCCAGCATTCTGAATTTCTAATGCATATTTTGGTGTTATGATCTTGCCATTTCTTGTAGTAAATATGAAGGTGGAAAGCTGTAACATCCCCAAGTATGGGACATAAAAAATACAAAACTAACAGTATCGCTGTAACATTCTTCAGAAACTGAGGGCAGGGAACATAAGGGGGGGATGCTGATGCCTTATTGCTGTGAGGTAATGAGGGCAGGATGACTTAGCAGAAACAGCCTTTTGATCAGCAGAGCTTTTTCCTGAAGCTGTGGTGCTTCTTAGCAGCAGAACTAAAGGCTGCAGAAGAAAAGGAAAAGCTGGCAGTCCAGTGATGGAAATAATTCCTGGTCCTGTGCTTCCTTCTGAGTGTCCTCATGCTTTGTGGCAGGGTTTTTCTGGCATGATAGTTTCTGAAAAGTGTTTTCTTTTTGTTGTGTGAGGGACCTTGCAGGAGACTTGTTCACTGCAGAGTCCTTGCAGTGCAAGGAGGAGAATGAGAAAGAAAGCAAAGTTAGAAAAATGTCTCTGCTTACAGCAGTTGGGATTTCAGGCAGGAGTGGATATTCCATTGTGCAGAACTTCTTTGAAATTGAGATGACTTCGAGCTTAAATTAGAAAGCACAAAGTTCTGTGCTTGGGTTTGGCTGCAGGGGAACTGAGCTGAACAACCCGGATATACCAAGATGATGTTTAAACCTTTTTCTTGAGCTCGAATTAACCTCTAGATACCCGGTAGCATTCCTGCTTCCCCTGAAAAAAATCTGGTGAAGCACTGGAAGTCATCAGGCAGCTCAGATGGTCTGCTTCCGAGCAAGCTGTGTGTAGACTGAGAGTGTCTTCATCACGCCTCGGCCATCTGTGGTGAGATGACAATGGCATCAGTGTCACGCTGCCTGTAAGAAGCTGGAAGCTTCGTGGAGATGGAGTTGTTGCAGTACAGCTGAGTGAGGCTTTAAGTGATGAACTCAGGTGCTGGTAGCCTGAGCTCCTGTTTGCTAAGATGCTGTTCCTTCAGGGGAATTATTTAACCCGCTGTGGACCTGCTCCATTCCAAATACAGCTTGTTTTTTTTCAGCTTCCTGCTGGGCTGTTCTTCCAGTCCTTTGGAGCCCAGAATTACTTGGGAACAGCAAAATACCAATGCTATAAATGCTAAAGGAAGATGTGAGGAGGACTATACTAACTAGGATTTTGTTTTTTTTTTTCCTTATAGCTCCTGTCTTGTTTAACAGAAGCCTCTGTTGGAGCAGCGGTCCTTCAGCATGTCAATGCCACAGTGCCTTATTACCTGACCTTCCCAAAGCAGTGCCGTATACTTCTCAAGGTAAGGCTGCGTGCTGTGGTGCTTCGTGTAGCTCTCAAGCACTTTCTTCACCCCTCCAAACGAGCCCCTCATGGTATTTGGACCCCAAACATGACAGTCCAGTCTCCTGCATTCTTCCCTCGCTTTTCTTCTGGTCCCAGAGGGGATTTGTGCTTTCTCCTCCAGGTTTGTGAGTGCCGTGGAGCTCTTTCAGGGAAAGCTGAGTGAGCAAAATGTGTGCACTCAGCGCGAGTCCCTACGCTAAGTGACACGGGGGTGTTCTGGGGAAGCTGTCTGCTTCCCTGCTGCAGATGGAGTGCTTGCTGCCTGAGTCTGTGTGTGTCTGTGATAGCATTTCACTCCGTGCTGTGGGTGGAATATTTTTGCAGAAACTTAGTCACAACTGCTGAGTGCTTAAGAACAACAATGGGGGCGGAAAAGAGCGAAAGAGGGCAACAAGGGGGTGATGTTTAAATGAAAAGCTGTAGCAGGGCGAGGCTGGGATGCTTATCTGTGGGTTTCCCTTCCCAGCGAGTAGTTCATTTGTGGAGCACGGGCGAGGAAACCGTGAGAGTGCTGGCCTTCCTCGTGCTGAACAAGATCTGCCGCCACAAGAAAGACGCGTACCTGCACACCTTGCTGAAGGTGAGCCTGCTGTTTCCTCTGCTCTGCAGCTTTTCTGAAGTCAAATGCAAAGAACTTAGGGCAGCCTCTGAGGTAGGGCAAGGTGCTGGCTCCCCTGCAATGTAAAATGGGAGAAATTCTGCAGGTCAGAGTCTCCTGCTCGCTGCTGTTGTTCCTGCGAGAGGCACACAGGCCTGGGCTTCACAGAGAATGCCTCTGGTACTTGCCTGTCTGCTGGCTGAATACTCATCCTCCAGCCTCTCAAGGGCTTTCTTCAAGTGCTGACACGCTACTCAGTGCTGCTCTCAGCTAATGGCCGAGGCTCCCAAGTGTAGTTTGCTTTGTTACCACTGTTTGTTACCAGAGAGCTGCATTAACTGCTGTGACCAGCCTGCAGCGTGTGTGGCTCAAAGCCATCCTGCAGCTCCTTCCTCCTCCTGTGGAGGAGCAATGGCAAGGACGTTTCTAAGCTCTGCTAAACAATGTCTGAGTGAGAAAAGATTCTGACTCTTTCCTTGGAGAGGAGTAGACTGAATTCTCTTCAAATATTTTTTGTGAAATGTCTGTTTTTTAAAGGAACACTTTGCAGGTGGTTGGGAACGCCTGAGTGGGGAAGGTCGGTAAAACACTGGTTTTGTTCTGACAACAAGTACATCATCCTCTTTCCCCAACAGCAAATGTACATCTCGTTTGTGAAGAACTCAAGATTTACTTCTCCCAGTGTGCTGCCCATGATCAACTTCATGCAGCGGACGCTGACAGAGATGTATGCCCTGGACACCAACATCTCCTACCAGCACGCCTTCATCTATATCCGGCAGCTCGCCATCCACCTGCGCAGTGCTATGACCATAAAGAAGAAGGTAGGTGCCCTGCTGTGGGGAGGAAAGCCACTGTAGCCACCTCAGGCTTTTGGTGGCCTCTCTGAAGAGTCAGGAATTGTCTGATCCATTTCATAACATGCCGAGGGATTACTTGCTGGGACTGGGAGCTTGAAATCTTCATAGCTGTCCGTGAATTCTTCTTTTGTGTGTTAGTTTTCAGCAAGGAAGGAGAGAACAGGCCACTACAGGGGGTGGGAGTCACTTTTCTCTCCTCATCTTGCAAGGATTTCCCCTCTCCCTATTCTGCATTTATAGTTGGCAGCCTCTGTTGCAAAAGCCCAGGGTAAAGAAGACCAGGAATGACCCTGGTGTGTGTGTCTGCCCAATCCATCAGCAGCTGGCATTGCCCGTCCAATTGAACAAAGCAGCTCAGACTTTTTGGGAACAGCCCTGATTTGGGCCGCCTCCAGTCTGACCTAGCAAATCTGAGTCAGCTTGTTAATCCTGGCTTTGTTCACGTTCAGCAAAACGGATCCCTGTAGATTAATGCTTGAGCTGCTCCCAAACATTGCAGGATTGGTGACCGGTTAAATCTCCTGGCTGTTCAGACATGGGGATAAACGAAGTCTGGGATGTATGTGCCTGCCCTAATTGGATTGTGGTGGCTTCTTACACACTCAGTGTAAGACTGAGTCTGGCCCAGACAAGACCTAAATCCACTTGTTTTCACAGCTGGGGAGGGTTGCGGGAATTTTAAATGACATCAGCACAACCAAAAGGTATAAATCCTTGCAGTAAGCCAATTAACTTAAATTGAGCAGTGGGTGGCTGTGGAAGGTGGTTACAGGAGCAGGTCGCTGTTTACAGAAGAAGCTGAGAACAAACCTTGGTACATCTCAGTGACCTGGTGAGAGCTCTGCCACTTCCAGCTGCAGCCTAAGTTCCTATCACAAGATTTGGGCCGGTGGTTGCAGTTCAGGGCTTCTGTGCTTTTTCTGGGACTTGCACATGTTGTTTTCACCATACAAAAGGGGTGACCTGAACCTTGAAAGCCTGTGTGAAACAGGCTGGAGCTGAGGCACCTTTTAAAATCTTATCTCCTAAAATCTTGGTGCAATGCTGTGCGTTCTGGGCCTGCAGAACTCATTGGAAAGAGTGTCCTTAAGGGACTTCTGCACTCTTTCTGGGCTTCTGTTTACTCTGGCACTATGGGCTGCTCCAGCACATGGCAGGAAGGAGTAGGGGCTTGCCCAAACATTCTTGAAAAACCACGTGGCTTGGATTTTGTGCAAGACTTGGTCTGGGCCAGCCTGAAACCACCGTTCTGGTGTCACGGCGTGTCAGACACACTGGCCTCTTGCATTGTTTTTGCTGGTAACCATAAAGGCTGGCTTAGAAACAGAGCTGCAAGTTTGTTCTCAGCTCTGTCATTTTTACTCTGCAGTTGAAAACTTCAACTGGCCTGGACTGTGTCTTTCCCAAAAGCAGGGAGGAGTGCTAGGCTGATGGCTCGGTGCTTGCTGTGACAGTGAACGCTCACAGAAACATCTTCAAAATACTGGCATTATGCTTCAGAGATAGTGGGGTGGTGGGCAGGGAGGTTGGTTAACACATCTGAGGGAAGGGAGGCCTTGAGTGGGAAGGATAAGCTGCCCCATCACAGCCAGAGTCTGAGTACAAAGAGGGGAAATCCAGAGGAATTTCCTCCTGTAGTAGTTTACATGCTTTTTTTCTCTCCTTTCTGGTCTGCAGAGGCCAGAAGGCAGCTGATGAGGCTGTCAGAGCAGTGCTGCTTTCCAGCCTTCCTACCTGGGGGTTCTTAGGGACTGTCCCCAGGCCTGTGAGTGAACGGTTAAAGGCTTCCTGATGCTTGGCCGCATCTCACCATCTGCTGGGAGCTGAGTCATTAAATCATCCCTCTCCAATGAGCCGTACTTGGGAAGAAAAGCAGGCTGTGCTGTGCATTATTTCCTTCAAGGCACTAACCAGCACTAAATTATGGCGTGCTGCATCTGACTCTGCTGGGTGGTGGAAGAGCCACCAGCATCAAAGCCACAGCCAGAATGTGAGTTATCCTCTGGGCAGTGCGCAGTGTCCTGCAGGAGAAAGAAATGAATTGTGGAGAGAAATTAGAGTTGAGCCCCTCTCAGGTGCCCCATTTTCAAGTCTGTTCATCTTTTTTCTGCAGGAGAACTTCCAGTCTGTCTACAACTGGCAGTACGTCCACTGCCTCTATTTCTGGTGTCGGGTTCTCAGCACAATCTACCCCAGCGAGGTCATGGAGCCCTTGATCTATCCTCTGACACAGGTCATCATTGGCTGTATAAAGTAAGTGGTTTTTTTCTCTTCTGGCAATCCTTCTCTTGTTGGATGTGGTAAAACAGTTCCAAAGGGGTGGTACTGTTATGTGATTCGGATTTAACCCAAGAGCTGCTTTTGATGGAGGTATTACAGCTGCAGGCGTGTTGCGAGCACGTTGCATGAAGGAATTAAAGGGTTGCTGGAGAGGAAGTCAGCGCCTCTGCTTCACCAGCTGAGACCACGGGCTCAGGGGGTGTGAAATCAGATGCTGCAGGAAGGATTGGGCTCAAAAGTAGCTAAGTGGTGAACAGCAGTGAGGACAGAAAGTAGTGTCAGCTGCTTTTTTGCCATACTGCAGACTATTTGTGGAGTTTGTGCAGTCTGGGCGCATCTCTGAACAACCTAAACCCTTCTTTGCTATCATCTCGTGGGGAGCTGGGGAGACACAAGGCAATGCAGTTAGTTTTGGTGCCTAGTCCAATTCTGCTTTGCTAAAAAGCATGATACCTGAACTGCTGGAGCTTTGTATTTCTTAGAATTCATTGAGAAAGAGGACACTATCTAACAGGTAAGCTTAAAATAAGAGTAGTTCCAAGCATTCATGTGAAGTACTAACCCAGACGGGACAGTTTTGCCTTTCAACATCTGTTGGAATGTCCTCACAAGTAGAGGAGTGGCAGCACCAGGTAGAATTCCTTTCCTGAGAGCTTTTTCCAAGAAGTTATATCTGTCTGGGTATTTCTGTGGAGCTGTCCAAGTGCATGCATGCCGTGCCATGCTCATGCTCAGCAGTTCCTCATAGTCTCAGAGCTGTGCTATTTTGAGGGGAGTTGGAAATCAGGGAGGAGATAAGGACTTGGTTTTGGAATCAGAAGTGTGCTGAAGTCTTAATTGTGCACAAGCCTGCTTGCTTATTTTGAGCAATATGAAAGCTTTTCTCATTGTTTTTTGCTTGCAGTTTTTTTACTTCACTTATCTTTTTCCCCTATCACCCCGTGTGTTTGATTTTTTTTCTGCTTTGAAGCTGCTGTTAATGGGTGTTGAGGGAATTTCTGAATCTCTGGTGATCCCTGAAATCCTGTTAGCTCTGTAACCAGATTCTCAGCTTTAAAACCCCACCCGCCTGGTCTTGAAAAACTCCCAAGTGGTGATGAAGATAAGCAGATTTAAACGATCGTTGGTGTGCATACATCCTTCTCCCCATCCCCCATGTGCACAGGCTGCTTCCCGCTGCTGCTGCCGAGCTCCAGTTGTCCTGCAGACAAGTCGAGGCAGTTTTCTACCTGTCCAGGCAGATAAATCAGCGAGCTGGGGCCAAGGAGAGGTGAACTGGGTGAGTCTCAGCAAGAGCAGCAAATAAAACTTGTTCGCATCAGCGATGCGCAGAGGTGCTCGGCACCAAGTGCAGCCACCGTCTGACAAGGTGTCAAAGGTTGGGGAGCCTGAGAGATGAATTTTAGCACGGGGAAAATAGAAATAGATCCCAGGTGTGTGTGATGGGGTGGTAGGGAAGGATGCTGTGCGGCTTTTCCATCCGCAGAACATTTCTCTTGTGCTCCTGGGAGCATCCGGAGGGGGATAAATAGCCCTTGGAGGAGATTCTCCTTCCCCAAGTGCCTTCAGAACCAGGAGGTGGCGCCTTGCTCCAGCGAAAGGGCAGCGAGCAGGGTGTCTGTCTGCAGGACCAGCTCCTTGTGCCACCCTGGTGGCTTTCGGGAGGGGATTGCAGAGAAACCACCGCTCATCGGTTTGTTTTTGCTCTAGGCAGGGACCGAGGCAGAATTGGAAATGTGATTAAATACGGTAACTAGCAGCAGAGGGTTGCTGCTAAAATTAAAATCAGCTCCCTCGTTTCCTTGCTCCCTCTCCCTGCTCTCCAGCATATAAAACACACCGAAACTACTTTTAATAATGCATGGGGTCCGTTCCTGAAACGTGTCCAAGCTGCACATGCTCAGATGTGATCGGGGAAGGCAGACTGCTGAATGGAAAAATGTTGGAATTGATCGCTTCTGACTTCAGGGCTGCTGGAAAAAGCCTCGCTGCTGAGTTTGCTAATGGCATTGCCTTGTAAAAATCAGCGGTGTTGATCTTGCAAACAGCTGAAAGGTTGCAGTTGCTTTGACCACTGGGGTAGTGCTGTAGGCATTGCAGAGACAGAACACAAAGGAGATGTCTGCTTTTCTTTGCTTCTGTGGTCTGTAAAGTTTTTGGTCTGGTCTGCATACTTGTTTGTCTTTCCTGCTTATTTTTGTGTGTCAGAGTTGTTGCAGGTGCTCCTGTCCCTTTTTCCAGGCTGAAGGCAAGCGTTCTCCTGACCTTGTCTGCTTGACTTCCTACCTTGCTCTTACTCCAGGCTATAAATGTGAGGTTCTGCCCTGGCTTGTAGTTAAATGAGGATTTGTGATGCCCTGTGAGGGTTGGTCTCCAGCCTCCCAGCACGTACAGATGCAAGCACAGCTTTGGTGTCCTTCAGCTCCTTCCCTTGGCTGTCCCCTCTTGGTGGGGCAGAGACCGATACCGTAAGAAGCTTTCTGTGTTCTCCCCAGTCAGAAAAAGACTGTGACCAGACAGGAGTAGAGCAGAAGGAACTGTATCTAGTAAAAATAAGCCTCCAAGTGCCTTGGGGCTGTTCCCTGCACCACAGCCTGCTGCACAGGAGAAGCAGGGCAGGTGTTGCAGGAGATGGTGATGGTAAGACAACAGAGAGCACTCTCTGAGATGAAAAACATGAGCTGTAAACCAGAGCAAGTGGATTTGAACTTGCTGGTGTGACCCCTGGGCAGATCTTCCTCAGCAGAGCCAAGGCCCAGCTGTGTTTTGTATTCCCCGAGCATCCAGCCATCGGGAAGTTAAACAGATTGTTGCATCGCAGAGCACTCTAAAATTAATGGTCTTGGTTTACAGTAAATCTATACATTTAACAGGTTTATCCCTCGATCAATTAATTCCTGAGAATGGCTTTCGTCATCTCTAGTGGTGCCAGATCGGGGCGGGAAGTAGATTTATTCCTATAATGGATCCAGTGATAATTATTCCACTATTTAGCGTGGGGGGAGGGTGGGGGAGGTGGAGGTGATTTATGGTGCCAGGTCAGGTGTGTTCTCCCCTGGGTTTCTCATCAAACCCTTTTTGGGTGGGGAGGGAGGGATTTATTGGATGTAGGGCTGTTGTTTGAGAATTCCATGGAAAAAAAAAAAAGAAAAAACTTGTTAGTGCTGGGGGCATTTGTCTTCTAGTACAGGTGTGCATAGCAAGAGGTTTCTGGAGGGGTAAGGTAACGAGTTTTGGTGTCCTAGGGGTAGCCATGGGATTGATGCTGGGCTCTGTGTTCTCTGCTGCTGGCTTAGGTGGCACCGGGGGAGCTGAGCCTGCGGTGCCCCACCTTACAGAGGCAGCTGTGCTTATTTCCCTTTAATATCCAAGGGCATAACAGCCTAAAGCATGGTCAAAGGCGGCCTCTTTCCCTCCCTGCTCATCACTAGCAGTTTCGATCCTCTTTCCTCTCTGAAAGAGGAGCAGCTGAGCGATTCCTCCTCTGTTGGAGAGGGCTGAGAGGGTCTTGTGATGCCCCTCTCGTTCCTGCTCTGTCCTTTCTGACGTGCTGCTGGTCCAGCTCCTCCTGCCCTGCTGACATTCCAAGTGACAAGTGTGGCTATTGAGGTGACAGCACAAGCTGTGTGGGCACGCAGAGGGTACGCAACCTGAAATTGGTTACCACCTTCTCCCTGCAGTCCCTCCTGTGTGCTGGGGGAGCCCATTTCTGGCAAATTCAGTGCTTCAGCTGAGCATTTCACTGCTGGTTCCTGCCACTTCTCGTAGCACTTCCCCTCCTCTGTCCCAGAAGAACCTGGTGCTCTGGTTGCAGGACCTGGTTGTTGGTGTCACAGCTTTAGCACGCATGAATTTTTCCCCGCTGTGGGATAGCTTCAGCTCAGTTTGCTGTGCAATCCTAAAGCTCTCTTCCTTTTTGTAGAGTGGGAAGGGCTCTAAAACGCTGCTGGGGGCTGCGAGTGCAGCTCCTGTATTATCCTGGCCTAATATCCTTTCTTTTTTTTTTTTCCCCTCTAGGCTGGTGCCCACAGCTCGGTTCTACCCGCTGCGCATGCACTGCATCCGTGCCCTTACGCTGCTGTCTGAGAACACCAGGACCTTCATCCCCGTGCTGCCATTTATCCTGGAGGTCAGTGGGTCCTGCTGGTGTAGCAACAATTGTCTGCTACCTAATGAACACGTTTATATTTACCATACCCACCAACAGCTCCCCCTGGGATCTGCTCACACCCTAAACCCCTTGGCAAACACCATCAGACAGCGTGCGGTTAGCAAACAGGATTAAATTC
Source organism: Anas platyrhynchos (assembly GCF_047663525.1). NCBI lineage: Eukaryota > Metazoa > Chordata > Aves > Anseriformes > Anatidae > Anas > Anas platyrhynchos. Next base: position 2,875,866 of record NC_092608.1, on the reverse strand, counting down.
ATAATTTTCCTCCATCTGAGATCAGCTGGGTGCAAAAAGACATTCCTAGGTGGTTTGGCTGATGCAGTTGGAATAGGCAAAGGGTTTCCAAGGAGGAGCTTTGATTCAACTGGCTGCAGTAAGTCCCGAAGCTGTTACGTGATCCCCTTGATGTGTTTGTGTCTTAGCAAATGGAAGAGTTTGTCATAACCACAGACAAAGGGAGATGGAAGGAAAAAGGTGCTCCAAGGCTTAATTTGGTCAAAAAGATCCCCTTAAAGGCAGCCTGGCGAAACACAGGCTGTTTGGTGAAATACTGGTGCCTTGTGTTTTCCATCCAGATTCCCATAGATCAGATTCCTGATGTCTCCCTGCCTTGCTGCTGTGAGAGGGCAGTACAGAAGTGGCTTTTTCTTTGAAGAAACACTTCTGAGGGAGAATGGGGCAAGGTGAGGAATGCAAAGCCCCCGAAGGTCAGCGTGAGGCTGGCTGTTAGAGGAGAATGAGGGAGGCTTCTGTAACAAATGACCTGAGTCAGCTGGGCTCGTTCCTAATCAAGTTCTGTTGAAGCCAAGGCTTTTGTGGTTTTGTGTTGTTGTAAACGTCCTCTGCAAACCACATCCTCTGAGCCCGTGGAAGCCAGCGATGTTTATAAATCTCCTCCTGCTCTCCCGCCCCCCTCCGCTGCGCCCTGGCCCTGGCCTGTGCGGCTTTGCCATTTGCCTGCTTCCTTCCTCTCCTTCACACACTCTTGAAACTCTGCCAGCCACATCCACCCATAGAGGCATCTCCACGCTGCTGTAGCAGAGCCTGGGGGGCAGGACGGTTCCTCTGCTTTTTATTTTTAATTTTCAATGCTCAGAGAGAAAAAAACCTCCTTCACCGTGGGGCTGCAATCCGTGTGTCGGGCCCCAGCCAGCCGTGACCACAGCGCACGCTGAGCTTCCTCCCCACCACATCCCAGCCTGCTGCGTGTGAGGCGCTGCTGGGCCTGCCTTGTCCAGGTGTTGGTGACAAAGGAGAGACAGGGGGCAGGGTTAAAATGCCTGCACACGTGTTCCTAGCCCTTAATTTCAAATTTGAACCCAAGGTGCCAGGGATAAACAGTCCTGCACCACACCGTGTCACAAAACCAGCACGTTTTAAACCCAGCATCCAAAGCGAGGTGAGAGAGAAGCAGCACGCTGCTCAGCCCCTCCTAAATGCTGGGTTTAAGGGGCAGGGCTGGGGTCAGGGGGCAGATCGAAGCCTTCCCATGCTCCATTTGCTGTGAAGGACGGCAGCCTGCCCCTCACTCGCTGATGCAGCTGGATCCAAACGTAGCCAGGCTCTGGAGTGAGCGACACCAGACGTGCACAAAGCCCTGGAAAAAAAACGTGGCTGAGCTTTGTATAGCCTCAGTGTGGATCTTGAAAACCTTCTCTAAGAAGGGACCACGATTGCTTCCCTCCCCCCTCTCCATCAAGAATCCCAGCCCTGGCTACCTCTTGTCTCAGCCCTGTCGCTGCCGTGCTTTCAGGAGCCAGCAGATTGAATGTTTGTGCAATTCCCCCAGGCACGGGAATTCCCCAAGCCCCTGCCAGTCGAAATGAGAGCTGGCTGCTTGATGCAGCCTGACAGGAGCTGATGCTCCCCAGCACGGGCACCCAGGGCTGTCTCCTCTTTTGCCTCTGCTTTTCGGGGGGGAGCGAAAGAAGCTTGCTAAAATCACCTCTTAGATGAGAGGAGACAGCTTGAGAGAAAGCGTAAAGCAGGCAGGCTTTTATTTTTGTATTGTTCCCACCCTTGGAGGGCCTGTGAGATCCCAGGCTATTTTTTTTTCCCCCAGCACTTCAATTATTTTGTGACAGGCACTAGTTTCTGCAGCAGGAGAAGCGGTGGCTCATCTGCTGGAAGGCAGGTGTGGATAAACAAGGTGGAAATCTCCCCACAGGCAGGCTTGGCATGCCAATTTAAAATTAGCTTCCCTGCGGAGGAATGGGGAAAGAGGTTAACCCTGACGTGCTTAGGGAGGCGTGAGCTCTTCACTTTGACACTTCAATGGCTTGAGTTTTGGTTTGGATGTGCAGCTCGCTTTGGAGAAGGTCCCCGGGGGGCCTGAAGCCCGGTGACATACCTGGGTGGGGGCTTGTTGGGGGCCCATAATCCTGGACCTTGTCATAGATTTAAGTTTTCTACAAGCTGGGGGCTCTTTGCATTATTGCACGGAGGAAAAACTACAATGTCAGGCTTGCTGAGCTGAGCCTCTGCACCAGCTGAAGATGCATCCCTTATCCTGGGTGTTCCCTCCCTCCAAATACTGCCCTGCAGCTTTTAAGCTGCACAACCCTGCTTGTGCCAGGACTTTTCTTAGTGAAATGATGCTTGACCCATCTAATAGCCTCCTACCAAGAGCCAATTGGCTCTGTGGATGAGGGAAGAGCCCCCCGGGTGTTTTATCTTCCTGTTATCAAGGCTTTGGGTGCCATCTCCCACACCTCACAGCCAGGCTGAGGATTTGGGGGCTGGAGAAGCTGGCTGTGGGGTGTGCTGCTGGGTCATTGCTCGTCAGGGGGATGAGATGTTATCACTCATGGTTTGAACACAGGGACAAGGACAAAAAGCGTGCAGAAGGTGCAAAGCTGGGAGGAATTACTGCACCAGCAGAGCCCTGATCTTCAGAAGGACCTTAGCATGTTGGAGAAACCTCCCGTAGCTCAACTAAGGGGGATGCAATGTCCTGTAGGGGGGAAGGAATAACCCCAGAGGATGCAAAACGGGAATATATTACAAAAGTTGAGCAGTTTTTCTCAGCTTGGCAGCAGCTGGGCTCTGAGCAGCCCTGCTGGGTGCCGGGGGTGAGGTGGAGGGTGCTGGAGCAGCCGCGGGGAGGCTGCAGGCGGGTCCTGCAGAGCTCTGCCTCCTTGCTGGGGGCTGGCCTGGGGCAGCCGGCCTCGGGCTGATCAAAGTAGCTGCCAGGAGGCTTTGCTGGAGCCTGAGAAAAGTCAGGATGGGGTGGGGGTAATAAAATAAGAGTGCTGGGGCCGTGGGCTTGGTTTTCTGCTGGTGCAAGCTGTACACCCCAGCACCCTTCACCCTACCAACGTAGGAGGAGTGAGCTAGAGCTTGCTGAAACCCCACTCCTGTCCTTTTTTCTGTCTGCTGGTGGGTCTCACTCCAGCCAAGTCCTTGGCTTTGGATGTTTTCTGGCCCTCCAGTCCCTTATTATCACCTTTCTGCCCTGCCACAGGATTCCTAGACACAGTCATCCCCTCTTTCAGCCTGGCCGCTCTCTGGGCCATCCTGCACGATCTAGGGCTGGGAACCACACTTTTCCCCTTTCCACGTGTCCCGACAGATTCCCCAGCACATCTGGGAAGGTTTCAAACCCTCTGCTTGTATTTTCCCACTTGCCTAGTGGCATGTTAGGATCCCACAGCACCCGCTGCCTTTTTCTTTAATGCGTCTGACCTCGGGGATCAATACGACTGTTTTGGCCAAAGAAATAACCGTGCATAACGAGGTTTATAGCATCGATTCCCTAGGCTAGGGCTCTTTGTTTTCACAAGCCACCAGGCTTGTCCCTCCCTTCCAAATAACCTGGATTGACAAATAAAATGTAAAAAAATCAATAGCCGGCTCCATGCTTTTCTGGCCCGGGGGCACCAGAATGACCCGAGCGCCCTCCCTCTCCCCCACCTCACCCTCTAGCAATCAGTGCGCTGCCTTTCTGGGCTGCTTGGGCTCTGATGATGAATGTATCGCCGCGTAGAGGGAATAGAAATTATTTCCTGCTCGAAAGTAATATTTAGAAGTGTTGGGAATCTAGGGGCTGAGCGCCTTGGAGGCAGGGACCTCGTGCTCAGAGGCACGGGCAGGCAGGCTGCGTTCCCTGTCAGACCCCTCAAAGGTTGTCAGCTGGCACGCAAGTGATTGCCAGTTGGTCATTTGGGGCTGGCTTTTTGAAACAAAGCTCCCTTATTAGCGACCACCTCCCTTGATTGCTGCTTGTTATCCCCTGATGGGAGTCTTTGGGAACGTGCCCTGGTGCGAGCGGTCTGTGCAGCTCTTTTCAGCTTTCTCCTGAGGTCTACCTCTGCCAGCTTTTGCATGAAATAAATGTTCTTTTCCCTAACCATGAGCATTAAGCATTATCATTTCCCATTTCTGGAAGAATGTAACAGCAAAGATGCAGGTTTGACATGCCGCGGTGTGTTGGGCATCCAGCTTTACCCTGGGTGTTGTGTGTGCCTGTTGGGGTTCTTTTTGAGGAGCTACGTGTGTAGTCTCTGCTCAGCCTCTGGAAGGGAGCCAGTTTTTTCCCCACGTCCCTTGCTATAAAGAGAAATGTGTCCGTGGAGAATAATCTGTGCTTATTCAAAGGCTGTTCAGTTATAATTGGTACAAGGGACACTGGTGGGAAAGGCATTAGACCAGAGACTTTGCCTGGCAAGGGGTATTTGTGGAAAGGACTTCCTGGTCCATCTGCTTCCTAGGACAATTCAGGCACTTACTTCAGTGACAATAAGAAGGTAATCGGTTGGTATAAGCAGCATTTAGCCTTGATGTTGAAAAGCATCTCGTCTTCAGGGACAGCTCCAAAGCACACTCAAGCCTTGCAGTACCACCCTGCTGTCCGAAGCACAGGTCTGAGGAGCAAAACTCTAGTTCCTCGTGCTGTTGCTTGTGTGGGTTCCCTTTTACACCACGCTTCCGTGGCATCTTTCATGCTCAGGGCTCTAAAGCCTCGAGTATGCTTGGTGTTTGCTCCCAAGCTGTCCTTTGCTGGGACATTTAAAAAAAGCTGTTGGACAGCGATCAGAACGAGCAGGCAGGAGTCAGGGCTCTTGGATTGTCTTCTCAGCTCTGTCATCAACTGCACGGTCTTGGTTGAGTCGTGGGGTGTCTGTTTGTTTCGTGGCGTGACCATCCTTACGCTCAATTGCTTCTCTTGCAGATTTTCCAGCAAGTGGATTTCAACAAGAGGCCAGGACGCATGAGTGCTAAGCCGATAAACTTCGCGGTGATCCTGAAGCTTTCCAACGCCAACCTGCAGGAGAAAGCCTTCCGAGTAAGTGGAACCCAGCTACCAACAGTGCACATCCTCAGCAACACAGTCTCTCTACAAACAGGACTGGCCCTAGCCATGTGTTCTGTGATCCCGTCCTGTAGGTTAGAGGCTCATTTCCCAGTCTGGGAGCTGAGGGGCTTAGTTCCTATCTGATATCTCTATTTCTGCTCCCTCTACCTAGGATGGCCTCATCGAACAGCTCTATGACCTGATTCTTGAGTATCTGCATTGCCAAGCCCACAGCATCGGGTTCCCAGAGTTGGTTCTCCCCACTATCATCCAGGTAAGGTATAGGACACCTCTTGGAACGTCCCCAGAGTGGGATGAGCTCCTTTAACCTAGCAGCAAACTTTAGATGGTCCTGATAATGTGAGGAGAGAGCTGTTTACCTTTTCCTAGTCACAGTTTGTGTTTGCATTTTGAGGGATTCTTAGGAACAGAGGCATCCAACAGGAGGCTGAAGGTAGGTGAAAGTGGCTTTAGTGTGAGCCGCTCTTTTGGGAGACAGAGAGGGACAACGGGCTGTAGAGATGCATTTTTGACCAGTGAATGCAGTCCTTGGCGATTTAGAGTTGTCCAGATTTGCTGTATTACCTCACCACAGCACCTGTGCTCTCAGAGCTCGTGTTTCTCCTTGCCTTATGGCTTTTCTCACGTGCTCTCCACAAGATGGCAATCCTCTCTCCCTGCCTGTGTCCCCTCCAGCTGGGGCACTTTCTCCCCGCGTCCAATCCCCGTCTCTGTCCATCTCCCTCAGCGCACCTCAGAGCATTGCTGCAAAGAGCTCTCCTTTCCCTCTGCCCTGGCATTCCGTGGCAGGCAGTTCTTCCTCACCACTTCGTGTTTACACACTTCTTTCCCTGCAATAAGGCAGCCTAATGGGGTCATGTCTGGGTGTATGGAGCCTAATCCTCCCCTAATACCGGGAGCTGAAGCTGGTGGCTTGTTTCGAATGAGCAGCGCCCTCTCTGCTTTGCACAGGAGGATTGCTGAGTGCAAACAAGCTGGAGCTTGTTCCTTCACATCCTCCCATTCCTCTTGTTTTTAACTCACAAGCGGCAGGTGGCGAACAATTTTGGTTGCTCCTGTATCCTCCATGGGGCCACGCGCTTCTGCTCTGCTGCCACGAGCTGCTGTGCCTGCCCACGTTGCTGCTGCAGCCTGGCAGAGGCATTGCTGAGCTGCCAGCCAGCTGCCCTGCCTAATGCGAGCTGACAGGCAGCCTCCACGCTCACAGAGCAGCTCCCGTGCCTGCTCTCCTTTTGCTTCTCACTTTATCGGCGGCGAACAAAGCCCTTTGGTCTCAGCCAGCAGCTGCTGGGAGCAGCCAAGCTGTCGGAGCCGAGGTTGGAGCTGGAACGAGGAGCGCCCCGTGGCTTCCAAACACACACCCCGGGACCAGCCCGGCTTTCCGCAGAGAATTCCCGCTGTCGGATTCCTCTTCGGCTGCCACTAACCACAGCCTCGTGGCCGTCTGCTGGGCCCGGGCTGCTGAGGTTAGCTTCCCAAAATCTCGGAGCCTTCGGGAAGGCACGCGGGGGAAGGCTTTTCCCCTGGCACCGTTCCAGTTAGCTAGAAAAAAAAAAAAAAATCCCTCTGCCCCCCCTCCCCGTGCTTCGCTCAGCGCCGTGGGGCAGGGGCTGGCTTCCAGCTGGCGAGGGCTGCGCCGAGAGCTCATCTCCTCCTGGTCGGCGGCTTTGGGAGAAGCTGGGCTGAACTGCCTTCAGCCTGAACTTCGGAGCCTCCTTGCCTGGAAGGCAGGAAGCAGCCGGGGCAGATGAAAGGAAAGCAGAGCCAGCAGGGGAGGGAGGCGGTTCAAAGGCACGACCCCCGGGCTGTTGCTGCTTCCACTCCACCACGGGCTGGTGAGGAGCTCAGGGTGTGCGTCTGGGTGCTTGGAAGAGAAGCCCTCATCTGTAGGGTCCTTCCAGGCAGCGCAGAGCAGAGGTGGGAGGTTAAAGGGGAAAATTGGAGGGTTTGGATAGGGGCTGGTGCTGCTGGGAGGGGGCACGGTCAGGGCAGGGCTCGCAGAGGGACGGAGGTGCCGGGGTCCCTGCCAGCTGCCCCCCCTCCTGCTCACTCTGACCCAGCTGGATATTGCCCCTGCTGCCTGAGAGTGGAGGATTGGGGTTGCTTTGGGTTCCCTGGCACACATGAGCCCAGCTGCAGCCCATCATTTCTCGTTGCCCATGTCGTTTACTGTAAGAGGAGCTGGGTTTTCGCTGCGGTCTCCCCGCTGGTACAAACCCTTGGCGTTTGAGGCTGGCAGTTGGACGGGATCAATCCCACTAATCACAGAGCTGCTTAGCTAGGAGCCGACGTGAGATGTTAACAGCACACACACACACAAACACATGTTCTGAGCGCTTTTATTCTGGAAAGCTGCGGTTGTTGTGCTTGGCAGCGGGGAAAAAGGCACGCAGAGGGTTCCTTTCTCTCTCTCTCTCTCTCCCCCCCCTCTATCTTTCACTGTCTCGGCCGTTCCCTGCCTCCGAACGCAGGGCTGAGATCTCATTACCTTTCGTTAATATCCGTGGCAGATAGCAGTGGGGCTGTGAGGGATTGCCTGGGTCGGGGAGAGGAGGGGGGCGGAGGAGAAATGAAGCGCAGGGCCGGGAGAGCGAGCGCACGCCGCCAAACCGCCCCGATAGAGCCCGAGATTCGGCAGGATTTCAGGTGACACTCGTGCAAGGGAAGAAAAATGAGAATGTCCGTGGCAGCGGATGAAATGGATCTGGGGCTGCAGCCGGGGGGATCAGGGGAGATAAATGGAATGACAAATGCATCTCTCCGCGGAGATAAATATGCAGCGCCTGCAAAAAAAATAAATATTTTAGAAAGGGAGGGCGAGAACAGGACGGGGCTGGCCGGCAGCAGCGCTTGGGGATGGTTCCTTTGTACCTGTTGGCGGGGCTGTCTGCAGAAAGGGGGCAAGGTGTTGGTTTTATCTCCCCTTTCTCGGAGTTGGCTGAGGGCTGGCAGGTGGAGAAAGGGAGGAGAGCAGCCCCTGCTGCCAGCTGATGGGGACGTTCTCCCCGCGTGGAGCAGGCAGGTGAAGGCTCCCTCGTGGTTAACCATTTTCTGCTGCCCCCTTGGGTCTCTTTTCCCCTAAATCAAAGTGTCTGGTACACCGGCAAGAAGGTCGCCCTGCAGAATTTGGAGAGCTGGTGGAAACCTAGCAGTGTGCTGAAATGGAAACCGGGGTCAATCCGCGCGCTCCCATCTCTCCTCCTCTTTGGAGCATCCTCTGCTGCCTCGCCACGGTGTCAGAGCCCTGTGAGAGCTGCTGAGAGAGAAAAAAAGCAAACCCCACAAAAACATGGTGTTGGCAGTGAGACAGTCCCATCGTCTGGGGGTACTGGAGTGTTTCCTGCGCCGAGGGAGGGCAGGGGCCAGCTCCCTGCGAGTAGGCTGGACCTGGCCCGTGCCCTTTTTGGGTTTGTGGTTTCCTGGCAGCCTGGCTCTCGTCCCAGCCGTTCCGCCGAAGCCCTTGGGTCTTAAAAGGAGGAATTATCGAGGCACATGCCTGTGGGGGTTGCTCCGTGCATTTTTCTGTGGTGCCTGCGTGGGTTTGTGCCCTCGAAAAATGGGAGGTTCCAGCCGGAGCTGGGCTGGCAGGCAGGCGCTAAGCAAACTTCACCCCGTGTGACTCTGCACATGGCCCCCTGGCCTGACCCACGGCCCTACAGCTCTGCCAGCCCCCAGTTTTCCCACTGAGCCGTGCAAAGACCTCCAGTCCCAGCCCACAGACGATCCTTTGTGCACTCCTTTCTCAATCTCTGCCTCCCAGCCTCACCTATTGGGATTCCCACCCCAATATCCGCCGCTGTGCTGCTCCAGCCCCAGCAGTGCATCCTTTCAGAAAGAGCTCGAGTTAAAGGGTGCAGAGCTGTTCCTAAGCAAGCCCCACAGCTGGATTGGGTGCAGATATCTGTATCTCTGCATCCTCCCAGCCCAGGCTGGCAGGATTCTGCTCCGTGGTGCGAATGGAAGGGAGCAGGCACCCCCGTGCTGTCCCTCACCGAGGGTGGGAGATGTTTTTTGTTTTTTTTGCTGATGGGGTCTGTGCATGGAAACTCTAACGTGGCTTTCCTTCTTCTTCTTCCCCCTCCTCCCAGCTAAAATCTTTCCTGAAGGAGTGCAAGATCGCCAACTACTGCAAGCCTATCCGGCAGCTGCTGGAGAAAGTGCAGGAAAATTCTGCCTACATCGCCAGCAGGCGTCAGAAAGCTACCTTCGGGGTGGCCAGCAGGGAGTCTGTGGTGAGTCTGCTGCTTCGATTTGGGCTTCCTGGAAAGACAGGCAGGCTCCGGCTGCCGGGGCCGAGCGGGTGGCAGGGGGAGGAGGGAGGACAAGCTCCTGGAAACGGGGCCGTGGGGTGCGGCAGGCGCTCGCAAACAACCCGGCTGGGCAGGGCCCCGCAGCCAAGAACCTCATGGAAAACACAGGCCATAAATTACACCCTGCTCTTACTCACCACACACGCACGTATGGAAGCGCCTCACTTCGCTGGGGCACATCCTCTGCTGGGGAATTTCGGGCTTCTCATCACCCCGCTGCTGGTACACCGGTGCCAGCTCATGCCTTAAGGTGAAGGGGGGGGATTTCACCTCCTCTATCACCGTGTTGTTTCCTCCTGGTCTGTGGAGACACCTCTCCAGCAGCTGAATCTGACTGATACAGTTCAGAATCCTGAGCCAAAGCTTTTTCCATTTTCCTGGTCTCTTGTGGAGGCAGAACTGGAGACCAACTAAAGGTACGAGCCCAAAGAATTGTGATCAGGCACCCTGGGCACCGCAGCTGGGCACCAGGAGAGATGCTGGTGTGTCCTGCTGTCTGCAATCCAAGCACCACCCTGCAGAGGAAATGCTGAGCACATTCAGTGCCTGGAAAAGATGCAGTGGTGCTGGGTGGCTCATAGGGCCCGTGGAGGTGTTGGGCTGCATCTCAGGGCAGTTTTGCCTCAGTGATGAGCTGAAGGAGAGCAGCAGGGGTAATGGTCAGCGCTTCTTATTTTAGGAAATGAACTGCACGGGTAGAAAACAGGATATTTGGAGGGTGAGGTAGTAAATAGATGGCCATCTGGCTAATAGAACGAGATGCTGTCTTCCTGGAAAAAACCTGTCGTGGCTAGGGGTGTTCCCCTGGCTGGGAAGGGTCCGGAGGGAAGGCACCACGAAAGGAGCAGGCGGAGACGAGCTGCCTGTCGAGGCGTGCCAAGAGGTGCTGGTCTCCAGGGCCTCTCCGTAAGGAAGCTGCCGCAGCCAGCTGGATGCAGATGGAGGCACTGGAAGCTGCTGGTTTCAGCTCGAAGCAGGGACCTGTTCAAACGCTCCAGAAGCAGCTGCCTGGGCTTAATTCCGTTGTGCTGTTCTCTGCCGGCCTGGGGTAGGAGGGGAACCTTCTGTTGCTCTTTTTTTTTTGCCTCCAAGGGGATCGTGCTCCTGTCCTGCTCCCCTCCTGCCTTACCAGACACACCAGTGATTCCTCACCCCTGGTAGGAAGTTCCTTGGCATGTGCACAGCTGCAGAGGCCGCCTTCCTCCTCGCTTCCCCTGCTCCAGGAGTCAGCTTGCTCTGAGCTACGCCCTCCCGGGGATGGAGAGCCCGTTCAGCATCCCTGCTCACAGCTTTTTTTTTCACTTTGCTTTGATTCCTCCTTCTTTGGGACCTGCTGACCTGCTCAGCTCCGAGGTATCTGCAAGGCAGGCCCTATGCAAACGAAGCCAAAGGGAAGCCTCGCTAACGAAGCTCTGTTTGCTTTTCCTTTGGGACGGGGAGCTTTGCATTTAGCCGGCGCAGCAACCTCTGCAGGTGAGCTGTGTGCGCACGCCTCCGCCTGAGAGTCAGCGGTGAGTCGGATAATTCCTTGCCCAGCAGGAGAGAGGAGGAATTATCTGTGTCTGGGAGGTAATTGAGGGGATCAAAGTGCAGGAACTGCAGGAAAATCACCCTTGGAAATCCTGGCACACGGGTGCCTGGGCACAGCGCTGCTCTTCTGGGATGAAGGGGTTGACAGTGCTGGTTTTGAAGAGGCTGAGTAGTCCTGGGTTCTGGAAACGCCGCTCGGGCTCGGGCTGCTTTGCCAGAGGAATTAGGCTTCCCGTCTGGAGCGCAGTGGTTGGGGTTGTGTTGTTGTTCTGTAGCTTCTGCGGGCAGACAGCGCCGTGACCACCCACCCGCTCCGCAGAGGTAGAGGTTTCAGCCCCCAGGGCTCCCTGGAACGATGGGCTGGGGAGGATCGTTGGCTGAAAAGAAAAAACGGGTTTCCAACAACCCTGCCACTGTCTGCTTTTCCCAGCAGCTCTGGCAGCAGCCCCTTTTTTTAAGAACCGAGCCATCATTTTAACATCTTGCTGCCCGCACAGCTCCTAGCTGATGCTGGTGCACCTGCAGGAGCGCCGCAGGTAAGGTTGGGGCAGCTTTGGGGAAACAAAAGCTCTATTTTGCCCAGCCTGTTTGGGGACAGGTTCTCTTCCTGCCCTTTAAAAGGTGCTTCTTCCTGCATTTGAGCCCAGCCCAGGGAGGGAATGAGCTGATGGCAGGCATTGCCTCGTTGCTGTAGGATTCCCAAATTTGCATCCATCCCCATCCCAGTGACCTTTTCCATTTGCACAGCACCGGGGGCTTGATCCGTGCTGGGTGTCCCCTGGCAGCACGGTGATGCAGAGGCAGGAATAAAAGGAGAATTGCAAACAGTTGAGGTGGGTACGACAGCATCCACTCTTACAATCCCCATTGAGGCGTGCCGATTAGAAAAATGGGATTGTTTTATTTTTATTTTTTCATCTCTGGATTCCGACACTCTTTAAACCCGAAAGAGCCGCATCAGAGCGACCAGACCTTTGCCTCCCCCAAGAAGAGCCTTTCTCGGAAGCCCTCCGCCCCGAGCAGCATCAACAAATTGCCTGCCTGCAGCTGGCAGCCTGATGGGAGCCTGATCCACGAAGGGGGTGACTCCGTGCTCCTCAGGAATTACTCCTCGTGGGCCAGAGCTCCAGGAGAGCCGCGCTGTCTGCCGCCTGGCGTCTCCTCCAGCCGGCGCTGCCGGAGCCAGAGGTCCATCAGCCCCGCTGCCAGCCCGCCGGGGGGAGGCTGGGGAGCAGCCACGGGCTCCGGTGCAGAGCTTGGAGCCGTGTTACAAACGCTCCCAAGGGATCTGTGGGTCTGGGACCCGGGGAATTACCAGCCGGGGGCCGTTTTGGCTGGCTGCGCTCTCGCGACGCGCCTGGTGCCGGCTGCGGAGGCCACAGATCATCTCCACTTCCCTCCCGGTGCCGGGCCAGAGCAAGAGCTGATGTAGGGTGATGGATTTCACCGCCTCACGCTGCTGCTTTCCCTTGCTCCTTTTGCCTGTTAAATTCCTATTTCCATGTCATGGCTGGGCTTGATAAAATTGTCTTTGTCCTGTGGGATAGCACAAAGGCCCCGGGCACTGCGGCAATCCAGGTAACAGCCATGGTTCTCTGCGGGTTGGAAGCGAAGGGACCCTGGCAGGTTAAAAACAACAGGCTGTAATCTGACGTTCTACCCCTCGCCCCTTCCAGCCAACAAAAAAAAAAACACCCTTCTAAGCATCTCATGTGCTTCCCACTATTCCCAGTGTTTTCGCCTCTGTGCTCCCCCTGCGGAAGCGGGCTCGGCGTTTTTCATGCGCTCTCCCAAGGCTGGGAGGAGGCCAAGCCCCCGCGGGGGAACGTTGGTTGCAAAAACAAACACTTGGCCACGGAGCAGGGGGAAGAGGCAAGCAGGCTCCCTTTGTATTTAGGTCTTGTAACTGCTTGCGTGAGGTTTTCCCGAATTAAAAAAAAAAAAATAAAAGAACTTAGCGGGCGATCAGATGTCTCCCTTGCAAGAGCAGGGGGCGGATTTTGTCCTGAGAGATCCTCCGATGAATCCGTGTGATCCCTGCCTGCAGCTTCGAGCCAAATTTCGTTACCTTCTCAGCAGGCTGCGTTGTCTGCCCTGGCTGCTGTAGCGGTGTCCTCGCCCTGCAGCTGGAGAGGAGCGATCAGCAGAGGCTGGGGTAGGAGCAGCGGATCCCAGAAGGCACAGAGCTGATTTAGGAGAGCTGCCGTGAGCTCTCGGCACCTCTGAGAACCAGGCCTGTGCCACAAGAGGAGAGCAGGGAGCTGGGAGCCCACATTTGGGGCTGACATGCCCAGAAACCTCGGTGGTCCTCCAGGGGACCTCGCGGGGGTTGTCACTCACTGACACCACTCCTGACTCGGGGGTTGCTCGAGTGTCTGCATCCACACTCGTCCTGCTCGTTTTTGGAGTCATCCTTGCCAGTTTTCTACCCAGCAGCTGCAAAAAGGTGCTTTAACTCCGCTCCCAACTCCCTGCATTTGCCAGGATGCTGCTGCAGAACAGCTTTGCCAACCTCCCTTACACCTTGCACCCCTTTCTCTCCGCAGGAGCAGTGGGAGAAGCAGGTCAAAGAGGAGGGGACGCCGCTGACCAAGTACTACACCCAGTGGAAGAAGCTGAGGGAGAAGGAGATCCAGCTGGAAATCACTGGCAAAGAAAGAGTAAGAAACACCAGACTGATCGCTGGAGAAATCAGGGAGGGGAAGATCCCAGATGAGTCCTGCTTGGCGTTTTATTCCCCCCACGGGGCTGGCCCTGCCATTTCCCACATCTCCTGCCCCAGGGAAGGTCCTGGCCACTCCTCAGGGCACGAGATGCAGAGGGGGAGGTGGGAGCTGTGCTTGCATTAGGAGCCTGAAGGAAAGGAAAGGAGAGGAAAGCTGTCTCGATGCTAATGCAATGAAAGTGGCTGAGCTGGGCTGCCCGGCCAGGGAGCAGGAAATAGATATAATTGGTGTCTCCAGCGTATGGTGGGGAACAATTAAAATAATCGATGGGACGTGAGCATGGCTGGCTCGGAGCCAAGCCCCGGAGCGTGCCACGAGACCCTAGAAATGCTCAGCACCCGGGCACCAGCCCCGAGATAAGGACAGGGGGAAGAAGAAATTCCCCCGGGGGGCAGAGGGAACAAAAGGAGCCTCTTGTTTTTGGTGCAAGCCTAGCAGGAGAAGGCAGCCTTTGCAGAAATGAAACCGCGTGCATGGGGCTGAGAGGCAGCAAGAAGTGGGAGTGGGGCTAACCTGGCCCCAAACTGGCCTTACTGGTGCGAGCCACGACTTTCCCAGTACCAAAGCAGCTGTCACAAGGGGCCAGGAGATGAGCTCTGGGTAGGCGAGCCCCCATCTCGTGCTAAAGGTGAGCTGGAGCAGCGTGGGGTTGCCAGGGCCAGCTAAAGGGAGAGCTCCCCTTGAAGGGGGGGTTGCTTTGGCGGAGTGAGGCTCAGGAGGATGACTTGGGAAACCAGGGGAAGTTTGAGGGCAGGGCCAGGGACTTGTTCTCCCCTGGAGGAAGCGGGCTGAACAGATAAAGCGTGGAGAGAGATTTCGGAGTTGGCTTTCAGAAAGCTCTGAGGCTGCCTGACATCTCGGCGTGCTGAATGGGGCTGTTGTCTCTCTCGGTGGGGGCTGCTAGCTTAATGATGCAGCATTGTGAGCCCCAGCAGGAGAGTGAACACCATGAGGCCCATTAGGGCTGGGAAAATCCATGTCCCATTAGCAGCCATTGGGGGGAAAAATAATAACAGGGAAAAAAAAAAAAAAAAGAAAAAAAAAAGAGAAAAAAATCAGCCTGGCTCTCAGCTGCTCCGAGCTGCAGCTCGCCTTATATAACAACGCTGACCCCGTCTGCCCGTTCCCTTTGCTTTTCCCAAAGGTTTTTAATGGGATGCAGACTAATCGGCTTCGTGAGACTCGGTCTGCAGCGACCTTCTAGCTGGGGATTAAAAGACTGGCCCCCAAATTACCTAATTACTGCCCCTGCGTGATGAACACGGGCTGGATCTGCGGGCGCAGGCTCGGGGCAGGTCCTCGTTCCCCTGCTTTGTGGTCGCTGTGCAGCTGGGAGGGATTTCTGCTGCCTGCGTGTTGGTCCTGAGGGCACTCCTAGGGACACTCAGAAGGTCTTGCAGAAGGAGAACGAGCCCCTGAATGATTTTTGCATTTATTTTTGGAGCTGCTGAGGAGCGATAGCTGCCACGCAAGGGCTGCAGCCAGCGTGGATCTTGGCAGGGAGCACCCAAAGGTGCTGCCCGTGGCTGCCAGCATCAGGGCAGCGCGGTGATTCCGTGTCCCCAGCACCCACAGGTTGCTTTCTCCCTTCACATATCCTCCCAGCACCCAGGTCTCTGCAGGGTCAGCAGAAGGAGAAGTCTGGTAGCAGAAAAAAGCAGGTGGGATGGTGATTTCAAACCAGGAGCCTGCTTTGCTCCCCTCTCCCCTTCTCCAGCCAGCCTCTGGCTCTCCGTCGTGGTGCTGCAAGCTCTCAGCTCCTGGAATCAATACTGCCCAGCTGGGGACCGTAACCACAAACCAGGTTGGGAGAAACTGCTGGAGCTGTCTGCAGGAACAAACACTGTGCCTCTTGCACCCTCCCAAATGCTGCATCTCCCACCATGGGAGGGGTGAAGCAGTGGCCGTGGTCGGAGAGGAGAGCGTCGAGGGGTGGGAGAGAGCAAATGAGTTATTAGTCGCAGGGCGAATGTTTCCAAGCAAGCTAATGTGTGCTAATGCATGAGTGCTTCCCAGGAGGTGTGCAGCCAGGCACAGGCAGCGGGCAGCTGATGTTCAGAGAGCACTTGGGATTTAATTTGCATTCTGATTATCTTCGCCCTGCTGGCCCGAGCCCTGGCGAGTAAATCCTCCCCCTAATCCCCCTCCGGAGAGGTGTAAAGAGCAGCGAGGTGGTGTCAATTGCAAGTACTTAATGGCATTGATATTGGCTGGGGCTGCAGCAGCAAGGCTTGGCCCATTGATCTCCAGAAGGGCTAGCAACAGGGCAAGACATGGCAGGGACAGACCTAAAGCACCTTTTCTGAAATTTAGGGCCAAGAAAACAGCTTGCGAGAGCTGCCACGGCTTTGGGCACTGCTGGAAAGTTTCTTCTTCAGAGGTATCCCTCCCTGTGTCCCTGGCTGGCAGCAGGCAGACCCAACAGGCAGGGCAAAGCCAAGTTCCTGCGTTTCAGCTCAGCATTTTGTGTGTAAAAAGTACAAATTAAGGTCGTGCTTAACGTTGATTTGGTGTTTTCTTTGTCTTTTTCCCAGCTTGAAGACTTGAACTTCCCCGAAATTAAGCGTAAGAAGCAAGAGGAAAGGAAGGAGGAAGACAAGAAGGAATTCAAGGAGCTCTTCGAGCTGGACACTGACTCTGATGAGGAGAGCACTGGGATTGCTGTAAAAGGTAGGGCTGCAGGGCTGGGCACGCCTCTCCTCGCCTCTCCTCGCCAGGTTTTGCTGCCCTGAGGGAGATGCATGTTCATTTCAAAGGGGGAGTGACATGGAGAGGGAGCACAGCACGCTGGTGGCTTTTCAGAGTGACAGAAGACAGCTGGGAGGCTTTCCTCCTCCTCTCCCTCTCCCACGTTGTCACCCCAGCTCATTTTAAACCCTTGGCTTCTGCCTTAGTCCTTTTTTTTCCACGCCTGACCCAAAGCCTCGGAGAACATAGGAGCGTTTGCTGCCTTTTTTGCACGCTGGGCGGAGATGCAGAAATCCAACTTTTGTTCCCCACGTGGAAAAGAGGAGCAAAAACGTTTTTCTACCTGGCAGCGGGCTTGATTTTCACTGCAAAACAGCAGCTAGCCCAGGGGCTGGTTACCAGAACAAGAACCTTTGATGGAAGAACGGTTTCCCTCTCTCTGCATGCACTTGGGATGAATTTATTTTCTAGCAGGTGACACTGGAAGTGTTCTTGGTGAGACAAGAAAGTCTGGAGCCTCTGGAGAAAATGGTGCCACTCGCTGGCTCTGACCACGAGGGGGCCATAGTAAATTGTGGAACCTGCCTAAAAAGTTCCCCACATGGCTCAAGGAAAGTTTGGCACAGAACCAATGCCCCCCTCACAGCTTTCTGTGCTGCAGGAGGAAGAAATGGTCGGAAAATGCGCGTTGAGGTAGAAGTTGGTGGGTTTTTGTAGGTGTCCCAGCAAGGAACGGGCAAGATACTGAGGGATCGGCGTGGCAGCAGGGCGGTTTGCTGAGATAGATCCCTGGGATCTGGAGAGGTTGGGAAAAGAGCCCGCATCTGGGGAGAAGCACACGATGAGCTCTTGTTCCTGCTCCTCGTGGGGTGCCGGGGATGGCTGCAGAGGGAAGGCAGTGGGGGCAGTGCTTGGGGTCGATGTCTGCGTTCGTTAGGTGTCGGCGTGCCCCTCGTGAGCTGGGGCAGGTTTCTTCGTGTGTTAATATCGTTTAAAATCACTTACAGCAATTTCAGGCTGGGCTGCTGGGGGCCGGGGGTGTGGAAGGAGAGGTCAGGCGTTTCCATTTGCCAACAGGCAAAATTCCTGCTGCGTGCCCTCGGCCAGAGGATCTGGAGGGAGAGGGGAGCTCAGGAGCACCCCAAACATCACCTCAATGTGCTCCTGCCTCCCACAGCGAAACCCTTTGACTTCTGCCCTGGGAATTTAGGGGGAGAGGCAGCAGGATCCCAGCTTGGTGGAGGGGCACAGGAGGCTGCAGCTCACTAAATCCCCTCGTAGCCACCTCTGCCTTTGGGAACATCCCAGCACCGCTCCCTGCCCACCCCTGCTTCCTCCCCGTGCTCGGGGTGATGGATGAGTGCGTTCCCCTCTCCGGAGCTGCTCAGGTGCCCATCAATAAGCATCCAGCAGCGCTGCCAGCCGGCTCCCGGGGGGCTCCCTGCACGAGCCACGGCTTCAGCTGCCCCGGGGGGCCGGGGCGCTGACGGATCGGTGGCAGCACGGCACTGGCAGGGAGCTTATTGATGGCTCCGCACCCGGCTCAGCGAGCAGCACGGGTCAGCTGGGGCAAAAAAGCCTGGCAGAACGGGCTGAGATGTGAGCAAGCAGCTGCCTGGGCAGGTCGGGAGGCAGGGCAGGCAAACCGGGCTTAGCTCGAGGTGCTGCTCCCCGGGGATGCGTTTCAGCATCTCTTGGTGCTGATTTGCGTGGTGAAATCCCCGTGCAGAGGAAGGGGAGAGCCTCTGAAGTGCTGGGCATCCTTCTCTGGGCGCCAGTGTGAGGCCAAAAGGCTCGTGGGGAGATGTGGCAGGAGGAATCGAGTGGTGAGCTTCCCCTTCAGCACGTGTTGGGGTGGTGACGCCCTGTGCTGCCCTTGATTTTCTGTTTACGCTGTAAAAACTCTTGCAGGGAAATCCAAAGCCAAAGCAGCGTCGGATGACGACAGCTCCGAAGCAAGCAGCAAGGACTATGGTGAGGACGATGACGACGAGGAGGGAGAGTACGAGGTGGAGGAGGACGAGGAAGATTTGGAAGACGACGGCAACTCCGACGGTGAGTAGTGCTCCTAGGAAAAGGGGAAGGGACGTTCCTGACAGCACCAGGAGCCCGAGGCTCCTTTTGCATCCTACAAAGGAGCCACATCCCCTGTCCCTGTGAGCTGCGGGGAGGCAGGAGGGATCCCTGCACGCACACGGGGAGCCCTGCCAGCTCCGAGCGGAGAGCGAAGGGGTTAAGGGCTGCGCAGCCACCAGTCCCTTTCATCTCCTGGCAGGGGCCTCCTGCAGAGAGGCTCAAACAGACTCGGTGAGTACAGCCCAGCCCGGCAGGGCACAGAAACCTCGCTTCAAGGCTCTCCGCAGGCGAGGTGTGGAGGCTGCGCTCCTCCTCGGGGCTAACGCTGTGCCACGGGGGAGGCTGGAAGCTTTGGTGCAGCTGTGCCAGCCCCTCCTGGCCCTCGCACGGAGCCGCAGCCACCTCGTGAGCCCGCCTGCACCCCGGCTGGGCTCGCTCCTGCCTGCCTCTGCCAAGTCACTGCCACGCGAGCAGACGGGAGCTGGGCCTGCCAGGGCTCCTCTGCCTGCTCTGCTGTTCCTTTGCTATTTTTTTTTCATCCTTTTTTTCTTTTTTTGCCATTGCTTAGGCCTGGGATTTATAGGACCAAGCCTCTGCGCCCCTGCCTGCCTTTGGGTGTGATGCGCGGCTGCGGGGAACAGCCACAAAAAGCTCCCGGGGTGGTTTCTTTTAACCAGTTTGGGGAGCAGAAGGGGGAAAGAGGCCAAGCGAGAGCAAAACCCAACTGATTCAGCGTGGCAGATGGCTGTGGCTTGGCACTCACAGCCCAGCCACCTCGCCTGGAATAGACGAGGGCTCAGTGCGTGTTCTGGCAGCGCTGGCAAGGAGGACGAGGCAGCCTTGCTCCTCCCTGCCCACCTCTGTACGCAGGCACACGTAGGGAAAATCACCTTGTTTTGGGGTCTGGGAGACCTGGTGCTTTAGTGGGGTTTTCAGCGTGAGCATCCAGCCCGGTGTGGGCAGCCAGAGGTGGCTTTGTGTCCTTTTTGGAGCAGGGGATGCACGGAAAGAAGCTCCCAGGGGCTGGTGCTGAGCCTGCACGCTGCTGGGAGCCTTGCGGCTGTCACAGCTCCTTTCTGGCAGCTCCTCACCCCCCCAAGAGGGGTCTCCGTGAGGGGAAGGCTGCTGAGAGGGCTGGGGGCACTGCCTGCCTCATCCCCTCCCTCGTGCCTGGGGCACCGTTACCTCTCCCCCCTCCCCAGAGCCTGCGCTGCGCCCTGCGGCGCTCACCTACCGCTCTCGGGGAGCTGCAGCGCTGCCAATAAATTAACGAGTCTCTGGGCTTAATTAGCGACGAGTTGCCTCCACCTGCCCCCCAGTAAAGCAGGATTTACACCTCTTTCTCTCTCTCTCTCCCTCTCTTCCCACCCGCAGAGGACGACAGCACCGAGGCCCCGCGGAAGCAGAGGAGAGGCCCCCAGGGGCTGTCGCGGGCTGACCTGGAGCAGCTGGCGCAAGGCGGTGAGGACGTTGTGGAGGACCTGGCGTTCTCCGATGAGGACTGAGCACCTCCGGGCCCTTACAGCCCCGCCGGACCTTCCCCAGCCTCCAGCACCTCCAGCTGGGCTCCAGGAGGTGGTAAGGAGGGGGGGGACCCATCCCCAGGTGCCACCGAGGACTGTTACGGTGACACGGCGCAGCAGCCGCTTGGACTTCTCAAGCTTTTTCTACAGACTCTATATATTTTTGGTAACGTTTTTTTTTTGGGGCACTTCAAAGCCAGTAAAACTGCTCGGCGTAGGTAATAAAAAGCCCTCATTAAAATCTGGTTTAAATAACGTAGGCTCCCATTTCAGCTTCTGCTGGCCAGGGGAAGGAGCAGCCCCTTTGTCTGAGGGGCCTCCTGCCCGTCCAGCCTCCCCGTTTTGCTCCGGGCTTTCTCCCCAAACCCTCTCTTTAGCCAGGGGTCCTCAAGGAGTGCGCAGAGTGTTTGGAGCTTTGTGTCCTCGCTGCAAAGGGAAAGCTTTTATCGGGGACAGCCGAGGCAGCTCAGCCAGATGCCCAGGCTGTAAGGATGCTGAGTGTGTGGGAACCTGAAATAACCAGCCCTGGGGTGTGGGAGCAGGGTGGAGTAAGGAGGCCAAGGTAATAATGTAGGAAATACGCTTTTCACATCAGAAAAATTGTAGGATTTGCCCAGGATTTGTTGGCTAGACCCCAGATCCATGTGCTTGGTGAGCCAAGGGGCACTCAGGGTGCTCCTGTGCGCTGTGACAGTCCTGGTGTCACCCGTGGTGGCACCGGGAACGTGCCCGGCTGCTGGCTGTGAGCCCTGCAAGCCCTCCCTAAAAAACAGGTTTAAGTATTCTCAGAGTGATCTGACAAAAAAAAAAACACTCCTGAAAATTAACCATGCCTTTCAAGGGTATTTTTTTTTTTTCTTCATGCAGATTTCTTGGAAAGGAAGAGAGAGAGGCAGGGCTGAATGTTATCTTTATTCCTCTCTGTCCCCGTTCGGTGTCAGCACCGGGGTGGCCAAGCTGCCTGCACGGGCTTGTTCATCACTGCCTGCTGCTCTGCCTACGTGTTCCCCTCCAGGCACACCGCAAGAAGACGAGCTGTTTTCTTTAAAACATTTAAAAATCTGTATTTTTAAGGGCTGTTTTCATGGAGCAGAACTAACCACAGCTCAGAAACGTTCCCTTACTGCAGCCAAAAAGGACCAGTCAAGCCACGTGTCGCGCAGCCCGGCTGCTGTGCTCCCTCTCGCCCCATCCCTGAGCGACACCCACACCAAGCTGTAATTCTGCTCTTCCTGCCCTGCACCCCGTGCTGCTCCTCTCCTGCTTCCAACCATCCTTGCTGTGCAGGTAACGGGTAAATCACTGCTGCAGGAGGGCTGTGGGGGAACTGGGTCTGTGTCCTTCAAAGTTCATTACGTTTTTTTGGAGCTTAGGGGGTAGAAAGGGCGCTGTGGTTTCTTTCTTCCCGCAGCTGTAGTTAAAATAATTATTAGTTCTGTCCCTAAACATGCGCCCAGATACCCTTTGGCCCCTAAGGAGGAGGGAGTATCCTCAGAAATCAATAATTTATTATTATTTATTTATTATTTAGAGAGCCCTGAGGGGGCTGAGCACCTGCTGCTTTAGCAGGGGTCGGGATTGCTCCAGACTGAGGGGCCAGGCTGGTAACGCAGCTGCTGTCCCCAGGCGGTGACAGCTGGGATGTGGCTGCAGGGACGAGGCTTGCAGGGCCCTAACTACAAGAAAAAGGTTGAACTTACCTTCTCTTCCAAAAGAAAGGGGCTGTTCCTGCCTCCTTTCCCTTAACTTTGCTGGGCAAGGAGGTTTTTTGCCATTTAACACCGGGTTCCCACCACCAGCAGCATGCACAGGATGAAAGAGGCTTCGTGGGTAAAGGACCCATCCACGAGGGGCTCAGGAAGCCAGGTACCATTTGTAAATTAAGTGTTTTTCTTTTTTATTTAAACTGATTGCTGGAAAGCATTTTTATCGTGATGTGATGGATAATGACAATTTTTTTTTTTTAATTATTTTACAATATAAAGAAGCTAATGTACCACCAAGCTATTTTTGTAAGAAAAAACGGCAGCACGTGCAACGTTTAAACAAAAAAAAAAAAAGAGGGGAGAGAGAGAGAGAGAAAAGTACCACATGTGATTGTTGCTCACAACTGTACAAGTCACAGGAGGTCACCCCCAGGAGTTTCCGTCTCGTTCACAGTAGTAAAAACTCTGCCCCTTGTTTTTTTTTTAGCCTGACCCCCCCCCAGCATCCCTCCCCCTCCTCTGGGAACGCACAGGTATCCGTCTCATGGTCCACAGCAGGCCAGAATGTGCAACTACATCCACCTCTGTAACAAGGCTTTAAAAGGAACAAAAACCAACCCTACAAACGAACAAAAATAATAATAACCCAAACGTAGAAATGAGTCCGTAGGACACGCGACAAGAGGGAGAGGGCCACGCTGGAGTGAGGCCTGTGACCCTTCGTCCCAAATCAGCACACACACTCCTTTTTTTTTTTCTTCTTTAAAACAAAACAAGGGGAAAAAAACAAAAAAAGCAGCTCTGTGGGGCTGGAGCAGAGTCCTCCTGGGTGTGTGCTGCAAGGAAAAGGCGCCGGGGAGAGGGCAGCCCCCAGCCGAGGGGCCGCGCGCCGCCTGTGCCGTACCATCCACACTGAAGTAAACATGGACCGGAACTTGCCTTTTAGTTTTAAGTTTTTCTATTTTTTTTTCTTTTTTTTTTTTTTTTGTCTGTCTTTGGTATTGTTTTAAAAGTCGCTAGAGATGCATAGACACCTGAATGAGGAACTGAGGACAGTTTCCCGGGAGGAGGAGCTGCTTGGGAAGGCGCTCGCGTGCCGTTTCCGTGGGTTTCCTTTTCCCTCAGGGGTGCTGAGTACCGGTGGGAGGAGCAGTGCCCGGTCCCTGGCCCTGCTCCGAGTCACTGCCAGAAGTTGCTGCCAGCCGTGTGGCTCTGAAGGCAAAGAGGAGCTTTTTTTTCCTCCCCGCTCCCAGCTCTCCATCAGCCTGGGGAGCGCGAAGGGGCGTGGAAGGGAAGGGCACCGCCGCCGTCCTCCACCATCATCTTCCTCTTCACTCGTCTTGCCTCGAAAAACATCTTTGGATAGTTTTCTTTCCTTCCCTTTATACAGTTTTTAAAACTTCCGTGAGTTTTTTTTTAAACAAAAAGCAAATGCATCCAAAAAAAAACAAACAACCAAACCTTAAAACCCTCCCTTCCTCGCTCCCGTGTCTGGCGCCGAGGGAGGCTCTCCTGCTCTCGCGCCGCCTTCCCTTGGGTTTCCCCCAGCCGAAGCTCAGTTCCAGCAGCAGCCCCGAGCCGGCCGGCGGTTAGGAGGGAGGTTTCGTGGTGTCGTTGAGCCCGGCGAGGATGGCGGGGTTGCCGTTCTCCTGCTTTGGTGAGATGCGGCTGGCCGAGGGCAGCCCGCTGCTGAAGGGCGAAGCCACGCTGCCCGTGGAGGACGGCCGCAGGTCGGCGGGGGGCAGGTCCCGCTCCGGGGGCCTCAAACCAGGGGGCTGCAGAGGGAAAGCCATGGGGAAGCCGGCCATGTACAGCACTCGGCCCACTCTCTTGGCCACCTAGGGAAAAAAACAGAAAGTGAACGCAGGGGTTAAAGGGCTGAGCCTGTGCGCAACCCGGCTCGGAAAGCCCCAGCCCCAGGGGCTGCGCGGTCCTGCAGCGCCCCAGGGGCTGAAACCTGAAGGGACCCAAATCCGGGGAAGTGACACCATTTAAATGAAGAGCTGCTGTTCCTGCTGCACCAAAACCCCCTTGGTGCATTGCTGGAGAAGATCCGGGAAGATTTCTTCCCCCTCTCCCTTTTCCTAAAGGGCTCTGTTGCGCCAGCGCGCTCCCTCTAGTGCCGGGCGCTTTGGGGCATGGCTCACAAAGAGCATGGCCCCAAAGTGCAGCTGGAGCTGGAGCCCTGCTCACATCTCGCAGGCTAAAGCTGTGCTGGGATGGGCAGTGCAAGAATCCCTCCTGCAACGTGTCCTGCCTGTGTCCCACGCTGATGGCCTCGCTGTGCTCCAGGCTGAAAGCAAGCCCGAAACCCCAACGCTGACCCAAATCCAGCCCCTGAAATGCTCAGGGCTCAGAAAGGGGCTGTGGAAACCTGGAGCCTGTGCTAGGTAAGGCTGCACAGCCACGTGTGACCGTGCTCTGCATGGCCCCG
Organism: Anas platyrhynchos; assembly: GCF_047663525.1. Classification (NCBI taxonomy): domain Eukaryota; kingdom Metazoa; phylum Chordata; class Aves; order Anseriformes; family Anatidae; genus Anas; species Anas platyrhynchos. The sequence goes on along the minus strand of NC_092608.1, from coordinate 2,851,814 downwards.
GGTGAAACCTGGCAGTGGGATGCATCCATCCCCGTGCACCCTGCTGCACCAGGCTTTGGGGTCACCTCCTGGGCAGCTGCCTCCAGTACGGGGTGCAGCGAGCTGGCAACACCTGCCTCATCCCATCCCATTTACAGGCACCTCCGATTCACCAGAAAGCTTCTGCCAGCCCCAAAGTGCTAGAAAGCCACAGGCCAGCACCCGCTGAACATTTTTGAAGAGCAGGAATTGCTCTAATGGCAAGAGGGGGAAAAAAAAAAAAAACAATCTGGCTACAGGGTGGCTTCTGTTAGCAGCGCAGGAAGCTGTAAGCCTGCAGCCTCTCCCTGCTGCAGCTCCGGAGAAAACCCTCCTGCAGCAGCTCTTGCCTCCCAGTGAGGGCCAAAGGCCTCACAACTTTCCAGCACCTACACAGCTGGTTCACATTTAGGCTTAAACAAAAACACCGGCTTGTGCTCCAACCAGACAACCGGGGCATTATGCAGTGAGCAACATCAGGGCTCTGCTCCCCCACTTACCCCCCCCCAGCCCCTGCCTTATTAGAGAACTTTAAACACTATTGATTAAATCGAAGCAGGGTTTTTCGAGCTTCAGCCCCTATCTCATATTCCTCCCCCTACCACATCCACGCTCGGTATGTCTGCGAGCTATTTGGCATTCCCTGTTTTTTAAGAAACATACGAGTTTTATTTCCTACTGAATTGACCCACGGGGAACAATTGCCCACAGAACCTTTTTATTAGCCCCCTCGTAAACAGTGAGGGCTGTAGGGAAAGCCGTAAAGGCTCCCTCATTGTTTTAACATAACCTAACAAACGCACGGCTCCTGGATCAGGGCAGGGATGCTCCGTGTGCTGCCCGGTGGCACCCTGCAGCCCCGCCTGGTCCTGACGTGTGCTAGGGGCTGGTTGCTGGTTTTTGGATGGGTTTGGGGAAAACAAAACGCAGCTGGAGCAGAGCTGCTCGGCCAGCTTCGTGTCCAAGAGGAGCTGGAGGCAGCTGTAACGGGTCGCTGTGACCGCGAGCAAACCTCCACGGGCAGCTGGGAGCCAAGGCAGGAGAAAAAAAGGGGAAAAAAAAAAAGAAAAAAAAGGTGTTTTGGGGAGGATTGGCATTGCTTTAAAGAAATAGTGCTACAGGAGCAAAATGATCTGTTGAGGAGGAAATAAACAGGCAGCAGGTTTGTGCTAGCACGGCCGAGGAGGGGCAGAGCTTGATGTTACCGGGGAGGGAAAGCGCCCAGCAGCTGATGCTGAGCCTGCGAGACGCCTCGGGGCCTCGAGCTCCCCAAAAGGGAGCTGCCCAGAGCCATTGGGACACAAGGGAAAGGAGCAGCAGGAGGCCCTGCAGCCGGTCTAGAACAAAAACACATCTCCCGAAATGGCATCACCCGCTCGAGGCCCCGCAGACTATTTCAGGTGGAGCTGATTTGGCATCCTCTGCCTCCCCTGCCTGGCTGCAGCTGCTCTCCCTCGCCACAAGCACCTCGCCGGGGTCGATTTAGGCTCCCTCTGCATCCCCGTCCCCAGCTATTTGTGCGCTGTCTGCCCTGGAAGAGCTGCCTGACCGATGGATGAGCACACGCACCATTTCTGGAGCCCAGCACACGCGCTCCTGAAACCCAAATTAAATAACTGAACGATTATCACTCGGAAAATTACAGTCACTAAACCAGCTCCAGCTGGGGACAGCCTGACCGTGTGCCCCTTGGTACCGCCCGGCAGTGGGACTGCTCCTACCTGAGAGCGGATCTTCAGCGCGGGGCCGAGCTTCAGCCCCATGTTGTTCAGCAAGTGCTCTTCCGTCAGGAGGGGCAGGGTCTCACCATCGATCGCTTGCTCGCGGAATACCTGCGGGAAAACGGGGCCAGGCTCAGGGCTGAGGGGCAGAGATCCCTCACCACGGGCAGCGTTTACATCCTGAATCCACAGCCAGGAGCCAACACATAAACCCCAAAAAAAGGACAGACGACACCATACGAATCTAAATTGTTGACAAATCCTGCATCACACACCGTTTTTTTGTGGCTATTTGGAAAAAGCTGACCCGACAGCCCAACAGTATTGCAGTGAGGTTTGTGCAGGAGTTTTCCACCTAGTATGTGCTGCAGAGGTTAAGGGCTGGCTACGGGAGCTTACGGCCCCGGTCCTTGTAGGCACAGCAGGGCTGTGCTTGCACCAGGCTCCCCCGGGGGCTTGCTCCGGATGCCTGAGCTCCGTAGCGCGAGCAGAAGCTGCCAGCACTCGGGGGATGTCAGCTCTGGGCCTGTTTTGTTGTGCTTTTAGTATTTTTTTTAGCCCAACCACAGCGCCGCTCCGCAGCGTTTCGCAGCCCGGCTCATGCTGGAGGCTTGCCCAAACGAGCCGCCCGATGCTGCCGCCTCGCCGCGGGGGGGTTTCGCACAGCAGTGCCCTCACTGAGCAGCACGGCGAGGGGAGATTTTATTTTCCTCTAGAGGCTTCTTTCTCAGCAGCCCCTAGCCCAGAGCCATCCCTTCAGAGCGGCAGCTGAGCTGCTGTGAGCCTTTTTTTTATTTTATTGCTGGACTCCACCAGCAAAGCCGCCCATGACTGCAGCGTGTTTCTGCTCCTTGACCTCAGGAAACTTAATATACCCATTTCTTCTCCTCCCTGCGAAGCCAGCGTGGCCAGGAGCCAGCAGCCTCCCTTCGCTCGCCGCTAAAACCCGGTACAAAAAGCCTCCAAGTGAGAACAGCGTCGCCCTCGGGTGTCCCGCAGGTCCCGACCCACGGCGGGGATGAAGCCAAAGGTTGTCGGGGGCCGGGAGCAGCGACTTGGGGTTTTTCTGCTGAAACCTTCTTGTTTGCCTGAGCTCTACACGCACTGCATACCACCACGCTCTCGCTGGCTTTTCCTGGCAGCAGCAGCCTGCGGGCCGCTGCCAGACCTCCCCGGCAGCTGTGGCTTTGGAGACGGGAACAGGCGGCTCTGCGGCGCGCAGCCCCGGAGCTGGCGCTCCCCCGAACGCCGGCGTTTTCACATAGTAAAAAAACCTGCTAAGCGCCTAACCACGGCGCGGAACAACCCACCCCCTCACACCACGCACCCCCAGCAAAATGCACGGGAGCAGGGGCCCGCCAGGAGGCTGTTGAGAGCTGCTCCCGGTAGCGTGAAGCGTTTTGCTTTGTCTCGCCGAGCCATTGATTTCTCCCCGCTGGCGCACCGGGGGCTGGCACGCAAGGTGGAGCTGGATGGACGGATGAGCCTCCGGTGAGGTGGCTGCGGGAAGGATTTCTCCACGCTTCCCACCGGCTCCCAGGTGATTTCCCATCCTCTGTGCCCATCCCCGTGCCGTTGTGGGAACGCGGGCAAGGCGCAGCGCTGCGGTGCCGAGGGCACTCTGTTGGCACGGGCAGCAGCAAGCCTGGGTTGGGAGCCTCTCGCTTGGGCTCGTGTCCCTCCCAGCAAATAATCAGCACACGGGGACGTGCTGACCCCATCCCTCACTGTCCTCACCAGCAGCAGCCCCCGAGCTCCCCTCCATGGTGGACCCTCCTGCAAGCAGCCAGCCAGCCAAAACCTTGAGCCACAGGGAGCCCAAACCCCTCTCGTTCCTCCTAGGGAACATTTTGTGTGCTCCACCTCTCTGAGAAGCATTCCCTTTCCTAAAGCCTGGATGCACACACAGGTGTCTGCTCCAAAGCAGCCCTGGTTTACAGGTGGTGGTAACAAAGCACGCTGTGATGGGATTAACATCAGGGTTTAGGGGGCGAGGAAAGAGATTTGGGAGTGAAAGCACAGTTATCCCATCACCTGGGAGTTAAGGGGAGCTGTGGGGCAATTCCAGGCTCCCATAAAGAAAAGAAGAGGCTGTGTCCCAGCTTCCCCATCCCCTCGGGGCGAGCTGCTTGCACCTCTCCACAGGGCACATGCCAACATCAGCAGGACCTAAAGGGAACCTCGCGTAGAGCCCGATACGCACGCCGCAGCCCCAGCAGGAGCTGGGTGCTGAGCTTCCCCCTTCTCAAAACGACTCACAGGGGGCACAACTTCTGCCCAATGCACTGAAGAGGCAATGTTTTGTTGTTTTTTTTGGAGAAAGGTTTTTTTTTTTTTTTGGCAATCAGCTTCCAGCCAGCCGGGATGCCCAAGGAGAGCTTTGCCCTCCCTGGCTGCCAGTCAGGGAAGCTCCTCTTGGAGCAGCGTGTCCGGAAAGCCCAGCGCTGCTCCTTCCTCCCTCCTGAGATCCGTTCTCAGCCTCGGATGCGTCTCTGCTGAAAGGCAGGATTGTCCTCGGCACTGGCCCTTTGCCTCTCTATCTGCTGCTTTCTCTCCCCCCCCCTCCCAGCACACTGGACCCCCTTTACGAGGCCGTCCCAGACAGCTCAGGAATCTGCGCCCTCGCAGGCGGCGCGCTCTCAATGGGGCATTTATAATGGGCCCCGGCGGGTGCGGAAGCCAAAAACACGGGGTTGGGTTTTTGTACTGCACCTCGCGACCTCACACCGAGAGGCATCCTAGGATGAGCTTAAAAATCACCACCAGCAGCACTGCGATGCGTGAGCGTGGAGCTTACGGGGATGTTTGTGCCACCGGGCTCTGTCCCTGCTCTGCCCCACGGGCGCAGGAGGAGAGCTTGAAGCTCCCAACCTTGCCCTGCTCCCATCCACCCTTTTGCTTTTGGGGTCAGCACCAGCAGCAAGGATTTATTGTGCAATTCACAAGGTGAACGAGCTACAGGGAGCGCAGGGCTCCAGGCTGTCCACCCGTGGGGACGGAGGCCACGAGGAAAAAGAGGCAGGGCTGGGAGGCTGCTGGGGCTGGAGGCTGCTTTACCTGAGTGTACTCGGTGCAGCCGGAGAGGTTGGACACGAAGCTGCACACATCCTCCACTGTCCATTTGCTGATGTCTTCCAGCGCGGGGCTTTCCTCGCCATCCAGAAACAGACCTCCCATGGTGCCTGCAGCGTTCGGAGGCGAGGGGGGGGGGGGGGAAAAAGGGGGGGAAGGAGGGGAGGAGAAAGAAACATAAATCATTAAAATCCCACACGGACAACAAGCAGCCTCCAATCTGAATATTTTTCTCCAGCCGCACATTCATCTTTAATGACCTGTCAATTAAAGCACTGGGCAGGGTCAATTCGTAGGCCTCTTCCTCCTGGAGGTCCCCAGCTTGGAAAGGGGAGGGGGGGGGGGGATCAGGGGGAAGGAAAAATCCCAGCTAATGCATTTCATGTGCTTAATGTTCTTCAGCTGCAGGGCAGGGATGGGGGGGAGGGCGGCGAAAAGAAGGAAGGGGAAAAAAAATAAAAAAAATAAAAATAAATAAAAAATAAATAAAAACAACCCCCGAGGGGTGTTCCTGCACACCCCGCAGAGCAGAACGCTGCCTGCCCCGGGGGCTGTGCTCCTCTCCCCCAGCCCCGCTCCCCTGCCTGTCCGTCTGTCCGTCCGTCCCACCAAACCACACTTGGGTCCCAGCTGTGCCAGCACTGAAGAAACCCATTTCCAGAAAATGCCACTTTTTGGGGAAAAATAAAGCGTTCTTAACGTGAGGAACTCGCTGCTGCGCGGCGTCTTCTGGGTCATTGACAAGGACCTGGGCAGCCGTGGCCGTGCTGGGCAGGGGGAAAGTTTATGAGGGACGTAACACGGCCCTCGTAAAGGGCACGGAGCAACAAATTGCACCAAAACACGTCCCTTCAGGGCATGAAGCAACAAAACACCCCCCAAAAATACTTCTCCCAGGGGTTTATCCTGACCAAACGATCCTTTCTGTAGGTTTTGTCCCCCAGGCTTTGGAGCAGCACCAGGAACACGGCCCCCAAAAAGTCCTGGTGGGGAGCGCACCCAGCAGAGCCACAAAATGGGGAGCCACAAACGGGGGCTCCAGCAGCTGCAGGGAGGAACTGGAGCCACACTCAGGGGATCACCCCGTTGTTCTGGGCACGGGCAGCACTGGGGCGAGATGCTCGGAGTAAACCAGCCCCGCTGGGTGGGAATAAGGCAGATTTTCCACCTCCCCACACACAAGGAAACAACGTGGCCACAGGATTTCTCTCAGAGTTCGCCTTCCCTTCCCGGTGATGCCAGGAAGGCGCAGCACCAGCTGGGGGGAAATATCAGTGGGAGGGGGAAGGCGAAGAGCCACGCTTTGGGCTCTGCCCTGCGGAACCTAAAACCCGTCCAGAGGATGCCCTCTTCCCAGTGAAACCAGTGGGAAACCAGTGGGAAACCAGTCCCAGGCTTCCCATGGCTGCGGCAGATCCCACCCCAGGTGCTCAGCACCCCGAGCTGGGGCTCTGGAGCTCGCTGCTGGGGGGGTCCCATCCTGCTCCCCCCTCCCCAAGGACCTCTCCCCGCTCTGGCAGCTCGGGGAATGAGGACAAATCGGTGCCCAGCGGCGCGAGGGGACGCGGCTGCTGGTGCCATAATGACATGTCACCCGGCCCCGCCGCGCCGCCGGGGCAGCAGCAATTCCCTGCCAGGGCCCCCCCGCCTCGCCCCGTGATAAATGAGGGGCCGGGAGGCTGCTAATGGATTGCAGAGCAGCTCTCCAGATGGGGCCCGCCGCGGAGGCACCGGGGAGGATTCATCAGCCCCGGCTCGTGGGCAGGTGTCCACGTACGAGCCCTCGCCGCCCCCCGGCCGCGATCCATTTCTTATTTTTCTCCCTCCTCCCGACGTCCAGCTGCCTTGGGAGAGAAGCCCAAGGTGGCTTCAGGTGCCAGGTGCACAAAGCAGGCCCGCTGTGGGGGGGGGCAGCCCCTTTTGGGGGGGTTCCTGCTGTTCCATCAGCACCGCTCCCCCTCCAAACCCAGCCCTGCGCCCCCTCCCACCGGCAGCCTCCCGTTAATTGCTCTCCAGCCTCCGGATCGATGCGAGGATTTTAGCCTCCTGCACGCTCCATCCTTCACCTCGCCGGAGGACAGGGGCGGCAGCAGGAGGAGGAGGAGGAGGAGGAGGAGGAGGAGGAGGGGAGCAGGGCTGCTGAAACCTCGGCGAGATGAGGTCAGGCGGCAGCCGCCAGGTCCCCAGAAGGCGGCTGCGGGAATCGACCCGGCTCTGGCTGCCGTCAATATTCCTCCCGGCGGGGACGCCGAGCGGCTCCCTGCCTCCGCAGCAGGAGCTCCCTTGCTGCAGGCCCTGAGGAGCCGGCATTTCCAGCCAGCTCAGCCTCCTGGCCCGGCACCACGGTCCCTGTCTCGTGCCACAACGCCGGGACCAGGCAGGCCAAAAGAGCAGAGCAGCCCTCCGAAGTGTTCGGGGATTTATTTGGCACACAAGGGGGGAGGTTGGTGCAGCTCTGCCTGCCTGTCTCCAAGAGCCGCTCCTCAAGGGCCAAAACCCCTTTTTTTTGGTTGTGTTTTTGTTGCTGCACATTACCCTGGCGCAGCCCAGGGCCCCTGCAGCACTTGGATCAATGCAGCCCTCGCTATTTCAGCGGCTGAGCTCTCCTCCCGGCTCCCCCATCCACACGGGATGTGCCCTGATCCCAAACCAGGAGCTTTTCCTGGCACGAGGGATCCTGAGCCCGGTGCTGTTCCCCTGCACGCAGCCACCACCGAAATTAAAACCCGCCCTCAGGACCAGACCTGCGGCGGGCTCCACAAATCAGGAGCAAAAGCAGAAGCGCTCATCTCTGCCAAGGCCTCCAGACACGCCGGTGATAGAAATTCGAAGTGATAATAATAAATGGGCTATTACAGGAACCCGGGCCTCGCTGGGGGAAGGCAGCGAGCCCGTGCACAGCCCGGCCTCCCCGCGGAGCCTCGCGCGGCCGATGCGCGCCGGAGCCGTGCGCGCTTCTTCCCTTAATGGCCGGGAGAGAAGGGCTCCTGCGAGGACGCCTCGGCAGCCCCCGGCAGCAGGAATATTTATCAGGCTGGCCACCTGCCTGTCAGCGAAAAATCGCTTCCTCCTTCCTGGCTGGAAGGCAGCTCTAATGAGCGCCGGGCAGCCACGCTCCCCGCCGCCGCGGCTCTCCGCACGGAGAGGAGGCAGGCTCGGCGCCCCGCGTGCCGTGCCCCCCCCAGTCTCCCTCCCCCGCCTGCTCCTGCCTCCTGCTAATTGCTCTGCTAATTATTATTAGGCGAAGCGGGTTTGGCTTTCAGCTGGGGATGGCGGAGAGCTGGTCGTGGTTTCCCTGCCGGTCTGGCCCACCCGATGGGCAAGTTGCTGCAGGGAAAGGAACAATTTTGGCTCCAAAGCAGCTGAGCGCAGCCCGACAGCCTGCCCTGATCTTCTGGCCTCCCTTCCAGGCACAAAACCTCTGACCCGTCCCTTTGTAGGGCAGACCCTTGCCGCCAGTCATCTGCGTCACCTCTCCCTGAAGCTGCCTGGATTTCACAGCTCTCCTAACCACGGTTTATGGAGAAGGTCCCCGAAATTGCAAGGTCCCTTAACCCATCACATCGCCCTTGCCTTTTTTCACGTGCTTGGGACCTGCTTCATCCCTGCTGGTGCTCGTAACCACCCTTGACCCGCTGTGGTGCAAACGGGGGCCTTTTAACCTAAATAAAAGGTGCAGAAGGGCCACCACGAGCACGCTGCGGGACAGCAAGGGGACAAGCCCCGCGTTCAGCAAGCCCCACGGCCACTTGGCACACCCACCTGCGTGGAAGTACGGGCTCATCGTGTAGGGGAACCCAAAGGGCAGCGGCTGGGGCGGCGGGATGGAGGCTGGCGGCAGGTATTTCACCTCGCTTTTGTTGATGCCCGGCCCGAGCAAGTGGCTGGGGGACTCGGCGCTGGACGAGCTGCAGGGCGCATTGGTGCCGGCGGCCCCTTCCCCCAGCTCCTTGGCCCCTTCGCAGCCCTTCCCCGCCTCCTTGCACTCCTTCAGCTCGGCGGCCGAGCCGCTGCTCTCCGCCTTCAGGCTCTCGGGCTTCTCGTCGCTCACGTCGGCGTCGCTCTCCGAGTCCTTCATCTCCTCGTCGTTACAGTCCGGGGCCCCGTCCCGTGCCCCGCGGGGCTCCGCCGCCTCCTTGGCCTCGCTCGGCCCCTGCGGCTCGGCGCGGTGCTGTGCTGCCTTCCTGCTGCCCCGCCGCGGCTGCTCCTTGGGCGGCGTGGCGCTGCTGGGGACGCCGGGGTTGAGGGAGAGCAGGGGCGCGTTGTTGTGCCGCAGCACCAGCATGGCGTTGCGCCGGGACAGCTCCTCCCGCAGTGGGTGGCCCTCGGGGATGTCGTGCACGTTGCGCAGGGCCGGGTGGTCCGGGGGCAAGCCGGGGTGGAGGCTCAGAGGGTCGCCGGCCAGCAGCCGCTGCCTGTGGAGGTTCTCCAGCTCCTTCTGGCGGATGATCTCGGCCGACATCTCCAACCTGCACGGGGAGAGGCAAAGGAGGTCACTGGAAGACCCCAAAAGGAACTTGTTAACCCGCAGCCCGGCTGAAGCTGAGCTGGGGGCTCTCCAAGAGCGGTCCCCACGCGCTCAGATCCATTGGGATCGGCTGGATGCCTCTCTGCTGCTCGTGCACGGCTCCCCCAGCCCCGCACCCAGCACCGCCCTGTCTGCTAGCAGGGAAAAGAAGGGCAGGGCTCGCCCCCCGCGCTCCTCACCTCGCCAGGTTTTGCTTTCGGAGCATCTCTTGCTGCCGTGCAAACATCTCTGCTTGTGCCGGCTGCAGGAACCCGTAACCTGGGGACAGGGAGGGCAAAACGACGCGGGGTTATTCAGCCCAGCACTGACCCCCTGCTCGCTCGGGGGGAGCTCTCCAAAGGGCCGAGCAGGAGAGCTTCCACAACCCAACCCAACCCATTCCCAACCCCGTGCTGAAAGGCGGCACCTCCTGCACTCACCTGGTGTCTGGCACAGGGCCGAAGGCACCCCGAGGAAAGGAGGTCTCAAGTGGGGCCCCAGGGCGATATGGGGCGCGTTCTGGGGTGAGAGCAGCGGCGGCGGGTGGGATATCTCCCTGCGGGGACCAGAAAAAGAAATCCAGGTTGAAAAGCTGGCTCAGGAGGAGCATCCCTTTTCTGCACCACCAGGGGCTGGGCCGAGATAAGAAAGATGCCCGTTTCCTAGATGTAAAACTTGCAAAGGAGGAGAAAATAATAAATACAGAAAAGCAGAACCAGATGGGGAAGAAATCAGCCCAAACTCCACAGGCCCTACCTGCCTCCCACCCTCCTGCTCCTCATTTACTCTGAGCTGGGCTGCTCAGAGCATCCTTGGCTACCCAGAGCTGCAAACGCAACGCTGGGGACGCTGCCTTTGCCTTTCCCTTCAAGCTCGGGCTTCTGTCTCAGCTCCCTTACAACCAAAAAGCCCCTCTAGATCTGAGGAGCTGGGGCTGTGAAGATCTGAAGGCATCAGGGGGATCACAGGAATCACTGGGATGAGGGGTGATCCCCCGTGCTGGAGAGAAAAGCGGGATGTGAGGCGGAGAGAGGGGAGCTGGGGAGGGGGACGTGAGCTCCGAGTGCCACGGGGTCAGCGGGAAGAAGCATTTGGGGAGCTGGGGAAGGTGGAAAGTGACTGCAAGAGGCAGGATTGAGGGTGGGGAAGGGGACAATGCCCAGGAGCAAGGCAGGTGGAGCCTGCTTGCTTGTTGCAGAAAAAAATAAGAAGAAAAAAAAAAAAGAATATGCAGGAAGGGAAGAGGAGCCAAGGTCTCTTCCATTAGTCAAATCTGCCCTGGGAGCCTGCAAGCAAATCTCTGCTTTCCGGCTGCATGTCTCTTAATTCCTTTTGATGGCCACTTACAACATTATTACCTTCACCAGGGCATCCAGAGGCAAAGCCAAGTGCTGCGCCGTTTATTTTCATTTTACAACATCTCCCCGTAAAGGCTGCTGCGGGAGAGACCGGAGGGCGAGAGAAAGGGAGCGGGGAGGCACGGGAAACCTCACGGCAAGGAGAGCTCCCCCTCTCCGTGGGGCCGAGGGGTGCCAAGGTGGGGCTGGGCTGCCCCCAGGGCTCGTGAGAAGGATTTGGGGGTGAGAGGGGCTCCCTGCAGGCTTTCCAACGAGCACCACAAGGAAACGCTCTGCCTTTTCCCTGGGTCTTCCCAGAATTGTTTCATCGTGCAGCCACCTCTCCAAATCCCCACGAAATGCTGCAAGAGGCTGATGGGCAGCAGCGGGCGGGCTGCGAGCCCCCTCTGAATTCCTCCTCCTCCTCCTCCTCCTCCTCCTGCGGCTGTCTCCCCGTCTCTCCTTTCCTCCTCCTTCCTCCCCTAGCTCTCCTCTAAACTAATTGCACAGCTCGCTGTGTCTGGAGGAGAGCCACGGATCGATCCGTCGCTGCTGAAATGTTAATGCTAATCGTATAACCGCTCCGCCAGCACCTCGCACTCCGCTGGCAGCTCCAATTAATCTCAGGTAACGCAGCGCCTGACCTTCGGCTCCGAGCCGGGGCAGCAGCCAAGCGATGCTTATGTAATTACACCATGAAGTGTGTAATCACCTGCCCTAATCCCCGAGGCCTCACAATTAGCCGAGGCCTCGGTCGCTGGGCTGCCAAGTGCTTTGCCACCCCGGACAGCCTGCAGATGAATAACGGACAATTAAAGCGGCATGACGGGGGCGAGGAGGTGTCCGCTCGATCGTAATTAGCTGTAATCATGGGGAGACGAGGCTGGCAGACGTGCTGGTCGTTTTATAAGAAGCAATTTAGGAAATCAAGTCGCTTTTAACTGTTCCGAGGCCGGGCAGGCGGGGGATGCGTCCCCCGATTTGGTGCCGGGAGCGGCCCCAGGCTCTACGGGGAGATGCTAAAAAACGAGGAGAGGCTCCGGGTTTTAGCCAAGAGGAGACCCAGGAAGCTGGAGACCGGGGATGGGCTTGGGAAAAAAGGATCTTTTCCCTCTGGTGGCAGCGTGGCGTTAACCAGAGGTTGTTCTTACGCCTTAATAGTGCGCTCGCCACGATCCCGAAGGAATTTGGGGCTGCTCCCCAGCAGAGCAGGGATCAGCACTGGGCAGGGCCAGGCAGGTGAGCGATGGCGAGGGAAATTCAGGGGGAGGCATTGGCACCTGCCCCACGCAGGGCACCCCAAATACACGTGGGACAAGCAGGAAATCCCCAGGGGATGAGGGACCCTGCTCCCTGCTGGCACACCGATGCTCCCCAGCCATGGTACCACGAGGACGAGCACTGCCTGCCTCCCACCCAGCTTAGGGCCATCAGATGGGGACGATGCTGCTGCTCCCCCAAATCTGGCCCTTGGCACGGGGGCAGGAGCCGGGGAGCCCGATTCCTTCCTCCACGGGGCTGGCTGACTGCTTCCCAGCACGCCTGGAGACAGCCAAGCTCTGAGAAAAAGGCAACCCCTGAGAAAAAAGCCCCCCGAGACCTGAGCCAAGGCTGCCGTGCGCTCTCAGGCAGAGCAAAATGCAAATCCTCGCATCCTTTCCCACGCAGGCACCAGCCCCCTTCGTTTCCTTCCTCCTCCTCTTCCTCCTCCCAGAGCAAGGGCTGAGTTACAGCCCCGGCCCCCCGAGGAGGTGAATGATGAGCCTGGTCCCTGCCCCTGGAGAGCAGTTCCGTGGTGCTGCCCAGTCCTTCCCCCGACCCTTTTTTTTCCCCTCCTATGCCAGCTGGAGGCTCGGGAGCAGGGTATTAGGGGATTTGCGCTGCATGCTGCTAAATTTGATATGTCCTTTAACAGGAGACAAATGGTTCGCGAGGCTTAAAAAGTATTGACTTTTCTTTAACAATAAGCACTAATGGCCTTCAAATAATCAATATTTAAAGTCATTACGGGGTTACACATTATACTGGTAAAGCCAAGCCTCTCGCCTTAACCCCCTCGCAGCCTCCCGAGCTCCCCCCGGCAGGCTCTGGGCAGAGGCAGCGGCTGGAGACGTGAGGGGGTCAGGAAATGCAGATTGAAAGCGGCAAGGCATGGAAATAAATTTAGAACGGATGGAAGAAGGAGGAGGAAAAAAAGAAAAAAAAAAGGGATGCATGAGAGCCCTGCTTGCTTCTGCTTTGCATTTGATAGGGAGAGACACTTCAAACCTGAGGTAATCGGCAGGCACAGCTCCTGGCTCGCCATCCACAGGCGCTGCCAGTGCCAGGAAGGGGAACTAAATGAAATGAAAAGGCTGCTCAAAAAAACGGTGCTCGGGTTTTGCAGGCAGAAAGGGACACGTACCTCTGCTGTCCTGGGCGTGGAGGGGCTGGCTGGGAGGAACTGGGGGCTCAAAACGCAAAGCGGTGCCAAAGCCAAATTCCCTAGGGCAGGACGAGCTCCGGGGTCTTTCTGCGCTGCCCCTTGCCCAGGTGAGGAGGTGCAGAAGTGGGAGGAAGGTGGATGAAGGCTTTGGAGCAGAGAGGGGGATGCGGGGCAGGGCAAGGTGAGGGTAGGAGGGCAGCAAGGAGCACGGGGGGGAAAGGGAAAGGCTCCAGCATCTCCCAACCCCCAGAGAAGCGGGGTCTGCCCAGCTCCAGGTCCGAAGCACGGCCCAGGAGCAGGTCCTGCACCACGTACCCGGAGCCGAGCACCCTGGCCACGAAGCTGCCAGGCCAAACAAGGCAGCAAAGCCAGCCAGGAGCCAAAAAATTCGGGAGGTAGCAGGATCCCAGCAGCCCAGCCTGTGCAGGGCGCAGCCACCTGCCGTTCCTGCAGGAGCCGGAGCAGCTTGGAGATGGGAAGTTCTCCAGGCTGGAGCAGTAACAGTGACACCTTCGAGCTGTACCCTTTCCTCTTCCAAGTCTTTTTATAACTCCGAGCTAACTCGACAGCCCTTTCAAACAAACCACCGGGGCTTGGCGCTCCGTAAGCCGAGGCTGAGCCGATCTCGAGAAGGATTTACGAAAACGAAACCAAATGGGTTCTCAAGCAGCAGCCCGGCTCCAGGTCTGGCCACGGGCACTGCGAGGGGCACAGCTTTTAGAAACTGCCCCCGAGAGCTGGGGACGCTGGAGAGGTGAAGGGAACACTGCCCTGCTCAAAGAACCTTGGACCCGGTCCCAAAAAATGCCCATTTTAGTGTTTTTTGGAGCACACACTGGCACAGCCAGCACCCATCTCCCTACCTCCTGCTTCATTACGCCTACCCAAAAAGTCGGGCACACGCCTCCCTCCCCAGATGTTCCCTGGCTCTGACTCCTCGCCTCCCACCCTCCTCACACCTGGGAAGCGGAGCACCGAGTGGGCAGCTCCTGCTGGCAAAGCTCCCTCCATCCCTTCCTCTGCGAGAGCGGCAGCACTGCCCTGGCTCAGCACAACTGGGTCACCTGCGTGGGTTTTCCCCCCCTCGTAACGCCTGGAGTGGCTAATTATTCCTGCCCACGCTGGAGAGCTGACCTGATCCCCGCAGATCTCCCGCTGGGAAGCCGGAATGGAATTTTAACGCCGCGCCAAACAGCTCGCATCCCCCCGCATCATGCATTATTACTTCTGCTCCGGGGAAAGGAGATGTCAGAAATCTACCTACGGCTTGCCCACGCACGTGAGCCCGCTTCCTCCATCGCCGCCACCCCTGTCAGTGCCTACCTGAACCCTTTACAACGTCCACGCCTGCACGATAAGGTGCAGAAAGGCTGCTGTGATTGACCTGGTTGACAGGGACCATGGCAGCCAAGAGCAAAACCCAAGGCTAACAGCACCAGGGAGAAGGGAAGGCAGGATTTAACCCACACGGTGCTTTTCTGCTTTGTAACGCGTGGCCGTGGCTTCTCCTGGCATCCCTAAAACCCCAGGAAAATCCCTAAAACCAGGGCCCCGTCACAGCGCAGGAAGGGAAACTGAGACACGGGGTGACCTGTAAAGTGAACCCGAGGGCCTGCAGGTTCTTCTCTCAATACCCACGCCAGGCTGGGGCCCTGCGTGCTCTCCTCCCCTCCTCACCTCACCAGGATCCCTGTCTGACACGTGCCAACCCGCAGGGCTACTCGGAGAACGGGATCGCCAACAGAAGCGCTGCGGGGAGGCGCACAGCTCCCAGCTCCAGCCTCTGCTGAGCCTGCTGGCTGCCTCCCTGCCCTGTTCCCAACCGATTTAACGTTTCCTGGCCCTGCCCAGCTCCATCACAGCACCTGCCTGGCAGCAGAGCACCTCTGGGCGCGATAGGGATCTCCCTCCTGTGCAGTTTTGCCCCCCCTGCGTGCAGCGCCTCCCCGCGCGCCGCCTCCACCCTTCCGCGGGGGCTCTTGCAGCCAGCCCTCCGGCTGGCCTGGCGCTTCTCCAGGCCACACAGAGCTGGAGAAAATTTCCAATTTCCCCCCCCTCTGCCTGGCTGCACTGAAGCTCCTCTATCCCTGCATTCCTCGCAGGTCTGCCTACGATCCACGTGGCCTGGCTTGGGGTTTGGCGGGGCGGGTTAGCCAAAGTGCACCCCGCAGGAGGAAGGTCTGCGCCCAGCCTCCTCGCTCAGAGAGAGGGAAAAACAGACGGGATCCCCGAGGCTGTAACGAACGGAGGGACTCGAAACCCAGAGGGTTAATATGCACGCTACAGAATCCATATATCCAGCTGCTCCCACCCCGAGATGAAAGCCAGACGAGGCTAGATGCTGGAGCTTTCCACTGCTCGTCCCGTGATACCCAAAGTCTTTGCATCCCCACCTCTGCGATCCTTGTCAGGAGCTCACGCAGCTTTAATTTAATTTCCCTCTGAAGTTCCTGATTGTGGAGGGAATGGCTTGTGGCACAGAGCAAGATAAATGAGCTAGAATTTCTTGGGAGGGAGGGAAATCAGCTTTCCAGCACTCCTGTCAGTGGAAAAAGGAAGCCTCGCCTCCTTCTTCCTCTAAAAAAAAAGGAAAAATTCTCCTCTTTTTATTCCATCCTACTGCATTCCTTCTCTCTCCCTATCTGGGGGAGCTCTAAAACCCCAGCTTCAACACCTTCACTTGCTCTGTGCCTAAGGACAGGCTGAAGAGGGACCCAAGGCAGGGCTGGGATGGCTCCCAGCAGGCAGGCAGTGCATGAAGCCCCCATCGCCCCCTCCGTGTCCCACCCCCAAACCCCAAAACCCCCACACCTACAAGAGGTGACAGCGGGGCAGCCCATCCTCTGTGCCCCCTCATCCAGGGCTGTGCTGCCCCTTGGGGTCCCCACGGGGCTGCTTGGAGCCCCCCCAAGCCCTTCCCCAAAAAGCGCAGCCCCTTTCCCAAGCCGTGCCCGCTGCTAACCCCGCCCCGGGGCGGGGGGGAACCGCGGCCAGCCCTCCCCAGCGGCCTGGCAGAGCCGTGTCCCCCCCCCCGAAGGTACCTTTCGGGGAAGTGGGTGTCCCTGTGCTGGGGCAGCCCCTGTTTCCTCCTCTGGCTGGACGAGTTGCTGCCGGAGGGGATGTGCGCTTCCATCGCGCCGGGGTTGCGCGCCGCCGCCGCCGCCGCCACCTCTTGCCGAGCCCGGAGCAGATCTGGGGAGAGGGAAAGGATCAGCCGCGACCCCCCCACAAAATAAAACACCACCAAACCACCCTCCTTTTGCCCGAAGGACCCCCAGCTCCCCAACCCGGCTGCTGCCGGCTCCCCAGCTGGGGACAGCGGGTCCCCCCCCCCCTCTCCATCCATCCATCCCAATCTCCCTCCCGCAGCCCCCAGCCCCGCAGCCCCCAGCCCAGCCGCTGCCCCCCCCCGGGTGCTCACCCTGCAGAGCGGGGGCTCGGAGCCGGAGCCGCCTCCGCCGCCGAGGGAGTTGGGCAGCGGAGGAAATTGTGCAACTCCGGGAGGGGAGGGAGGGAGGGGGGCGGATTGCTGCTTAATTGCCTTCCTGGCGGAGGGAGGGGAGGAGGCAGGCGGGGAGGGGGGCACAAGGGAGCGGGAGCTGTTCAGACCCGGTCCGGGAGGGGGGTTGCTTCCCCAAAATCCCCTCCCAAAAAAAAAAAGCTCCGGGGGCTGCTCCAGCAGAACCCGGAGCCCCCAAATCCCGAGGGGCCCCTCGCTCGCGCAGGTTGGGGCGCGCCCGGCGTGGTTTTGCTGCTGGGGCACGGCGCTGGGGCCCCCCCTCGTTCCAGCCCGGGGCACGGCGCCTTCAGCAGCCCGAAAAAAATGCAAAACGCAGCCCTCGGTCAAGCTCCCCCCCACCCCAGGAGCCTGTCCCCATCGCCCAGGCGGTGGCCCAGTGCCACGCGATGGTGACAGCCACAGGGCTGCTGGGGAGCGCCAGGAGATGCCCAGGCAACAGCTTCCCACTCTGCTTTCCTCCTGGGGGACCACCACAGGTGGACAAACCTCCAAAAAGGGCCAGAAGGGACGCGGGCACGGCTCCCAGCTGCACCGACTGGGGTTTTTCTGCAGCTGCTCTGGCAGCTCAGCACCAGCGGTGCCTGGTTCCTACGCACGGCTCGCTTCGAACCCACAACAAAACCTCTGCTGCCATTCACATGACAGGCAGGAAATGCACGCACACGGATGCACGCTTACAGGAAACCTCCTTCGCACACTCAGGCGTGCCACGCTGCGAAAGGAAACCAAAACACAGCTGGGGAGAGGAGGAGAGGAGGATTTATCTTAACGAGCACACCCTGCTCAGGAGCTGCCTGCGATTTCCAAGCCCTCCCCGCCAAGCGGTGTGCATCAGCCCTCTTCCCACAACCAATTAATAAAGCAAAGTTAATGAGAGCGTGCTGCACAACCTGGCCACGCTACCTGTTCCCTCTCCTTGCCTTCCTCCACCAGCACGCTGATTTTTTGGGGGGTTCTGGGGGTTGCAGCATCCACGCATCCCATGCCCGAGCCCCATCGAGTATTTTTGCCGTGGTCAGGGCTCAAAGCCTGTGCAAGCTGGGCTGGGAACAACCAGCACATGGGTACCTGGCCACTTCTAGCCACGTTCACACACACACAGCCACACCAAACGAGGGGACAAACACTCCAACACCCTACAAATTTCCAGCCAAAGGAAGAGCGGGGCACCAAAACCCCATCGGAGGGTGTAAAAAAAAAAAAAATAAAGCCGAGAGAATTCTCCGAGCCGGGGACGGCGCACCTCCAATGTTTATAAATTAATTATCTGCAAAGCCCAGGTCGCTCCTGATTGCCACAGCGCCTGTAATTTAGAAGGCTGGCGTGCGGCCAGCTCCAGGAGCCGCATTGATCCCGAATGACCGCAGCAACCCCCCGCACACCCGCCCTCCCGTCTCCTCTTGCTCTCCCATTCCTTCTCCCCCCCTTCCCCGTGCCCCTGCCCCTCGCCCGGCCCCCCCCGAGGGTCTGTTATTTACAATCCTGCACTCTGACAGTTGGGAAATCAGATTGATTGACAGGGGGACGCCGGCGGATGGAGGAGCCAGGCACGGAGGCAGCCTGAATGCAGAATGCCGGATGAATGCCGCTGGGAGCACGGGGGCGGAGGAGGAGGAGGAGGAGAGGGGGGGGAGGAGGAGAAAGGCAATTAAAAAAAAAAAAAAGATTTCTAAATTATTAACATTTTTTAAATTATTAATGTTATTGGTGCCTCCGTGCGAGCCCGCAGATAAACTGCGCTTTGTAGTGGCACGAATAATTTATGGCCCGACCAGGGCCCCGCGGCGCGGAGCCCATCCAAAATTCACCAAGTTTTGTCTCGGCGGTGGGACCGGAGAGCCCCTCGGTGCCGGCTCCCCTTCTCCAATGCCCACCCCAAAACCTCAGGGTGCCCCCTCGTCCCGCAAAGGCTGAGGAGATGATTTAATCGTAATCATAAAAAATAATAATAATAAATAAAGCGTCAGGCTCTTCATGGAAATGAGCTACTGCACTCGTGACGTGGGGGGAGAAGGGGGTGGCAGCAGCTGCGTGTGGTCTGCGTGTCCAGCACCAGCGGGTGCCCAGGGCACGGGGGCTCTCCTGTTAAATACAGGTGTGTGTGCACCCCATTTGGTGCCGAGTATTACAGAGCATGTGTCCAGCATGGTCTAGGCAGACCTGGGTGTCCGGAGGTGCTGTCCCTTTGTGCGCAACCTCTGGTGCTTTTGCACACTTGGGTTCACAGGACAACAACTCCAGCCCTACAGGGCATGGTGCTGCCCCGAAACTATGGTGTTTGCAGGAGCCCTGCACCTCTTGGAAACCCCTGGGACAGCCGAGCACCGAGGCGTGTGCCGTGTTCACCACCGTTCGTCTGCGCACAGCCTTGTGCTGTGCCTCTGCTGATGAGCAAATTCTTACTCCGCAGCGAAAGGAATCGCCTTCCTGCCCCCAGAGAAGCCAATCAAATCAAACAGAGTGGAAAAGAAGACAGCCTCTTCATTAACCTAACAAGGAGCCCTGGGGATTTGCACTCCAGACTGGAGATTCTCCTCCAGCTCCTGCTGGATGCTTCACGGATGCTGTTCGCGCTCCCCCGGACCCCCCGGCAGCGCCCGCCAGCCCCCGCACCCTGCGTCCTGGCACAGCACCAGCGCTCAGCTCTGCTCCCCGTGCTGCAGCAGAGGCATCTCCTCCATCTCCCAAGCGTTGAGGGATGCAGAGAGCTGGGTCACCCCGCCGGGACACCGCACAGCCTCCCCATGGGCCAAGGAGGCAGCCGAGGCACCCCTGCAGCGGTGCGGGGAGGTTGCGCTCCTGCGCTCTGCTGAGCGCTTCCCCGGCTGGAAGCTGCAACTGCCTGGTGCCCCCTTTAGGCACAGCACGGCATCCCGCAGCCCCGCTGCAGCTAGGCAGCGTCTTCCCCAGCTGCAGGCAAAAGTCTCCAGAGATCCTTCCTTTCCTTCCCTTCCTGCAGTGCCCTTTGGGTGCTGGCACCTGCCCAGGGCAGGGCAGCGGCACGCAGCGGTACCCGTCAATGTGTTTGGAGCCAGGCTTTGGATTTTCCCTCCTGTATCTACAAGCATCAGCTTGTTTTGAAGAGCAGAGCGGCAGCATCTTCTCTTCAGCACAAATCTTGGTGCAGAAACACTCCTGTACTGCTCCAGCCTTGAGCCAGCAGCCAGGCGGGCATCGTACAGCAGCACAACAAGCAGCACACGCAGCAGGCAGCAAATAAAGAGGGGCTGGGGGGTCTCTCAGCTGTCCCCAGCTCAACCTCAGAGGACCTGGGAAGGTCTGGGGACAACATCTTAGTGCTGGAAGCTGAAATCTACGTGGTCCTCACAGCCATGCCCGATGAAGCCCTCACCAGGCGGGGTGTAGAGGAGGGTTTGTCCCTTCAGCACCCTCTTACTTCATAGCAGCTCTGGTTTTGGCTAGCAAAGGAGCAGATTGATCCCTGGTGATGCAAACACAATCACTTCCAGAAGATGACACCGTGGCTGAACCTGTCCCCCTGACATCAGCGTCTGCCTGCTGAGCTGCCTTCCCTGCGACCCAGCTCCATCTGCATATGTTAATTGCCCGTAAAATCATGGGATATCTAATTCTCGTTAAGGCAAAAGGTCATTAACACCAATTTACGCCATGTCTGCGGGCAGCAGCTATTGCACAGACGTTCCAAACCTGGCGTTATCAACGCTTAGCAAAATCCTGCAACATCAATGGGTTGCTCCAGAAGGTGTTAGCGCTTACAGACAGCTGAGAGCAGCCACCTCCAGGGAGATGAGGGAAAAAAGGGTCCAAAGGATCCTCACCAGAACATCTTACAAGCCATAACCAAAGCCCTGGTGTCCCCCCGTGCCCGTACCTCCGTGGCTGGGCACTGCCATGCTGTTGGCCAGCTGGTAGAGACGCTGCTGCTGCTGCTCCTCGAACGTGCCGTGCTCGTTCAGCGCCGACATCATGCGCCTGTAGTGCTCCTCCGGGGTCATCTGAGTCACCGCGTCCTCCAGCAGAGGCGTGTGGGAGTTTTCTGAAGAGCAGAGAGATTTGGGCTTTATTTTTTTTCTTTTTTTTTTTTTTGTCTTTTTCCATATAGAAACAGAGTGGAAAAATCGCTTTGAGTACAGGGATGGGGGGCAAAGGAAAGAGCGAGGTGGGTGTGGGGGGGGTGTTAGGACAATTTCCATGACTACCACATACAGAACTGATGCAGCAAGCTGTCCTCGTGCCCCGAGAAGTGGCACCACGTGCAGTCCCTACGGTTTGCTCAGCCTCACACCCAGAAAAGCCTACAAATGGCCCAGCACGCCCACCTCTCCCCCTTCCCGAAATGCCTGCGAGCTTTGAGGAGGGCCCTGCCTGCTCCCTGGGCAGCAGGGATCCCAGCCCGACTGCTGGGGAGCTGAAACCCCACGGGCTTTGTGTTTACTGTAAGCACAACTCCCAGTAATTACCCTTCTCTGCCTTGGCTGCTCTTGGGCTGTTTTATCTGGGATCTTCCCCAGGGGCAAAACTTTTTCATTACTCACGGGGATGCGGGCAGGGCTCCCGCTGTGCTGGGTGCACGATGAGACCACCCTACTGCCTGCATATATACATAAAAACAAATAATAAAGAAAATCAAGCTGCCCCCAGCTCCCAAAGCACTGCTCAAAAAGAGAAATCTCCAGCCTGCACCTCGGGGACCACAGGCTCCCTGCGCAAAGCACGGGTCCGGGACCCATTTTGAGCCAGCAGACACCAGGAGTTCATCCTCACCCCACAGCGCACACAAAATCCTGCCCCAAAAGAAGAGACAGCCACACCTGCAGGTACCCAAACCTGCAGGGCACCCGTGGAAGGAGCATGGGGATGGGGACAGGGACCCAATTCCCATCCCCATCTCCCCTGACACCTCCCCGGGGACGCACAGGGGCACCAAATTCTCCCTGCTCCCTTCTGATGCTCTTAACCAAAGGTCTAAGGAGCAAAGCCGTGTGCTGCAGACCTGCTTTAGGGAAATCACTGCTTTTTTTTAACACAACTGTGTCATTAGAGAGAAAAAAAAAGGAAGGAGGAGGGGAGTTAATAGCACTTAATTACCATAAACTCCATCGGATCAGCCCCAGAGCAGATTTCAGGTGCGAGGGGGGGGCGGTGAGGAGGAGCCCGGGGAAAGGCTGGCTTTCCACGCTGAAAACTCCAAGATTTCACATGACTCAGCCAGCGATAATTCCAGCCCTGCTGAAGCTTTGCTGTCTGCTTTTGTCATTACCGAGGGGGGGAATGCGGGAGGGACTGATCTCGCCAAATCTCCTCCAGCTGCCAGGTGTGGAGCAGACTCTGGCACGGCCACCAGGAGGGCACACACGGGGCCTCCTGAGCATCTCCAGCCATAGGGACCCCCTCTCCCCACTGCCAGCCCCCCAAAAAAACAGCTCCTGGATGATGTGGGCTGGGGTGGGGGACGTGGAGGTGCTGCGCCACCTCGTCACAGCCCCAGGGGTGGGCAGGAGCACCCAGCCTGCGCCTCCTGTGCCACGACAACCGGGCAAGCCCCACAGACAAAAAGTAAAAAATAAAGGAACAAATTGTCAGAGCTGGTTCTGAACTGCGCAGCTGTGACCCAGCTCCCATTCACTTCCTTACCCAAGGATGCAGTAAGGTTGGGTTTTGTCTTGAATCACCTCCAACAGCAAAGGAAAGAGAGCGGCGGAAAGAGCAGCGCGCGAGGCCACCGGCCCGCCCCGGGGGGTGAGCGCAACATTCCTCCCGCTGGATTTTCCAGCGCTTGGTCCAGCCTGGTTTGAAACCCTCCCAAACGCCGAGGAGGCTCCCGGCAGATTTATTTCACAGCAGTCCAAAGGGGAACCGAACCCTTCCTCCCCATTATCCCCCCCTTTTCCTGCCAGCGCTCCGTTTCACCGCGCGTCGCGCATCTCCAGCCACGCCGCCGTTGCCTCGGGAGCCGGGGCTTCGCTTGGGGAATTGTCTCCCGGGGAGAAAGCTTCCTCCGTGCCCTGCCAGCGCAGCCCTCGCGCCGAGCCTCTGATCCGCTCGCATTTCCATACGAGACGCCAGAACGTTCTGCTCTGTTTGACAGCCGCGGCCCCGTTTCCACCGAGATAGGGCTGGCTTTTGATCTCCGGCGTGCGCACGGCGAGCATCGAGCATCGCCGAGGGGGAAGGGAGGGCTGCTGCTGCTGCTGCCCGGCTGGAAGGGCTGCCAGCCCTACAGGTGGTTTTTCGCTCGGGGAGGGAGAGGCGGTGATTGCCCCGCCTGCCCCTGTTCTCCTGGCCTCGTCCCCAAGATGTGCTGGAGGTGTGGGGTCGCTTCTCTCCAAAAAGCTGGCCGGGAGATGGGGCAGCAGTGCCAGGGCTGTGTCAGGGCCATGAGGCAAGGGGCACCAAGTCCTGTGCGCCCCCAGGATTGCAGCCCCACAAAGGGAAAGGGTGGGCGCAGACCTGGCGAGGAGGTTGTCCCCATTTCCCTTCCCACCCCTAAATCTCAGGCTGTGCTCACTTCTCGTCCCCACCGAGCACAGCTGGGATCCACCCTGCAGCAGTGGATCCCAAATCCCAAATCCCCAGCCCCTGGGGCCCATGGTGTTGGAAATGGCACAGCACGCATCCTTCTGACTGCCAGCAGGATGACAAGTCCGCAAGATGCTCTCACTGTCCTGGGCACAGGGAACAGAAACTCCAGCTCTACCCCTTCTTTACCCTCTCTGCCTTGTAGGGAGCGGGCAAATAAAGGCCCTAAAAGCACAAAAGACTCCGTTCCTATTCCCTCCAGCTATTATGATGGTGTGCTAGCAGCAGCACAGCCTTAAAACGCCTGTGTGGTGCTGGAGAGAGCAGGGGAGTCCCCTGTGATGGGACGCAATAAAAAAACAGGTAATGTGGGGGATTAGCAAAAGGCCCAGCTCAGAGTTTCCACTCCGCCTTGCAGCGCTGGAAAGGGCAGGGAAGGCTTTCTGAGAAAAAAGTGGGAGTGGAAAATCAAAAATTTGCTGCTGTGTGGGGCTTCCTGGGCACCCCGCTCTGAGCCAGGGGGGGAATCCCGCACTGAGTCACCCCAGGTTAAGGAGCAGGATTTATTTTAGTGCACGCTCAGCCCACGCAGGTGAAGAGCAATGGTGGGAAGGCAGAGCGAGGGAACAGCAGGGGATGGCCTGACCCTGCTGCACCCATAGCCAAAACCTCCATCCCTGCAGGTTCGGGCGCTTTCCTAGGGTGAATCCAACGCAGCAGTTCGGTTTCTGATGGCTTGATTAAAGTTTAGCCCGTTCTCAGCCCGGCCACACAGGCTGCTGTTACCTGGGCTCGTTTTCTAAGCACCATGGTCCTGAAATTGGGAAGGGCACGGCCTCAGCAGACGAGCAAAGCAGACAGCAGCTCTGTCAGATGTGGCCCAGGAGCCCTTGTTCCCATCTAACAAATGCATTTCGGAATCCAGCAATCTGCTGGAACTCACCTGCACGGCTGCCAGAAACTCCTAGGATAACAGCAGCAGGGCAGAGAACCAATCAAGGAAAACAGGTAAAGAGCAGCAGTGCATCCTCCTGCCTTTCAGAAAAGCCCAGGAAAAAGCTCAGGTGCCTTTAATTGGAATAAGGACTTAGCAGACAGGAGATGCTTATGTGCAAGGAGAGATTTCGGATGTTCTTGGGTGATGCTGGCGTTATCACACGGAGCAATGCTAGCATTCAGCATCCCCTCAAAATATGCTGCCTCTCAGCTCGTAATTTGGGGACAAGGAACCAGGAAGAGACAATGTAGGGAAACATTATGCAAGATTAGGATGTGGTACAAGCCTCTGCGATATATCTTTACATCTCATCACGTACAGCACTCGGTTTCAGAAGGCTTCAGGACACACTGCTGTGTGCAAGGACCCCCATGAGATTCCCTGGAGGTGTTATTCGGGATGGACACCTTGGGGAGGCTCAGCTGCTGGCCTCCAAGCCCCCAAAACAGGACCTAGCTCCAGCCAGCCAGCCTGCCTCTTTCTTTCTTAAATAGCCAGAAGAGCGCAGGTTAGGCACGGTGATGGAGGTGGGCATCCCTGACAGATAATTAGTCTGAACTTAACAACAAAGCCTCGAAGCCAACGGCCTGCAAGCCCTCATTTACGCAACCTGGAGCCCAACTCGTTAGCTGCAGGCTCCGTTCCCCTCCCCTCTTTGCCAGCTGTAAAGAAAGTTTGAAAATCGTGTTTGGAGAAAGGAGCCGGAAAGCAAATCGGGAGATTCAAATAAAAAAAAATCCCTAAAAAGACGAACCTTCGGCGGATTCCATCTCTATAGGAACAGTGCCATAAATGCATACGAAACACCCAGGCAGCCCTATCCTCCCTGCTAGCTCCTCTTTTTTTCCCTTTAAAGGAGCAGATGCCAGCTCGATAAGCCTCTCCGTATCTTTTATATTAAACGCATAATCAAGGCACGCCGCCTGGAAAGTCGGAACACCCCTAAAATCCGCTGCCGAGCCTGCGGCTCGCTTTTTAAGCCCTAAAATAATTATTCTAATTAAGAGGCAATTCCCTTCTCGCGCCGCGAGCTCCCCTCCGATGAGATAAAGAAAGCAGAGCGCTGCCTGCCTTCCCCAGGCACCCTCGGCGCTGGCGACTTCCAGCACCCCCCCGCAGCCTCTCCAGCCCCCCCTCCCCTCCCTAATTTCAATTAAGCAAGGAGAAGAAAGGGGAAGGGGATGGGGGGGGGGAGGGAGAAGCAGCACTTACCCTTTGGGGACTCACTTCGGGCTTTCTTGCTTTCTAAAGGACACTCACTGCTGCTGTTGGGAGAACATACTCTTCTCTTGCCTAAAATCTCATCTAGGAGAGAGAGGAGAGACCTGAGCATCAGATAAGGCTGGACTTTCCTCTTTGCAGAAGCAGCCAGCGAGACTTTGGTATTTTCCTCCTCTCGCACACACACAAACACACACACACACATTACAGGCAGAGGAGAAAAAAAAAAAAAAAAGCGAAAGTAAGAAAAATCATCATCCTGAGAGCCTTGATCTGCTTTCCTAATCACGCAGTCCGAGAGCACATAATGACTGTTCGCCCTCTGATCAATGCAACGTTTTCGAGCGATAAATTCTGAATCCAGTTGATTTCCTTACTGAGTTTCATCATTTGTTCTGTTGCCTTTTGTCCCCCTGGTGTTTCCACTCCTTTCATGCCCTGATGCAAAGCAACTGGGGGAAGAGAAAGGGGAGGAAAAAAAAAAAAAAGAAAGAAAAAAAAAAAAACAACAAAAAAAAAAGCACAACAGATCTCTGAATCTTCCTACCACAGTATCTCTCTCTCTCTCTCTCTCTCTTTCCCCCCCTCCCTCCCTCCCTCTCTCCTCTTCAAAACCTCAAGGTCCTTAGCAATCTTCCCCCTCTAGATTGTACGGAAACGCTCAAGCCTTTTGCATTAGTGCAGCCCTACAAACCAACACAAAATACCTAATACACAATTACAGCGTCCCCGAACAGATTTAAAATCAATATCCTCCCATAATAATGCTGGGGAAAAACTGAAAGCATGATGGTGCATATGGGCAGGAAGGAAGAGGCTGTTTGTCACCGCGCGCATCAAATCCTCATCTATCAAGGGCTTGTTAAAGATGCAGCATCTTAAAAAAAATAATAATAAATAAATAAACCCTGCAAACAAGCACCATATCTGAGCGAGCACACGCTGCACCTGCCCGCCAGTCACCAGGCGTGCAGAGCTTCTGCAAATTTGCCCGATGCATCTGAGTTGAGGAAGGTTACAAAACCCCTCGGTGCTATTTATAAGAGCGGCGAACTGATTTCGGCTGCAGGTGACATTTTGAGCCGAGCGACCGCCCTTCGTAGCCAGAATCACTGCCAACTGCTTCGGGTGCAGCTCTGTGAGCCCGGGGTCCTGCCTCGGCGCTGCATTTACCGGGAGAGCCCGAGCACAGACCCGCACCCTACAGCCCAGGAGCGCTCCTGGAGCTCGGCGCAGCCACAAGTGGCACCGCCAGGGCTCCACGCGGCACGGGCAGCCTCCGATCCCACCTCGCCCGACCCCGTCTCCCAGCCTGGTAACAAAGCTGGCACTCAGAGACGATCGCGGAGGCTCGTGGCCAGCCGGAATGAAGCCCCAAGTAAATGCAACAAACCTGCAGCCACTGGAAAACAGATGGGCAGGGATGGAGGCAGCCAGTGGCAGCGCGCAGGATTCCCGGGCGCTGCCCTTTCCAGGTGTTGAGTCAGCCCCGCTGGCACCATCTGCACCTCAGCCCTCCTCCTGCCTCGGTTTCCCCTTCCAATAACTTCCCCAAAGCTGCAGCAGCTCGCCAAGGCAGCACCAGAGGCACACAAGGATTTATTTCTTCCTTCTTCGTGGTGATTTTCTTGGAGATGCCGCCCTGATGCTGCGGCCCCTCAGGGATGGAGGTTTCCTCCCCCAAAGCGCGCTCATCTGGGATCTGTGGCTCTGAAACAACCACGTCCCAGTGCTCTGCTCACAATTCACCACTCCCAGCCTGGCCAGGGGGCAGCAGCACCCAGCAGGGCTTGTCCTGGCTGTATTTGGGTTCCTCCCCAGCACTTCTGATGGCAGGCAGATCACAGAGTGAAAATTTTCCTTTTTTTATTTTTTTTCCATTTAAGGCAAAGTCCTGGAACGTGCCAGAGATGCCTCTGCCCCCAGAAGCCGGGGGACCAACCCAACAAGACACGCACTGAGCAAGGAAGAGGGGACCATTCGCAGCCAGTCTTGAAGCACAACGATCCCACAACCTGCCCCAACAATTATATGGGCTTTTGTTTTCTGTTTTTTTTTGTTTTGTTCTGTTTTGTTTTGTTTTTCCCAATCTCTGCTTTTGCCTCGGCTCCCCTGCCCTCCGCCGAGCATTTCAATAGCAAGGCGGCCAAATCGGGGCCGTTTTTTAATATTCCGGCTGAAAATGAAAGACATTATCAGCAGAACGGCGCCGTTATGAAGCTCGGCTGGGCGATACGACAAGCGGGGAGTGCTGGAGGAAGCCCCAGGCATACTGATCGCCCCCACAGCCCTGACCACGAGCACCCAACAGCACCCCAAGGACCCCACACCCCGCACCACCTTCGGGGCCGCTCCTGGCCCAACAACAGAGGGAAATCCAGAGAGATTTTTGGAAACCAAGCGTGGTGTTTTCCCTGATGAGCTGGAAATCAAAATGGATTGTTTTTTGTTTCCCATTGTGGGAAAGGAATTTAGGGCCACAGGTGAGAACGTCACCTGGCAGGGTCCCGCTGATCCCCAGGCTCCCGGCCCTCCGTGGAGCTGGGTGACTTCATGCTCACCAACACGTCTGAGGATCCCCAGCATCACCCTCAGCTTTGAGGAGAGGACTTGGGAGCCTCAGACAGCTGGGCAGATTAGAAAACTCATCTCCAGGTTTCCCCAAAGAGGATGGGGGACGTTATCTCCACCCTTTACAACTGGATCTGCGGCGGAGAAGATGCACCAAGGGCACAGATTGCATCAAATCGAGGTGAGGACCCAACCTGTCCCCATAGCTGACCACAGGTTTCACCTGGAGAAGGCCAAATGTGCAACTTGGAGGTGGTCCCCAAATTTTCGCCCTCCCAGCGTTGTGAAACAGGCAGACTCTGGAGCAAGATGCGCGGCACCAAGCGCTGCTGCGCTGTGCTGTGCTCCAGGCACCGTGGGAGGAGATCGAGCCCTATCTCACGCTCCCTCTCCGTATCGCTGGGTTTGCTGTGAAAGCTTTTTGGCCCCAGAAGCCCTGCGTAAACACAGCAGCGAGCCAAGCGCCACGGGAATCCACCCAGGCTCCGATAGCCAGCATCTAACAAGGGAAGAGAGCCCTTCTCATCCACCCCCCCTTCCACATTGTTTTTCCAGGAGGAAAACATCTCCCCTTGCTTTTAAGCCCCCCCAATCGACCTCAAACCCAGGGGATGACAATTCCCAGTGCCTGACCCGAAATCCCCTGGCAGCATCCCACCTCCCCCAGCTCTCCCCTCTCCTTTGGCACCGGAGGAGCCGCTTTGCTCAGGCAGCTCTGGCGCTCCAGCCCCGCCGCTCAGCCCGTCCCCTTCCCCAACGTGACAGGTTTGCAGGGACCCCAGAGACTTTTTTTCCCCCCTTAACAGGCTCGTGCCCTGCCGGCGAGAAGCAGCACCAGCTCGCCGAGTCGCAGGGCTGCTGACAACAAAGGCTGGAGGGCGAGGGGCCAGGCGGGAGGCTGCGCGGAGCAGCGTGGAGCCTGGCGGCACATCGGCCCCGTCCCTTGCCAGCAGGGATCAATGGAACAAAGGCAGAGCGAAGCACAAGGTCATGGGAATAACGGGCCGTAATTTAACCGAGGGCAACGAGAACGGGGAGGGGAGGACAAAAAAAAAATTATTGGGGGAGCTGGGGGAAGGGAGGCGGGGGGTTTGTGCGTCTTGGGATGCTCGGATGATGCGGCGGCGTGCCAGCGCTGGGTCTAGCAAGGAAAGGGGGGAGATGGCACTGCAAAGGGGGTGTCCGAGCAGCAAAATAAAGGCAGCAGCCCCCGGCCAGCAGGTCAGCTCGGTGGCTTTAGGGACAAGGCAGGCAGCAGGCTTCAAGCCCCAGCTATTGCACCGAGGTCTCTCCTTGCTCCTTCATCTCTCCGCGTCTGTATCAGGAAGCAAAGCGCAACCAAGTGGAGAGGAACGGGACACGCTGATGGGCCCTTCCTACAGAGCAAGGAACCAGACTTTTTTTTTTTTATCTCTCCTGCTCACTTTGAGAGAACTTAACTTATGCAGAGTGGTGTCTGGTCGCTCTCGGGAGCAGAGCAGGACTCCAACAGCCAAGGGTCAGCGGCTGGCACTCCTGGATCTTGGTGAAATACTGAGAGCAGCCCCCCAGAGGCAGACCTGCTGTCACCCCCTCCTCCCCAAACGCAAGGTACCAGGCTGCGGGAGCACACAAGAAGAGTGCCACAGACGGATTCCCGACGTACAGCACATCACCCAGCCTCTGCTAGGCTGGGGAAGGAGCCCGCATCCCCCTTCTCAGCTCCAACCGCTGGGCCATCTGCCTTCCCTCCTACCAGGCAAACAGTCTCCTGCTTCTTCCCACCTCCTCGCGCTCGCTAGCTGGAGCCAAGCTCCGAAAAGGCCAGCCCAATATTTCAGTTCCCCAGGAACGAGGTGCAGGTCGTGCCGGAGCCGTCCTCCTACCCGGCTGTAACGAGGCTGTTTATTAGGGAAGGGGCAGCGACGTCCCCTCGTCGCCCGGCTTCCCACAAAATTCATTTTTACAGCATGCACCGAGCCATAAAAAGGTGGTAAATATTCATCGTATGAAAAACACTCATGGAGAGGATATACTGCACTTAAGAGAGAGATCTGCATTCATTTTATATGCTGCAGGGAGGCTTTTTAGCGACTGCAAACTTGTGAATCCCCACTCTGCTGGGGAAAAGATTGAAGGAGGGAGGCTGGGCTGCAAGTCCAGGATCCTGCACGCTCTAGGAAGGAGCTGCTCTCGTGGGCAGGACGGGAGGAGGGGGAAGCTTGTTAAATCAAAAGGCTTAAGCCCAGCTGCAATAAGGATCACGCCGCGTCTCCTGGAGGGACCACAAACCTCCCAGGCAGCGGTCGTTTGGCCTCCATTTATCTGCCCGTGATAAAAAGCTCCGAAACCTGGCACCGGTCCTCTGCCACAGATCCCTCCCTGGATCCTGGGGAATATTCGGAATATTCAACAACCCCAAAAGGCTCGCAGGGCGGCGTGGCAGGGCCGGGGCTGGCGTTTCCCCAGGAGCTGCTGGATCTGCTGCGCGTGGTCCCCGCCGGTGCCCTGGTGCTGCCTCCACCTCCAGCAGCTCTTTGTGCAAGCGAACGCCCCAGATCACAATTTCCAAGGGAGCTGCTGGTGGTGCTGTGCCCTTCGCACCATTTAAATGTCCGATTGCACTCATTCAGCCCCTGGAAAAAACCAGCGCTCCTCCAGCCCGTGACAGCTTTGACAGCCAGACTCCTTAATTCCTTTTTCTTATTCCCTTAATCTGTCATCTTTATCAGGCTGGGGAAGTGCCAGGCAGCATGCAGGAGCCCCGGCCCCGATCAATCTCCACATTACAGCTGACAGAATGGTGCTAATAACTTATTGATCTAATGTTTGCCAAGCCCCACTGGGGCTGAAAGGCTGCCATTGATTGGCTTGAGGGAAGGAGCCTCTCAGCTGAGAGCAGAGGAAAGCCTTCGGATTGTCTTCTTCCCCAGGAGCTCGGCGATGGAGGGAGGGTGGGGAAGGGCCAACGGGGAGGAGGACCCGGGAACCGGAGGGAGGGAGGGCGCACGTGTGAGATGAGGATTAAGGATGGAAGCAGAAGGAGGGGAAAAAAGGGGTTGAGAACCAAGGAAACGGGAGAGGAGCAAAGAGAAGAAAAGGAATTGGAACAAAAGGCTTGTGCAGAGCTGAAAAATTAATGAGGTAGGCAGGTGACCCTCCTCTTGCTCATGGCAAAGGGTTAATAAAAATCTTTCCAAGCCCCAGGTCTCCAACCTTGCTCAGCTGCTCCCAGCTCCATTCACGTCTGACCCAAAGCATGCGGCACCCACCGGTGCTCTGACCAGGTCTGATGCCACAAACTTGCAAGCTTGAGAGGACATCGTCTCATTTCATTTAGGAGCTGGTTCCCTGCACTCACATCCTTGAGAATCTCCTCCCAGCTCCTGCTCTTGATTTGCACCAAGGAGGCTCATTTCCATCAGAAGCCCTCAGGCGGGCTTTGCCAAAGGGTCGGTGTGCTGGAGCAGCGCTGGAGGGCAGGACCTGACCTGGCAGGGCTTCGGCTTCAAGGGAACAAGGAGCAGGGCAGCAGCTCCACGCCAGCTCCCTGAGCACCAAACCCCACTGCAGGCTTTGAGGTCAGGAGGAACAGGGCTGCAGCTGCTATGCAGCAGGAGCAGGAGGCTCAGGTTTGCAGCACCAAACCCACGGCATCCAAACCTGATGATAAACTCGTGTGCCAGAGCAGGAGCACTGCCAAAACCCTGCCTCCGAAGCATCACCTGGACTCGTGGCAGGGGCTCACAGAAGGGGATGTGTCGGGTACCAGCCACAATCCATGCTGGATTCCTGCAGTTACCATCAGTGAGGTGTCACCGATTTGTTTTCAGTGCTTTGCGAGCCGCCCGTGAGACACCTGGGACAGGAGGTGGGAGCAGGGAGGAGGTTATTTTTGGAAGCAGGATAATCCTGCTCTTCCTAGAGCTGCAAGGAGAGGAAGAAAGTCGCTGCTGATTTCCGTTTCAAAGCCACCACGCGTGCCAACATAAGGCTGGTGGCTGAGCCAGCACAGGCGCCGCGTCCTGGCTGTGCCGGGCTGCCCGGAGCACACCAAGCACAGGAGACACCAAGGAGACACCAAACTGCTTGCTCCAAGCACAGGGCACTGAACTTCTTGATCTCCTTCTCCTCCAGCAGTGGCAAGGCCAAAAATCTACAGCGACACCAGCAAAAGGCACTGCACTGACCTATGCAGGACACAAAAAAAGGGAATGCCGAGCGCTTCCACTTCTGGCTTTCCCATTTTTCCTTCACCTCCCGAGCCCTCCATCTGGGTTACAGAAGGATGCTGGCTGCCTCCAACCGGGCTTCAGAAAAAAATAAAAATTAACTTAAATAGAGCACAAAGAAAGGACAATCCTCCAGATCCCAGCCAAGAGGACAAATGGCACCGACAGAGCCCAGACCCTCACGTTGCCTAGGCAAACAACTGTCCTTCGTGGAAAAACATGCGAACAAGGGTGGCTGGGCTTACAACTCCCAGATGCCCTCTTGGTGCTGATTTTCTGCTCAATTTAAGGCAGCAATTCAATAAAGGCTGCTGCTTTTTTTT
Organism: Anas platyrhynchos; assembly: GCF_047663525.1. Taxonomy (NCBI): domain Eukaryota; kingdom Metazoa; phylum Chordata; class Aves; order Anseriformes; family Anatidae; genus Anas; species Anas platyrhynchos. The sequence goes on along the minus strand of NC_092608.1, from coordinate 2,819,390 downwards.
TTTTGTTATTGTTTTGCTTTGTTAAATGAAAACATGCCTGCATCCTACCTCATTATCACACGCTCAGAAAACAGCCGTTCACTGCGCCCCTGTCTCTAATCATTAGCCACGACATCCCTGATCCCAGTTCCTTCTCAGCCCCCATATATTAACTCCTCCCTAGCAGAGGAAAGTCCCAAGACCACTTTGGACCATGGGAAGCTGCCTGCAGATCACTCCTGAAATTTCTCCTTCTGTTAGCCAACAGAGCATCACGTGGAAAGATGAGACAGGAGCCTTACCGCAGGAGAACGAATAACCTTGGAGAGGGAGAGAGATCTCTTTCAGGATGTTTTTGAGACACACGAAAAAAAGTGCTGGGACTTGCTGTGCCCATGAAGTGCCCTCTCAGACCACGTTCAGACATCAAGCCGACCCCAAGAGGGGCAGGAGGAGGAGAGAGGAGATCCGGCCACCTTCCTCCAGCACCAGCGAGCCTGATGCCTCCACTTCTACCTGTGCAAACGGCCCTCCTGCAAGTGGAAAGCCATGAAATCTGCAGCACAGAGGGGGTTTGGTGAGAAAGAGGAGAAATTAGGACATGAGGAGAAAGAGGGAAATGAGGTAGGGCCACGGGACCAGGAGCGCAAAACGCGTGCGCACCTCCTCAAGCGGCACGCACCCACGCAAGAGAGAACCAAGGGCGCCTGCCCCAGGAGCCCCACCAGGGCTCCTCCACCCTCTCCTGGCAGACTGCATTAGCCAAACGGGATAGAGGGGATTGGACTTGTTTACAGGCACACCGCGAGCTGCTTAAAGGGGCTCTAAATCCGTGTTTGATGTGCAAACCGCCAGCTTTGCCGCCGCGCCTTTGTCGAGCAGCCCCGGCTCTGCTCATCCCCGTGTGTGCCTCTCTCTCTCAATTAAGATTAAAAGCGCCTTGTGCCATCATCCGCTCTCAAGGTAAGCCCCTCTGTAGTGCCATCGCTGTACCCTGTCTGCTGCCTCGCCTTTATCTGATCCATTTGGAAACGACTTTTATATTCTCATTAGGCTCGCCGCCTGCCCTCCCCTCCCACGCGCGCTCCCCCGGAGGCATTTCAGCACACTTGCTCTACCTTTGCAGATGTTGCTAAGCCTCTTACTGAATCTCACCGAAGCAGGCTGTCTCCGCGTGTTCCCAAGGAAGTACAGCCCCCATTATAGGCACTTTTCCTTTCTTCCTCCATTTGGCATATTATATCCCCATCGTGACTGCAATTTAATTAGCACCAAGGAAAGCATCCTCCAGCATTTCCCACTGCAGAGCACCTCCACGAGAGAAGGACCGAACAAAAAATCAGGGCTGCAGGGCCAAGAGAGGAGCAAGCACCGACCTCTCCCAGGTAAACAGCCCCAGGAGCTCTGGGAATGGCAAAAAAACATTTTTCCAGGCAGGCTCCCTGCGTGTTCCCCTGCCCTCCCGCAGGCTGCCAGCCCCAGGGGAGCAGCTCGCCTCTCCTCTGTGCGCAGGGGGCACCTCGCTGCCCTCCCCTCTCAGCAGCTGCATCAGCCAGCTCCAATTTTCAATAATAATGCTGATTTTTATGAAGTCAGGTTCAGCTCAGAGGAGGAGATTAAACCCAGGAGCTGGGTGGAAGCCCAGTGCAGATATAACCTAGGCTTCAGAAGAGGAGCTGGGAATCACTCTGATCAGTGGAGATCTCTGGAGCTGGCAGAGAGGCAAACACCCTTCCCCTGCACCACATTCCCCGATCCTCCAAGAGCATTTACTCCAATCCACGCTGGAAGCAGTGGACATTTGCACACCTGAAACTTGCACAACCCTTCGGTGAGCAGACGTTACCCAGAGACTGTAGGAAGCAGGGCTCCCAACCTGCAAGCACGAGCTCTTCCACTCCCAGCCACACAGAGAGGAAAAGAAAGCAGAAGCAGGAGAAAAATTACTTATTCTTAATTTAATTATTCTTACAAGTCTGAGAATTTACTATTCTTAAAAGCCTGACACTGCCAATGGTCAACCCAGATGAGACCAAAGGAAGGACGGTAGGAAAAGCAAGGTGCACGGTGGTGCAGACGGGTGAATTCCTAACCTAGGACTGAGATGTTTTTTTGGACTGAGATGTTTTTTTCCTCAGCCAGTTAAAAATTCAGAGTTACGAGCAGGGCAGCTCTTCCCCGAAACCCGGCACCCCCTGGGACCTAAGGAAATCCAAGTGCATCGGTGATAATAATTGTAATAAATCTGCAGTGCCGCAGAGCGGGCCCAACGCGCGCGGGTTTGCTCCGTGATTAAGAGATCGCTGCAACACCCCCGGGTCCCCGGTGGGCCCCGGGCGCTGAGATATGGCTCCCATGCATCAAACCCCTACGAATATCTCAATCATTACCGCAGCCGAGCGCGGCTCCGGAGCCGATCGATAGGGCAATTAGATTTTATCGGGACACGCCTCTCGGCCACCTACTTCTGCTGTCCTTGCAAAAGCCTCGCTCACCCCTCCTGGTGCCAGAGAAGCACTGGCTGGAGCAAATTCATGTGGTTTGTTGTTTTTTTGTTTGTTTTTGTAGGTTTTTGCTCTTGGTGTTCTTTATTTCCTTTGAAGGCCCTTTATCAGGGGATGCTTTGAACATGAGTGAGGCTGCCAGCTATTTCTATCCAGAGCTCTTCCTCCAGCACACACCCCAGCAAGGGGGAACACCCCCCTGAACCCAAAATCTCTCACCTGGGGAATCCCGAGGAGCACGCTTTAATCCACATTGTCCTGTTGTCGCAGGAACAACAACAGAGAGGTCTAGCAAAGAAGCCAGGGAGGACAAACCAGGGAACAGAGCTCTGCTGTTGGCTTGGCCACCTTGGGCAGATTTCCCTCTCCATGCCCGGGTTGACCCGTGCACCTCTACAACGTACTCTAAGACTGGTGGAAGGCGTTACGCATCTTGTCCAAAAAAAAATCCCCTCCCTGGTAACACAACCACCCTCTTTTCCCGTTATCTCTGTAGACTAGCAGTAATGGTCTTCTCATTTCTGACGGGCCATGTATTTTCCAAGCTCTCAGATTTTGGTAGGTGCTAACCTTGCCAGCATGTGACCGTCACCACACTCACCTCAATCACACCGAAGTGATGCACCGGGGAGCTCAGTCATCTGTCTGTGCTGACTCCACAGTCGTTGTAGCTCTTTGGGCCTCTCATGACCCAAAATGCAGTGACTTCTTTTGTCCCAGCTGTCCCAAGCCTAAGACTGCACCTCCTCCGGGCTCCTTGTTCCAACCAGCCGGCGCCCACCACGAGGGGTTATCAGCCCCTCTTCTGGCCAGGGCCAAATCCTATCCGAGTCCTTCAGGACCCATTTATTTTGGAAGTTTTGCTTCTGCTTTCCCAAACTGAGCTGTTCAGTCTCTGTTCCCAAATCTAACCATCAGCATTGATATACAGCGGCCTGGTTTCACTTAAGAATTATTCATGGACCTTCCTGAGGACATTAATATCAGTCCTACTCTTCCAACCACGGGCCTTTCATGTTCCAGCAATGTTCTCAGTCCCTTTTGACCCAACCATCAGCCCAGCTCTGGCTTGAACCCTGACTCCAGACTCACCTGCCCCCCAGACCTCACCCGAGCCCTACAAACCATCCATTCCCAGCAGTTCCAGCCCCTTCCATCATTTCAAAGACCATTCAAGATCCAGTAACTATTCCAATTTTCCAGTCCACGTTCAAAACTATCGCACTGCCTCTACTCTTAGCCTTAACTATAAATCAAGCGACTCTCGCCAAATTAATCATAAACCAACCAACCCTGCCAACTTCAGCCCTCTTAGCGCCGGGGGCCCTGCAATAAACAAATCTCTTGCAGCCGTGCTATCCCCGTTTCTCACTCCCCTGCTCATAGCCATAGCCAAAAAGGCCACAGACACTCACCCCTCGTCCTGAGCGTGCACAACCCTCGGTCCGAGCTGCAGCTCAGCCTCCAGAGTGCTCGGCCCCTGCTGGCTGGGACCATAAACGTTAGCATAACCCAGCAAACACTCGAGCATCCTATTCCGACTTACTTCTAGAGCAGCACAGCTCACGGTCACAAGTGATGCAGGAGTTTTTTCAGATGCGTTAGCATCATTTCTTCAGCGCCGTCCATCTCCAAATGCTGCCCTGGGGGTGAGATTCTCAGTGCCTGTCCTCAGAGGCAGGCAGTGCAAACGGCAGGCAGCCGCGGGCACGTTTCTTTTTCCCCTTACTAAGAGGTTTAAACACCAGCCAGTCTTTGAGACTAACCCAACATTAAGTCTCTTAAAATTATACACGCAGCAATTAGTTCCAGCGTTCTCCCCTCCCACTCACGCCAGTACAAACAAACAGCACCGAGGCATAAATCCAGTAATCGGCGGCAGCTACAAACCCCCGGCACCGTTTTGTTTCTGGTCCCTTGGCTTCCAGCGGTGGTGGTGCAGGTACCAGAGCAGCACACCTAGACCCAGAGCTGGCAGGTTCTGGGGAGGTTTTGGCAAACGAGCCTCCCTCGCATCAAATAGGCATGGGGAACGAGCCATTGCCAGGCAGCAGGGACAAAGCAAGAGCTGAACCATCCCCGCGGAGATGGGACAAAGCCCCTCTCCCTTCGGATAGCCAACATCCCCACCATGCCCCCAGCTGCTCTTTTGCTGGTCGGCTCTCTTTAGACACACCAGATCTATCACGTCCTGAAAGGCTCTGTCACTTGCTTGGTGGCCTCTCGTGTGAACGAGCCCTCTGCTTTTTCATCGCTCAGCCTTTCCTTGGGATCAGAGCCAAGCGCCGCCGGCCCCACTGCCACAGCCCCTGCGTGGTGCCTGTGTTTCAGATTTCTCACCGTTCCTTTCGGTTAGGAAGCTAACCGGAGAACCTCGGGCACGAATTCTAGCAAGTACAAACGAGGACCTCGCCATCTAATCTTTGCTCCTGTTTAACACTGACGGGAATGAAAAGTGCACTTTGCATTTCTGGAACGTTAAGGATCTCGGAGAGTTTCAGCAGCGCTGATAAAGCCCAGCAGCCTCCCTGGGCAGCAAACATTATTAAAACCCATTTTAACACGCGAGGTCAGCTGAGACATCCAGACATGAGTAACGTCGTAGAGAACAACTTATCTCTCTGGCCAGCGTGCCTTTTGGAGCTGTGTAACGAAGAGAAAAGGGAGATTCAGCTGTGCAAGCGAGGAGGGGGAGCTGCTCGTGGCTGCCCTACAGCCAGCCCAAATCCCCCAGCTCAGCCCTACACACACGTGGGACTCAGTGCTACCTGCAGAAGCGGTTGCAGCAGCCCAGGTGCCACTGCAGGCAGGAGGAAAGGGGCCAAGCCTCAGCAAAAGGCAAACCAGGTGCCTCCAGAGACCTTCCCAAAGTGCATTAGACGTGGCGCTCTTCCCTTCGGATCCGTGGTTACGTTACACGGTCAACAGAATGACTTAGAGGCAAGTAGGGACAAAACCACACAGAGATTTTCAGGGAAGGCCTAACATGAACACACACAGAGAGAGCCAGGTCTGATTTGGAAGCAGAGATATTGCTGTTTTCCCTACAGAGAATAGAGAAGCCAGCATTACTCCCACTTTTTCCTCAACTTTTAATTATTCTCCAAAGCAAACCGTAGGCTCTGCAAGCAGCAAGCAGAGCTCTGCTTTGTTACCAGTGCCTCACTTGTTGGCTGATGCGCGGCCAGCACCAAAGCATCCCCTTCCTGACATCCAGACGGGCACAGCACTTCTGCTTTCACCACGTCAAAGAAGTTCAACTTCCAAAAACAAAAAACAAAAAAAAAAAGAAAAAAGAGAAAGAAAAAAGCCAGGTAGCAGTCCAAAACCAAACAAACACACACTCACAAAGGAGTTGGCAGGCACAGAGGCAGCATGGGGAACCTCTGATTAATGAAATTACAAATCAAACCGTGCTCTCTGCAAGGCCTTTCTGCTTCACTTGACACTAACCCTGGGGACATTTCACTTCTTTGCTGGCGCAAGCTCCTTTGCCAGTAGTTTAACACAGACCACTAGATTTGAGAATAAAGCAGGGCTGAGATCTCAAAAGACCGCACCACTTTAACACCAAGAAATCCTTCCCGTGTTAATCTCCGGCCAGAATATTAAGAGACTTCACGTAGCTCACTCTGAAGTGTAACACGAAGAGCCACGGGGAAAAAAAAAAAAAAAAAGGAAAAAAGGAAAAAAAAGAAATTGAAAAAATGCACAAAGGGAGGGGTGAAAGAGAAGGGAGGGAAGTCGCCGAGCCCCAGCCAGCAGGACCTGCTCCAGCCCCTTACCTGCTGCTCCCAAGCCAACGTCGATGCTGTTCCTCTTGAATTCACAGCGGCTCTGGGTCTCTGGCATAACGAGCTGACGGCTCTGATGCAGGTTGGAGATGATAGTGGAGAGGTCGTTATCACGGCTGCAACAGAGCAGAAAAGCACCAAGTTAAGGAAATCCTATTTGCCACCACGTAATTGATTTCTGTGTGCATGTGCGTACGCGTGCGCAAGCTGCTTTTGTTTGCCCCCGACATCGCCGCCTTGCAGGAAAGGTTCTCCCCCCCCCCAGCCGCCAGGCTCCAAGGTAACCTCCTCTACTTTTGGGGAGCGGAGAGCAAGCACGAAGCACTTCCCAAGCAGCCCTCTCATTTCCCATAAAGTGCTCGGCAGCTGCCAGAGCTCCTGATTTCAGTGCTGCCAGATATAACTTGCGTGGGCCAGAACTTACATCTCAGATGGAAAAACTGAAAGCGCACGAATTGGCAGATCTGTTCCCGAATTAATAGGAAACTTGAACTGAAATAACTGATAGTCTTCTATCAGCTGCCACCCCTCTATTCTCAAAAAAGTAAGTTTTTCCATTCCATCACTGCTGGAACGCAAGCCTACTTTATTTACTTGAATAATTGTTTTTCTTCTTGGAGAGAAACCCACCGTGAACCTGGCCATCTGCATCACTCCGAGCCCACGGCTCAGATTTATTTACAAAACTAATTTTCAACTCTTCACTCCTGAAATAATTCTCCCTTCTTTCTGGGCTGAGAGCACACAGAGTGGTTCAGCATTACTGTGCCTGCTCTCAGGCTGCTGTCGAGTAGGCTACTTCAGTCTTTTTGCTTTTCTCCTTCTATGGAGAGGGAGAGCACAAGCGCAAAAAGACAGTCGCTGTAGCAGATACTGCAGTTCAGCTGGCAAATGCTTTGGCTTGCAAAGCTCTTGCAAAATATTTCTCAATAAACGATGCACAAACACTGAAGAGGAAGAACAAGCAAAAAAAAAAAAAAAACAACCAACCCTATACGTGACACTAAATGGAAACGCTGGATCATCTCCCTCCTTTTTGGGTTGCGTCTACGTTTAAGCACCCATCCTTCCAGCACGAGGTGCTTGCTCCGAGCTAGACGTGGCTCTTTTCCTTCCTCCCCCCTTCCTAAAAGGAAGGCGAGGGGCAGAGGAAGCAGAGACACTTACAAAACCCCGCGGGACAGCAGCGGAGCCGTGCCCCCGTGCCCGTTGCCCTCCCGGCCCCTACTCACAGGAGGAGCGCGCCTGCTCGGTGCCGCTGCCACAGGCAGCACATGGCCACCAGCTCCCTGCCGCAGAAAGTGTCCTCACCTGGGACCCGTGGGACAGCACGGAGGGTGCATTATCTGCAGAGCCACCCCGCGATCCTCTTCCCTTAAATATATCCCCCTCCTCTCCCCCCCCACCTCCTCCCCACCTGCCAGCAGCTCTGGGCACCAGCCCCGGATCTGCTCAGATGCTCCGGGGAGCCCAGCCCCGGTGCAGAAGCAGGGGCTAATCTGTCGTCTAGCTCCCCGCTAATCAGATAAGTTTATGACAGAAAGTCTTTAGACAGAGGTACTTTCAGCGGGCGTCTGGCTCCAGATTTTCACGAGAGGCAGCAGACACGACCGGGCTCCCGTTGCAGCAGCAGCCGCTGCCCCGCTCCCCGCTGCTCCCCCCGCGGCCCCAGCACCGAGGCTGGATGCTCAAATCCCAAAGCCTTTGAGCACCCACTGCATCTTCCTCCGCTAAACCAGTTCAGATTCCTCCTTATGCAAGCAGAAGGCTAATTACTTAAGCAAGCCCACAGGTGAGTGGGAAGCCCGTTTCTCCTGCGCCAAGCAGTTTTGGGTCTTATCCTCTTTTAGCTGCCACCTTTAAGATGCATTATGCAAATATTTGGGTGTCTTAAGTCATTTATGGGATTAATGTGAAGTGATTATCAGTTCTTTTTAATCATGCCAATCAATAACTGGATGTCAGGGACAGAGGACAAATGCAGATAAACGCTGCCATCAGCACTCCGCTCGGGAAAGGGCGGAGGAGATGAGCCACAAGTGCAGAGGGAGAAGGCAGGGAGTAGGAAGAGAAAAATGGGATAATTACATCTTTGCATTTGCAGAGTGCCTTGCATCCCAAACGAGCCCAAAGCCCCTCTCACACGTAAACACGGCAAGAGAGCTATGAAAAGGAATTGGGTTTTTATCCACCACTAAAGCGCAGCTGCCTCTCTTTCTGGAAAAGGGCACGGCGACTCCCGAACACGGCTCAACCCGACGCAGCCGCTGGAAACCAGAACGGGTATTTTCCTTCCAGAAAGAAATTGACGTTTTCAGATTTTCCATGACCTTGAATTTAAGATTGTCATGGTATCAAAAGGCGTGTTTGCGAGTCCGAACTCCAGGCAGGCTCGGGAACCCAAGCAGGCTTTGAACCCGGCTCAGCCTCCCCACGCAGCCAGGCAGGAGCCCAGGAATCACAACCTTGCTGGGACACCTTTGCAGAAGGCAAAGCGAGCACCAAGGTGACATTGAGAGGAAAGGGGAGAAGGACTACAGCTCGGGCAGCTTTTAACACGTCAGCCTGTCCCCAGGAGCTGTTCCTCTGCCTCGCCGTGCGGGAGGCTTGAAGCTGGGGCTGCCTTTTTGTTCTGGGCTTCTTCCACAGCCGGCACAACGGGAGGCAGCTCGGAGCTGGGGCTCAGTCTTAGCAGGAGAAAAGAAACACCGAGGGGTGGCTGGATCAGCTCATGAAAAATTGAAATACCTTGCTGCTTAGGTCAAGATTTTAAGCATTTTTTTTTTTAGTATTGCAGACCCAGCTGGCTCCACGCAGCTGCAGTCAGACCCCAGTGACCGTGCGGGCTCTCCAACAAGGGATGTTCTTGGGGAAGGCTCTGCTTGGACCCCAGGGGGTTCTGCCACCATGCTGGGGGCACAGAATCAAACCAGCTTCAGCCCTGCAGGCAGCAGCTCTGCCACCTCCACCTCACCTAGACCTGCTCAAGGCAGCAAACCGGCCTCGTTTTCAGCAAAGATCCTCCTGAGCCTCTAAAGGGCGAAGCCCAACTGGCTGCTTTTCATCCCAATGCCATTGAAAAACACAACCAGTCAAAGTTTAATTTTTTAACAGAACCTCGGGTCTCCCCTCAGCCAGGAGGTAGGGCTCTGCCCAGCCACCAGCCAGTCTCAGAAGTCACCCTGCTTTTGCACGGTCACCACCTTGGACTCCAACACTGCAACTGCCTTTGCACCTTCACTGCCTCACCCCCTGCCTTGTCCATCTGCCATCCAACTCCTAGAAACATCCTAGCGTGTTTCTCGACAGAAAACAGTTTCTAGAAAGATTCAAGCCAGCACCTACCTTTCCTGAAGGCAAACCATGCGCTGCCCCAGCAAGCACCACTGCAAAACGAGGGGCACCTGGGCAGTCCTCGGCTTCCAGGTGGTCGATGATGGCCCTGCATCAATTCCCCTTGACCACCTGGTCCCTGATTCCTCCCCCCCACTCCTGCTGGATTTTTGTGCCCGCATCCCATGCAAAAAGCCCCCTCTGTCTGAGCCCATCTCAAGGATGAGCTCAGGTTTTGGGGCTGCCTCAACAGCTGGCACGGCACAGAAGTGATGCCCTCACCGAGGATGCAGGGTGCTCAGTTTGCTCTCATGGCACAAGAAATGTTTTCAAAAAGGCCAGTTGTTCCTCTTCTTTACACACCCCCTAAATTGCTCCCATTAATCCCAGTGTACACAGAATGGGAAACAAACTCCTGGGCTCAGGGATCCAGCAGCAGAGCCAACGCAGGACTGAAGAGTGCTCCCCCAGAGGGAACACAACAAGAAAAATGGGATAGTGAGATGCACAATTAAGATGCTTCAGGAATACCAGCATTCACCTGGGTGCTTGCACCACAAATTAATGCAGCTGAAGACGAGGCTTGAGGCTTCCTGGAAGGAAAAAACCAACAGGGGTGCGAGAGCATCGCCTCCGCAGCCCTCAGCAGCAAGAGCACAACTCTTGCCTGACCCCAGAGGGAAGGAGCCTGCCCCGGGGGGACTGGAGAGGGCAGGTCCTGCCACGAGGAGGACTGGAGGATTTCCCCCTCTGTGTGCTGCAGGGAGCAATTCCTCCCAGGTGCTCACTTGCAGCCCCAGCAGGGCACAGGCACGCTCTGCTCTTCCTTTGTCTCGTCTCCGCGTCGCTGCCGGGTGCCTGTTAATGCAGGCACCCCCCCCCCACGCACAAACACACATGCACACACAATCAGATTAAAGGTCTGATCCCTTCCAGTAGCATAATATTATATTTTAAAAACCGGATTAGAGAAGGGGGCTTGAGCAAGATACAGATCTCCTGAAAGGTCAAGGAGGAGACAAATAGCCTTCTGGAGGGCTGCAGGTTGCCATGGCAATGCTCAGTTTGCATGGGGTTTTGGTAATTAATGGTTTGGGGGCCCCCACTAACACAGGTGTGTTTCACATGGTGTGAGGGATGGCTGCTCGGGCAGTTCCACCTCCCAGGAGCAAGTTGTGCTCTTGCAGTAAAACGAAGGGTGGCAAAGGGAGCACTTAGTGCCAGGGACTGCAGCAGGCTCCGGGTGTGTTTCTGATCGGGATGCGGCTCCGTGTTACTGCCATAACCTCCCTTAGGGCCTTTCTTCTGGCATCTGGCCCAGGATGACCGAAGCTCTGGTCAAAACATGTGTTTTTTGGGTATTTCTGCTGTTTTGGTGGACCAAGTTTTACGAAGAACTCGTGGCACAAGCACACTTGGGTGGCAATTTCAAATCCCACGCAGCTCGATCCAGGACACCAAGCCTCGGCTGGACCTGTATCTGAACAGGGCATCTAAACGTGCCTGGTAGAGCTGAACTCCTTTTGTCACTTCCAATTACAGCTGACGTGCTGCTGCTCATTCTCCGAATCCCCCAGCCTGGGTTTGTGACATCAAACTTGGCAGCGGCGGGGAGCAGTAAACGCTCAAAAAGGATGAGGATTTTGTGTGGCGAACTAGAAATGGATGCTGACGAAGGAGTGACCCTGTCTTCACCAAGATGTCCCTCCTGATAAATAAAGGAAGGGTAGCAGCTGCCTAACAGCGCTGGGGACTTCCCTCAAGGCCAACTCTGAAGCTCTGAGAAGCGCTGCAAGAGGCACAGATCTCACGGGCGCAAAGCTGGCGGTGGCACCGTGTGAGTGCCTCTTGATTACCGTGCTCCACGAAGCCTCGGAGAGGTAACCAGCCCACCGCCGTGCCAGATGTCTGTCCTGCCTCTGCCTTGCCCAGCTCTCCTCCGAAAAGAACAGCCGAGGCTGCTGCAGGCTGCGTGCCATCCACCAGGACCCCCCCGCTGCCACCGGGCTCTGCCTCGCTGCCAAAAGCAACAGTTGGAGAAGTGGCTGGATATTATTATGGCTTGGGCAGTTTTCAAGTCCTAATGAAGCCAAGGCGCAGGAGCAACAGATCCACTTACCGGGAACACGGGAAAGCTGTGAGAAAGGTTTTGGCTAAGCCACGAGGCGCAGAGCAGCTCACCAGCACCCTGCAACCCAAGCTGTGCGTGGTGCAAGCAGCAGCCACGCAGCTGAAAAGGCCGAGACCAAATGGCTCCTGGATTTTACCTGGATATGGCACGAGATGGAAGCTGCTCTCTAAGAGAATGGCCACCCGACCTCTGAGGGTGTTTCTAAAAACATTTTACCCATGACCTGTTGCACAAACCGAGAGAAGGGCAGGGGAGTGCATGTGCAGCAAGGGCTGTATGCTGCAGGTTCAATGCCAGGCATGGGAAAAAACAACAATAAGTCTTCCTCTCCCCAAACCTCGCACCCAAATCCAGTGAGCACTGGCGCAGGACACACATCAGGGCTGACAGTCGAAAATTCCTGTCGCTCCCCGGCGCTCTGACACGAGCAGCCCCCTCTGCAAAGCAGCAGAGAGCCGGACTAATCACTAATGGCTGCAAAAATTACCACTGGAGGAAAAAAAAAAAAAGAAAAAAGCCACGTCGCTAATGGTCTCTCGGAACGCTCTGACTGCTGCACTGTCTGTGTTTAATGGCACCGGCTGCTCCTCTGTCTCCCCGGCGCTGGTGGCTCTGATGAGCCTCTCCCTGTGCCGGCAGCGTAATGCTCCACCAAAGCCACGCGATGGCTGCAGGAAAAAGCACCCCAGAGGATGGACAGACACATCAACAGCTGGGGGAGACGTCACCCCGACAGGAGCTGTCTGCTTGGGAGAGGATGCCACAGAAACCCACGGGCTCATCTGCATTTTTGGCAGCGTCACCCCGTCTGGTTGATGAGCCCCAATACCTGCCCGAGGAGGAGTCCCTCACCGGGACTGCCACCGAATTGGGAATTTTGCTGAGTGTGGCCGTCCCTTGGGACAGCCAAAATGAATTAGGAGGAGGCTGTGGTGGCCAGACGAGCAGCCATCCCGTGGGGCTGACTTGTGGGAACAACAGGGCTGCTTCTGAGCAGCGTCTGCAGCAGGAGCCCCTGAGCAGCGGTGCCTGCAGCTCTTGCTCCAAGACCCCTTTTGGAGTGCGTCACGGAGGGGAGCAGACCAGGACGGAGCAGGCACCTCCACCTCTTGTCCCCTCGAGGCAGGGTAAGCAGGGAGCTGCTGAGGACCGCCCGGGTTGCCCAGCCCCAGGGGACACCCGAACAGAGACACCACCACCCCAAAACGCTCACCAGGGTGGTGGCAGCTTCCGCTGATCATTAAGCCAAGGCGGATTCAGGCTGGGAGCGATGCCTTTTAAATGTGTTTCATTTACAGACATTAGCAGCGACTGCATCTTTAACAAGGAGAAGGACGAGGAGACTAATGGATGGAGACAATTAACCAAAATATAAATCAGTGTCAGGGGCTCTGCAGCTAGCAGAGGCAGCCAGGCGCCCGCAGGGTCTGGCGATTCTCGCAACGCGCTGCTCCAAGTGACGGCAAAGAGTGACTGCACGGAGGGGGAGGGCGAGGGGAAGAGGAAAATTTGGTCGAAAATCAGATCCTTTTGAGCAACGGCTGCCTCCTGGTTTGCCGCAGCCCTCTCCAAACGAAGGAGGCAGCGGGAACCTCACTCCAAGTGCCATGGTGCGCCGTTTTCCTCGCAGGGTGGGCCAGGATAAGCCCCGTGGGCCTTTTGGAGATCGCCCACCAGCAGCCTGATCACCGACAGCAGCCCAGAAGAAGAGCACCAACAACTGCAGGGAGGGAATTTCTTTCCCCTGCGGTGCAGCACCGCTCAGCCCTGCCCCAGGAAGGCTGCTCCAGCGGTTAGGATATTTAGCATGCATTTGAGGCTCAAGCTGTCGCTTCTCTTCTGCTCCAATTTGCTGCCGGGCACGTCGCGGGGACGCACATGGGCACGGAGAGAGTGGGAGGCAGCAGACACCAAGAGGCAACCCAGCACTACAGCAACAGGAGCTGCAGAGAGAGCTGAGATAAGACGAGGGAGGGATGCTCTCGGCAGACAGATTTCCGAGATCCAAAAGCGGCGAGGCGCTGTGCTGAGGAAATGGCAAAGGAACCTAGCACGGGATCAGCCCGGATCAGTCTTTTGCTAATATTTAATCAACCCAAAGGCAAGCTGTGAAAACCCGGTCAAAAACGCACGGGTGTCTTTGAAGGGATGCAAAGTAGGAGACTGATGCCAGGTTTGGAAGAGAAGAGAGGCTCAGAAAAGTAGCGCAGGAGGAAATAAAACTGGAAAATATTTCTTTTTAAATATGTTTCACCGGCTCTCCATCCCCTTAACGATCACTCAGTAACTGCAGGGATTATATTAAATTTTACTGATCAATACCGTTGCCATAAAACTGTCCCGACCCTCTGCCCCTCCCTCCAATAAAGAAAAAAAAAAATCCAATATGCAAAAGGAGGGATGGCAGGGGGAGAGACGCGAGGACATTGATTGAGGCAGGGGGAGCTGGGGTGGGCGCACCGAGCGCCTCCACGCAGCCCCCCCAGCTCAGCAGGGGCACGCAGGGTGTTCCTTCCCCTTCCTCGTCCGGATTTTTGTCAGGTTCAGGGACCTATTTCAGCAGTCCCCCTGGCTTGGGTACCAGAGCCACTCGCTGTTTGACACCTCCCTGCATCACAGACACCCACCTGAGCCAAGCCAAGTCCCTTGCCAGCACAACGCGAGTTTGCAGCTCCAAGGAAAAAAACAGAATTACCAGAACGTGCAGCAACCAAAGTGATTTTTCCCCTTCTCCACCACCCTCCCCTCCTCTCCAGCCCCCCAGAAGACAAGATCCCAGTTCGGGGATGGGACAGGAGCGCTGCCAGAGGTGGCGAGCACCCAGCCGAGCCGCCAGGGTGGCCCGAAGCGCAGCCCACGCCTGGGGACGGGACGAGCATGTAAATGAGCCCGTGCCTGCGCGAGGGGAATAATGAGCTTTTTATGGAAGCCATTAAAAGGAAAACCCAGATTGGTCTATAAATACTGTTGCATCATTACAGCAGCGAGAAACAACCTTATGTAACAGCACGGCCACGCAATGGCAGGGCTGGGGGGAAATTACCACGCAGAGGCTCCTGCTTTTTTTTTTTTGGTTAGCATTTTTTAAAACCCACAACAAAACTGATTTCTGATTTCCAAAGCAACAAATACACTCCAAAAAAATATAATAAAATCACCTCCTACCTCCCTACCGTGTGCGGGTGGACCTGGGGCTCGCTGGAAGGACAGAGGTGACCTGGGGACTGCCAGCACCAACCTGACTGCAGCTCCCCCTAAAATGCCACCAGCATCACTCCGTTCCCCTCAACATCCAGCCACCGAGGGCTGTTTCAGCACAGATTCATTGAGTTTAAGCCCCAGAAGGGACTGCTCTATCTGGCACATCCGACCTCCTGCACAGAACCTGCCAGCAAGGCTCACCCCGTAAGAGGGTAATAAAGAACCAGGTGCCCAGGTAAGAGGTAATAAAAAAATCTCTGCCCCCCAGGAAGCAAAGAGAAAGCCTCCGCCTCCAAACCCCGGGCACGCTCTGGATTCACAAGATAAAATGAATCCTCGCAGCTTCTTCCTCGCCAGCATTAACTAGTGAGAGGGAGAAAAAAATCAAGGGCATTTTGCAGGATGACCGCTGTGACTCCCCGCTACACGCACGGCACCGGAGCAGTGCGGGCGTCACCGTTTTCTCACCCAGCAGGGCTGGGAGTCGCCTCGGGCTGTGAAATTCAGCACGAAGACTTTCTCCTCGGCATCCCTCGCCCGTGCCCCGGCGTGGCCTTTGAGTGCCAGCGGGCTGTGCGCGGCCAGGCAAGGTCAGCGCCTCCGACAGCTCCGGGCGCTAAGCCCAGGGTGCCTGAGTCAGCAGGAGCAGGGGAGGGCTGGGGATCGGGGAAAGCTGGCGGCTCAGACCGACCGGGGGCTCTCCCCCTCCCCTCTCCCTGCTTATCACCTTGTGCACAGCACAAAACACCCGGCAGCAGCCCCCTAATCGCGCGGCGCGCAGCCAATACCTTCCCTCGCGGGTCGACGCCGGACACGACAGCCAGAGCAGGATAAGACCTCAAAGCTGGGCACAGGAGGATTTGGGTCAAGGATTTGAAGGCTGCGATCAGGCGACTAATAAAGAAGTGGCTGGGGCGGGGAAGGGGGGGGGAGCAGTGGAGTTTTGTTTCTCGGATGAACAATAGGCAGCGTGACCCGTGTCACTTTTCCAGCAGAGATGGGCAGATAAGCCCCAGGCGGGGAAGCTGGATGCGAGCAGGCTGCCTGCCTCCTGCAGACCTCTCCGTGCCACCCCTGCCCCCGTGCAAGGTGCCAAGAGGCTGGGAGGCAAGCTTGTGATGTGCTTTCTGCTTCCCTCTCCTGAATTCTTGAGCACATCTCCATCTTCTCCTTTTGCTCCAAAACCCCAGACCCGGCGACACGTCGGTAGCCAGAGATGTGTCCAACAGCACCTGCACGTGCAGAACCCAACTTGGTGCCCACTGAAGGTGATGGAAAGTCTTCCCCTACCTCCACAGCCCCGAGAGCACAGCGTACCCCAGGAGAATTTTGCATCCTATGCTGAAAACAGAGGCACGATTTCCAAAAAGCAAAGCTGAGGGAACGGCTGCCTTGCTTTCCATGGCCTCCTTGGTTATATTTTTATTGCTCACTCTTCTGGTTGCCTCCTAACACTTCATCATTGATTAAAAAAAATAATAATAAAATAAAAGAACACCTCTCAATCACTCTCTGTCCTTCTTACCAGACCTTCACGCATTTACCAGCACCCTGCTTCTCGCACGCCTCCTTCTGCTGAGATGCCACCCATGGGGCATGGGCAAGAAGGGAAGGAAAGGCGAGAGGAAAGCGAGCAAGTTTTACAAACTAAAGGGAGCTGAGACACCTGCAAGCCCCAACCCCAAGTGATACGGGCCTAATGCTCCCTGCAGACTTATCTTGGAAAAAAAAAAGTCATCCTGCAATGTCCTGAGCAAAATGCTCATAAAATTTCATTAATGTTCATGACAGTTCATAAAAATGATCAGTGGAGCTGGCAACTCCAAAATGAGGTGGAAATAAGTTTAAAGATGTTTTTATTGTAATCCTGCTTCGTCATTCAGCTCGCCACAAGCCCATAAATAAAAGGAAGATGGAACTACACGCTGGTGCTGGACTGGAGATGGTGAAGAGATAAAGCACCGCCGAGACACAGAGGCAGCCACCGATGGCACCTGACTCTGACGGACGGTTTGACTTGTGCCCATCTGGGAAGGTGCCACAAAAGCACCGGGCAAAGGGGATTCCCACCCAACATTTTAGCCTGGGATTTCCCTTCCTGCCTGCAGTAATGCCTAAGATCCCAAACCTCCCATGCTGGATCTCCAAACGCATCCCATAAGCAGCACTTCCGAAATCCCAGCTCCTTGCCAGACCCCAGTCCCACCCAGCCGCTCCTGCTGCCTGCATGCAAGTGCAGGGAAGGACTGAGAGATTCCTCTGCCTGCAGCACCAGAGAGCCTGGAGGGCCTGATTTTCCTCCTGACAGGTTTTTTGGCCGGTCTGATTTGCACCGAAATCAATGGGCTCGTCCCGCTGACGTGCGGAGCATTCCCTAAAGCCTTGGACTTGTCTGGATGCCGCGTTCCAGAGTTACTGAGTAATGGACAAACAGAAATGTTGTGCTCAGCCAATAAAAGGAACGTGTGGCTGACATGCAGCTGGTGTGCCTAATGGATATAAGGTCCCTTAAACATCCCCAATTCTGCTCATTCTCTCAATTCATTAAGCCGCCTGCTTTGAACTGATGAAATATTAAAACACTCAGATGAGTGATTTTAAATGGGAGATACGGTGCAGGTTTGGGCAACGAGCAGCGGGAGCTGATGATCCCCAGGAATCACTCCCATACCCAACACATTGAGGGAAAGACAGACTTAAACAGGAATCCTTTCAATTTCCCAGCAGGGTGTGAGGAGGGCAGGCAGGAAACCTCTTCCAGAAACATGCCCTTGGAGTTTTGATCCAGCAGGAGGACGCTGCTGAAACGCATCAGGAATGCTCCCCAAAAGCTGCAGCCAAGGCTACAACCCCTCAACACCATCCCAAGGCCTTAGGATGCCTTCACAGGTTTGGTTTATCCAGGATTCTTTCAGCTGCCCTACAACAGGTCCATCAGACCCCATCAAACGCAATATCCTACACACTGCTGTGAAGAGATGAAAACATTTGGGGGATAAACACGGAGAGCGTTACTCTTGCACAAACATCCCTCCGTGCCTTGCAGGTATCTAAGAGCTTTTCTCACCTACCTTATGTGAAATATAATCACATTCTTCTAGCTTTAAAATGAAGGCTGAAAGTGGTTTACGAGACCTCTCCACCTCCACCATCTCTCTGAATCTCTGCCAGTACCTAAATGTCCTCTTTCTCCAACCCACCCCAACACCACATGAAGCTTTCTGTGCATGAATATAAGAGCAAAGAGCAATGCTAATGAAATACTGATGAAATAATTATTTCAAATGAAATAACGCTTTTCAGCAAGCCAACATACTGATGTTCTCCTCCCCACTCACCCATTCCTCCCTACAGGTACGTTCACCCCAGAACCTGCATGAAGAAGGCCCCAGATAACTCCAGACCTACAGGGAAGGGAGAAGCAAAAGCCACCTGGGTAATTCTGCTCTGCACAACTCCTTGGAAAGCCCACACCTAACTCAGGTGGGCCCTGGGGAGCCCAGGGCACAGCACCGCAAGCCAATTCCAGAGCTGATTTCCTCCAGCGAGGTGGTGTCCAAGAATGATTTTCTCCTCTGCCATCCTTTTGAAGGTTTTAGGTTTGCAAAAAAAAAAAAAAGGGAAAGCAAATACTTTACAGCACAGAGCCTGAAGTCTGTGACATTGCCATCTGAAGCCCTCTTGAAGCAGCCAACGGAGGATCGGTGTCAAGAGTTGGACTTGATGATCCTTAAGGGTCCCTTCCAACTCAGGATATTCTATGATTCTATGATCGGGCTCCTAATAAAGACCTGGCAGCTCCTCCCATTTCATCTCAGTGCTCACAGGGATGCTTTGTGGGGCTCAGGCAAGCAAAGCACAGGTTGCTCGTACCTTCCCACAGCCCTGGAGGCTTGGCTCAGCCTTCCCACGTGCTCTTCATTCTGCCCCCGTGTGCTCTGTCAGCACCCATCAGTTCCACGATTTGGTAGGGCTTTACTTGATTTCGTGTCTTCCAGTCAAACAAAAGAGCGCGCCCATTTGCTTGGGCAGCTATTGTCTAAAACAAAACAGGTATGTCCCTGTTTGATGAACAAACCGTGCTCACCCACCTGGAAAGCCTTTTCCTTCCAAGGCATTGTCCCTGCACGGCCAGGCACTGCCTGCCAGCAGCAGCATTGGCCAGGAGCTGCCTTGTGCTTATCGGCTTTGCCTTCGGGAAGCACCTCCTGGTGCAGAGCTTTAACTTAAACAGCCACAAAGGTGAGAGCTCTTTGGATATTCCACCAGGATGAGGATTAAAACCTTTCTGTAGGCAGTCTACATCCCGAAGCCACAGCAGGACTAAGCTGGAAGGGCCAAATTCAGCATGATTTACAAATAAACATTTCTGACCAATCTCAGCTCTTTTGGCAGCAGATGCTACAGACTGCAGGGCACTAAGGGCACCCAGCTACCTCCCAGCTGCTAAAAGCTTCTGGTGACCTCCCAGTCCCTACTTCAGGTCTTCTAGATGAGAAGGCAAAAGCTCATGAGGAAACATAAATAAGCAAATAAATAAATAAACAGGCAGCCCCAAAGCCTGCTCATATCAATCCTCGGAGGGCCGTGCAGGATGCTCGGGCACCTGGTACCATTACCTGCACCGCTCAGCAATGCCTCCTGCTGAGTCAGGACCAGCCTTGACGTGGGCAGACCCCTCTGCGTTTCTGTTCTTCTCCCCTGCTTTCCTCTCCTCTCCCAGAGCATCTTCCAAAGGAATGAGCTAAATCAGTGGATTTCCTTTTCTCCTGACCCATTTCCCAGGTATTTTTTCATCTGTTTCTTGCATCCAGCCTGACCAGCTCACTGCTCTCCTCCTCCTTGACTAACCCTTTTCATTCTTCCTTAAATACCCCTTTCTAAACAGGACACAGCTGCACCCCATAGACCAAACCTGTGGCAATCCACTTACAGCACGGCTGTTTCAACTCAGCCCTGGCTCTGAGGGTTTATGTCAGGGAGAAATTCACATGGTAAGGCTCACAAAGTATGTTTTAGGCACATTTAAACATACACACGAGATGCCCAGGCTCTTGGCCAAAAGCATATTCTACCTAAAACATATCCTAATCTGGTCCGTGCCCATCCAGAAAGGCTGGCTGCAGACCGCTGTAATCTTTGTTTAAACTGTGCTTGTTCCATGCAGTTTATTTGCTCTGGGCACACGATGTCTTTGTTTTCCTTCCATGTCCTTATGCAGCCCTCATGTAGAGCATACCTGGAAGAAATTATCCCCTGGGAGGCCCAGAAAGCTTGGAGTGTCCCCTCAAGCGGCTTTGTCTCCATGCAGCAGTCGGGAGACTCTTCTTGCTTCCTCCTGCCTCTTTGTCACTGCTTTACACCTGCCTAAAAGTTCGTATTTTCTAAAGACAGAAAGGCTGCCTTGGGTTTTGCTTCCGAGTTTGCTCACCTTGCAGCCAGAACGAAGAGCGCGTGGCTGAACGTCGCGCTGCACAGCTCCGTGCCCAGCCACGCTCCCTGCCTTTTTGTGCCGCTTTCACCAAATTCACTTCATCCTTATTCCTACCATTCTTTAACATGGTCAGCACGAAACACCTCTCAAACGTCCTTGCAGACGGGGCTGGTTTAATTGAGCTGACAGCAGCTGGATGGGCACCGAGTTTCTCCACCCTGAGCTGCATCACAGCGTGCTGTAACACCCCCAGCCTCTTATCTATTTCTCACTCACCTCCCTCAAGATATCGAGTGGCAACAAAGGGAAGGAAAATCCCTTTCCTCCCTGGAACTCCTTTTTATTCCACTATTTATTTCTGTGCTGTGCCCCAGTTCCGTGGTGCTGAGCTCCTGGGACTCGCTGAAATCCGGGCTTTCACCTCCTGCTCACAGTTTCAGAACTTGACGGGCTCGTCTTGAACAACTTTAACGCATTTCAGCAAATTATTCAATGAACAGCACGTCCATGCAAGGGAATTCTACCTCGAACAGGCAATTTTAAAGGAAGGGTAGCTGCAAACAAAACCTCAAACCCAGTGTTATCTTCAAAGCTCGAAAGGGAAGGGAGCAAAGCAGCTGGCAAGCCAAGGAGAGATCCTAATCTCCCCTTTCAGGACAATTCCCCTATCTCAAGATTTGGGTTCTCTGCACTGAATGCCTTGTGCCCAATTACACCCAATTACGTGTCTTTATCTGGGGCAACACAGCCAACAAACCCAATAATCCAGGTACCCCCTGACAGCTTGGATAGGAAGATCAAAGGCACGACAAAGAGGCAGGTCCATTCAGACGGCAGCTCTCGGACCTTCTTGATTTTGTGGCCAAGGGGGGGTTCACACAGGTGTGGTGCATCATTACGATTCCCTGGCCTGGGTTTGGGGTGATCTGTGCAACTGCCCGGCGCTGAATTACGCAGGTCACTGAGAAGGAAGATCAGCCAAAGCTTTCTGCCACCCCACGATGTATTTCAGACCCTCCAGGTGTTTTACAGAGCTGCGATGGCAACTTTGGTCGCTTAAATATATACAACTTTTTTTTTTCTGGACTAAACAAAGAACCCAGAAATTATTCCCTTTGCTTCATAGCACAACATGGGTTGTCTTCTTCTGAAACAGCCAGATGGGCACAGCTCCTGATAGCTGGACTAACCACACACAGCAGCACAACTTGTGCCCCCAGGGGAACCACCGATGTTCCCACCAGGCCAGAGCGAAGCCGAAGGGAGCAAACGGGCTGGGGGAGCCCAGGAGGTGTATTTGCTTTCCTAAAAGACAGAGCTTTATTTTATTCTGTGCATCGCAGCTTCAGAAATATTTCCTTTTAAGATGGGGATTCTCATTTCCAAAGGTGTTTGCACCCTCGGCTGCAGCTGTATTAACCTGCAGGAGCGTTGTTCATATGGCTATTAATTAAGGCTCGTGGCAGCACTTCCATTACAAACCTCTGCCTTTCAGGAGTTTATAACTCAGCCATAAAACTTTGCTCCAGGCTGAAATTTATCATGAAAGGGTCTGCCTGGAAGGAATCCATTCTTTTGTATTTTCGAATCCCAAAAGCTTACAGCAACAAAACAGGGATTTTACTCTAAAGGCCGCCATGCAAAAAAAACAAAAAAAAAACCTTTCAGCTGCTTTTTTTACAGGGGTGCTGGGTGAGCTGTGCCTTCTAGACTGGCTCCTTGATGCTTACTGAGCAGGGTGGGGTTTTTATATGCTTAACATTGAGGATTTAGGAATTATGGGGTTTTGTGCTTAAGGGCCAAAGTCTGTGCTTACCCAAATACCAGCGAATCCTCGCCTCTGCCCTCACCCATTCCCCACTGGCACACGAACCAGCAGCAGAGCCTGGGCTGCTCTGGGCCCTACCTCCTCCTGCTGTGTCCCTGGAAGCTTCACAGCTGCACAGATCTTTTTTTGTTGTCGTTGTTTTAGAAAACAAGCAGCACCTGCCAGGCTCAACCTTTTCACCCAAATGGGGCGACCGAGTTTAGAATGGGAACTTCAAAATTCCAGTTTTCTTTTTCAAATGTATCCTCAGCTAGATTTTTTAAAGCATTAGAGAAGTTGATGACCACTAGCAACACAGAAAACGCACTATTGAACACAATGCCCAGAGCAACACCTGACCACATCAGAGGTCACAACGCAATTTTAACATTTGTAACTGGATATCTCTGATTCAGGAACTTGCACCTTGTTGGGGCATCTGCTACTGCAGGAAACCAGCCCTCAAAACCAACAGACAGGATTGGTTTGGCAATCCTTCTGCTCTTACAATTCCGATTTCAATGTGATTTCTTTTACTTATGCTTCATAAAATACTCATTTTTTTCAATGCCCACTTTCTCCCAAGTTACCACGTAAATACTCTTGCACCGCATTTTGCAGCTGCAGCTCGGCCAGCTCAGCCTTCACCCTGCAAAAAGCAGAGTCCTGATGGCTCCAGGAGTTTCTCCTGCAGTATGACCTCTATGCACAGCAGCTGGATGCCTACAGATGTCATTTTTCCAGGAGCAGGGTGGCTCAGCGTTACCATATTGTTATCCAAGCACTGCCATGCAGTGATTTTGCTCCCTGCAGCCACAGGCCCACCTTTTAAGGCTGCAATGCTTTAAGCTAAGTTTCTGAGCGACTCGGGAGCATCCTTGGCCTTCAGTGAGCCTTTTGTGCAAAGGATCACTTCTGCAAATGAGCTGCAGCCTCTCGTATCAGCTGTGAAATTGTACATTGGGGCCACCCCAATCCCACAAAAAGGGACTAGAGCAAGCATATATCAAAAACAAGGCTAATTTCTTTACAAGGCTAATCAACTCTCCCTTCCAACACAGAAGTGTTTCCCCCCAAAGACAACTTTCCCCCAAATAAAAGAACAAAAGGAAGGGTATTTGGGAAGGGGAGAAAAAGGAAGAAAGGAGTAAGAGAAACCCCCCCCAGCACCGACAGTCAGAAATGTTCATTTACAGCTGACAGCATCCACACGCCAGGAACATAGCAGAAACTCTTCGCCTACCATACAAAGAGGGTGCCCCAAAATGGTACCTGCAAGAGGTCTCTCGGAAGGAGATGTTTAAATCCCAGTGGGTGTGTATCCTGTTAACAAACAAACAGAGAGGTCAATGGCACAGGCTGAACGCTGCATCTCTTTGCCATTTTAAGAGCAGCTCCATCACGACCACCCACCCGCGCTCCTCTCGGGCTCCCAACCCCTCTGCCACAGCCTGCGAGGGGCTCAGCTCCCCCAGCAGGTCTCCCAGAGCCGTAAATGAGACCCGCAGGTGAGCTCCCTGCCAGGCACAGGGGCTGCAAGATGCTGTCTCAACCGAGAGGGCACGTTCAGAGGGAGCGGGAAGGGCTAAGCGGTGACATTTCATGAAGAGAACCCAAATACGGCTGCTCTGCGTTCCCTCCTCCGCGCCCGCCCCAGCTGTAAATAAATTATTAGCAATTTCCCACCTCGGAAATTAATTTCACATACTCTGTCACTCTGCCTGCTGACAAGCAGGAAAAGCAGAGCCGAGATGAACAACATCCTAAATGAAGGCAGGGCAGCCAAGGGGGCTGGGTTTTGTCATTTACTTTTTTTTTTTTGATTTTTTTTTTTGATTTTTTTCCCCTTTTTGCTACCCTTTCCAACGGGACAGCATCCGCACCGACCCGGGGGGCTAAGGCAGACGTTGAGACCTTCTGTGGTCCAGCGTCTCCACCGGATAGCGGGGGCAGAACCTCCGAGGAGGGCTGTGCCCACCAGTGGCTCTCAGCGGCGGCGTGATTGATGAGGAGCCCAGCCAGCTGAGACCGAAGCCGCACGCGAGCCCCAGCTCCTCGCACGATGCTGCTCCCTCTCAGCATCTGCCTGAGAGCCTGCAGCTCGGCTCCTGCAGCCCCGGCTTCCCAAAAAGCACTGAAGAGCAGCGCCGGCACACATCACACGCGGCGAGGCCAAATGGGTTTTTGCGCATTTTGAGCGTCCCCGCGGCGCTCCTGCCCCTGTCCCCAGCTGGAGGAAGCAGCCGCGTGTGGCTGAAGGGTCCAGGAAAAGCCTGATCCAAAGGCTGCCGAGGCAAAAGGGCCCCGTTCTGGTTTGAATGTGCCCTGAATCGGGCCAGCAAGCACTTAAGCATGAGCGGGGAAGTCAATGGGACGGAACCCAGGGCTGAGTGGCTGCTCAAGTGCTTTCCTGCCCGGGTGCCCCTGCTGCAGCCTGGTTCAGAAATCAGCTGCCAGCAATGCTCAGCACGGCAATAATCCCACAGCCGAGGCACGGGGCTGTACTCACACGGGGTTTTACTAACACCATCCCTGTCCTCTGTGCTCTCCCTGCAGGACCTGTGCTCTCCGAGTGGTTCTTTCAGGGGTGAGTACTTCTTTTAGGGGGTTGTTAGATTTTATTAGATATTAAGTTCCAGCAATAAAGCTGTGCTCAGAACTGTACTTATTAGTTCCACGTGTACCTCGCTTTTCCTTTTCTACCCTTTCCTCATATGCAACGGTTTAGAAAACCTACCCCAGCTTTCCCCCTTCCCAGCTTTCCATCTTCCCAGCTTTTTATTTGCAAACAGAAGTGGCAAAAGGTGAATCCCAGCTCCTGAGCCTACAGCAGGTAACGATTGTTCTTCGAAGTTAAAATTCAGCCAACATTGGAGAACTTTGGGGAAAGCAAAGGCCAAATGGGGGCACCGAGTAACATCTCCATGAGCAGATCTTGGTCCGACTGGGACACGTTTGGACTTCCCAGGTAAGCTGATGTGAATCCAAAGCAAACTGAAGCCAGCCCAAGCCCTCCTGGTCCTTCTGGCACAGAACAGAGTGCGCATGGTGGGGGTGGGAAGCCTGATTTTGCACTGCTCCATAAAATCCCTGACTTCTTGCACACACAGACCTCCAGGAGACCCCTTTAATTGCAGCTCAGCACCTTGCACGAGGCCGCTCAGACCCCAGCAGCTGCACTGTGGAAGTGGGGAGAGCTCCAAACGCTGCCCAGCCACCAACTGCTGGTAAAGGGAGCCTGAAAAGGGCCCTCGTGCTTCTCCTGTCTCCGTCTATAAAACATCCCTCGGTGCTCTCAAAAAATAAAAGGCGAGAGAAAAGGGACAATCATCCCACCAGAGGGTTTGGCGCTGAGCTATAGGTAGGCTAAACACCATGCTTGTCTAGCTAAAACTCCACGGTCCCTTTCCTGATGAAAAAAAAATGCCGATTTGGAAAGGCAGCAAGCACCGTTTGGGGTCCAGCAGTGGGCCACGGGGTGCTCGGGGGTCCCGGTCCACCAGCAAGCTCCACAAAACACAGCTCCTCGTGGTCTGCATCAGGCTGGATGGAGCCCAGCGGTGCTGAGCACCGGGGGAAGGCAGGGCTCCTAATGAGGCTTCGCCCAGCTCAGCTTCAAAGCGTAAGGACGCGGCTTCAGAGAGCGGTGAGTGGCAGGGAGGGACGGGCTGGTAGGAAAGGCAGAGCTCAGATCCACACAGAGACAGCTATCTGCCGAGATGGATAATTAAACACCCATATTTAGACAAATGAATAGGTGAGAATGAAATTAAATCCTAATTATCTTTTTTTTTTTGGGGGGGTGGAGGGAGGGACGGGGAGCAGAACCAAGCACTCCTTCCACGTCCCTGCGCCGTTATCACCAATTAGATTGCTGAGGCTAATGTACATTTTGCTTTAACGGGTTATTCATCCAATTGAAATCAAATTACTAATAATTTGCAAGCTATCAGCTGCACAAGCCCGTCCTTGGGTCGTATAGAGAATGGTGAGCGGGAGATGGTTCCTTACAAATTAATAACAGAAAAGGAGGGGGGGGAAATTAAAAACAGGCAGGCAGGGCGGCCGCTTCCAGCTCTCCCAGCTCTTCACCATCCCAAGATTTCAGGGGTAGTGTGGTCAGGTAGAGGGAATCCAGCACAAAAATGCCCCGATGGGTCCTGTAGCAGCAGGAACCCATCGAAGGCAGGGCCAAGGCACTCGGAGGGTGTAAGCAGAAGGTTCACAAACCTCTGGGTCGGGCACCCCAGCAAGGAGGGACCTGAGTGTCAGGGCTCGGTCTGTACCAAGAGTGAAATCACTCATAAACGTACGTGAAACCAAAAAAAAGGGATTTAACAGGAAGGGCTGAGGCTGCTCGAGTCATCTCTGGAGCCTGCACAGGAATGAGAAGCCAACCCAGGAAAGAAAGCGACAGAGCTGGCAAAACATGGGAGAGCAGCTGGGATAGTTTTTAATTTTTAAGCTGTTTTTTTTCCTTCCCTGTCATTTCTTTTTACTCTAGAGGCCCCTGCGGGCTTCCAGCACCGGCGTGGCGACCATGGAAGAGGCCAAGGGATGGAGCCAGGCGTCCCCTGCCACGCCAGGGCCAGCAGCAGCAGCCCCGTCCTGCAGCTGAGCCCCTGCCCCGCGGCCAGCTCGCTTTGTGCTGCTCCTTTTGGCTCTCCAAACGTTGTGGGAACGTGGAGAACAGCGGGCAGCATCCAGCTACAGCCACGGGTCCCCAGCTGCCAGGAGAGAGAAAAATACTCCCAGGGCTTCCCCAGCTCCTCTGGTGGAGGGGAGCGGTGCACTGAAGGGGCAGTGCTGGGGAAAGGGGGCACTGAAAGCTCGTGCAGGCCATGAAGGGGGCAGTTCACAGAATCACAGAATTTCTAGGTTGGAAGAGACCTCAAGATCATCATCAAGTTCTTCCAGGGAAGCAAGGCTGAGAGCAGGATTTGGGGCGTCTCGGCCATTCCCTGCCATGGTCAGGATTTCATTCTCACACTTCACCTTTTTTTCCAGTCTCCTCTCTCTTTCTTGGGCATGAAGGGATTTCTTGCTCTATCTTCTATTTTATCCTGCAACATCCCTGACGAGCAACCGTTGTCCTTCTCTCCCCCCCGACCTCAAATATTCGTCCTCATTAGGTCAATGACATGCTTCCTGGCACTCTGGACCAAGTCCAGCCTTCGCTTCCCAGATGGATCTTTAATATATTTATTGAATACGGGGGCTGTTATTTAGTGGCGCATGGTTCAGAGGAAAAGAGAGCAAGGGGGAGGAAAGAGGAGGCAGAGAAAATAAAGGGCTGCAGAGGAAGGAAGAAGGGATTGGCTTTGACCTGCCAATTAGCAGAAAATAGCCAGTGGGGGCTGTGAAAGAAAAGTGTCCTAAAGCATTAAAATCTCTCTCCAGCTCTAAGAGAGGCCCTGGCCCCCTCCTTTTGAGTCACGGCAATTAGGAGGAGGGCTATCGGGTCTAATCTAGGAGCCTGATTCACGGCTGGAGCCCAGAGAGCATCCTGCTCTGCCCCGTGCCTGCTCTCCCTTTAGCCCTACACCGCCTGGATGAGCCCGATCCACCCAGCCCAGACCCCAGGGATTTTGGCAGCAGCTGTGGGCATCACACCATCCACCGAGCTCCTCCGGGAGGGGGGCATCTCAAGGGTCTCCCCCCCAGGGCAGCACCAGGGGGGGAGTTTTGGGAAGGGGCCAAGCAGGAGGAGGGCGGCAGAGGCGGTGCCGCGCACCCCGCACGTCACCGGGGAAGGCGCTGGGACCTCGTGGCCCTGAATGCCAAGCAGGTGCGTGCGGCAAATACAACGGGGGGGGCTCGGATTTGATCTCCAATCAATTAGGGAGTCAAAGAGCAGCAGCCTTATGGGATATTAGAGAGAGCTCTCCACTTAGGAAGGCAGGCGGGGGAGAGGCTGACAGCCGCGAGCCATTAGGGCCGAGCGGAGGGCAGCAATTTCGCCATCAGAAAATGGATGGGGAGCGAGAACGCTGAGAGGGGGGGGATGCTAGGGGCAGGGGGAGGCACCTTTCTCCAGAAACCTCCCCAGAGCACACACACGCATGCTGTTGCAGGACAACGTTTTGTTTTTCTCTTATTTCTCCTCAAAATCGCTTTTCTTTCAGAGCAATATTTGGCAAGGAAGCCAGCCCCTTGTGCGCTCTCATTGTACAATCTGCTCCTACTTTTCTTCCCAATCCTCGTTTTTTTTTTTAAATTAATGAACTTTAAAGGCATTTTCACCATACAGGTCCTTTTGTACCTCTCCTGGCCATTACTTAGTCCAATGTACGTATTTCCTTAATATCCCATGAGGGTTCCTTCGATGCCTTTATGGTCAGTCAGATCAAAAACTTCAACCTCAGCTGAAGTTTTGCCTCAGTTGACAGCTTCAACCTCAACATGAAAAGCTCCCAGGCTTTTGCAGAGGTAACGCATTTCCCAATAACACCAGTCAGAGTTTCCCAATGAGTGTAAGGAAGTTAACACGGAATTTGTAGTCTCAAATCTCTCTACATTGCTTGATTTTGTGTCTCGGATAAAGCAGAGAGGGGAGAACTAAGCCACGGACAGGGATCACTTTTAGTTAGTAACTACACCAGTGACCGAGGTGCATCCATCAGTGCAGAAATGCCCTATATCGATACCATCCCTTTCACCATATAGGAAAAACCACCTTCGTAGCCAGCCAAGCATCCTCAGCAGGTGCCAGCCCAGCTGAACCTACCCAGTGATTAAGGCAACGCAAACGTTGCCCTAAGGAAGGTTGGACAGGAGCAAGATTTCTGGAGCCCAGGTTCTGATCAAAGGGAAAAGGCCGTTACCCTTCTGCAGCACTGTCCCAATAATCTCCAGAGCTTGTTTCCTGAGTGCTTACAGTCTGGGTATCAAGCTACGGTATCAAGCTCAGCAGACGCCTCTGGTTATATGAGACAAGATTTTAAGCCCCCTGTTTTCCAGACAGGAGGCGTACCACAAAGGCTGCTTAGCACACCCTGCAAAGCAGGCTCAGGAGGACTCAAGGGGTCTCACCACGAGCTGAGAAACGTCCCCCTCTAAGCCTGGGTCACCTGGATTTCAAAGCAGATGAGCTGAGCTCATTAGTGTGCCGAACTCGTCCCGCACGTGCAGGACAGCGCAGTGACACGGCTCTGCAAGGACTTGGTAGGGAAATAAGTTGGCACGCAATGAAAGGCACCGACTTCAACGCTGCAAGAACAGCACGAGGCAGGCTGTTAGTCCTCAGGACTCCTCTGAAGGCCATCAGCACAGGCAGATGCCTAAGGTCACGGGTGAAACAAGTGGCAAAGGCGAGGATGAGAGACTGAGCAAGAAACTGAGCTTCTGGCTCCTTTTCTAATCCCTTGGGCCTCTTCTTTACCGATGCCTAGACCTCAGAGCAGCAGGAAGCATCCCCTTGTGCCAATGATGGAAGGAAATGCTCAATATTAAGGAAATTGAGAACGGAGAAAAAAAAAAAAGAAAAGGCAACGACATCCACAGCAATAATGCCGCTGTTTATAACCATAAAATCAACGTGCGTGAGGGGTAGGAGAGGAAGCCACAGGTTTGCTCAGGCCCTGACCTTGTTTTCCTGCTATTAACCTATTTCTCCCTCTCAGTGGGAGGCGATAAAACCTCGGCCCAATCCAGCACCAGGCGGGGAGGACACAACAGGTGAATTAAAGGCAGGAGGCAGATGGGGCGCGGGCTCCGGCGGGCCCCAGCTGTCGTGTCTGCGAGCTGTCTGGCCTTCGTGCTGCTGCCTCCAGAGCCAGCCCCATCACACCTGCATCTTCCTCAGGCTGCTCCCCGTTCCTCGCCCTCCAACAATTGGGAACGGTCGGTGTTCCCCCACCACGAGAAGGGGGTGATTTAGTGGGACCGGCTATTTGCAGGGGGCAGAGCGCTTGGAAACGCCGAGGGATGGAGCGGTAGATGTTCCCTGCCAGGGCAGCAGGAAAAAAAAAGAAAAGGCAACAACATCCTCCAAGGAATCGAGACAACGCTCAAGCAAAGGACCTTCAGAGAAGAGGACTCGAAGGAGTGCAGAACAGACGCGATAAGCTGGGGGACCGCTGCCTAAAAACCACCGAGTATTTTTCTGTCTTCACTTCCTAATAAACAAGGCGAAGCAATTACAGTAATTAAAGATTTAGGATAAGAGCACTTTGTATTTTGGGGGCCCAGCGTATCAATTAAACGCTCGTTATGTTCTCCCTCCTAATGAGAAAAATCTCGCGCTGTAATTTTGCAGAATTAGGAGCATAATTAAAGGGGGCGTGGAGAAGAAGGGCACTTTCCCCAACCTGATGAGGAGGGTTCCCTCCCCTCCGCGCCTCCTGCCCGCACAGGCAGGGCCGATGCTGT
This sequence comes from Anas platyrhynchos, assembly GCF_047663525.1. NCBI lineage: Eukaryota > Metazoa > Chordata > Aves > Anseriformes > Anatidae > Anas > Anas platyrhynchos. The sequence goes on along the minus strand of NC_092608.1, from coordinate 2,788,837 downwards.
CCCCAGCCACCTCTTCATTTCCGAGCGATAACCCTCGGCCACGGCCCTCGGACAGCTGCGATGATAAAGCCAGACTTTAATTACAGGTGGGTTTTATGAGGAGAGCCGGCTACGGTGCTGTCTCCCTACTTCCCAGCTCTCTGTTGCAGAATGTACCAGCGTCTGCTGGAAGGCAAGAGGGGAAATAGCTCATCTACTCAGGAGCGAGGAACACATAAAACATAAGAAAAGCAATTACATGCCTTCGGTTTCCACTCCTCTGTTTTTATAGGGCTTGTCTTAGGATCTGAGTGATTTTATGCATCAGAGAGAGATGACAATCAAGATGAGTTGCAATGATATGCATGGGAGGCTGAGACACATCACCTGTAGGTATTTATTCTCCTGTAGTTACAGGTCTTCTAAACACCATATTTCTTGTGAAGGAGAAGAGAACCCAAAATTTTGCAGCTGAGTATTATTGGCACTAAGGCCTGACACAAGAGCCCAGCTGACAGCTACTTGAATGTAACTTAGAGCAATCCCTCCTCCTCCTCCTCCTCTAACCCTGCGTGAGCTCCGGTGTGAACATCTCTGGTGCTGAGCAAGACGTAACCAAAATATTAAGTGTTGAGGTAACCCTGAGTGACTCTGCCTCCTGCAACTCCATTACATCTCCCGTTGTACCACGGAGGACCAGGCAGACGTGGCTGTGCTCTTTGACACGCCATCAAGAACACGTAACTACCACCATCACTGCTATCTCCACCCCAAACTTTGCTCACCAACATTAAATTATCCCGTTTCTATTACATCAGAACTTCTGGGCACACGAGAGAAGAAGACGAGCCTTTTCACCCAGTTAAGGGCCCACAGATGACTTCTTGCTCATGCAATTCCTCGGCTCCCCAGGCACAAAGACACAGAGCGCTGGGCAGGGGATGGCACAAAAATCACCGTCTGCAAATGCAGATGCCTTTAGTGCAAACACAAGCCCCGTGGTACAAAGCCTCTTCAAACCCCAGCTGCCCCAAACAGGAGTCAGCAAGCACAGGAGAGGATCCAGCTCTTCCTGAGCTATAATGGGCCATTTGCACTGGAATTTCAAGCCCTGGAGGTGTCTCCATCGGGCTGCCCGGGCAGTGTTGGCCCAGAAAGGGTGGTCACCTGCTGCCCAGTGCGCTTTGTCTTTGCTCTTGTCATGCCAGCTCTCCCTGGCAGGAAAGTACCTTCTTTTCATGATACTGATATGGAGATCCTCCTCCTGCTTTACTTCAGGGTGTTGACCATTGCCCTTGTCGCTCTCTTCGCTGTCATCACTATGCGAGAAAATCGAGGTCAGCTCTTTCTTCGGGATCCTGGTGGGAGGCAGGGGGATCGTCCTCTTCTCTGCCAGGCGACCTCGGTTCTGCCACAGGGCGGAATCAGTTGCAGCAGGAAAGGGCAGGAGGGAAAAAGAAAAAAAAAAGGAGAATTTGGTTAGACAACCCAGAACCAAGAAGCTCCTCACAAATGGTTGTTCTGGACAATGTTGTCCAGAGCTCAAAAACACAGGTTTCACACTATGGTGGGTGGGCAAAGGCCACGCTCACTTTGCAAAGGACTTTTCAGCAGAGGCACGTCTCTCTCCAGCTCTTCCAGCTCCAACACTCAAGCCATGCACTTCCAGCCTCTCCCCACCTCTCCGTTCCTACTTTGGCTCTTTCACACCGACAGGAAAGGAAGATGGAGCTGTCAGGCTCCAGTCCTTCTCTCCAGAATATTTCCCAGCAGGATAGGTGAAACGCAACCTTTGGCAGCAGCACAGCAAAGATGTGACCCAGAGAATCCAGAACACTTCTGACTACAAAGGGAAAACCGCCTCTGCCAGCCACCAGGTTTGTCTCCCACACCAGTGAATACTCCACATCCCCCTATTTTTGATTACTGAGGCTACTTTTCACTGTTCATTTGCATGTGCAGAGCAATCTGGCAGCTCTTGCCTTGTCCCAGCTTCCCCTGGGAGGTCCTGGCAGCGTTTGGCCCCCAACAATTCACTTCTGACAAGACTCAAATAAACCAGAGAAAAACGCCCAGGGGGCAAAAGCCACTTTTTTTTTGCTGCCTGTGTGTTTGTGTGCGGAACCTAGCGCAACGTGACCCTGCTCCCAACCTCCTATCTTCCGCCAGCAGGGAGAACGTATGATAAATGACTCTGTTCCTGCACCCTCTGTGCCTGATGCACGAGAGGATTCGAGCCTGGGGCAGCCTAAATTGGAGCTCGTTGGGTTTTTAGCTCTCGCTGTGATAGCATCTTCCTGAGCTAAACACCCCAAGTCTTAATCTGTGATCGACTGAGACAGAGAGCTACAAGAGGAGCACTTGCAGTGGAAGACACTGGATTAGAAACCCAGGAAAAGAGCCCTCACCGACCCACAGAATTTAAAATATCAGCAAACAAAAGCATGAAACTTGGCAGGGAACTGCAGTGAGGGGAGGTAAAGCAGTTTTGCATACTCTGTGTGCTTTCTTCAAGAAGATGAGTGCTACAGAAGGAACGTGGTTTTAGGGAGGACTGGAACAAAACGGAGCAAGGTGTGTGAAACAGGTCAAGTGAGTGCAAGGCAGCGCTTAACTAACAACATCTTCTCTGCAACAGCAACTCCAACTTTCCAAATAAACCTGGCAAAATGGAAATGTGGTGGGAGAGCCAGTCAGGCTCTCTGAAGGGGAGCGCGGAGCACGGCTAAGTGACAGAAGAGCCCATGTTTTTTTAATTAAACAAATTAAGAACTTTCCACCAAGACGAAACGAAAACTTCTTGTTTACCTCTGTCAATAAATTTCCAGTTGTGGTCATTAAGGGGAGCCCTAATCGTTGTGATAATTAGCTAAATCCATCTGGAAGGCATTGCCCCAAGGAGGCACATTAGCTTTTCCATTCCGATGCGCTTCCAAGCCAAGAACTCAGCTGCCTGTGACCTGCAGACAGCCAGCGAGAGAGGAGCAGTGGGCCAAGCTGGCTTGAAAATGGGAAAAGTCATGTATAGGAGGAAAAAGACACCCTCTGAGCCGGATTTGTTGTTCATGAGGTTTCACGCGCTTTGTTCGCGCGGCGTGAAGAAGAAAAGAGCATCCTTGGGAAAAGAGCAACAAGGTCAGTGCCCAGCCTCGGACACGGGGACACCATTCCTGTGGCTTCTGCTGGTGGCTCTCCAAGACCCAGCTGCAGCAGGTGAATCCCTACGGTGCCAGGGGTCAGTGCTACGTGACAGGGGGCTCCCTTGGACAGCAGTAGAGCCCCCCTCACCTTGCCCTTTGCAGAGATTTCTCGCTGCCTGCAGCCTGGGGTCGTGCCATGAATTGCGTCTCCCACCCCTAAACATTTTTTGCACACGTGGGCATCGCCACCCCGGCCCCTTTTTTCTGCTCCTGTGCAGATGGGGAACACGCACAGAGCTCATCCCGTGCCTAAAGCTGCTCTGGGCTGCACGGTGTCCAAAGGACGGGGGGGGAGAAAAGGAGAGAAAGGGAAAACGGGAGGGGAGGAAGGGAAATGCAAAGAGAGGGCAGGATTTGCACCACGGTTCTGTCACGCTGAAAAGCCAGGACTTGATATCAGCACGAGCTTTATCACGCCAGAGCTTTATATATTTTCCTGAAGTTGCAATTTATCATAACAATTAAAGGGGGAGGGGAGGGCGGGTGTGCAAATTTCCGCTTCAAAATAATTGCAATTCGCTCTCTGCTGTGACTTTGCAGGCTAAAGAGAATAGCGCTGATCAGATACTAAAAATCATTTTATGGCCATTATGGTACCTTCAAGCAGTTACCGGGTCTCAGTGACTACCCAGGGACTCATCAGCCCTAACAAGAGCGAGAGTGCAGCAAAAAGGGAGGCACTAAAGCGAGAGAAACAGCCCACCGGACCCGGAGCACCAGTTCCCACTTTCCCCTGCTCCTTAAAATGCTTGTCCTTTGCCTTCCTAAAACCAGAACCTTGCACCTAAAGCTGCTATATCTGCGTATATCAGCTGATATATATATATATCATATACATACCTATATGTACACATATATATTTGTATATATAAAGTATGAATTTGTATGTATAGAATACAAAAATATCTACACCCCTCTGTGGACATCACCCAATTTGTTCCCCTAAAGACACACGAATGAACTCGAATGGGCAGCACTGGAAATGGGGCCACAGCATTTCTCTTGCAAACACCTGCAGTCCAGCACTGGGAGCTTATTTTTTTTTTTAATCTGTGTTTATTTTGTACTTTGTATTTATGCCAACAGGTTTGGGGCATTTTTTTTTTGTTAACATTTCTGCATTCCCAGAAAATTAAAATAGACCGAGACAATCAATTTTGCCTTTTATGTTCATCTATAGTCACTTTTGAATCAATTGCACTTTCTTAATCTGTTTAGAGGCATTCACCAGTAGATACACATTACTTTTAAATTAAGCACAAAGGTAGCCAGAAGCCTGCTCCAGAACCTGCTACAATCAATTGTCTTTCCACTGACTTGGGAAGGCAGCGGTCCAAGCTGTAAATAAAAAACACTCCTTGGCGAGCAGCAAGCCACCGAGGAGTCATCCCTACGACTCGGGCTTTTGCTGAAGTCCTCTGCCACGTGCAGAGGGACGACAGGACAGGAACACACCTGCAGAGGTGAAGATATTTGTGGCCGTGCTGCTTCGGTTATCAAATGGCACTTTGCTCGTGGTGGCAGGTAGCAAAAGGCACGCTGAGCAGTGCGATGTGCATGAATCCAGGCAGGGACTGCAGGAATCCAGGCAGGGACCTTTCATAAACTTTGAGTATTTTGCAAGAAAACCACCTTCCAATTTGTTGGTATTCACGGGGACGTCAGACACTTGGGAGAAAGACCTGTCCATGTCCCCTGAATCGTTTTTAATTGTTTTTAAAAAAGCAGTCCCCTGGATTGTTTTTAATTCACAGCCCCAACAAAGACGAAGCTAGCAGCCTGGCTTAATTGAGAAAGCACCTGATTGCCCTGAAAGGCACCACAAGCACAGCTGAACTGAACTATTTCACATTTGCATCTTCCCATCGGAACAATTTTGTCTACCTTTTAATCTCAAAAGCAAAAGAACTTAAAATCAGTTAAAATTCATGAAAGCAGGATCTTTTTAACCCATGGCACTCAGCACCAGATGAAACTTGCACTGGAAGCACTGCATGGTTTGGCCTGTGCTGGATCTTATCAACCGAACCCTATTTAATGATCCCTAATAAACTATCAGTTATTAACACACATTTAAGAGCTCACTGGGGGCCTCCCAAAGTTGAGAACAAGGCTTTACATTCGCCAGATTTTCCCTCTTCCCAGCCTGACACACACACCACGTGAAGAGCTCCCAGCCCCTTGGGAGCATGCACACGAGGAGAAGGAAAAAACTTTCAGCAGTTACAAAAAAAAAAAAAAAAAACAAAAAAAAAAACCACACTATTTGAGCCCAATAATCAAGGCAGGATTTAACTAAAACCCACAAAATGATGCTGAGTTCCTTGGAGCCCCCTTTAGTAGGGGCAGGTGACTGCTGAAGACAACTCCCAGCCGGCACTCGAAGCTCCCCCCGTTAAATAACTCCGTTTTCAACCAAACGAGAACAGAACAGAGCGAGCATCATTTATCCACGCCTTAATTAGCCCGGCCAGAGAGTAAAACCCCCCTGCAATCCTCCAAAGCTACTGCAAGGGTGAGTGCTGGGGGCAGAGCAGAGCTGCCTCCCACATTAGGATCCCCTCCCCTTCGCACCATTAATTTTGTGGGTTATGGTACCAGCTAACGCAACGCAGCTGGAGCCTAAAACCCGCTCTTCCCTGCGCCCCCCCAGCCGGTCCTGCGTCAGCCCAGCCCTCCAGCACTCACCACTTCACCCTGCTGGGGTCTTCTGACAGCAGTGACTGCTGGCACTGCCTCGCTTACAGCACTGGCCGGGCGGGGGGGTTGGCTTGGTATTGAAAAATCACAGGCGAGGAGATTTCCTTTCCCCAGGAAAAAAATCAGAGGGGTACCAACACGCAATTTAAAAGTATCGATAAGTCAAATAATGGAGAGATGCAGCTACAATTAAAAAAAAAAAAAGGAAAGAAAATGATGCTGGACCCGTGGAAGGTTTCCTGAGTGGAGAAGCCCAGAAGCCTGCTTGCTCTGCCCTGAAAGCAAGAGACCATATGAAATAGGGGGGGAAAAAAAATAAAATAGTAGTGGGATTTCTTCCCTTTCAGAGAGCAGGGGAAAATTCCGCTCCGTGTGGCTAGGAGAGGTCAGGAGTTACAAAATGCAATTTTTTTCCCCCCACCCGGCCATCCCACCCCCTCGCAGCTCTCCCCTGGAGCCACGCGCTCCCAGCCAAGAATAGCAGGGGCGAGCTCTTGCACAAGAGCCCTGGGAGAGCTCGCAGATGGAGCGGCGGGCGAAGAGCACCGGGCTTGGGGGAGAGCAGGGAAGGGAGGGTTAGGAAAGGTTTTGTGCCCTGGGAGCTACTGCAACAAGGTCAAAACAGCTGAACGCCCTGGTGTGACATTCAAAGGCAGCCAGAAAAGGAAAGATTCCTCGCAGCGAGAGTCCCTGGTGAGCGTTTAATTGATCCCAGCAATGGAAAGGCCTCGGCAAGGAGAGCTGCAAGGAAAAAAAAAAAGAAAAAAAAAAAAAATAAAAGCCATGGAAAAAAATTGCACATGGAATCAAAGCTTTCGCCAGGCCACGGGAAGCGCTCCCGTCGGGAAGCGACCCGAGCCGACGAGCAGGTGCAGTCCCTACGGACACGGCTCCTTCAGCATCCCCAGGAAAACAAGGCAGAAACGCCAACGCCCGAGGAGTTTGCGCGCCGCTAAAAACATCGGGGGCTGTCTGCGGGGCGGCTCACGTGCCTGCGATTCGACCCGCTGCAAACAGGATTTCTATCGGGTAGAAAAAAATAAAAATACAAATGGAAACGAAAACCAACAACTGCAGGAACAACAGCATCTGCATTCCTGCTGTCCACGCAGGGCTGGGAAACACGGGGAGCAGGCAGGGGATGCAGGGGGGAGGCAGGAGGGGAGCTTGGTGCGGTGCCAGCGCTGGGAGCCGAGGAATGCTAAATCTGTTCCATATGGGAAGGAAATCCTCGAGTCCAGACAGCGTTTTCTCCCTCTTTTTATTGATAATAAAGATATGGAAAAGGAAAGGGGGAGGTTCTGAGAGCCTGGAATTTTTTTTATTTTTTTTTTTTCCTTTTTCAAATAATAAACCCAGTCAAATGGCTTTCATTAGGGAAATTACACCCCCGTGGAGCCCACACACCCCCTTGCTGGCTAAATGACAGGCTTGGCGTTTACCTTTGGCTGTGATTAAACACCCAGGAAAGGGCCAGGGGCCTGCCCAGCTAATCTCCTGCCCTCCCCTGGGCCTTCATTAGGCGCCCGAGGCCAGCATCCTACCGGGCTGATGGCATCGGGAGCGCCTGCACCTCCGCCAAAAGGGGGGTCACGGACCCAACGAGCTGCCCGGCCCCTCGTCTCCTGTTTGGTAATGAGCAGATGAATAAAACAACAGCCAGCAGCCTTCCTCCACAGCTGTTTTTCTGCCTCCCCGTCAGCTGCAGCCCAGCTCCTCACCTGACGGCTGATGGGTTTGGTGCTCGGCATCCCTCTGTAGGTACAGGCAGCAAGGGGCACGCCGAAACGAAGGCAGTGCTGAGCACAAAACCGAAAAGGACCAAGGTGCAGCACACCCTTGGTTTTTGAACCTCCTGAAGAAGACAGCAGCTGAAAAACCTCGATTCTGCCCCAGCTTTGCCCACAGGTTACTGCACGACCACAGGTAGTCACATCTCGGCCACCCTTCCTCCAAGAGTGTCACCTCCTCGCTTTGATAAAACCCACTGACATTTACAGGTAGAACGCATTAAAATAAGGACAAAGGCATCCCACCGAGCTCATTCTTCCTCTCGTTCTCCTTCCTCCTAGGCCACCGTTTTCAGTGCAATATTTACAGTTAAGCAGCCAAACTCACAAGTAATTGCCAAGCCATCGCTCCCAAACAGCCAATCCTGCCCAGCAGCTCTGCAAAAAAAGGGCGATTTTGTTGAAACAGACACGGCTCAATTTGGGCAAACTATTTCTTTTCACACCATTGTTTATAATAAGTCAAAGTAAACTCCCCTTTTCTTCCTGGAATATTTTCTTCCATCACATGAGCAAGCTGGCCTGCTCGGACAAGTTTGCTTCACACGAGGCTCTGAAGAGCATTGACGCAGGAGCTTCTCAGCTCTGTCCCTGCCCCCTTAAGGTTGTATACAAATAAAGCAGAAAATGCAATGGAGCAGCTAGGAAAGAGAAATGACATCTTCTGGCAAGGCCTGATCCAGCACCAACCGCTCGCTGATGTGTTCTGCAAAACCTGAGTCAGCAAAAAATCCCAAAGGCCACTGGAGAGTGTTGCTGTCACCTTCCTCCTACCTGCCCACAACAAACTGGGCTGATGCCAGCCTGTGTGTACCCGTTGTTAATTTATACAGGTCGCAGCAGCCTTCGTGTTGATTTCTAGCAGGATCCCCGATAGATCGGGGATGTTTGGGAGGTAGCAAAATGCTTTGAACTCACCGCTGGCAGCCCTCAGTGCACGCCAGGTGATGCTGCGAGGTGTCAATCTGCTCAACCACCTCTCTTTGTCAATGAACCTCTCTCTTCTGGTTCCTTGGCCAGGAAGACTCGCATCCAGTGCTCTTCTCAAACAAGCCAGGATGTCTTAAACCCCAGCCGGAGAAGAGGTCAGAATTATCAGTTTCCATGCAGCAATTTAAGTACTTGCAGAGATTGCTCTCAAATTGTCCTCTCTAGCCTAAGAGGAGAGCTCGTAACAGCCCCCGTTAAAGAACTCCCATTACCTCGTTACCTTATAGGATCCCATTATCCATGGGCCACTCAGAGCCAGGCTGTGACTACAGCAGGTCTGAGAAGCTGTTACAAAGCCCTGCAGCAGGGCTTTCCCTCGCTGTGTGTGGGAAGAATTTTGAGATTGCCAAGTGTGAGGAACCCTCCTCCTGACAGGGGTAAGGAGCTCCCAGGATTCGTATCAAAAAGCCTTGAGACTGACAACGCACCCAGGATGGCTAAACACCTGGGGGGCTCTGGTGAGGATGTGCTCTGTGATATGGGTCTCCTGTAACAAAAAAGAGTTATCGAAATAATGAACACCCTGAAATCTCAAAGAATTCCTCAGGGCACCAAAAATCTCAGGGTGCAAAGCTGCAAGTCCGATGGCAGAGTCTGGGCTTGGCTGCAGCACAACTGATGAAGCAAATGCTTAGATGGCAAATTGCAATTATTCCTCTGAGAGCAAATGGGAGAGGGAAGCAACCAGTGCTACTGCATCTTCTGAGCTGGAGATATGCTTCAAGCATTGGCTCCTTCTGTTTAAATAGCACTTTAGAAGAAAGGTCAAGCATTAGTCAATATCCATGTGTTTTCTTGAGGTCCATTAACAGGACTGCTCGGTCCTCAGAGAGGTGCAGGTTGCTTCTCCTCACATCAGGGGGTTTTGATGCTCCAGGTTGCACTTCCACGTTCTGGACACTGAAACTTAACTGAAAGTGAGGGAAGATTTCTGCACTCCCAGGTGAAAAGGCACCAGCTGTCCTGCAGGGTACCCCAGGACAAATATCTCACTGTCTTCCAGAGCCTGAGGTACCACCAAGAGCGATTCCCCGAGCTGCTGTGTAGGAGAAGTAGTTGCAGACATGTGGCAGGAAAAAAAAAAAAGCTGTTAATCTTCCTCAGATGAGACCTGCAGCCTAGCCCAGCTGCATTACATGAGAGACACACAAATGATCAGGCACGCTGTGAATCCTTTTGCTTAAACCCTTTCACCGTTCAGAGCTGCTTGCACCAACTTCTTTATACGAAGCCATCAATTCCAGTACGGACAGCCCAGGCCCTTTTTTTTTTAGAGGATTCCATTATTTTCTTGAGAGAAGAAGGCAAAGAAGAAGATTGCTCTTAACCACAACTTCCTTGTGTGATCTCAGGCAACTCACTTGACCCCATTGTGCTTGGTCTCCCTGCTCCAAAAAGCCAGCAGTAACACCTCCTCCTTGGTTATACCGTAAGCATTTTGGAGCAGAGAAGGATGCGTTGATGAGGAGTACCAACATGACCGTAGGTACTATTATAATTGGAGAAATTATATATGTTATAAACCAAAAAAAAAAAAAGTTACACAGAAGGGCAGCTCTTCCCATCAATGTTAACAACGTTATTTTCTGGAGCCCTAAAGAAACAGATGAGCAAGACCTGTGAACAGAAGGAAACGCTTCCCATTTATTACCTCTGAGTGAATTATAAAGCCTAAAGGATAATTTGTTAATAGAGTCAGAGCCGTGCTCTTCTGGAAAAGCCAAGTGGAATTTCCAGTCTTTGAAGGGAAATACCCCAGGATAGAAAATCCATCAGTCTTTTGGAGCTACCTGCTTTCAAAAACTCTTTGGAAGAAGGCCGAGGAGTGGTGTGGTCTTTGTTTTCTCTGTCTGTCCCACATCAAATAACTTCGTCCATTTCAGTCTGAGGTTGAAAAGAAGGAAGCAGAGATTTGAAGCCAGGTCCTCAGGCAATGTAAGTCGGCATTAATGGAGTAAAAGTCAACTCACACCAACTGAGGATGTGGTACACTGATGCTATCTCCTAAATAAAAGCAAAACTCACACGTTTTTCTCTTTTTTCTTTCCTTTCCTGCTCCTCCACTCTGGTGAAGAGACAAGGAGCAAAAGGGCACGGATGCTTTCAGACATTTCCTCTTCTCCTCACGCACCTCACTGCTCTACCTTTCAGGTAGGAGAAAGACAAGAGAACAAAATAACTGTCCACCATTCCCCCAAGGAATTAACACTTCACTCCAACGTTTCATTTCATCGGGTCCGTGAGGACACGGCCCTTTCCCTGCAAAGTTGAAATAATTCAGCAAGGGAAATTCAGCTGGGGTTTACGCTTACATTCTGCTCTGCAGACACGTGCTTAAAGCATTTCTTTGAGATCCCTGGGATTTCCAAGCGTGGCTTCCAGCTCTGCTGCCCACATGGACGGCAGTTCTGCTGCTGCTGCACCTATTGAGAGCCGTTCCCTGCTGAGAGCTACAGCTGCTTCCTTTGGAAAATCAGCTCTAAAAACATCTTAAAAGCTGGGCTTCCAAAACACAGAAGAGCCCTGTAATCACTGGTGACCGAAATGTAGCAGGGGCATGAGAGGAACAAAAGGGAGAGCTCCTGCACTGCAGGTCCCCGACCCGAGGCATCCTCAGCTCACGCACCCTGGGGTCAGACTGACCCAAAAAGCCTCCTGACTTCACCACCACTCACGTTCCTGGCCAGCACCAAATGGAAATGAAAAAGAAGGCTTTTTTTTTCCCCAGCTTTAAAAAAAAATAAATCGATTTCTAAGCAGTTTCCCTCAGAACTGAAGCAGCCCAGCTGCGAGCAGAGAGGCAGCAGCAGCTTTGCCCAGCACACCCCGAGCTCTGCCTTGCATCCGAGGGCTCCCCAGGGAGGCTGGTGCCAAAATCAGCCCCAAAATCAGCCCCATCTCCTCCACGGAGGGACCACCCAGCAGAACAGCCCCGTCCCCCTTGGGTGGCCATGCTTCGAGGACCATGAGCTCAAGCCTTCACCTTGCACCTTCCCCGAGATCCTCCAGGCTGGCAAAGACGTGGAAAGCCACGCAAATTGTAGGATTTCGAGCCTGCTCCCAGCTCTGAGAAAGGAGAAGAAAAATCCAAGGGGACAGCAGCCGCTTAGCAAGCGAGCAGCAGCCAGGGCTGCCCACAAAGCTTCCTCAGATCGACTCGACCCTCCCGACGGCCAAGCAGACTTGGGAAATCCAAAGCAAACACGAAAACTCCGAATATTCATTGGGGTGTTGCTTTCACTTTTGAAAAAAATAAAATAAAAAATCCGGTGTTTACGCAAACATCTCGCTCTCACACTATCGATACCAAAACAAAGCAGAGGAAGGTGCAGGCGTGGTGGGACTGCCAGAGGTTGTCGAAGCAGAAACGTTCAGAAACGCTCAGCTCTGAGCTCAGCCCTGCCACGAGACTCCCGGGACCACCATAAAGCCCCTGCAGGGTGATTAGCTGATTTTACGCCACGCACACGGGCTGCAACTGGCTTCCCAAGGTGGGCTGGGGGCGAAACTAGGGAGGTCGTGTCCCTGTCACTCCCCGCACACCGCGGCCGTGCCGCCTCTCGCAGCTCTTTCTGTGCTGCCACGCTGGTGGTGACACTGCTACCTTTTTTCCAACACCCTCTGTGATATTAAAAAAAAAACACACAAAACATAAAACTCAACCAAAACCAGAAACAAAACCCAACAGTTGCTGCTTCTCCTCCTTTTGTTAGGACCTTCCCTGCAGCTGGCTGCACAGCAGAAGGGCAGAAAGCGGTCTTTTCTGTTGCTTTTTTCTTAATTTCCCCCCATTTTACCTCCCTTCCCCTTATCCCTCCCACCCCCAAACCACCAGACAACCTCTGCAGCCACCGCTGCCATTTCCACTCCGTGATTTGCCAGCCACACCTAGGGAATTTCCCAGCAAATTGTATTACTTTATTTGGTCAATTGGCCTACAAATTGATTTTCCTGTACAAATAATGAACATTTATGGTTATTTTCCCCATAGACTGCTTTATTTTCCATGTAACAAAGACTGATTTCCTGCAGGTTTTGAGACCCCAGCACATGATCTGCAGTTGCTGTGACCCCTGGCTGATGGATGGCAAGGACCCGAAGCACAACGGGAGGCTTCGGGCTTTTTCTCCCCTTACTCTCTAAGATCACCGCAGACCTGCCCATGGCACGGCCGAGATGAAGGCTAGAAGGAAACACCACCACCAGACCATGTTCACTATGGAAATAAATAGAAAATAAATAAATGAAGAGTCCCTCAAGTGAACGAAGCCACCTCGTTACGCGCTGCGTACTCCTCACATTTGCTGTGTTCACCACGAGGACACCACTCAGCAAGAAGAGGTCTCCTCCACTCTCCTTACTTGCAGGTAAGGCTGATTCTGCCTTGACCCCTTCTATTTTGGATGCTTTTGGGGCAGGGTCTGGCTGTGCTCGTGGTGTAAAACAGCAACTGTCAGCCACAAAACCCCAGAACCAGGAGCCCAGGCTGAGGTCCCCAAGCAAGACTTACATCAATGCCAATGTTGCGTTGCACAAGGTCTCCCCAGCGGCCCCAGCACTCAGTCCTGGTCGAAAACCCCAAATGCAGCCATCAGGGCAAAGGGAGAAGAGAGATTCCTCCGAGCAGGGGTGGCAGGAGCACCAAATAACCGCTGGCACCACAGACACAGCTCTCCGGTACACCCAGCCACCTGGAACAGCAGCCCCTGCGCACCCAAACCTTAGCGGCCGTGCCGCAAGGACCTCTCATTAATCTTAATTACGTTACTGCGGAGAGGAGAGGAGGAGCAGGCAGGGAAGCAGGGCGTCTGGAAAGCTAACGGGGACTGACAGGGCCTGGCACAAACCTTGGGCAGGGACCAGCAGCCTGGCTCGGCGCTTGGCTCTCCGGAGACGCGGCGGCAGCCCCGCAGCACATTTCATTCCCACTAATGAGGAACCGACTTTGGAGACAGAGCCTCCAGCAAGTTTTGAAGGTCACTCCCGCAGGTGTGGAAATGAATTGGACGAGAGCAGGGTCCAAACGTTGAAGTTATTCTCCTTAGCCCACGACGGATTATTTGTGTGCGCGGGGGGTTAATAGCCTCAGGGCTGCGGTGTGTGCGGGTGCTTAATTTAATGCATCTTGATGGAGGAGGCTGCCAGGGACAAAGGCCTCTCAGCCCCAGCGCTGCGGAGAAGGAGAAGCAAAGGCAGGGAGGTTTCTTGTGCAAATCTGAGGGTGGACACCGAGGAGCAAGTCAATTACCCAGAGAAAGCCCAGGCTGCCTCCTGTTCCCCAACCTCGGCCCTCCAGGGGTGGATTTGGCCCATGAAGGCTTCAAATCCAATAAAAAATTAACTGATTTTGCACAACTACTGGACGTGCCTCCTCGGAGCCTGGATACGTGCTCTTCAGCTGCGGCACGGAGTGGAATGAATGACAGAGATGGAGAGCAGCAGGCATGAGGCAAAAAGCCTGCCAAATTCCTGCGTGGCTGCTGCCACCCCAGGGACTCCCTGCCTCCTCCTCCTCGGCCCTGCTGAGGACTGACATGCCCTCGGTCCCCCAAAACGCAGCGTGGTCGGGAGCAGCAGGAGGAGGCTTGTCACCACCCAGGGCGACACGCAGATTAACACGAGCTAGCCGAGGCAAAGAGGCATCTCCTACAAGCCACCCTGGTGCTGCTGCTGCTTCGTATGAAAAATGGGGTGGCAGACAGCTCCGCGGTGGGGCTGGTGACGACAAAAAGGAGCCGAGCAGCAGCTCCACCACCAGCAGTTCCTGGAAGCACGACGCGGATCCCGTCCTTCCCACTCAGCAGCCAAGGTGTGCAAACATTGAAGTCCAACCCTATCGTGTCGGTAACAGCACTGCAGCCTGCCAGGCCTTTCATTTCTAGGCCAGCAGCTTTTGCAAAAAGGGCACAAAGTTCTCGCTTTGCGTCCCTGGAAGTACTTTTATACCCTTTTACAAACAAGTGAGACCAAGGGAAGGGGGGGCAACTTGCTCGCTGTCGCACGGCAGACTGGTGGAAGACGCAAGAGTGGGACAGAAAGGTCCTGTCCCCGTGGCTGCTGCTCCAACCACTCAGACCCCAGGGTGCCCCTGAGAAGGAAACCTAGCTGGGAATTACCTGCAGTCGGCACCATTCCCTCCTAGGTGGGCTCTGCAAGCACTGGGGCAAGGCTCAGCATCCACCGGGATCGCTCAGCACCAGCACTACGGGTTCAGCTCAGACAGCGTGCACCAAAAGCCAAGGAAAAGCCAAAACTACTCCCAAAAATACGCTGCCAGGTGGCTCGGCACATCTGGAACGCCACGAGGTGATACGGCGTGATTTACAGCACGCCTGTATGTATAAATGTAAGGCTGGGAGACAAATGACCAACAAACACAGTGGCTCTGCGATGTGTGCTGAATGGAAGCGGGGAGCGCGAGGAGGTTGTGTGTTATTAGGGAGTGTTGGGAGTTGTATGTTTTGAAGATAAACACAAAGAGAATATAAAAAACCCCAAACCCAAGAGAGGTAAATAATTCATCAAAAGAATAAAACCAAGAAGCTCAAAGGGGAAAAAAAAAAAATAATACCAAAGGGAAGAGTTTTCTGAGCAGGGGAAAAAAACTTCATTTCCCATGGGAGCGAAAACCAGAACCCAAATTAAAGGAACGAAATCCGGGGGGAGGAGGCTGTGTTTGTTTTTAAAGGTGAAACATTTTGTCCGGGCACCCGTTATCTCCCTTCTTAGGCATTTAAGCATTTCCCTGAGGTGGGAACTCCACGGTGGCCTCGTGGAGAACCAAACCCTGCCCACGCAGCCAGCATTTAGCAGCCCCACGTCCCCTCGTGCCTTTCACCAGCCCGGGGCACGCCGAGCAGCACCACCATAACTCGCCCAGCACCACCTGGAAGCCTTGAGGGTTTTCTTCACGTTAAACACAAATCCTGCTCCACAAAACCCTCTCTACTTGGCAGGTTGCTGATGGCGACTTGGGACAACTGGCACCTGCTTCTCCAGCACGCGGCACAGCCGCAGCAATGGAAAATTTTGGCTTTTTACGGGCACGCTCGGCTTCCCCTTGCAGGAGGGCAGCACCGCAGGCTGGGGCTCCTTCCCACCACCTGCGTGGTGCGGAGCCGTGCCTGGAAAGTACCTGGATGGGGTGCTCACACGCAGCCTTCCCGAGGAGGGGAAATGTGGGACTCAATAGGTGGCACTCTTCCTTCTTGAATAAGTGTACTCGGGTGTACTTTGCCGTCAGAGGTGCTGGAGAGCAAATTTAAGGTCCCAACTTCTTCTTGTTTGCTTGGCGCTTTTCTGGGCCTGTTCAAATCAAAATCCCAGCCAAATCGGAGCTTTACCAATTACACTCTGCCAATCCTAATTCCCCCCCCGCCGCTCCAAGAAGACGCAGACTTCTCTGCGGTCGCATGATCCTCTTGTGTGCCGTTAAGCAGCTCGGTTTTACCCGGCCAGCCTCTGCCTTTGAGAAAAGGAAGTCCCCGAAAGCGAAAGTGAAATCCCACCCTAAGCACGTTTCCATCACGTCTTCCTCCTGCAGAAAGCGCCGGCCCCAATTAGCAGCTTTGGGCTTTCCTGCAGACACCCAGGGCCGGTTTCGGGTGTGCACACCTCCTCGGAAGGGCGCCAGGACGGCTGCCATGGAGAAAAAACCTGTCTGAGGACTCCCTGTCTGCAGCTCGAGCCTATCCGCGGGAGTTTCTCCTCTCATTAGCCAAATTCAGACAAAAAAAAAAAAAAAAAGCCGTGATGTTTTGTGCCCCAGAGCGACGGAGGCCTCATTTTCTAACCCTCTTTAGGGGCCCTCCGTAGGGAATTAGTCATGGCCGTGAGTAATACCTATGGCTTGACAAAGCCAGGGAGGATGAGGAGTCACTTGACAGGTTAACAGGAGCGAGGAGCAGCTGCTATATTTAGGTGCCATTAGCACGCACATGTCTTCACACATTTCTGCAGGCACACCTGTGCGCCCGCATGGCCAGAAGGCACGGAGGGGGAGCAGCCCAAAGCCAGCAATTCCCTGCCCTTCCCAGGGAGGGGGTAGGAAACCAGGGGTCCCTCGTCCCCGTCTCACAGCACTCATCCTGCTCAGAGCCCCAGAGCTCAGACCTGGCTTTTGCCCTCCACCATCACCACCTCCAGAGGCAGGCAGGGTAATGCCATCCCCATTTGGAGACCACCATACACAGAGCTTCAGCCCAAATCTTGCTCTAGGTCTTTGCTCAGGTGGACCTTGCCCACATGGTGCAAAAAAAAAACCCGGGAGGTTCAGCCACTGCTTTTCAGCTGCTTCTGACTTGCTGAACCTTAAAAATTTTTTGGTGAAAGAGTCTGGACCCTTGCAGACTGGCCTGAAGCCTGCTGCTAACAGGCTTGCTTTCCCTTTTTACATCCCACCGGCTCTTGGAGCCCGTGCAGCGGCCGCCTCCCCTGTGCCCTGCGAGGTCCCTGGGCTTAAAAAAAAAAAAAAAAGAAATAATAAAAAAAAAAGAGAAGCAAAGCAAGCAGCAGCCGCCACCCCCAGCTGCCTGGCTGCCTTGCCTGGGGGCCTTTCGTTTCCCCACGGCAGCCCCAGGCCGCAGCCAGCCCCAGCTGAGTCACCTCGCCTGTCTGGGTCTCTCCCAGGGTAGTGCGTGGGGGTGGAAGGGTTGGGGCTCACGGCAGGAATTTCCACCGCCCCCCCTTTCCTCACCCCACCCTGCGAGGAGCAGCCGGCGGAGGAGAGGCCGAAGGTGCAAGCAGCGGCGCTGGGCGAGGGGAGGGAGAGCAAAAAGGGGGCAGAGATGGAAGAGGAGGGGAGCAGGGACGCGGGGATCACGGGGATCCCTGCTGCAAAGCTCAGCCACCCAGGCTGGGAACCCCACGTGCAGGAGGGGAGCGCTGCCTATTCCAGATGGGTATGAACAGCTCCTCTGGATTTCCTTTGCTCCAGCTCAAAATAAAAGCAGAATGCAAATACCGAGGTCCAGCACAGCGTCGCTTCAACTCTAGGATGCAGTCTTTGCACAGGGAAAAAAAAAAAAAAAACAACAAACAAAACACACAAAACACCACCACAAACCCAAATGCTGCTGGATACAAGGAGAAACCCAAAATAAGGGCTAATCACGTGAGCAAAACCTTGCACCCGTTGGTTCTGGAGACACAAAATCAGTTCTGACAGGCAGCTCTCCAGCTCTGAATGCTCTATTAAAATAAACAGGGATCAGATGGACAAATCCCTGCAGACATCTCCAAAGGCTCAGGCGAATCTCCCTCCATCTCCCTCTGTGCTGTAATCAGGCAGGTGAGCCAGCCCTAAACAACAACAACAAGAGGAGAGCAATACCCAGCACCAGGCACTCCCACGGGCACAAGGCTGGATCGATTTAGCCACTGGGAGCCAGCTGGAGGTCCAGAAAAATCCCCTCTGGAATCACATCTGAAGTGGGAGGGTAAAAGACAGACAAGGCACGGTGTGTATATATATACATATCGGGGGGAAAAAAATAAAAAACACAAACCGCCACTTAAATGAATAATAACTGTGGATGCTTTTGCAAAGACTGCAAAGTTTGCTATTTAGGGGGAAGGAATTTCGGGCTCCCTGGGAGGCCGCTCATTGTTCGCCGGTTCCTGCGGCTCCTGCAATGTTATTTACCGAGCCCAGGAGGTCAGCTGGAAGAGGGATAAGGGGAAGGAGATTAGAGGAGCTCCACCTCCCCTGGAGGGGGGATACCACACAAGGGCGCCTTATTTTCCAGCAGACCTGTTGTGTTGGCACCACTCTTGCTGCCTTCCTGACCTTGGAGCAAGCAGGCAAGCAGTGAATGTGTTTGTTAAATCAGGAGCATGCAGCACGAGCTCCTGAGCAATTGCCTCTCACCTGCTATTTCCTCCTCGGAGCCACCCTCTACTTACTTTTCATTTCTGTCTTTCCTCACCTGCCGATCCGTGCTTGGAGCACACCTCGCTTTTTTTTTCCTGAAAATAAAGTTCTCTGCTATCTTATCTGCCAGGAAGCAAAGCACGAGTCCCAAGAGTTGCTCTGGCTGCTCCTGCGGGCTGCTGGCCTTTCGCTGGCAGGGAAATGGTGCACAGGAGGCAGGGGAAGAGCGAGGAGACAGCAGGTAGCTCTGCTCTTTGTTCCACACCCTTGGAGTCTCCAGGACCCAAGCTCTGAGTCCTCTGGCCCTTCTCCAGCTGAACTCGTCGAGCCAAACGCAGAATGCCCCCATCTAATCCTGGCCAAAACTCAAACACCTCATTAGCGCTCAGACGATGTCTCCCCATCCTCTGCAAAGCGTCCTCCATCTCTCTGGCCCATTATTAGCTCATCTCCTGGTTTCTGCCTTCTGTGGTGCCAGATTTGGTTTTTTTTCAGCCCCTTTTACACAGGTCCACGTGATCCTTGTCACTGCGGGTACCCCCAGCCCAGCACGAGCGCACCGAGGCACCCCAATCGCTGGACCCCCAAGTGCAGCAGCAGCTACAAGTCCCCAGGCACCACTCCACCGTGCTCGGGGCTGGAGAAACAGAACAAAGGAACGCTCCTGCCCCCCAAGATCGCTGCTGTTTAAAGACAACACTTGGAAAACCGTGTGGCAGCCTCTCAGCCTTGCATTCACCAGGCATTTTCCCTTCTCGCTAATTTTATTACAAAGGCACGGCGGATATTTCAGAGAGCGAAACCATTTTCATCTGATGCACATGGGCAACTGCTTTGTTATTTCCTTCTGGATTTTAGTCAGTGTTTCTGGTGCCACCAAGATACATATGCATTTTTTTAAACTAATTACTCAGAACAGCCGTGTCACCTCCTGCAGCAGCAAGGGGCTATGCTTGACCTTTAGTCTACAGGAAGGGAGCTCGCCCTGCACTGCTGCAGCTCTCTGCAGCCTATTAAGAGGTAATTCAGCAGTGCCAAGGGAAGGAGAGTCCTCTCAAAGACGTTTCAGGCTGCTCTGGTCAAGGGTGCTTCACCCAAATCGGGTAAAGGCTCTCCCTGTGCTTGCTGACTCCCAGCCACGAGAACTTGCCTTTCATTAACTTCTTCCTTTCTCAGAAATTTTGCATATGCAAAGCGTTGAGAAGGGCTGCGAATTCCTGTGGGGTATGTGGGCAAGAGGAGCCCGAAATAATCATCAATATCATGGCGTTTGTGTAATTCTGCTGAAATCTGTGGTCTGGGGGCTAGGCAGGGGCAGGAGAAACGAGGAGGCAGCACAGGCTCTGCAGCCAGCCAGCCCTGCCATGAAAGCCCTCAGCCCGTTTCTTGACGTTTTTTTTTTTGTTGAAGAAAGGCTGAAACTGGGGAAAATTGAGACACTGAATGCAAAACCACTTCCAAACCTTGCGGGCATCCCAGTGGGAGCTGAGGCAGCAGGAACTGCCCCCCCTGCCTGGGGTGGCTCTGTCGGGCTCCTTGCACGAGGTGCTGAAACTGCAGCTCGCAAAGAGCCCCGACTGTAAGCCAAGCTCTGGGCCACGCGGGTTTCTGAGAATCCCCCTGTTCCCTTTGGGTCGAGATGTTTTGCTGTGGCTGTGTGAGCCCTGTTTCCCTTCCTCCTTCTGCCCAAACCTCGGTGCAATCCCTGCCCTCGCTAACCCACGCAGGCTTCCCTCGGAGGCATCCTACACGGCTTCAGCGGAGGCTCCTGAGGTTTTTTTTTCTAGCCCATTTTCCACCTGGAGTGCCTGGTAGGTTTAATTAATTGCATGGCAGTTCCGAGCCCATGACAGGTGTTGTATAAATCTAAAATAATTAAATAAAGCAAGCATAAGCTAAATGACGTTCGCGTGTGTGCCATCCATGTTTAAATACTCAAATCGTGAGCGTGATATTAATAAGATATATCAAAGTTCACACTGATATAAACCAGATTTATCGTGCTCTCTCTGGTCTAGCCAGGCCTTACAGCACCACAGAGGTGGCAAAAGCAATAAAAAACTCATCTGTTTGTAGGCAAGCGGCCATCCTCCTGCTTGATGGGCTCACACAGACAGCCACGCAAAAAAAAATAAATAAATAAAAAAATATGAAAAGCTATCTTTATTTCCTCATTTTTGGGGCTCTGTAACAGCAGCTAGTGCTGTGACAGCTCCTGCCCTCCGCACAGCCCCGGCGCCGTGACACCCTGCCTCTCGGTGCTTTGCATGCCGATGACTAAAGTCTTCCGGGGCAGACTTGGCCCTGGCACAGCACGCTCCAACCCATTTCCCACACGCTCACTTAGAAACCTTTTAAGCCTTCGCCCAGCCCCCAGCTGCTCTGCTTTGTGCCACCGAAAACCTGCTGGAAGCTACCGCCAAGGAGCTGCACGAAGCAGAGCGCCGTCCTGTGCCACCGCACAACGCGTCTCTTGCGCTCTGTTCCGAGTTGAATCCCACAGATGCAATTTCACCCCGAAAAGGTTGTCCCAAATACGCAAAGTTTCAACCCAAGGAGGGATGAAGACAGCAGTGAAGGAAGAGAGAATGAAGCCACTTCCACCTACCTCGGCATCCCCAGCCAGGGGTAGCACTGTGTGTTAGCGTGGCTTGATCGTGATGCAGGCTGTCGAAAAAACACCAAAATGCTGCAGGGCCTCCCTTTTTGGTCGGCCTTGGAAAGCCAGCATCCCCGGGAACAACGCCTGCTGGTCAGGGCAGCAGAGGAGGCGTTTTGGGGGCTGACACACGCGAGGTCTGAGGCTGAGCAGAGCATCCACCAAAAGGGAGCTGAGGGGCTGAGCTCCGTTTCCAGCTCTGCTCCTGGGTGATCAGAAGGGGCCATTTCCTCTCCTCGTGCCCCACTTCTCCCTTGTCTTTGCCATTTTTAAAACAGGCTTTTTTCATATTTTCTTATCGAGGAAAACCAGCGAAACATTCCACATTGATACTTCCCGAAAATAACAACGCACAGCCTGGCTAACGTTGTGTTACAAGAATGGCCCCAAAAAAAAAACCAAGAAGCACACACACTGATGCCAGCGTGCTTCGGGGCTCTCCGGAGCAGGCTGAGTGAAGCCATACATCCTTCCCAGCTCTAATTACCAGGATTCTCTGATCAAGGTAGAATTATTTGCTGATCAAGGGCGTTATTGATCCTAAGCCGCTGGCCTACTGGGATCAGCCTGAATGACACCGCAGCCCCCGGCAGATGAAATACTGCCAGAACATTCCCAGGAAGCTTTAAGGAAAGATTCTCCTCCTCTCGCTGCCTCGGCATATGTTGAGTTTCACAGCTCGCAGGGTATCAAGATGCTCCGTGCCAGCCCGGGCTAACAGCACAGCATCTCCACGAGCCAGAGCTGGATGAACGTGAGCCTGGAGCACAGGGAGGTGCCCGGCGAGGTGTCTCCCACTGGGTGCTCCCGGGAGCAGAGGAGTTTTGTGCTGTGGGTGCATCACTTCGCCACCTCTTCCCTTGCACACACAGCCCCGCGCCGAGACCTTTCCAAGAGCATTTACAGCAGACACCGAGGGAAGGCAGATCTGAGTGTTTAAAGAGGAGAAAGCTCCGACAAAACACACCGTGAGCGCTCCTTTGGATAACTCAAACGCTGCCTTGCTTCATGAGCTGGCGAGCAAGCGGGAAGGCTTGACTGGAAGACCGGGAGAAAACAGAAGCAGCCAGACGAGGAGCGTGAGCTACAGCAGCATCCAGGTGGGGGAGAACGGCTTGGCTTTCATCAGAAAGCCACAGAGGTCGGGTTTTTGAAGCCCGGCACATCTATTCATTACCCGAACCCGCAGGCTGTAAACACTCAGCCTGGCAAGCGGCGCTGAGCCGAGGAAGAGAAAGCATCCTGCCCTCCTAGTGCTCCACCAGCTGAGCCACGCGCCAGGCTGCCGATGAAACCAGCAGCGACCAAAGCAAAGGCAGCAGAAATCCCACCGGAGGCATAAACCAAAAGCTAAGGAGTACCAGACGTTAAGACAGTTGGACATCCCGTCGGCGTAACGCGCAGAGAAGGGCCCTTTGTAATGGGGCAGGCTTCTGCTTCCTCGCCCATCATAAAGATCCTAATCTGGAATAATTGCACTTGCGATTTTAATAACTCCTTCTTTCGCTGGAGAATTCCAAACTGGTTTGTAAACGCTGGTTTGTTAAGCAGAGGAGGTAATCATGGTTTCAGCCTGTAACTGGATGGGAATGGCAGAACCGTCAGGAATGCTGAAAAAAATCAGGATGTTCAATAAATATTTCATCTCTGCGCTGGGAGAAAAAGCTAGCTCTAACTTGGTAGGAAAATGAAATACTTTTCATTCCAGCAATAAATTAAGAGGCTTCCAAACTGAAACTTCTGAAGTTATAGAGTTTTAAATCAGCAGACTTGGATCACTTGCACTCGGAGAGTTTCAGGACTTAGCCAGGGAAGTTCTTTATATACTTGACTTTGATCTTTAATGAGTCTCAGAACAATGAGGAAATCCAAGGTAAACGGGAAAACATAGCACTGGGCCTGTGTTTTAAAAAGCATAAACAGGATAATCCAAGTAATTTTATAGCCCCCAGGAGAAATAATGAAATAAAGGAAACTGGACAAGCGATAATAAATTAAAGGAAGGTGACATAATTTATGCAAATTAAAGTTTGTTCGTGGAAAAGATCCCGTATCTTTTTTGCTGAGACAATTGTGCTGGAGTCATGTGCTTAGTTCCTGCAAATTACTTGCTCTTACACCACACAACTTTTTGAATGAGAAATGAGAGCACTACCAGCCAACACAGCACAAGTTAACTGGATTAAAAGATGATAAAAAGATCTCAGAATATAAGCATGTAACCATCTCTCTAATATTTTTATCAATAACCAGTTGGAAAGCTAAAGGTCTGGGGTCGCCTCCTTGCATGGAGAGCCTGAAGAACCTCGCTGCATTTAACTCACCAAGGAGAAGGTTGAGAGGTGGCTTCTTGATGGGCACTGAAAGAGCTCTGAAGAATGAAATACAAAGCTGTAAGGAGACCAGGTGGTAGGAATGTGACACGGAACAAACCCAAACTAGCAATATCATCAATGTTTCCTACATAGCACAAGTAGCTACCCACTGCAACTATTTATTAGGATCAATACACAACAGGACCTGCAATCACAACTGCACGCTTCCCTTCAAAAGAAAGCTGCAAAGCCAAGCCACCATAAACAGGAACCGGTTTGGGGAAGTCCTATTTCTTATTATAGTACCAGACTTAGACTTGATGGTAACGGTGGTCTCCTGGCCTTTTAACCCAGAAATCTGAAGATCTGATTTCCATAAGCAGCACCAGCAGTGCTCTCCCCAGCCTGCTCATGGGGAAGCTGAATCACGCAACGTGCCCACATTTCCAAGGGCCAAGGCACCGAACACCACTGATGTGAACGGGAATAAAAGATATTTAGGCCTTGAGAAATGCATGTCTCTTGGTAAACCAAGTCCAGCAAGCCAGATAAAAAGCTGCTTTTGGAAACAAAGGCTGGAGAAAGCACGGTGGGTTATCCCCAGCAGACACCTGATGGCCACAGCCCACTGCTCCCCTCCGCCAGAGCCAGCGCTCGTAGGACGCCCGTCCCGCGGTGCAGGCTGTGGGTTTCATTCTGCCAGTACAGAGCAGGTTTTCTTCATCAAATTCCGAATCTAAGTAGCTTTGTTTTGGCTTTCCATGCCTGTCTGTCCATGGGAACACGCAGCAGGATCGCTGCCAACTGCCATCTCAAAATCTGATGTCTATTATTTTGGGATTCAGCGGTAATAAATAGCAACCAGCCAAAGCAAAGTCTTTCTCTCCAAATGCCCCACACTTTGCATGGTTACCAGGCGTCTCCCCTGCGCCAACCCACAGAAGAGCCTCGAACACCCAAGCTCGTTATGTTCTTTGGTGTCAGCTAGCTCCAGCCAGACAGAGAAGGAGCCTTCACATAACTCGGTATTGAAGAAAAAGTATCATGCACAGAGATGGCATTAAAAAATAAGAGGAAAAGTACGGTTCCAACAAATTAAGGGCAGCTTCTCCAGGGTACAATTTAAAACATGCGAGCTGGACTGCGATCCTCACCACAAGGAATTCTGCACCGTGTGTGTTTCCAATTGATTTTCCTTTGTCAGCTCGGAGAGACCTCCCCAGGTGAAGGCTGGTCTCCAAACATGGGAAATCACTGAAGCAACCGATACCTAGACTTTATTAGGTATTGAACACACATGTGCTCTTTACACTGAGCTGCTATTACAGTTACCAAGCCAGATTCTTCCCGGGAAGAATCCTGGTTCCCCCAAAGCTGTTTGGGGGTCCCATGGGGCAGACCTCTAGGCAACAGGGCACGATTATCCCAGGTGAAGCTGCCACCTGAAGAAAACAAGCACCTGGCTCATTTCCTCTCCTCCTGTGTTTCCTATTCTTGCAGTGGGATGTACCAGGGGTTCCAGCAGTGCTCTGCCCCGGATGGATGCAGCAACAGCTCCTCTGCCTCGCACACTGGGGCTGGACAGGTGGGAAACCTGATCACAAGAAGGAATCATCTTCTGTCACGGGGTAAAGACACAAATCCCAGATTTTTATGGATTTCTGAGGAATCCTGAATTTCCCTTGAATCCTGACTAAAGGCAGGGGTGGCAATTCAGCCTGCCTGTATCCTTGTGTATCCTTACTTCTAGACCTTGATGTGACAGACAGTCCAGGGTATTAGGAGTCCCACCAAAACAATCAGATTACTCTCCATAAGTTAGCTTCTCAGCACTGCCAGAGGAAAAGCACAGTAATTTGTAGAGTATATAATTTCAAATATCCTCTTAAGATACTTTTAAAAAATTCTATAATGTTTTAAAATCAATAGCAGAGACGTCAATGAAACTAAATCCTCCCGAAGCAAGGAAGATCTTTGCCCTCTGCACCCGTAAGGGGACAGCAATGCTTATCAGCCTCACTGATTTACTTTTATTGAACTTATTTCTGAGAAATACATCACAGCAGCGTAAGGTGAGACTTCAGAAAACCAGATCCACGGTGCTGATGCAAACAAGTGCAGATAGATTTAGATAGATTTACAGCCCTGAATTACCAGCACAAGAATTTCAAGCCAAAAATGTTTTAAGGAATTGCACTGTTAATTTTTTTTCTTTAAACGGACCTAGTTTACTACATTTTTGTTCAGAATGAAAAGCATCCTCATAGGGAGTTGGCAGGCTGCCCTTCTCATTGTGGATGTGCTCCTTCTTGATGGCTTTGAGACCATGTTCTGTCCCCTCCGTCTGCAAAAACCTCAGCAGAGCTGCACCCAAAGGACAGCAACCCCTCTGCAAAAATAAATAAATTAACCCTCTGCTCAGTAAGAGCCAATTTAGCTTGATAAGAAACAAAACTGCTTGAGGGACAGAAGGCACCAAATTTTCCGTGCTCTGCTGGGCATCCTCTGATGCAGGCTAAGTTTTGATGCAAGCCATGCCAGCCTGAAGATGAAAAAGAAGTCAACAGAGTCAAACTGATGTAAATCTAGACTGCTTGTGATCAAAGTCCAATCCTGCATTCACACGGCCATCCTTATTTCACCCAGATCTACTTTCGATCAAAATACGGTGTTATCAACCCTACTGCAGCTGAGCGAGGCACGTGCCAAGCACAGATGAGGTCCCAGCAGTTTTAGGCACTGAACACACAAGGAACAAAAAACTATGCTGCCGTGCACAACACACAGCTTTTTTTTTTTTCTTAAAAAAAAAAAAAAGGACCCTAAAACACAGTTATAGTTAAGACTACCAGTGTACAATTTTAAGTAACTCCTGTACGCTGTAGTTCATTGAACCATCACTGAAGAATCGTGTAGTGCTTTCCTTTCTAAGTGTGCTTTATGGTTAAGTGGGTGAATCACAAGGGGGAAATAAACGAGGAATTGATATCATAGTTCCCTCTGGGAGAGAGAGAAAAAAAAAAAGGAAAAAAAGGTTTGTTTGTGTGGTTAGCCCCACATCACAGAAAAAGAGATCTTCAGAATCACAGCTGTGACAAATGGTGGGAAAAGTTATTGATCTACGAGAATTCATTTTTCCTACAAGGGCCGGTACTTTTACTTATTTAATAAAGGTCTGGCGTCAAATCACTGCGAATTTCGGGATTATCTAATTCCATCTAATCTCATTCAATCACTGATGCTCCAGCCGGTGGCAGAAAGGAATGCTTGCCCTTTCCTGTCGGCGGGGGCTATCTCCGGTTGCCCTGGCAACACGGCAAAAGCAGCTCCAGCCGAGCTGAGTACCACCTATCGCCTGCATCGCCCGATAAAAAGAAAGGATGGGGTTACGAGGGAGTTTTTTGCAATTTGATGGGCTGAGATAGGCAGAGCAGTAGCTACCGCTGGAGAGGAATCTGCTCGTAACGCTGAATTTGCAAGGCCCCGGGGACGCGGCGATAAAGACGAGCTCCAAGGGGTGAGACCCTCGGGCTGGGTGGAGTGGGCTGCTTTCTTTCAAGAGAAAAGTTTTATACGAAGAAGCGGCGGTGATTAAGAGGCCCGAGTTCACCGAAGCTGTTTAAAATCCCCGAGCTGCTTCTTGCATGATCCGAAGCGGTCGCACCTCCCGGCACTACGCCGGGAATCAGCCGCGAGCCAACACACGACTTTGTTGCAGTGCCATCGTCAGAAACAGTCTAGAAGCAGATGTATTTTCTGGACCAAAGGGCTGGCGAGTCCCTCTTCTACCATCAAAAGCTCTGAAGTTTTTCTGCTTCTTAATTATCTGAAGAAACATTCTCCCTTCCCAGCTGAGCAGCACAATGCAAAAATCACAGGTACTGCCCACCAACTTACATCTAAAGACAGAAAATGCTGTTGCTTTTCAAAATATTAATGAAACCTTATTCCAAAGTCATTTTCCACCCATTTTTCAAGACGATAAAACCCAAGGCAGCACCACTACGCTCACAGACAACCGAGCCACGGCGAGGCCTCTTGCTCCACGTCACTGCCCCGCCACCACTTGGGCAGAGCTGAGCAGCGGCCGTGTGCTGGTACAAATACAGCAACTTTGGCCAAATCTATGGGAAATCTCCACTAGCAAGAGCTGCCGCGGCAGCACAAGTGTGAATGAACAATTAGCGTGCAAAATAACGGGAGCTTTCAGCTCTTCAGTCCCTCAAGAAGCGGCAGGACACTTAGCCTCCATCGCTGCCTGCTGCTCGCCCATTTATCTCACCGGTCCCTTTCCCAGCTGCAGCTCGGGGTCAAATCCTGTTCGCCTTCCTCTGGCAAGCACCCTGCTGGAAAAAGCCCGGCGGTTTGGACGAGCCCCTGCTCTGATGCTGCAGCACAGCAGCCCGAGTGGCGTGCTGGAGGAGGCAGGCGCAGGTGTCGGCCTCGCTGGAGGTACAGGGGACTGAAAAAGTCTCCTTCACACGCTGATCGAAGCGACCTCAACACTTTAAAACAGAGGGATTTGGCGTGCAGGAATATTTTCATCCAGAAAGTCAAAAGCGCAAATTTTGGCTTGAAGGTATTCCTGGATTTTGCAGCTCTCCATTTTACTTACAACCCTGCACCAATAAATAACTTTTGGGATGTCTTTTCAATCACCCTTAACACCAATTTGGGACACAGAGCCCAATAACGAGCTTTTCACTACCAGAAGTGAGGAAGCTGAATAGCTCCAAACAGAAAGGAGCCCCAAAATGGTGGGAATGGTGTTTCTCCAGCTGCTGACTCGGTGAAGATGCTGAACTTCAACCTGGAGGAGGAAGAAGGGAGCCAAGAGGGCAGAGATGCTAAATGAGAGTCAGCAGCGGTGTCTGCTGTGTGGCAGGAAGTTTTCTGGAGAAAGGAAGCAAACTGTGTGTAAGAAACAGAACAAGACAACCCAGAAAGGAAAGAAAGAGAGAGAGGGAGAGAAAGGAGGGGAGGAAAAAGAATTATAGACAAAACAAAGTAATTTTGCAAGCGCAAAATTCCGACCAAGCATTACTTCATTAGGAACAGCGTGGGTCTCTCTGCCAATGTCTGGGGCCAATACGGGACTGCTTCTCTGTTCTCCTTCCCCCAGAGCTGAACCAGAACAAGCAATCTGAAAAGTTCATCAGCTCTGCAAACTTAACTAGGTTATGGTTTTACAACCCCAGGAAAAGAAAAATGAACAGAGTTTATGAGGGAGTTAATTCTGGTCTTTTAGTCACCTCTGCCATTTAGATCCCGTGTTCACGAAAGGCATTTGCCACCAGGCTCCAAATTAGCACTGATCCCTTTGAATAAGGCCAGCAGGTTTGGACATAGACCACTGCAAATTAAAACCAGGTGTCTGTGCCCTGAAGCAGCAGAGACAGCCCTAAGCAGTTTAATGACATCTCTAAATAATTTTGACAGCAAAATTACTTATCCTATCTCACCTTTACACTGCCCTTGACACACCGCTAACAAGATGCTGCTGCTTTCGCTGCTTTATATATTTATTTATCCTGCTTTCTTCCCAGCTGCAACTTGCTTGCGGTAGATTCTCCAGGCCTGGTGGAACACAAACCCAACAGCTCGCCAGGCACGCGGTGCTGGCTGCAAAACCTCCGCTGCCTTCGTGCGTAAAACCCTGAGCCCAGGGCAGGGCACAACACGGGGCGGCACAGGTGATGCTCTCCTCGGCTCTCCCAAGGAACCAACACCACTCCAAAAGTTGGTGGACCCATTGCTCACAGACACTAACCTGAGCTCATGGATGGAGCTTCCTCACTCCTTCCATCACACGAGACCTCTTGCACCCAGTTTCTCCTCGTTGTTCACCAAAGAGTAGAAAATCTTCACTGCCGCCTTAGCATTATGGCAAACCTCCCCCTCTTGGACCTCTTTAAAACCCACAGGAAGATAAAATTATTTTCCTAAGCCATGGCTGCTTATACATCTCTGCTGTTCGCTCACAAGACTGCAATCCAATTAATATTTTCCTTTCCAGAGGGTATTTAATAATCCACAAAATTAAATCCTTCAGTATTGTGCTGGCACTCTTAGCCCTATTGATCTGGGTTTGTTCTGCCCCTGCGTAAAATAATAACCAGCAGTTCTCAACAACCCCCCCTCCAAACCCCTGGCGCCGGACAGCACCAGGCAGTGGCAGCGTGCCCTGTCCCCGAGCTGAGCTTGGGGACCAGCAGGGATAACTTCCAGCCCAGAACGCCTCCAGGAGCACCTCTCACCCGCACCCATGCCTGCTTCCAGCTGCCGGTTTTCCCTTGCACAGTGCTGAATGACCCAAAAGTGGCTAATTTTGGGGATCCTCCATGAAAGCGGCACACAAACGTGCTCCTGCTGCCTTTGGGTTTGGGAACCTGGCAAGCTGTGTGCTCAGCCTCTCACCTCTCCCAGTAAGGACGGGAGCTGAGGTCTCTCCACGCAGAAGCACAACATTCCGTATCCCCAATCTCTCCCTGAAGGTGGTGCCTGATGGATTTGGGATACACTCTTCAGCTCAAATTTAAGTTAGAAGTTTTTAGTACAACACACGTGCCCTAAAAATCACCTGAGTGAAGCTCGTTTAAAAAAAAAAAAAAAGGAAAAAAAAAAAGCCTCCAACAAATGCTAACCTAAACTAAAATGTGCTGGATTAAAAGCAACAATCCAAATCAGCATGAAACCACAAATAAAAATCAACAGACTGTGCCAAAGACCTTGGGGGGATAAAAAGGTTTATAAGTCTGCTTTACAGAGGGGCTTTTTGCACATTCATAAGGCAGCCCCCAGAGACGCAAAGGCGAAGTTATGAACAGCCCCCTTCACATAAACCCCAAGATTCTCCAGCTCCAATCCTTGAGGCCACGGCAGCTCGGAAAGGAACCTAAATCTAATCTATTCGGTTAGAAGTAAATTTTCAGACTTAATCCTGCCTCTACGGGCAGCCAACTACATTTTCCAGCAGCAGGCGAAGCCCTCGCAGCAAGGCTCTTGCAAGGCTCACGCCCAGCGGGGCACGGTCCCCGTTTGGGGGCAGCCTCTGAATTCGGGTCCCGGTGCCCTGGGGTCTCGGTGGCACTGCTGGCCCTACCCCACGTGGATCTGCTCCTGGCTCCCCATCGAGCCACCGAGCAGCAGTGGCAGGAGGGCATCCCCAGGGCAGGGCAGTGCCTGCGGCTGCAGCCAGAGCCCAGGAGAAGTCAGGCAGTGCTGGAGGGAGGCGTAGAGCCCCTGCCCCTCCGAACGAGCAGGCAGCAGAGCACTCAGCAGTCTTAGGGCTAAATAACAGGGCCTTGGCTGACTGCTGTCATCTTGGTTTTAAATAAGCAGATTTTTCCTCTTCCCGCCCTTGACAAAGTCTTGGACTAACGCCTTATCTTCGGGGGCATCGAAAGAAAGCAACAACAAGCGAGCAAAGAAGCAGCAAATAAAAAGGAGCACATATAAATCAAATCAAGAGCAAAACACCACCCCAGTAACCAAACAAATTACCATCGTCATCGGCCAAGTTATGCACAATTACCATGTGTCCTGACATGCAACGAAGGAAACGGAGTAAAAAAAAAAAAACAAAACAAAACACACTTTCTGTCGTGCTTTCTGTTTGGCTTGAATGCAGTTACGGCACATTTAAAAATAAATAAGACTTTTTAGAAGCCTGCCTGCCTTCTGTAGCTGTGACCTGGACCTCAAAGCCCACCGTGGGCAGCCTTTCAGCCGCCCTTTCCATGGGAAAAGAGGATGAGGAGTAGCCAACAACCAGCCCTAGCACACCTTCGGAGGCAGCACAAGTAGCACCACGCAGCGAGGGTCACGCTGACGAGGGAAACAACCCAAGCAAAAGCCTGGTAAGAAACCCCTGCCCTGCGTTACCCTGGCCACGCGATGCCAGACTTTGCAAACCCGAGACGCTTTGTTTCGGCAGTAAAGATTTTAGTGCTGCTCTCGACAGAAATCGTCAGGCTCCCCCCCTGCGCCCGGACCACCGCCGGCGAGCACGGGTCACGTTCGGGAGGGAGCGTCCAGCACGGCCCCTGCCGGGGGTCTGGAAGCGGAGCCGTTGTGCTGGGGAGCGCTGCGAGGCGTGGAGGGGACAGGGGGAACCCTGCGGGGAACGGGTTTCACCAGAATGGCCTGGAAGGCATCCAGGGCTCCGAGCGAGACGAGCTGTGTCTGCCCAGAACTGACGTGTGCTGAGCGTGGGGGCAGGCCCCTCCTCAAAACCTCTCCTATGGACGCCTGGCATCCCGCGCCTCCAAAATAGCTGCAGGGACCCAGAGCTGAGCGCGGCGTCTCCCCTCCGCATCTGGAAAAGCTCCGGGGCAAAGGCTGGGTACGGGGAAAGGAGGACGGGATGACGGGGGGCATGGCCACCCTCCAGGAGGGCACGTGTGGGGGGACACGCAGCACCCTACTCCCCTTCTCGGCAGAGCTGGGGGGAAGAACACATCACACTGCCCTCCCCCGAGCATCCCTGCCCTCCCCTGGGGACCCTCCTTTCTCCCCAAATCCCGAGGGTCCCCCCATGCCCCCCACAACCCCTTCCACCCGAGGGCCCCCCAAGCCTCTCTGCGCAGCCTTCCCGGCCGGCAGCGGCTCCCCCTGGTCCCTGCTGATGGATGTGTGGGTGGATGGATGGATGGATGGATGGACGGACAGACGGATGGATGGATGGATGGATGGATGGATGGATGGATGCCGGCACGGGGGCGGCTGCTGCCCGGGGGGAGAAGGCGCCAGTGCAGCCGGCGCGACGCGGCTGCTCCCCCTCCGCCTCGCAGGAAACCAGCGGTCGGTGGCGGAGCTGGCCCCGGCGCCGGCCGCTGTCTGCAGCTGCAGCAAACGAGCTGCGACGGGGCGGCGGGGGGCGACGGAGCCGGGCGCGACGGGGGCCGGGCGCCACTCTTTTCCCCAGCCACGGCGGGGGAGCCCCCGGCAGGGCTGGCCCCAAAGGCAGGGGGGGAGCAGCGCGGCGCCAGACGGGGCTGAGGGCTCCGACCCGAGCTCGGGGGGCTTCGACCCGAGCCCTGCGGCGCTGCCTCTTCTTGCTGGCAGCGGCAGAGAGAAGGGCAGGGTGCGGAGAGCCGCCAGCAGCCGGCCAGCCCCGTGCCAAGGGGGGCTCTGCTGGGACTGACCTCGCTCCGGGAGGAGGAGGATGGAGCCAGCTCCCCATCGCCGTGTCCCTGTCTGAACGCAAGCACCCAGGGTACCCCGAACATCCCCAAAATTCCATGGTTGGGCAGTGGTACCTACATCTGGAAAGGTGGAGAGGGGTGGGCACCCCCTTCCTCGTGTCACTGTTTTGAATGTGCAGCACATGCAGCTGCTATGAGGCACTACCAAAAGCCTTCAGGTTCCAAACGTGAAATTGTCACTCGGTCAGGACTACGGTCTAATTACAGCCCAGAAAATGCAGCACGCACTGAGAAACACAGCTTGGATGAAAGCTCTTGCTGGGGTTTGGCCCCCCTGGGCGCATTCTGACACCGACCCCCCTGCAAGCAGCTCACACGAGTGGGTTAGCAGCAGGAGCCAAGTGCAGGGGGATTCATTTCTCCTCTCCCAAAACCACACGAAGCCTTCTTTCCCTGTCTGAACTTCTCATATTCAGTTCTATTTTAAAAGCCACTTTAATATAGCCTTTGTTCCATGCCCAGCTGCCTCCCTTTGTAAATGCACAGCATCCCCGCGCATCTATTAAAAAATGCTGCTGCTAGGGAAGTACGAAGTGGCCTTTGGCCACCGCTCCACGCAAC
This sequence comes from Anas platyrhynchos, assembly GCF_047663525.1. NCBI lineage: Eukaryota > Metazoa > Chordata > Aves > Anseriformes > Anatidae > Anas > Anas platyrhynchos. Next base: position 2,755,566 of record NC_092608.1, on the reverse strand, counting down.
TCGCTACGCAGAAAATGACAAGCAGCCAGCATCACCTGGCCGGGCACTTAGCCCCAGCAGCAAGTCTGGGTCTTTGGTCTTCAGATCCCTGCTCGTTGGCCTCCAGTCCGTACAGATCAGTGATTAAAGCACACACAGAACTCACCACGGCAGCAAGTTTATCACACAGCACCCCAAACTTTGCCCCCAGACTCAGAGGAATGACAGCAGTCCCTCAGAAACACCAGGTTTTGGTGGTCCATCTGCCCTGCTGGGTTTAGGATACCACGTAAGGCAGCGGAGCTGTACCTGGGAGCTCAGTGGGGCCGGGCGGCTGCTCCCCCAAGCTGACCCCACAGACAGACCCCACAGCTGTGACCGTGTCTGTGGACACACATCACATGCACATATATACGCCATGCAGAAAGCATTTCAGTTCTCAAATCCAAGATGAGCATCATGAAGATGCTGCGTGTGGAACAGAACATCTCTCAGATTCCACATAACAATACAAGAAAAAAATGGGTAATTTCAGTGGATTAAAGGAAGCAAGTCACAAGGGGCAGCTGTTCCCACAGTGCTACTGACAACAACGTTCCAAGTCACGGCTGGCTTTTCAGACCACGACCTGGTTCACTTCCATGAGCCAACAGTTTTGCCATCACCTTTTGGTATTTCTGTATTTTATGGTAATTCCTGCACACAAAGAACTGGTTTTAATGCCTCGGTTGACCACAATTTCAGTTGGTTTTTATTTACACCAGCATCTTTTGGATGAAGATGCTGGTGCCATATAGAGATTTTGAAAGTTCTCAAGGTAACGGCAGAGAGGAACCCAAAAGTTGTGCTGCAAAGATCTACAAAAGCAGTGATTTACGAGACGAATGCTGTAAAAGTTGTGAATGTTTAAGATGAGCTCGCTCCTCCTTCAGCTTAGCTTTAAAAAAAAATCATTAATGGTTTGTAACCCGTGGCTGCTCTGACTCTAGCACGCGGGTGCATTCGCAATGCCCTTCTGCTTTATTTATCCACTTTACACCTCTGCAAAACACACAAGAATCGAGGGGTGAGGATAAGGACGAAGCTGCTGAGCGGCTGGCCGCTTGCACGGAGCCAGCTCCCCCCGAAAGCCACACAATCGCGCCGCAGCCTCTAGGTTAAACACCTCTCTTCCCACCTGCGCTGTCTGCAAGCAGCGCTGGCAGCCCCAGGGACTGGCAGCTCCTACCGGAGCACAGAAGCAAAGGGCTGGTGGTTGTTTTTTTTTTTTTGGTTTGTTCTTTTTTTTTTTTTTTTTTTTTTTTTAAGGGGAGGAGGCGGAGGAGAGGGGAGATGTCTTAACTAAAGCACATATTTAACAGTAATCTTACCACTGGAGACGAAATTCGACACCCAGGGCAATCACAGATTGGAGGATGTACCTGTAAGATTCCTTTGGACATAAGAGTCTTCAAACTTTTCCCTGGATGCGGAGGAGAAGGAAACAAGGAGGAGAAGCAGAAAGAAAAAAAAAAAAGAAAAAAAAAGATCAGCACCTTCACAGGAGGAAAGGATCCAGGGAGACAGGCACTGCCCCCCTGCCTGCCAGCACCCACCCACCCCAGCTGCTGCCTGCTCCTTCCCCGAGCTGCCCGGGGGGAGGCGACCCCCGAACCCCGGAGCCCCCCGGGGGGGTTCTGCGCTACCCAAAGCCTTCCTCCCCCCCCCCCCAAAAAAAAAGCTCCTCCAGTTCAACCTCGGGCCTCTCCTGACTCACCCCGGAGGAGCTGAGGTTTCCTGAAGGCAGCCAGTGCCAAAAGCAAAAATGAAGAATTAAAAAAAATTCAAAATAAGATTTTAAAAATATTTTTAATTAAGGTTTAAAAAATAAGATTTTTTCTAATTAAGGTTTTTAAACAAAGAATTTTTAATAAATATTTTTTAATTAATATTTTTAAATAAAGATGTTTAATATAGATTTTTTAATTACGGTTTTTTAATTGAGATTTTTTTAAAAAAATACGATTTTCTAAAAATAAGACATTTCTCAACATTTTGTTGGTTTTTTTTTTGGCTTGGGAAGGAGTGCGGCACCGCCAACCGGAGCAGCCCCCGCAGCTGCTCCCCCTTTTTCATCCCCCCCCCCCCGGCGATCAATAACCGGGGCGAGGTGTCAGCCACCTCCCCGGCCCCCCCCCCCCCCCCTCCGTGCGCCCCCCCCCGGCTCTCGCTAATTGCGTGGCTCCTCTCCTCGCCCCCTCACCCCCCCCATACCCCTTCCCCTCCCCATCCCCACCGACCCCCCCCCCTCCCCATCTCCCCCCCCCCCCCCAGGCCGGCTGCGGCTCTCCCCGCTCTGCCTCCACCTGCCGCCCGCACCAGCAGCTCCGCCGCGCCGGCCCCGGCGCCGGGACTGCGGCGGGGAGGGAGAGAAGGAGGGAGGGAAGGAAGGAGGGAGGGAGGGATGGAGGGAAAGGAAAAGGGGGGGGAGGACCGGCTCCCCCCCCCGGCAGCACGGCGGAGGTCCCGCACCACCCAGCAGCCGGGGGAACACCCCCCCGGCGCCCCGCCCGCCGCCCCGGAGCTGCCTTGTCCTCACCCCGGCGCGACGGAGCCGCCGCTCCCCGTGGCGCCGAGGCTCAGCCCCCGGCTCCCTGCCCCCCCCCTCCGTGTCCTCTGACCCCCCCCGGATCCTGTGACCCCCCCTGGGTCCTGTCCTTCCCCTCCCAGTTTGTCTGTCCCCCCCCCGAGTGTGTGTCCCCCCCCCCCCAGGGTGCCCCCCGCCGTCTGCCCGCACGGAGCGAAACTTCTTCCCCCCCCCTCAATGAAGAGACGCCTCTCCCCCCCCCCCAACATAACTCGTCGTCCCCCCCCCTCCACCTCCTCTCTTCTTCCTCCTCCTCTTCTTCCTCCCCCCGCCGGCGCTGCCAAATCGCTGGGAAAACTTCCAGCCGCGCTGCGCCGCTCCTGGGGTGCCCGGGTGGGGGGCGGCGGGGAGAGCCCCGGGGGAGTGGGGGGGCACGGCGAGGCAATACGAGGTCCCCCCCGGTAACAGGGAGCCCCCCCGCTTCCCCCAACACCCACCCACACAGCTCCCCCCCCCCCCTCCCCGGATCCGGCCACCGAAGCGTGGGGGGGGGCGAGGGGGAGGATGCTGCGGAAGAGCGGCGAAATTTGGGGGACCCCCCAAAAAATATTGCAAGGTGGGGGGGGGAGCAGCGCCCCTACCTTTGTGCCTGATGCTGCGCTTCCAGTCCTTGGCCGTCTCCCTGCCGCTGACAAACTGGAACTCGTTCGGGGTGAGCCACTCGCCCCGGTACCGGATAGAGGGTCCCTTGCTCCCCTGGCACAACTTATTGATGTAGAGCAGCGCCTTGTTCTCCCCGCACTCCACCTCGATGCAAGGCTCGCCGTTGTCAAAGAAGGGCTGGAAATCCGGGATGGAGGAAAACCTCTCCAGCATCAGGTCCTCGGGGAGGTGGTGGTGGGGGTGGGAGGGGTGGGGGCTCTCGTGGAAGCCCAGGTACGCGCGGTGGGCAAAGATCTGCTCGTACGCCGGCGGGTGGGGGGCTACCACCGGCATGGCAGCGGCGGCCAGAGGGGCGAGATAGTCAGGTAAGGTTTCCATGGGTTGGTTAAAGGCTGCCAGGGCCAGCTCTTCCCTGTCAAGTCGCTCCTTCTTGATAGCAGGCATGGTGCTACTGCGCTCCCCGGGCGCCCTCGTCTCTCCAAAGCGCAGTGGCTCTGATGTCTCCGGCTCAACTTGCCCCCGCTCTGGCTGGAGTTTGGATGAAATGCGCCAGCAGCAGCAGCAGCAGCAGCAGCAGGAACACGAGCACCTTTGGCGCTCGGGTGCCGGAGGTGGCTGGTATCCCCCGGAGCAGCCCGCGAACAAATCTCCTGGGCTGGCTCCCCAGCGGAGCTCCCTGGGATCCCTCTCCCACGGAGAGCCTAATGTACCGTAGCCCCGGGAGCTGCCGTGTGGCTCGCAGATCTGCCCCTCCGGACTAATACCTGACATCTCGGAGAGGTCTCCGCTGCCGTAGACATTATTTTGGTTTAAAAAAAAAAAAAAAAAAAAAAAAAAAAAAGCGCTTATTGATTCCCCTAGATCGACCCACCTTCTCACCAGGCTGGAGGGTTCCCCGCCGCCCACCCGGCCCCCTTTCGCCCTCCTTCCCCCCCCCCAACCCTCCCCCCCCCTTTCTTCCTCCCCTCCTTCCTTTAAACTGACACCTGGTTTATTTATTTCTAGGCGATAATTAAAATGAAACGCTGCGCCCCCGCCGCCGCCACCCCGCCATCCGCCTCCCTCCCCTCCGCCGCCGCCGCCGCCGCCGGCGCCCGCCGGGCGCGGGCAGGATCCGGCCCCCGGGGGCCGCCCGGTGCCGGCCGCCCCTGCCCTGCCCCGCAGCGCCCGGGGGCTGCAAGCAGCCGGCCGGCCGGAGAAGTTTCCCGGGGGCCTCCCCCCTCTCCCTCCCTCCCTCCCTCCCCTCCACCTGCACCCCTGCGCCCTCGCCCCGCTCCCACCGGCGGGTTCGGAGCACCGCCAGTTGGTATTTTAATTCCCACTCCTGCGCGGAATTTAAGGAAAAAAAAAAAAAAGCCGACACGGTATTATGTTACAGAGATATGTGTGTGCATATATATATTTATCTACATATTTATATATATATACACACGCATGTACAGCCCCGCCAGCTCGTGCTTTTCTGCACGCCGTGCGCTCCCCACGCAGGCGCCCCCAGCCCCTAAACGCCGCTCTGTGTCGGGCTGCCGGCTCGCCCCCCCGGCCCTCCCCCGAGCCGGGACAGACATATATTGATCTGCGCTCCGAAGTCGCAGCGCACTTCCCAGACTCCGACCAAACAAGCTTTCCCTCCGCCGCCGCCGCTTCTCTTAACTTGGCCCATTTAAAGAGCGGAGGCGCTTGCAAGCGCCGCGCCGGCGGCGGCGGCGGCGGCGGGGAGACAGGGGGTGAGCGACGGCCGGCGGGGCCAGCTCCGGGGCCAGCTCCGGATCCGGCTCCGGAGCCAACTCCGGAGCCGCAGGGGAGCCGCCAGCCCGGCTCCGGCGGCTGGCGCGGCTGGGCTTGCCCCCTGCCAGCCGGGCTCGCCTCCCTCCGCACGCCTGGCTGAGTGCGCTGCTCTGCCTGGCAGGCTCCTGGTGGGAAAAGCCTGGGGAAGGAGGGCTCGATCCTTCTCTTTCCTCCCCCCCAGGGATGGAGGAAGAAGTAGGGGGTGTGCTGTAATTTGGTTTTGCGTTAGGAGCTGTAGTGGACAGCCACACAGAGCAGCCCAGTGCGGCCCAAAATTAAGTTGTGTGGTTGTTACGGAGATTTGTGATGGTGATGAGAGGTCCCTACCTTTGGATGCTGCTTGGGATCAGCTTGGGAAGAATCCTACCTGGAAGGGAAATAAAAAGAAATTATCCTCTTGAATATACTACAAGAAATATGCCCCACAAGTGTTAGAAGGTGGCATCACTATCCCATCCCAAACAACAACAATTCTTGATTTTGTTCCAAGGTGCACATTTTGGTACATATTTTCTTACAGGGGAGCTGGTGGCAAGTTAAATTTGCCTTCCAGACACGGAGAAATGGATTTGCTTGTCTCTCTCCCATCTGCTCTCCATTGGTAGCCACTGACACAGGTAGCAGGGCAGTTCCCAACCAGCCCCTGCCCCTTCAGCACCCTCTCTCTGATGCTCTCAAGGCAGAGATGAGACTGCCCAGCACCTCCCAGCACCTTTACGAGGAAGCTAAAAAGCTTCGTTTTAGTGGTAAAGAAACTGAGATCCAGAATGTGAATGCTGTACTCATGCTGGGTTTACACAGTTACTCATGCAGCTACTCAGTCCCACAATGAGTAAACACAGGCTAATAGGGGTGAGGAGCTCACACTGGGGCACCAAGTGATTTGCCTGAGCTCCCATGGGTGCTCTCTGCCCCCCACAGCCCCCAGCTGATGGGAACCCCTCTCGACACCGCGTCCTCTGATGGGCCCCTTGTGGGACAAGCTGTTGCTTCACACCAGCAAAGGGGGAGGAAAACGGCTCTCCGGGGTTCAGCAGGTCTGGGAATGGAACCTGAAGCCCCAAACCTCGTCTCCTGGCCCCGTTTGACCATGATTCTTCCTCGCCTATTTATTCGCCAGGAATGCAAGCTCTGGGAGCAATCCTCTCACTTCTTGCTCTAATGAAGGAGGCAGATATACATACCCATCAAGCCCTCTCATTTAGGCTTTCAGGCTTAGGCTCTTATTCTTAATGCCTCTGATTGCTCAAGATGACAGGGGAAAAATTACTTTCTATTATCACCTAATGAACCAAGAACAATGCTTGGAAGAGGCTCTGGGAGACGCAGGCGTTCTCCGCGAAAGCGTGCGATGACTCTGGATGGAGCTCAGGTGAGGAGGCCGTAGGGTGAGCAGAACTGCTCTTGTCCTCCTAGAAAACCTCACCTGGCACACCTACAACTGCCCTGAGCTCTCTGCAGGGCTCACAGAGCTTCTTCAGGCTTCATTTGAATCCATTTTCTTTGCGACTTGGCTTCATGGGGCTGATTGCTTTTAATTTTTTAGATGGGAATGGGTGTTTCCTCTGTAGCTTGCTTTCTCTTACAGCCACAGTGGTTGCTGTTCTTCTGCCACCTCCATCCGTAAGGGCAACTTCACCTCCAAGTGCAGAGAGCTTGGCCGCCTCCAAAGATAAGTCCCAAGGCTTCCTCCAGGAGGGCTCACAGGAGCAGGAATGGCCTTCACCCTGCAGGAACACATCCTCCTGTGGCACTGCCAGGCCCCTCAGATCCCGTGGGTTGGCCGCACGCTCAGATCCCCTAACAGCACCTAGCCTCTGCTCTGCCCGTATCAGCCAGCTGTGATGGAACCTTTCCTAACCCCGAGGATTTGTATTTACCTTCTCTTTTCAGGGGAAAAGTTGACTTGCCGTGGGGTTTTCCCACTTCGCGTCAGCTCAGTTGCTTTCAATCTCTAAAGGAACTGGGCTCAAATCTGAACCTACTCATAAACAAATCTGCTTAGACTTCATTCTGGAAGGGCAGCAACTGCTTGGCTGTGCTTCAGTCCCCAAAAATATGGGTATTTGATGCCAGTCATGATATAGGTGCGTTGGCCAAGCACTGGCAGAGGGAGGCTTCCTGATGGTGGCTCAACCTGAGGTGCAGGGCTTGGGCCAGGCTGCATTTCCTGCACACACACGAGGCTTTCAGGTAGACCTCAGCAAAGTTCGGAGGGATTCAAGAGGCGCAGATTCAAGGCGATCCTATCAGTCTCTTACAAGCACTAAAATTTACTACCAAGTCCTCCCTACCCCTCCACACTGTAATAAAGCATAAGAGCTCTGTCTGGAAGCCTGAGTCCGACAGCAGGAGCCTCAAGTTGTTCAGCTCCAGTCTCGTAAGAGTGGAGCTCTTGGGATTAGTGTAAACAGATCCACCACTGGCGAGCAGATCAGAGAGATCTAAGCAAATCCACGCACACGTGGTTGAAGAGAGAAGCAGGTATGCTTTGCAAATGCCAGACTAAGGAATTGGAATGTGCTAGAGTCTGGGGGTGCAAATCGCTGTGTCTTTTTGCGGTGTGTTTCCAGCGCACCTAGCAAAGTGGAAGCATGATTCTTAATCTGCTCAGAGAGGCGCTACCACAGGAAGCGTAATAAATAGTGATCATTTTCTAACGTTTAGTTCCTCACTTCTGGAATACATCATGCTGGATTGAAGCAAAACCAGGACCTTTTGTTTCTCTCTGATCAAATGTGTCAACAGCAGCCAAGAGCTAGCTGTCCTGGAAAGCGTATTACAAGAAGAGATGGTGCTTCAAGCACAGGTCTGAAAGTTAACTGATAAGGATTTTCCTCCTCATTCTGTCATCAGTTTCATGGACAAATTACTTATCCTGGAGAGGCCTCCATTATTCCACCTGTAAAAGGAGGGGGAACATCCTATATGCAATTTGTTATTTACATCTGACAGTAAACCTGAGTTTTTAACTGAGATCAAAGGTCCCTGGTGCTGAGTGTTTGAAAAACTCATTGTAGGTGCAGGCTGTGCCCCTTGTCAGGAAAGGCAGGTTGAGGCTGGGAGGAAAGAGGCACCCAGGCAGAAGTAAAATGGCCAGACCAAGTCCACAGAGTGCTCCTGGCTGGCTGTGCCATACCAGGGGATCCTCACAGCCCCAAAGTAAGGACGTCAGCCAAGTTGTGTCCTGCACACCAGGAGAGCTCAGGTAGTTAAGCAGGTCCTTCAACGAATGGGGCAGTACCCCCTGGGCCCTGTCATTTCCCTGAACAAAGCTAGGGTGCTTAGCCCTTTATGACTGCGAATTAACAGCTCCTCTCCCCACTCCTTTCCCCCAGAATTGCCCTGATGTGATCACACCCATTATGGAAAGTGACAGCTCTGACCCTACCAAGTCACCCTAAACTGACCGAAAGACAAGGCAGGAGACCAAGCACCACCACTCCCCGAGCCAGCCAAATTCATGCCTTCTCCAGTCCCTTTTACAGCCTCGGAGGACATCAAGGCTGTCTAACAGACAGGATTCACTGCTTTTTGTCTTTTATTCCTTGCCAGGTGTGGCCCAGCTCTGTGCTCACTGCGGCAGGTGAGCAGCCCAGCCACGCTGCCAGCAGGATCAGTACTGGAGGTAATACTAGCCTCGGGCCAGACTGCTTCATTAAGAGAGATTTTGACAGCCCAGCAGCAAGAGCAGCAGCAGAGAGGGCACACGAGGGTCTTCAGGGGCGGAGGGTTGGGAAGGAGGACACTGGAAAGGGCTTTGCCTCTCAAAAAGGGCTTCCTCGGGAACTGCTGGGCTGTGCCCTTTTTAATCCCATTGATACAGAAGGCTGCCACTTACACTGAATTCTTGGGGTGAAAAAGGAGCCCCCTAGAACTCACTACGAGGTATTTTGTGTCTTTGTTGGAAGTAGGGTTAGGGTAGCATGAGGTTACACAACAAACCAGAGCTGTCAATTGCATACATCCCTACCTCCTGCAGGCAGCTTGGCTGCTTCCAAGAGAACAGCCCAGGACAGTCAGTGTGGGTTAAAAAACTCTTCCCATCCAAGTCTTTTCATGAAATACCTCTTCCAAATCACCTTCCCTGCAAGTACCCCGTATAGCAGAGCACCAGTGAGACCAATCTACGTAGTTCAATACAGAGGACATGGCACCAGAAAACCTAACGGAATAAAAGTACCGATTCATCTCCCTTCCTCAGTGGTTGGGGTTCAGGTATGCTGTGGAAATTCGGATCAGAATCAGCTTTGAGATCTCTGCAACAAGAAGTTTCAATTAAAAGGGCAGATTCCTATTTCCATTAAAACCAATGGAAAAATTTTTTTACTGACTTCACACTTCAGTGTTCAAGGCCCACAAGAGATTGCCCTTCCCTACAAAGGTTTTGGAAAGCAACAAATTTAGCAACACTCAACTGGTGCCTGCATGATGTAAAAAGAGCACTTACAGAAATCACCAGTGGAATAAGTCTTTAAGTATCAAAGCTGCTGTTATATTAACAATTCTCTCCGACCCTTTACTTTTAAAGCAAGTGCCTTCTTCTTTGCAGTTCCAGCCGTTGGATAGCCTCCCTGTTTTTCTCTCTGTATTAACTATACTCTTTCTTTGTGCCCATATTGCAATTAAAAACACATCTTTCTCTCCCGCCTATTCTTCTCTCCTGAGATGTTATTTACCGCTAATTTGTAGCTCTTGTGAAAGAGTTGAGATATCAAAGCTGTAATGCAGAAGAAAGCCATCACCAGATTCTCTTTTTCCTTAAAGTTTGTTTTTAGGGTTGTTGTTGGTTATTTTATTTATTTTTTTCTACTCTAATCTGCTCCATTGCTAAGAAAAACTCACAGTATCAAAGATGCTGAAATGACGGTCATGATGTATTAATCTAAAGCTTGGCTGTGTCCCAGCACTTGTAGATCACTCTGTGCTACTCCCCTCTCCAACTTCCTGCCTTCCTTCCCGCCTACAATCATAGTAACAAAAAGAAACACTGAAAAACTGACTATCCAAGTAGCCGGGCACGGCTAGAATCTATTGCTGGGTTAAAAGAACACAAAATTAGTGGCCACCAAGAGGAAGATAACATTTGGCGTGCCACCCCAGCACCAAACGGTGCTATAAAAGAAGCAGCCTTGGGTCCGTCCCCTCATTCACAAGCGTATACGAACACGTGTGCACAAAGCACAGTTGTTTAGACTAGGCGGATGAACTTTGGTAGCTAATCCTTTGGAAGTGAAGTGTCACAAGAGTCTAGTGTAATCAAGGTGTAACTACTTTTAATGCATGCTAGAGAGGTCAAATTAAAGGCTAGGTAGAACCTGCCTTAACCAATTTAGGAGGTGCTGAAGTACACACTACCTGAGCTGGCTTACAGCTTTCACATTAATTAGGGCTAACGTGTTCGAAAGCCTTTAAATCACTGGGCATCTCTGCAGACAGGTTTTGTATTGTTCTAATTCTCCTCCTTTCTAGAAATCGGTGTTGTGTAGTCAATGCCCTAGTAATTACGGGATTAGCATACATCACCTCTCCGCTAGCACAGCCGCACCCCACCAGACAGCTGTGGAACTTCCACCGGGAACATTTCGGAACAATTATTGTTACAGCACTGTAAAACTTTACGTACGCAAAGGTCCTAGGCTGGGTGATGTCTATATTGCAGTTTCAGATATGACTGCAAGCGTCCATCTGCGGTAGCTGAATGTTAATGAATTAGCAGGGGTGTTTCAAACAGACATCACAGGGGAGCTGCACCGACGTGGACCGATTTTTCTCCGGGGAATTCTCACCCAAGTCTGTGCCTCTGTGCTCTCTCTGCAGCTGTAACCAGGACAATCCAGCTCAGTACAGGAAGGCGGTCAGGGCTTCGTCGTCACTGCGACCAGAGCTCTTATGTGGTCATGCACAAGTAGGTTGTATTTGAACAAAAGATATGCAAAGGCATTCGTATGAACAGGCGCAGACATAAGCAGAGTCTCCAGCAAACTCACGGAGTCAAACGCACATAAACAACTCCCTGCTTGCTCCTCACTCACTCACTACTCCCTTAGCCTCCATCATTATGAATAAAGGCTGGGTCAGGACCACATGAAGGCCTGTCTTGTTTGGGTTTGTTTTTCTTTTCTTTTATATCTTACATTCCTAGAAAAAGAGACTCATTCAAGTAAACTTGTTGCCATGACTACACTGCAACAGCGTGCTTTAATCAAACAAAAACTTAGATAAGATATATATATATATAAAAGAATAACAAAAACAAAACAAAACAAAACAAAGGGAATTTCAAATAATATGTAAACAAGCATTTGCACATTTGAATCTCTTTATGGTGATTTGGAAGACGGGCAACTCTTCTGCTCTTCTTGCCTTGCTTCATAGCACATGCAGCATGCTTGTGGACAAGAGAAGCTGCCTGCTGCAACTAGTTAGCACCGAGTTTTATTTGTTTGTCAGACTTCCAAACTCAAACTTTTCTACATGTGGAGTCAGGCATTCCAACTTCTATTTCTGCCTATTTTGCTTCACTTTGTGACTGCAGCAATTCACCTAGCAACTCCAAGCTCAGGTTCTCTGCTCATAAAACAGAGAGAACATCTCCATAAAGCAGAGCTGGGAAGCACAGCTCACCGGGTGTTCGCGCTCCTCATTCATCCCTATCCCATACTATACATTTCTATATCTCTGTTTTTTCTCAAGTTCAATAACACAGCCACTGAGCAAAAACAAATAATTATGAACCACAACACAACACAAGTGGCACATGCAGAAAGCAAACAGTTTGCAAGTAATTTTGATGCCTGATGCTTAAAATTGCTCATCCGAACTGTTTGGCAAATACTTACAAATAACTATTTGGTTCACAGCAGGAGAAAAGGGGTTTGTTTGTCATACATCTTCCTTGCCTTAGCCAAAACTAATCTGTATCCACACATGGCACAAACCACTCTCACTCACTCTTTGCATGCAGAAGACACACATGCACATAGATAACATTGTCAGCACACACTTGAAAAACTACCCCGGACACTGGCACAACGTTTCAAGTTTTGCCTCTGTAGGAAAGTATAAAAAGGCATTCTGAACACTGTATTGTTCACAAAAGCTATTGCTCTCCTCAGCCGTCTTCAGCATGGACTTAACGGCTGTGGACAGGATGGGAGCAGGTACAGCCCTGCAGCAACCAGCCCAAGGGAGCTGGGACAGGCTGGCACCAAGGGGCAGCAGCTGTGAGACACCGACACACAACGATGCACAGGCGTGTGCACGCAGAGCATAGGCTCTGGGTGAGCAGGAGGGTTAATTTGGCTTTGCTTTGTGCTCCCAGAAAGACAAGAAGGGCTAAAATATCAAACCTGAGGTTCTCTGCATACCGACCGGGAAGAGACAAGCTGCTGAAATATTAGCTTGGCTTTTCGGGGGCAGTTGCCAGAATTTCAGTCGCTAACATTTCAGCCAGATGGTAACTCGCATCTCATCCTCAGCAGAATAACAGATGTGCCAACAGCTGAAGGGGCAAAAAGCTGGGTTCCATCACACATTTCATTTTTCACTACCCAGGAAAGACTTAGGAGGAAGCTGGGATCAATGACTGAGGGTGAGCAGTGGAGGGAAGAGATCTTTCTGAGTTCCCCTTTCCCCTTTCAAGCACATCGAGCACGCAGACATTTCTCACATGTGCTTTGCACCCAGAAGCGATGCTGGCATTAGCCATAAACCACTGCATTCAGGTTAAGGCTGCACTGACCCTAAAATAAAAAGCCTAATCCACTGTAAATATCCAGAAGACACTCAAGTCTATTACCGTCCAACCGCTTGCTGCTTCCTTCCAGGTTTTAAAGGAGCCTGTCTCGGTGGTCCGGCCTCCCATCACAATTACAGCAAAACGCTGATTAGGATGCACAAGGCAACATCACAGGAAACAAAAATAAAATTATCTTGACAAAGTAACTGAATGCATTTATAGGTAAGGTATTGCTTTTAATTAGGCTTAATTTCTAAAGAATTATTACTCGCTCAAAAAAAAATCTTTAAGGATCCATACGTTATTGAGCACAAGATTCTCCCCCTTCCCCCTGCTAATACCTGAAAGAGCAGAGCCAGTATAACTCACCAGGGACTGCTGTGTTTGACTGCAAGAATGGCCATTGTTCCAACATATGCAGGATTTTCATTAGGACTGCAATATTGTCATGTTCTCACTGAATGAATATGGAAATCAAGTCCTAATCTGGATTAGCCTACAGAATACAACACGTTGTGCTTCCTAGAAGTAACCTGTGTGTTTGTACACATGCACACATTAAGATACTCACAGGTCAGCCATATACACCTACAAACAGCGAGGAAGCTGTGCAGTACCTTCCTCTTTTGGTGGTGGAAAGAAGCACGCTTGCCATAATCCTCCCCTCCATTGGGGACAAGGACTGCATGTCCCATGCCCCTCGCTGTCAGCAGTCCTGGCAGGGGACACAGCTCCACGCAGGACTCATGGTCAACAGCAAAGTAGGACTGACCAGTGTGTGTGTGTGCTGGGTGAATGCAGCTTTTTGTCCAATCTGGAGCTGCAAGCACTCACAGCATGCATGTGGCTGGGCTTTTTAAGTCATAAGGAGGTCCTCAAGAGGTTGTTGCTACTTCCCATCCCTATATACCACTCTGGTGTCTAGGCACTATTGCCTAATTTCAGATTATACAGCTGGCTAAGGAAAACATTTCTTTAGAAAACCACCGGCCCTTTGGTAGCACTGATGCCCTCCTCTGTGATGATTCCTGGGACTGTTAGAGGAGCCAGGGTTTGCCTGCACTCAGCAGTTCACCAACACAATTACGGAGCCGTTGCCTACTGCATAATTCCTGCTTTGGAAGCTGTTCTGAGAGGTAGTTTGCTGACCCTATTTGTATTACTCAACGAGAGAAGGCATTATTTGGAGTAATAACAGAGATCGCACTGTTATATCCACGTACTATAACTATACCAGTGCTTCTGCAACTTTTTTTTATAGCTGGCCGACCTTCTTCCTTGGTTCCTATCAGTCTCCAGTCTGCTACAGGAGAAATTCTTCTGCAAACAGCGCAGGAACCCGCAGTGCAGTGAGAGTCTGTAATCAGAGCTCCTGGGAGACCGGGCGTTTTGGGAGCGGGCTCGTCTCCTCGTGGAGCAGACAGGAAGCGTGACTCTTCCTCTCCTGCTGATTTCTGCTAATATCTTGAGCCGTAGCCCATTCATGAGCAACTTAGTGCAAAAATGACATCTTTACATCTCCAGTTGTTTTGCTTAGGTTGGATGCGCTGCCCATGAAATGATCTAACGGCCAGAATTAGGCTTTCAACATTTGTCATCTGCAATGACAAATTCAAAATTCCCTTTCCCCTGATGTTCTTGGAGCCCTCTCCAGCCTTGCTGCTGCAGCAGCTACCACTAAATGCCACTAAATCAGTAAATCTATTTATTGGGCTAGCCGTAGAGAACTGCAGCAATGAGGTACAAACTTAATGCAATTCAAACCGCTTCGAAGCAGTAGGAAGTAAACACTCGGCTCTCTTCTCCATGAAACGGGAGGGAAAAAGGCTGGAACCCTAAGGGTGACTGTGGTGAAGAAAAGAGCGTTCAAGAGCCGATACAAAAGAGCCTTCTCAATAACCCTGTCAGGACAAGAAGGTGAAAGATGTTCGTAGTTCGCCTTTAGCAAAACACTGGGAACACCTCGGTGACCGTCCGAGGCCCCTGATTCGACTATCTCTTCCCATCAGCTCCCTAAAACCCTCGGCGGTAGCACCTGGAACCCCCATCCAATTATGAAATGAACTCCAGGCGGATCAAAGAGCGAGTTTCCCAGCTCCCATGAGAACGAGCCGAAGCGTGGGATAATTAGCAGCTTCTGACTGCTGCTAACCACCTCGCACTCGTTAGCATTTTTCCTTGGCCTTCTCACCTGCATGGGCAGTCCCCTTTGCCTCCAGAGTAAAAAGTTCCCTCCACGTGCATGTCTCTTTTGACCTGCCCGTATCAACAGCTGTCCTGGCACATCCCAGGAGTTTCTAACAGTCTCTTTTCTCCTCTCCCCATTAACTGGAGACAAAGGTTTGTGGGGTACATTTCCACTGCCCAGGAGTGAACGTGAGGGCAACAGATGGGGAAATAAAAATAAAAATAAGTGTTCAGGAGCCCTGGGGACCCTGGTGCATCCGCAGACAAGCAGGTAACACCAGGAAAGAAATGCAGCTGAACTATAACAAAATAATACTTACTTGGCTTCTTGTATTCCCCTGTGCCCAAGGAGTTGTATCAGGATGAGAGAGATGGAGCTCACCGTGAGAGAGAAACATTTGCTCGCTAGTTCCCACATGTTTTGAGCAGGCTGATACGCTGCAAGCAGGGACAGAAGTTTAAGTTCTGGAAGGCACCTTAACAAGTCAAGCTGTCGGGAGCAGGAGTGAGTTGTGAGCTGCTTGCCCTAGCAAGGGAAATGTGAGCTGCGTGGCCACCCTGTGAGAGGACCCTAGAGTTGCCTGCCCTTTCCAGAAGAGTTCCCAGCACATCTCCTCCACCCGAGGGACAACTGCTGCGGAAGGTACCGACGGTAGAGCTCCAACTGGAATCCCCATCACAAACTTTGAAACAAGACCATTTTCCCCACAAGCCACAGCAATCCTCCCCAAGGCAGGGGCATTTCCATCCAGCAAGCCAACCAAAGCCGGGCCTCTCCCCAATGCTGTGGTGTTCCCAGCGCATCGCTCAGAGCAGGCTCACGTCACAACCCCGGAGGTGAAAGCCGTGGAGGGACCCTACGCACGCAGCCTGCTGGCAAGGGAAACAACCCGACCCGGCGCACAAGAAATCTGCATGCAAAGGAATAAACAAGCTGAAATCAGGGTGAAATGTTAATGAAGATCTGGAAAGCACTAGGAGATCGTTAGATTACAGGTACCCACGGCACACAGCCCAGCCCGTAAGAGCAGATAAGGTCAGCCTAGGGACTGTGTTCATTTTTACCTTAAAACTCTGAATTATATAGAGTGACTCAACAGAAATATCAATGGAAATCACCTAACAGTGTCGTCATGTGGAATTTGAGTAATTCTGTTTCAGAAGCAGCACGGTGCGTGGTTGCACGCATGCATGCCCGGGTGACACGGCTCTGACCCCATCCTCCAGGCCGGGCTGCCCACTGCTTGAGCTTATCTGCCCAAGCACACCGCCTGCAGCTCTCCAAAGGCTATCACGGGCACGGTTACAGCCTCGCTCCCATCCTTTGACCTTCAGGAACGAGTGCTGAGGTGAGCTACAGCCCCGTCCTTTCGCAGTTCCCCCTTCCAGCTCAGCTCTGCCCAGCTCCAGAGCCCACGGGGTCACAGCACTCTGTGGCTGCACACCCTCCCCAGCCTCCTGGTGAAGGCTGCAAGCACTGAGAAGCCTGAAAAACAAAATTTTCCCTGCT
Source organism: Anas platyrhynchos (assembly GCF_047663525.1). NCBI lineage: Eukaryota > Metazoa > Chordata > Aves > Anseriformes > Anatidae > Anas > Anas platyrhynchos. The sequence continues at coordinate 2,739,132 of NC_092608.1, read as the reverse complement.
GGGACTACCTGGTGCTGGAGGGAGGAGAGGAGGAGCCCATTGGGGTGCCTGGACTTTCAGCCTAAGGACCACGCTGGAGGCTGGGATGCTGCGCCCTAACCCTGCCTGCAGATCCACCAAATCAAACCCCGATTAGAACTAGATTAGATTCCTTTCCCTCCAACTCAGCTCCAGCCTGCTTTTAATCAACCAACCCCCACAAAAGCCTCCCACCCCCCTTTTTCCACCCCCATCGACCACCAAACGCCCCGGGCGGCACCAGCCCCCGGGGGACCGCGAGCCTCCAGCTCCGGGAGCGGGGGCAGCGAGATGGGGACCGGGGTTGTGGGGGGGACACACAGATACAAAAACGGCCTCGTCGCTTCTCGGGAACCCCCCGACGGGTTCCCCGCCGCCGCCGCGGGTTGCTGGCAGCAGCCCCGGAGCCGCAGCGCTGCCGCCGGGGAGCGAGGCAATAAATAACCCGGGGAGCGAGGCGCGGAGCCCGGCGGGCGGCGCAGCCTCTGACCCGACAAATACCCGCTGGAAAAGCAGCACCTCCCGCCCCCGGGAGCCTGGAGCCAGCCCCAGCCGGGGGAGGTTGTGCAAACAGCCCCGGCCAGCAGCGCCCAGACGGAGCTGGGGATGGGGATGGAGAGGGGGAGCGCAGGGGACGGGGTTTGTGGCCGCGTCCCGTGCCGGTGCCTGCGCCCCACAGCCGCAGGGGAGCCTCCTGGGGTGCCCCCCGCTTCTATCGTGATGCTGGAGCCCGGCTGGCTTTGCAATCGGTGGAGGGCCTGTTGTTAACCATCAGGGAACTATTTATTCTCCAGCCTCACTGATGCTCCTTGGTCAATAATGATAAAGGGGAAGGGAGAAAAAAAAAAAAAAAAAAAAAGGAAGAAAAAAAAAAAAGTTGAGGCCATTATAAAGAGGCAATCACATTACGGAGACACAGCAGCCCCCTCGGAATCTATGATTCCCTTAGGTCATGTCTGGTGTGCTCAGACCACTGGCCACTGTCAGTATTTACCCTGCATCATTAACCCACCGAACGGTTTTTTTTCTTGCCAGAAATGACTGATTTCTCCAGCCTGATGGCAATCATCGGCCGGGAGACAGAGCAGCGCGCCCCTGCTGCTGAACTATCTCCAGTGATATTTAATAAATAAATAAAATAGCTGGATGGATGACCGGCTCCTCGGGAAAAGGGAAGAAAATGTGTCTCTGTTTATTGTGGTTAAATATTTGTGAGTCCCTGCCTCTGGCACTTACCCGTACACATGCATGCATGCGACTTACATATATGCTTGCCCTAAGCCCTGCTCACCTCACAAAACGTTGTTATTTGCTGTTTGCATTGCCATTATGGCTCGGAGCCTCCTGTCGCCAGGACCGTGTCGTGCTAGGTGCCCTACAGACAAAGGGTAGATGACAGTCCCTGTCCCCAACCGCTGATGCGCTCCAAAACCCGGCTCTCCCTCGCATTGCTGAATTCCACATGAGTTTTGCCAACGTTTCAAATAGGATCCGAGTCACGCCAGGCCAGCTTTAGAAACTTCAGGCATCCAAACTGGATGCCAGATCAAAAAACCCAAACACTGTGCAGAAACCTAAGCTCGGAGCTCGCTTCCTCGGCTCTGCCACAGGGGAGCTGGTTGCGTTTGAAGGTTTTGGTTAACTCCTCCTTTACCCCGCACAGGCATCCCACCACCAAGGGGGCTCCACAAGGCACGCCAGGCTGCACACTGCTCTGACCATCCTCCAAGATTATTTATGCCAGGTTACAGTGCATGACCCGTGCCAAAAGTGAGCATCCATGTCATCAAACAGCACTTCACTGCTGTATTCCCATCCCCAAAGCGGCTCTCCAAAGTTTTTCCTCTTTCTGCCTTTGACCCATTTCCCCAGCTGCGATTATCCCTCTCATCAGGACCATTTAAATCCCGGCCCTTAACGAAGCACGAGGGTGGGGCATTTTTGTTTTTATCGTTGTCATGTGTTTCCCGTAACACACACGAAAAATATCTGACCTTCCTTGCCATGAAAAACATCATCTCCAGGAAATGCAGATTTTCTGACAGCTCTGCCACTTCCTGTGTGCATTCAGAGGAAAGTCACAGGAGCACGGTAATGAGGGAGGGATGAGAGCAGGGCAGGGGGAATGCAGCCACGGCTGGGGATGGGCTTTATGGGTGGCACAGCCTGCACACCGATCACACAATGGACACAGTAAGATGCTGAAGGCAAACGCGGGGGCACACAAGGGGATTCGGTCACTTCAAAGGGAACGGCAATATTTTCTTAAGGAAAGGTCCAGGGTTCTCTTATTCCTGTGGTTTTGCATCTTCCCTCTTTTTTCTCCCTGTTACCTGCTGCTGTCTTGACTGACGTTTCCAAAGGAGCTTAAAGTCTGGCCCAACGTTAATTTTAATGTGGATGAAGCACTAAGGCCTTGACCATAAAAAAAATGGAGTTGATGTATTGCAAAAATACACATTTTTTTCCCAGTGAAAAGGTCTGAGGGAGTGGAGAGCACAAGTCCTTGGGCTCCCCAAATACTCAGATCTGAAAGGCTCCTTCGGAGACAGCCCCGGTCTCCTTTACATTGCTTTGAAGATTCTGGCGTTAGCCCGCAGAGCAGGTTCCTTCCTTCAGATTTCTGGTTTGGGGAGCTAAGGCACCCTCTTACCAAAGAGAGGAGCAAATTTCCAGGTTCTGGAGACACGGCAATTCCCTCCTTCAGGTCCTTCAACAAAGACACAGCAATTCGCTCCTTCAACAAAGCAGCACGGCTGACAAAAGAGGGCACCTGCTTGCTCACAAACGGGTGACAGGTCAAGGTTCCTCCACGTGAACACCAAAATGCTACTGGAACACAGACAGCATCGTTTGCTGGGTCATTGTCACTTACACGTATGAACCCAAGAGGTAACGCTGCCTCCTGGGATGGTTTGATCTGTGGAAACGTCCCCAAATTGTGAGTGATTTCAAGAGCAGCGCAGGGTGAAGCTGTTACAGAGCAGTCCAGGGAAGTTTCTCCCCACCCAGAACAAGGATCAGCCTGCTGTAAGGGCAATCATTAAACGAATTGCTGTAATAGGAAAGATGAAAATCAAGATCTAGAAGAAGCAGGAGAAGGTAGGGACGTTATTCCCCCATTTCCAGCAGCAAGCAGCTCCCATTGACACTGCTGGCAGTTATTCAAGCTCAGCAGCGAAGGAACTGGGGACCATAACCGTGGGTGAAAGCTAGATTTGTAGCCTTGGTACAAGCAAACCAAAAGCCTTTTGCTGAAGCCAAGAACTGAGGTTCATTACAGCTCAGAAGAAAAGTTAGACTCCGTGCTTAGGGAGAAAGCCACGTTCCTCCCCCTGTGCAGGGATGCCTGTCTTCTCGCCGTGTGACGCCTTCTGTAAGCTCTTTTGGGGGCAGGGGTATAAATCATAATAAAGTCGTGGCATGGCAGATAAATCATAATAAAGAATAATGATATGTAATAAGGATGAATAATATTAAGAGGAGAACTGTGAGAGAGACAGAGAGCGCCTGCATGCATACATACACACAACTACAAACACAGAAATGAAGGTTGTTTTACGGCGTTTCAAAGTGAACGTTTTTTTCTTAGTGGATGTTTTGCTGTCAACAGGGTGACCCCAGCTGCCTTTCACCACCTTCTTTCCCTCCTTTCCCTGCCCTGCTGCACATGGAAGGGCTGTGAAAAAACATGCACAGGTATTATACAACACAGAGGGTCATGAACTAACATCACAGAGGGAGCTGAAAAAGACCCAGCTCCCAGGCTCCTCCGTCTGCCTGGACGCAAAGCTTTTTTCCCTCTGGTTTGGGTGGCATTATGTCACGTGAAGAAACCGAGGAGGAGGTGTTAAGCAAACCACAACACACCGCTGTCCCTTGCCACTGCCACTTCCAAACAACAGGATAACTCCCTCGCCACGCCGCCACGACAGAGAGCAGGCTTTGAAGGGCGACAGATCCCAGCCTGGTGGTGGGCTGCTTGGCTGTCGAGGCACAATACGGTCCCCTGAAGGCAAGAAGAAACCGGGGGAGATTTTCTGTTGCTTGACCAAGCAGCTGCAAGACAGGGAACTCGGCAATATCCCACCTTGTGCTGCTGAGGAGAGAAAACTGGAGAAGAGGCACAGTCGGGGAGGAAAAGCCCTCAAGGAACCTGTAACGTTTGTGGCAAGAAAACAGGAAAAAATCCTCCATGTCCAGCAGAATATCCCATTCTTCATGTAAAGCCAATACATTTATACATAGAGGCAGAAAGACAAGCCTGTGTCTGTCTGCTGGGTTAGAAGCAAGGAAGGATGAGGAAAGACAGGGAGAGACTGCTACCAGGAGAGCTGTGGGCAGGAACCTCTTTTTCTGACCTGTTAACGCACCTGGCAAACTGTGAGAGCCTCTTGGAAAGTGGCAAGAAGAGCAGACAGTAGCACTAAGCATTAAACTAGTTTTAATACCACGCAGAGTTTGATATACTTCCCAAATCCCAGGATTTATTAAGCATGGCTCTACTGCTCCCACGTCTAAAGCAATAAAGCTGCAAGTGTCAAAGAAACAGGTTCCTCGTTTCATCTCCTTTGTTCCCTGGGACCTTTTTTTTTTAAAAAAAATAAATCTGAAGCTGCCAGAGTTTAGGAGAGGGTGACAGCCTGCCGCCCACTTTGGGAGTTTTCTTCTCACCCTTTTTTCATGGCAGCTGAACAGAAGTAACAAAAGCAAGCTGTCCTCTCAGACAGGGGGAACCCTTTGCCCCCACACCCTGCCCAACCTCCGACACTCCCAAGAAGCACCGGTAACCTCTGTGCATCGCCGCGTTTTGTTTAACTGCATTTCAAACCAAAGGTGGGTAGAACTGGTTTGGTGAAAGTCTATAAAAGTCTGTAATTACAACAGCATGAATGAGCCTCGTAAAAAGTGGGAGAAACCTGACACAAAGGAGAGGCTGGGAAGCCAGGTCCCCAGACCGCAGGAAATCCAGACGCGGTGCTGTAACCCATCGGCGTCTGCTAACACACCCCGAGAAGCAGATAAAGCAGCACCACGAGAGGTTCTGGAAAACATCGGGCACGCTCCTCTGCCGCTGCAGGTTCTGGCTGAGGAGCTGGGGGGGAGCAATTGCAATTTCAGCATGAATTTAGAGCAGGTGGGAAGGAGCAGGCTGGAGAACCCAGGGTTTGAATGCCCAGAATTAGGGGAACACAGCAAACCACGAAGGTGTGCGGCTCACCTGCATGGTGACAAAGAAGCTTGCTGCCCAGCACCCAGGTCTTCAGCTCTCTAGAGGCAGGTGACACAAGTGGCAGTTCTGATTTCAACCTCTGCTAATTGCAGGACTTCGGGATCCAGATTTATTCTGTACGGGTGTGTTGGCCAGCTCACAGGGGAGGAGGGAAACAAGTATGTGTTAGAGACCTTCAGGGCCAGAGCAGAATAAAATCCTGATTTTCTAATGCTTCAAGAGCACAGCAGTCTAACTTTTCCTTTCCAAATCCTTCTCCCTTTGCACACAGATTTGGATTTCTCAGTTCCCTGCAAAAACGAATTAATCTATTACCCACAGGTTAGCCTAGGGCTGTTTTGCGTTTGGGTCAATGGATTCTCCGCAAAGAGCCTGATGGTGGAAAAGAAACAAACCCCAAACCAGGGGTAGCCGGACTGACAGATTATCTGATCAGCCAAAAGAAACAGGGCGGGTGGGTTGGCGTAACTCTACGGAGCTGACTGAACAGGGGCTGCTGCTCAGGGAACAGCCAAAATGATTTGCTGGGCCCAGTTAGCCAGTTCCACATCAGGCACAACGAAGCAGCCTTCCCAGCCGCCGAATATTAGCAGCAAACTGTACAAGGCAAAGATTGCTCAGCCAGTTAAGTGTGTATTTAAAATGCAGATAGCCCACACTGAGATCCAAGAAAAAATATATTTATCATTGTTATTAACAATAATAGAAATAAAGCCAGTTTTAATAGCATGCAGGGTTTGATGCATTTCCCAAATGCAAGGATTTATTAGTTTAAAGCCTGGGTATTTATTTGTTTCTCTCTCTCCAGTCCTGCCCCTGCTTCCAACCGTCTTGAATTTTTAATGCACACTGTTTCTAATGTCAGCCGTTTTTCTTGTAAAGGTTTTTTGACATAACTTTATATTGCTACATCCTTTTGTTGTTGCCATTCCCCATCCTTGTTAGAGACTCCGCTCCCCTAATGAAGCTCGTCTCCTGCCAGGATAATAAAAGAAAATAGATACAGGGCTGAAGAGAGCCAGTGAGAGGTGTGTGCGCGAGTGTGTGTGTCTGATTAGAAATGAGGGTGACACAAAATAAGTGCAATAACAGCCTGTTCTCCAGGGACTCCCGAGGCTGTCCCCCAAATCTGCACGGCTTCTGTACACGGCTGTGTGTGCGTGGGGATGTACACACACAGGACACATCTCATTTCATGTACACACACCGACAACATGGAAGGATGTGTTCAAGAAGATGTGCGCGGCAGGGGCCAGGAGCGTGGGACTTCCAGTCCAACAAAAACATTGAGTGGACTCAAAGCAGACCACTGGCTTCTCAGTCCCTAAATCTTTGGGATATCCTCTTTGTGTTTCGCAGTAACAAGCTGCTGATTAAGCTGCTGATTCGGTTGCTTTCTAGCCGTTCTCTCCCTCTGCTTTCTCCCCCCAGCCATCTCACGAGTCTCTAATAAATAAGAAGGCAAATTACTCCTGTTGCCAGTCAAAAGAACAGAACTCAGAACTATTTTCATAGCCCAGGAAATGCCAAAGATCTCTGCTACCCTGCCTGTAGCCCCCCTTCCCAGCACTGACTTCCAGAAGCACCAGTCTGCTAGTGCCATATTCCTACCAGCCTCTTTTAAGCAGCAACAACCACTGCAAAAACCATCCTGTGCTAAAGACAAGAACCCCCCCGACCCTTTAATGCCTTCCAGCCTTAGGAACAGCTGTTTGTGCTCTTTCAGGGCAATTCACGGTCTCGCTATAATATAGAAAATAAGAAAAACAAAACAAAAACCATTAAAAACCCTCTACAATTCTCCTTTCTTTTCTGTCCATGGAGAATAAGAAATGTAATGTTTCTCTAACTTCTGTCATTCTTCCAGCTATTGATACAGGCCCTTGAAAGCTGTGTCACAACTCCAGTGCAACGCAGGTGGTCAGTGATTGTGCTTTATTACAGACTGATGAAGAAAATTGTTTAAATAAGTCTCCTGGGGATATGGAACAAGAAAGTGGCAGAAACAGGGGAAGGCTGGAGGTGTTGCGACACCCAGGTCCTTCCTCTTTCTGAAACATGTCTTGTCTTCAATGTTAGTGCATGCTAAAGGCCACGCAAGGCCTCTCTGGCTAACATCCCCTAACAAAAGAAACCTCCAAATTACTCTGAGAAGCTCAGTCACTGGGGGTCAGTGTTAAATAGTCCAGACCTGTGAAATATCTGGGGGAAGAAGGAAAAAAAAAAAAAAGAGAGAGAGAGAAAATTTTAAAAGGCAGTGGAAACCAAAGCTCCTTTACAAAAAGATCAACTGCCATTTCAAAATTTCCTCCGTTCTCCACTCCTGCCTGGTGCAGGATGCCAGCAGTATTATTCCTCTGTTTCTACAGTGGTGCTGCAAGCAGATGCTTTCCAGGGTTGGAGGCGCGGTATCTGCACACTCCGCCTGCTGCTGGTAAGCCGCAGAGAGCCAGCTGTCTCCCCAAAGCTACTGGCAATCAGCTGGCAGGTTTCAGCTCAAGCCTCCAGCTTCCTAGCCCAACAGGCGCTGGGATGTAGCCACGCCGGCAGCACCGGGGAGCTGCTAGCTGCTGCTTCAGAAAGAACACAACTCACGGACACAGCAAAGCTCGGAGGAGCTCAGAAATGGGTTAGGCACCTCGCAGCCCAACTCATCCATGATGTCTGTGACAAAACAGATGATGGGGCTGGCTGTTGGCCCCTGTCCATAAAAGAAAGCACACAGTGAACACCAGTAATGGGTGAGCCGTGGTTCCTCTGTAGGAAATGCCTCCCCGCGTGGTGTTCAGTATCAACCAGATATTCAAAAAAGGGTCCAGAGATGCATATGCATGTACCTTGAGCACGCTGTTACAGATCACTGATCCTCTCGGATGCTTTGGAGAACCAGACACCTAGCAGACACTTGCCACAATATCATCTTGGGAACTAGTTTAGCTCCAACAAACGCAAAGACGAGCGGGTTTCTAGTTGAAACAACAATGAGTAGAAGAATCTGTTTTGACTGTTTCCATTGGGAGACCCAGCTTTCAGGCACAGCAGACAAATTAACGTGAGGAGAACCTCTACATAGTTGTGGCTTTCAACATCTGAAATACTTACAGGTATCTACAGATCTACTTAGCTGTCTGTAGCGCTGCTCTACACTTTTAAACTCTGGAAAGCTCCATCTACTTCTTCCTGACAAACCAATTCTGAAATTCAAAAAACAGAGTCATTCTGTCTAGGTTTGGTTTATGCTGAAATGCTTAATTGAAATTTCAGGTGGAAATGAATCCAGTCACCTCTTGTTCCCTAATGGATTTTGATCTACTCCCCCACGCCGTGACAATTTCTGGCATGGTAAGTGATGTCTGTTTTAAAGAAGGCCGTAATTATGAAGTCTACAGGGAACTGTAGGTCAAGACAGAGACGCAATGACAGAGCTCTTACTAGACCAGAAAAGCAGGAGTGACTAGGACTACTGACAGGCTGCAGGAGCAATGACAGATCAGCAAGGAAAACACATGCAGCATGCAAGATCTGGCTCTGTTTGCCCTCTACTATCATACCACCAGCTTCTGGAGAGCTAGATTTCCTGACCTAGCCTTCCCTCTATAATTAAACTGTGCCTCTGCTGGATCACCTCTCCGTGGTACACACTGGGGCCCGGAGCAGTCACAGCTCCCACGACACCAGCTCGCAAGAGACCAGCCTCCAGAAGGTCCCAGGTACAACCATGCCTGAAAACTTTCAGGGTTGCTGCCACACTGAAGAATGGCAAAAACACAAATAGCAAAAGTACATATTTGTGGTTGCTGGTAGTCTCTTGAACCTATTGATAACCAGGACAAAACTGGCTCACATATTGTGATTTTCCTGAAAGCTGAAAAGCTGCATCGCCTTGGAGGTGATTAAAATCTATAATCAAAGCCAATCTATTTTTCATCTGGCCTCATCTGTCTTATCCTCTCAAGCTTGGAAGCTAAATACACAAACATTTCTCAGTGCCCACCCAACGGGTTTCTGTGTGGCATCAGAGCACAAACCAATCCCAGAGGCTCTGGGATCACAATGACCAAGGCAGGACAAAGCATTAGATTGTACCCTACAATCCCCAGTTAAGAACACCATTCCCCCGGGGCCATCATTATGCACTTCTGCGGAGCTGCGAGCCAGTGCCTGGAGCCTAACGAGCTTTGCAGCAGCACCCGAGCACTCCAGACTTCTTCCAGGAGAAGTGGAAGCCACTTTGGTGCTGAATAACCCAGGTGCTTCCTGAAGGCTTCAACAGGAATAATGGAGAAGCAGGGAGGCTTATCTGATCAACACAAATTACACGGACCCAGCACTGTGGCCAGTGTGCCTCAACCAGAAAGGAAGATAAAATCCCTGCCACACACAGCCTGCAAGTTACTGCCTGATGCACACCTCTCTTCTCACATCTGCCGTACAAAACCGTGGGCAACTGTTCTCCGAGATGGCAGGGCTCTAGATCTGTGCTCTTGTGAATAATGGAAATAAATGCAAATGTCAGAACAGACTCAGCTCATCAGTTTTCTTTCTCTCCTAACTTTGAACGGGAACCTTAAAGATATATACCACGTATACCAAAAACTTTGGAGACAGGGAGACTACAAGAGAATACGAAAACTGTAAGCAGGACCTGTCTGGAATCTAAAGCAAACACCTCCTCTCTCTAACAGAGCTGCACATTTGCTATCTTTCTGTACAGCATCTAACACACCACCAACTGATGCTGATAGCAAATCACGGTAAGAATTCCCCTCCTTGCCTTCCACGTGGCAAGGTGCGTGTGAGCATGTTCTTGAAAAGCTTTTTCACCATAAAAGACCTACTGAGACCGCCTCCAAATCCAAACCAATTTGCCTGCCCCGAGGAAAGTTTTGACCAAGGAGAAGAAAGAGTCATGAAAACCACAATGAAATGAAGACAAAACTATTGGTTTTGCACAGACAGGCTTCAGCGATGGGTGGCAATACGAAGCCAAGAAGAAAAAGAATGGGTCTTTCATGAAAATGGATGGATCACAGAAGGGGAAAGAGCTATACGACCAACAGTTCTGAAGGGAGGGAAGATGATATATTCCCCTTTGGCTGTCCTCAATAGACAATGGGACCAGCAGTGTTGTGATCTAGGAAAGACAATGGACACAACAGACAGAGCAACGGCTGCACTGCCTACAGACCAATTATTTAAATGGCTGAAATCCATATAATTTTTTGAGGGAATAATTCTTTTTTTTTTTTCTTCCTTTTTTTTTTTTTTTTCAAATGGACTTCCACCAGGAGGGCAGAAACCAGCCCTGCTGAAAATATCCCATTCACAGAGATGCTAAAAGACGCCCAGCAGGTTCACAGCCGCTGCACAGCACATCCCAGACATCTCTGCTTTTAATGCTTAGGAGGTGCGGGCTGTGCCGTATTAATATGCAAAGTGTGCCTGCCTTCCCAATTAAATGGAAAATGCTATGATTAAAACCAGTCAGAAGATATTAGATGGATAGTGCTGAACTATGGGCTTTATTTCCTACGCACAGAAGCCCCACAGGAGTGCTGATGGAGTACATGCTGGGGAGATTACCAAAGGCGAAACGGAGCTGGGAAAGGAAAAATGCTTGAATAACGACAAGGGGGAGAAAACGAGGAAGCTGTTTACAGGAGAGCTGAATTAACACAGTACCTCGTCCTGGTCTTTCAGACATGGCCCTCTGGGCCACGTGTATCTGGAGGGAAGCCAAGCACCACTGCTCCTAGAAGCCCAATCCTGGCATGTTATTTGGAGGGGAGAAGGCCTCAGAAGCTGAGTAAATCACAGCATGAGGCCCAGAGAGCTTCGCAGTTTGGAGCTGCACAGCCCTGAGGCAAAGCTGAGAGGGGACAGGCCTTCCCCGTGCCTGGCTTCCTTGTTAGCATCAGCACGTCCTCCTCTATCGCCTCTCTGGGACAGGAGAAGAAAACACAGCGGAGCAGCGCAGCACGCCAGATAATTTACAATTAAACCCACGAAGATGAGAAGATAAAACAGGAAACATTAATAACTGATTGGAGAGTCCCCTTTGCCTCGCTGGGGAGGGCTCGCTCTAAATCACCTGCGTGCCTTTAACCCTCCTGGCTGTGCTCTGCGTCTCAGCCCCAGGCCATGGAGCCGTTCCCCTGCTTGCTCTTCCTTCCTGCCTCTGAACGCTGCTGCTCCCTGTCACCGACGCGCTCTGGGCCCGTGTTTCATGACTTGCATTTAATTAACAGTGATGGCAAAGTCAGGTATATTTATGGGGACTTCTAATCCTCACGCTTACAGTTTCAGTTGCTATGGGTTTCCTTCCAGAGTTGGCGCTTTCTTCCCCACCCCCACCACGTAACGTGCACCAGAATAAAGTCTAATAAATTCTGCTGTGTAATTGGCTGTATATTTTAGGAGTCCATCTATCCCGGCGCTATGAAAACAGAGGCCCTCAACAAAACACCGTGAGGACAGAAAACCCTAGAGGAGGGAGTCCAAAGTACTTTGTTTCCTCAGATGACTGCTGCTGAATTGTTACGGGGGCAAGGCTGGAATGCTGAGGAGCAGAGCCAGAGCTGGCGGCAGCTGCCACGCCACAGAACAGCACTTGGAGGGATGCAATTGCCAAAACTGCACTTTTGTCCAAAGCTTTGCTGTTTCAGAGCACCAGAACTACCAGCGGAGCTACCTGGAGGCACTGCCTGCCTGCCCAGCGTGCAGCTGCAGTGAGGTGCAGGTGCCTGGAACAGGTTAAGAGCAAGAGCTCTTCAGGTTCTAGGGGTGGTCTCAGCCTGCTAACACTCCAAGGACACTGAAAAGCCCAGGAAACTCTTTAAATGAGCCACTCCTACAACGGACTCTCCCTGAAAGTTGGGAGAAGGTCTCCACATTTTGAGGAATAGAGAACTTCAGCTGCTCTTTGTCTTTAGGGAGAATTCTTCTTAGCAGCAACAAGCCCTCAGTGAAGCCACACAGAGGACAGGACACATTGCCTCTAGACCAACAGCTCAGCTTCAGCACGGGTTGGCAGAGCCTTGTGTACTGATGGTGCACGGTACTGACTTACCTGCTTCAAGCAGAGCGGGTTCTGACGGGCAGGATGCAAAGGATGACGGAGGTAGCTCTGTCCTGGGAAGGCTGTGATGCTGTCCGCTAGACCCCTTTGGGAGATGAAGACAAAAGATGGGTTCAGCACAGTGCAAGAGTACGAAATGGTGATTTTCAACATGTGTATTATCTGGTGGAATAACGCATATGGCAGGGGAGCATTGAAAAGGTGATGTCTGTGTAATGAAACACTGAGCATGAATGAGCCTTGTGTGAGCTACTGGAGAAGTCCATCACAGGGCTTTCTTCTACAGTGATCTATCAAGAGAAAACACACATGCAAACCTGTTCCAGCAGCATTTTGGGGGACACATTTGTATTGAGGAGAACAGGAGCTGGCCACAGCACTTGCACAGGGGCCTGCTGCACCACCCTGAACACGCTCAGCGCCCAGCAGGATTTCCCTCTTGTAATCTTCCTTCACACAGGGAAATTCTTCTGCATGACTGCCCCCAGCCTGATAGCAGCACAGCGAAGTCTCCCTGCACATCCAGCTTCCCACCGACTCAAACAAAATTCAAATCCCTCATTCTCTGCTGAATCCGAATAAAACACTGTATGCAAAGGAGGGGAAATTAGATTTATTCAAGGCTGTCCATTTAAGTAAAAGGAGAAAAAGAGATAAGAAAAGAGGAAGGAATTCTATAAAGTTGGTACGAGTGCTCTCCTGCTCCCAGAAAACACAGAGAATCATGACCGAAATTGTGTGTCTGGATGCCACGGCACAAACTCTTCCATTTTTCTACCATTTCTCCATGATGGCAGAAGCAAACACCCCTTAATTCACAATTTTCCACATTCGATGTTTATGTCCAACATTAATGTTATTTAAACATCACCTTATTTTTTTTTTTCCTCTCTCTCTTGTGAATTCCATGCTGGGTTTCTGATTTTCCCCCATTTTTTTTAAAGAATAGTTTATTAAGAAAAGCTGACTGCACCTCCGCTCTGTCTGCTGGAACAGCGCTGACAAATAAAAAACCCACCTCGCAGGAGACAGTTTTATTCTGTTGATCGGAAGTCTGCCAGCCCAATTTATGATTGGACATAAGATCTCCAAATCTGGATTTATGTGTTGCAGTATAACGACAGGTCAATGAGATTAAAAGTATGTTCATGAGAGAGCTGTAAGGCAATTTGAGTTTCATGGTTCTGTGGTGATTGGGCATTCAGTCTAAGAAAACCTGCATTAATAAAACACTCGCAGTCCCCGGGAACAATCTGCACATTATTCATTATTGCAGCCCGGCTGTGGTCACCTTCACCAACACCCCCTCGCCAATATAAAAAAAAAAGGGAGAGGGAGAGAGAGCAGCTCCCCCCCTCCTCCCCATTCAGATGAAGCCATCAGGGAGATAGCGCCGTTGATAACGAATGGGCTGGATTAACAATAGAAACACTTTTCTTCCTTATCATATGGCTCACACAATCCAAAGGGGAAGGGGGGAATGGGAGGGGAGAGGAATGTCTAAGCAGCACCGTAATTAGAAGTCTGTACAGATGGCTGTGCCCCGCCAACTGAAAAATGCACGGGCCTAACGCGGGCCGGAGCCTCCGACGGCATATGGAGCAACTCCCTCGCCTTCAAGGGACGCTTACGGAAGAAACCTCACCCTAAAACCTTATATATTGGGCTTAAATGAGGCCCAGCTTGGTCAGGCCGCTGTGGGTGATGTGAATCAGAAGAAATCCGCCTTGGCTGGAGAGCTGGGCCCCATGGCTGGGCTTGGGTCCGGGGCCAAAAAGCCCCGCGGGGCGGCACTGGGGTCGGGGCGGCAGGGCAGGGACGCAGCGAGTCCTGCAAACATCGGGTTCGGGTTGAGATATCCCCCGGGGTTGGAACCCCGCCCGAGATACAGGTTCGGTGTGTTATCGAGATAACTTTCAAGTGAAGCTTAGATCTCGATCCAAAGCTACCTGTGGGCTCCAAGTTGTTTGCTTCTACCGCTCCGGTTCGCGCTGCGCCTCCTGCAAATAGCGACTAGCTCGAGCCCAGCTCACATTCCTCAGCTCGCTTTGGCATCACACCCAAGCTCCTTACTCCTCCCGCAGGAACACTGCGCCCCCTCCTTCGGGAGACACAAAAAGGGAGCCTGCAGCCGATCCAAAAGCCATCATCTCTCCTCTTTAAGAGGTTTCGTCTTCCGTCGGTGCCTCTTTTCCTCATTACCATCATGTAAAGATTTTAATTCAAGAAAGATCACAGGATGTAATCACTTGCTGGTGGGGAAAACATTCCACGCTTTGTTTCCATATGGACTCTGTCTAAATAAACCCAGCTCCTTGTGCTCCTTTCACCAGGCAAGTCCAAGGCCCAAAGTCTTGATTTCAGGAGGACGGAGGACCCCCAACCCTGGTGGATTTTGGCAATTGCTGTTGGTGCCCAGCACTGCTGAACGTTAAGCACTACTGCTGAAAACCTAGAGCAGGAGCATATGGAGCACAACACAAACAGCCCGAAGGACGGAGCGAGGATGTGAAGAAAGCAGCCTGAAAAGGGACAGGGCCAAGAGACGACGCAGAGCTGTTATTTTCCCCTACGTTTCCATACACTGCTGTTGGACTCCCCCGGTCACCACGCGATGCGCTCCCAAGCCAGGGATCCCTACAAAGCTGCTTAGTGCCGAAGGGGCCAGCAAACATCTGTCGGGTAAGCCCATTTCTGATAGGCAATGAGATAGCGAGGCGTTTCTGTTTCGCCGTTTAATCTGTTCTGTTGTCAGGCATGGCGCCGGGCCAGGAAAAGTTCCCATTGCCTCAGCTTCAGGGGTGGACTGGCTTCAGAATTTATACAAATAAAAGGAGAAACGAAAAGCGCCGGCAGCACCAATCTGATTACAGAGTCATTTATTTTCTGGTCGTTAATAATTTGTGCAATAAAAGATTGCGTGCCTTTCTGAGTTAGTAGGAGTTATTGGCACAAATTTCCCTCCACACTGGTGTGAGTCTGTGCTTGGAACATAAATTATTAGTTTCTTATCACACTCCTCCTCATTTTTCATGCTGCCACGGCTAGATCGCCAGAAGCCAACCCCTCAGTCTCAGTCTTATTTTATGCTGCACGAGAAAGGCAGCAGAGGTGGTTATTCCATCTTTAATTACACAAACTCACTCTGGTATTGCCTCTCCTCCCAGCCCCCCTCTGCACCTGGATACTGGAGGTGTGCACACTGCATCGTGTCTGTGCGTATGCCATGGTCTGCCGAGATACCCACTTCTGCCACTCGCCAGCTCCATTTCTAATGAAAGTACTGTTTTTTGACAACACCCAGAGCAAGGAAACGCCAGGCTTGCACCACCTTACCAGCATCTGTCAGGTATCTGGCTGGAATACCTGCAAGAAAGTCGCGTGTGTAACCACCCTGCTACCCCTGGGCTTGCTCGGTGCAGAGATGGTGAGGATAAAAGGAATGGAAGTGATGCCAGCCTTGAAAGGACAGGAGGAAAGTACTGGCACAGCTTTGGGTCCTGTGCATGATGGCTGTATCTCCAGCTGCAGGCTAGGCAGTTGTCTTGGATGTAGCTGAGGAAACATCAAAACATCCTTCTCATTTCTCAGATGCAGCGATGAAATGCTCTATGTTAATTGTTTTGCTCAGCGCAGCAGCTCACTTGCAAACCACACCAAAACTCTTGGACCTTTCCATATGTCAACCTCATGGTCTTCTCCATTCGACGGGTCCCTTTCAGTCCTGTCAGGAACGTTTGCACCAACATCTGCACAACTTCAAAAGAAGTGCTGACAGAGCCAGACGACGGAGCATGTCTGGCATCTACAACCCTACTTGCCAAGGGCTGCGCACACCAGAGCTCCTACAGACAAGGAGGACACGCTTGCAGTGCCAAATCCCTGCTGCATCAATCGGATCGTGGGAGGCAGGAGTGACCACACGCACTGGAGGTGTCTGGTACAAAGCACACACGTGCAACAAGAGCTGCAATTCGGCTTTACAGCGTTTCCTCCTGCTGCTAGGGCTAAGCTCAAGCCGCCCTGTGGAGGCCTGGTGGTGCCCATCGATAACAGAATGATGTGACGTGCTTAGGGCACCCCTGTGTGCACACCTGTGTTACAAGGAACACGCGTTCCCCCATTGCAAGAGGATTTATACCGGGGCCTTGGGCAGGCGTAGCACACACTTAAGGGTGCGTTGTCAATTCGAGAGTGATTGACAGCCCGGTGCTTGGCACGTCTCAGGTGATTATACTGCATTGGTGACTCACTGATCATTTCACAACGATGTTTATGTCTACAGGGTAACATCCAACACGTCCACAGTTCACGCCGAGCTCCAAACCTCCACCCTGAATTCCTGCGATTTGCCGAAGCGCCGTCAGCAGGGCTCTGTGCCACTGGGTCAATCGCTGTCCAGAGCAGCCTTTCCTCCACGGCACAGCCAGGATCTCACCTGCCACCAGCGCGTAACAGAGCTGCAGAGGAGCACGCCATCCTCACCGAGCACAGCAGGATGCCCACTGCATGGTAGTTTGGGAACCCCGTGCTCTGCAGGATGTCCTGCAGACCGCTATCAAACTGAGGTGCTGCTGACACCGAACCCCAGCCCACCAGCGTTATCTCACCAAGTACTGGGTTAGAAAACTCCTGCTCAGCCCCAGCCAGGGTAGGTGAGCCTGTCTTGAATATGTTAACAGGGGAGGGACTAGAGCTGCAGTCAGTTGCAGCTGTAATACAGGTATTTAAAACAAACAAACAAAGGAGAACGTAAACAACAGGATTGCATGTTTTATCACTTACCAGATCTGTCCCTAAAACAATTCTACATCAGGGAGACCAGCATCACAGAACCCCTTCAGAACAAAGATTTATAGATCCCGGCAGCAACCTCTCAGGTCTATCACAAAAAACACACTAACGGACATAAAATATCATTTTTACATCAGCAAAAGCAATAATTTTGTACTATGTCCATTTTCCTGGTTACCGGACACAAATCCTGGGCTTTTCCCCGATTCTCTCCCCACCAGACTCACATACCCCATCACTGCTCTGCTTTGTCTCCTAGCTCCCAGTTTGTGTTTCCCAGTTTAAAGCTGCAGACTAGGCTAGAAAATCCATCTAGTTCTTTTGAAATCAAAGATTGAGATGATGACTGGCGGCAGGTACTGGGGAAATGAGAGAGCAGAAGGTTACCTGGCTGCAAAAAGACCCAGAAACAGGGATGAAAGGGAGATACTGGGTTCAAAGCAGGATCAGCCAAAGGGCACCTGAAATGAAGGCTTCTGATTCACTGCATTTAGAAGAAAGGGCAACTATCCCTTCAGGACCTGGGGAACCAAAATCCTGAGGAATTTATTTAAGTTCTTGGGTCAGGAATAGTCCTATCCCTGGAAAAAAGAATACTGGAAGCACTTCATGGAAGTCTCAGGCTTTGACCAGGCCCCCAGACTCTCTGCCTTGTCTGGTCCAACAGAAGGCAGTCCCCGAATGCTCCAACAAGCACATTGCGCTCCTTGTGTGACCAAAGTGGTTTTCAGATATTTACTGCTCCTTTTTCCACCTCCCAGGAGAACTCCCTTTATCGCAACCTTTTCCAAATCCGTTTTGCTGCCATCAACACCTGCAGAAACCATGCTTTCCGTAAAAGACTTTGGCAGCCTGCCGCAGGCAGGACTTATCAGAGCACAGCCTCGTGGAGGACCCACACCTGGTGACATTTCCACGCTCCCCAATTCCCTGGTCACATCCCTCACCGCACTGGCTGGCTGCCTTCTGCCTCCCATGCCAAAGATGAAACCAAACTGCAGGAGCGTGTAAAGTTTCTGGTGACGCAATGACAAGATGTTGAGAGGAGGTTACAAAGGAACCTTTCCAGCAAAGTTTCCCTGGGTTTCAATACAGCGGAGAGATACCTCAAGCGGTATCTGACTTCAGCACCCAGTTACAAGTTAAAACCAGGCTGACAGTTCCTCAGCTGAGCAGCCCGGTTGCGAGCCATGCTCTAGCGAGTCACTGCATCGTTTGCGTAAACTTCACCAGCTTAATCTGAGTAATAACAGAGAAATGCCCCCTGGAAGGCTAAATGCTATCAGCGTAGGTCCAGCCAGGAAGATAAATTGAGCAGGGCGCGTGGCTGAGACCCTTGAAAAGAAACAGCTCACTTCCTATTTCCACATCTTGGAATCCCAGTGCTAGAGCAACACTGGCAGGAGTTCCTCGGTCACCCTCTTCCTAAGAGGTCAGCCCTTCAAGCAGCTGTCCTTCTCCAGATCCCTTTCTCTTCTTGTTTTTTTTTTTTTTTTTTTTTTTTTTCCAGCAAGCCTTTCATTTCATAGAATCATAGAATCATAGAATATCCTGAGTTGGAAGGGACCCTTAAGGATCATCAAGTCCAACTCTTATTTCATGGCGATTCTTTGCACAGCCATAGCAGCCAGCACCCGAAGCTCGCAACACACTTGGCAAACATTCCTTTCACAGCTTCCCGGTAGCACCAGTGGCTGCCAGGGAATCACCAAACATGGGCAAATATTAGTTCAATTCCTGATGTGGCAGCAAAGCTAAATAAACCACACTTCAGAAGCAGCATCCCCAAGTACTAAGAACTGCATGCAAACAGCTTGCTGTTCAATATTCCTGAATATTTCAATACTTAGTTGAATTTCCACATCAATTTCCTCTGAGTATATCTATTCTTTGCTTTGCTTCAGACCCAATGGATATTTACTGCCTTACAGTTCTGTGCAAAAAGACTCAGAGATATCAACGTATTACCCTGGGCTCATCTGTGGAAAAAATGAGGCACAGAGCAAGCATTTGGCGTTTCAGCATCAGGAGCCAGGAAGAGCAGACAACTCTTTCCCTGTACGCAGGCAGTTCCACATCACCAGGCTGCTAAAACGGACAGCACGTGTTGCTACCTTGTAAGCACACAATAATTAAGTTTATTCCTTATATCCAATACTACTCAACTTCAGTATTTTTGGAAGGGAACTCTTTTCTCCATTTCTCCCACCCCTCCCAGTTTGAGCTCTCTACATATCTCCCGAAAAATCTGCCATTGTGCACGCTCAGGCTGTACTGCACTTAATGAGGCACTTCAGGTTCAATGAGGTCCTTCATCTTTTCAGTTCTAGCTTTGTGCCTCTCCCTTCCAGGCATCTGAGCTGGCTCCTGCAGGATCTTCATTATGGGACTTATTTCTCCCTAAGTTACAGCTCCCTGGTTCCCTCCGCCCTGCCCGAGGCGGTGGCAGAGGGGTGAGGACCCGGCCGCTGTTCCCAGATCCGTCACCAAGCTGCTGTGACCTTGCCAACGAGCTGGCACTTCTCAAACATGGGTGCCTCAACGTTGGCACCTAACACAACCTGATTCACCAAGGTGATAAGCATCCGCAGCTCTTATTAAAATAGAGCAATAATTATGACAGCATCCGAAGTCTTGTACTTCTCTCTCCCCTTCCACGTTTCATTAATCCCAAACCCGCGTCTCCCCCTTACGTTAACAGCCAAAGCTGATGCAAGCTTTATCTCCCAACCCAGTACAACCCATTCTCCCAGCAGCTGAACTCAACTGGCAACAAAACCTCCACGTGTGTGCCTGAAAAGGCCAAACACGACCCGCAGCTGCTGATACCCTCCTGGTGCACATGGACCCACCACCCTGCAATCCCTTCACCGTACGATGCCACAGGAGGACAGAAACCATTGCAATTTTCCTCCTGGGCTCCACAGCACTTTGAGCACGCTCTGCACTGCAGCCAGCAAGGCTCCTACACCACGTTTGGTCCAGGGGCGACTGCATCTATCTAAGAGAACATACCGGGCTGCTTCTCACTGCTCTCGCAATGTGAAGGATAAAAACTAAACCTTCCGAGGAAATCCTTTACATGCAGGTCCACGCAGCTGTAAGCCCCTCATAAAAGGCTTTCTCCTAATCGGTTTGGTTGCAAAAAGGAAAAAAAAAATGTACCAAAAAACATGCCATAGACGTGTATCGCATCAAGGCGTGTGCTTGGCAGTGTGCATGAAGGCACAGGGGGACAGAACTTCATTAAACTGAGTATGGACAGCATCGGGGGGACCTGGTGAACAATCTGCATCTGGGAATTGGGCACTGCTGGGGACAGAGGCTTTCCCCAGCCCTGCCATCACTGGGAGCAGCTCATACTGATGGGGACAGGGACAGGAATGGGGACAGGGACGAGAATGGGAATGGGAACAGAGACAGTGAAGGGGATCGGAAGGGGAACAGAGACAGGGTCAAGGAAGGAAAAAGGGACGGGGATAGGAACAGGGACGGGGATAGGAACAGGGACGTGGTCAGGGACAGGGAAGGGGATGAGGGATCTTCTCCCCATCCCCATCCCCTCCACCCCCCGTACCCGCAGCTCCCACCCCCCAGCCCCGGCGGCCTCCCCCAGCCGCGGCTCGGAGCCTCCGGCATCCGCGGGGCGGGGGCGGGAGGAAACCGAGATTAAAAAACCACAAAAAACCCCAAACCCCACGCAAGGCCGGGGCCGAGCGGTGCCCTGGGAGCCCTGCCCGGGGCCGGCCCCAGCTGGCGCCGCCAGGTCCCAATTAACCGGGCGGCCCCGGCCGCTGCCTCCCCCGGGGCGCTGCGGCTCGGCACGGCTCGGCTCGGCTCGGCACGCCCCGCAGCCGCCTACGCGCTCCCCGGGCGGCCGGGGGATGAGGGTTTTTTTTGTTTTCTTTCTTTTTTATATTTTCTTTTTTTTTTTTTCCAGCAGGGCTGATAGCACAGGAACGCGGAGGCGCGGCCGCACGCAGCCAGGCAGCCGCGCAGCCACGGCTCCCGGGGGGTCCCCGCCTTGGTGGGGGGGTAACGATGAGCTCCGGGGGGCCACAGCCTCGGTGCTAGGAGAGCCACAGCACAGCTGACCTGCTGCAGTGCTCAGCAGCAATCCCCTAAAAGAGCAAAATTAAAAACCAGAAGCTGCGTGTGCACATACAGCCGGCACCGGCACACCGAAAATAGGCAACCATGCCTTCTGTGCGTGCCAACCCAAAAGCCAGGGCAACACCAGCAGCCGTGCCACCCCAAAGTGCCCACCGAGGGATGCTTGCAGAGAAAAAACAGCAGCCGAGTGCCACACACCCTGGGCTCCCTGCTTGAGCCATCAAAACGTGCTGCAGAGGGTTTGTGCGGTGCTCGCGATGTGCCAGCGCACACCGGTGCGCCGTTCCTGGCCTTTCACACAGCCACAGCGGTGCTTTTCTGAACGTTTTAGCAATGAACGGCTTCCATGCTGAGGTCTTTGTGTCTGTTTTGACCCTTGGACACTGGTGTTAGCCAGGAAAAGTCTAAGTTACCAAGTGCCATGCTCCAGAAGAGGTGGTCTCCAAGCAGCAGTGGTGCGAGGAAGAGGCGAAGTCGCGCTCCCGGCCCCATCCCCTCGAGCTGTGTCTGCCAGAAAATTCTCCACACCTAGCGAGACTTTCCACGGAGGCAGGCCTCGGCTCTAAGCGAATCATTTCGAGATTCAATTTTCCCCCAGTCTGTCCTACAAAAGCATGTTCTCAGCTGTAAATTACAGCCATTCGTCCCAGTCCTCGCCGCCAGCATCCAAAAGCTTTGCAGCACCAGACACAGCGCAGCACAGCTCCAACTCCTCGCATCCCCTGCCCGTCTCCTTCTCAGCACGATGGATATTTAAGAGAAAGAGGCCTACAGGAGAAGAAACTGGGATGAGCACGTCATTCTCCTGCTCCCTCACACGGAGCTGCATTTAGTTCCTGGGAGAGTGAGGAAGACGATGCAAGTTGTTTCCCCGCGTTTCTTTTTCCTTCTGTCAGCATTTCCCTTAACCAGAAGATCTGACACAACCCCACATCAGGCAGCTACTTTAAAAACTGCATTAGGACCAGGACCGCATTTTAATCACCACCATGCCTGACCCAACAGGTCTCGGAGGAGATGTCCTCCGTCTGGCCTTATTTTCAAACACTAAACCCACCAAAGCTTCCTATGTAAGATGAAGGGCTTTTTGTATTTCAACGAGACAGTTAAAAATCTCACTCATTTATCATCGTGGTCCCACTTCCCATTTTGCCTTCCTGGAAATCATTTTGGAATGGGAGAGACAGAATGTAGCTGAAGCCATGACATTTCAGTGAAATGCCAACACTTCTCACTGCTAAATGGTGATGCTTTGCCCCATCTCATCAAGTCACAGCGAGGACTTTTTTTTCCTCTCTTGAGATTGGCATTGCTGAGAAAATTAAACATAGCGATCTCTACAAATTACCGACAAGACTCAGCCTAATACCTATCCAAAAATGGGGTAAAACTTGCCATAGTTACCAAAGACCCTTTCTACTTGATACCGCATGGCTTGAGGAAAGTAGCAGTGTGCCACCAGCGATGTTCAGCTCTAGCACGGAGGGACGAGACACCTACAGGAGCAGGGCTGTGTCCTCTTAACTACAGGAGGGCCCTTGACTGCCGTGTCCTTGTTCTGCAGAGCACAGGAACCAGCTGGTGTGGAAAGAGCTCTTACTGCTGCAATATTTAACCTTAACTCCAAATGCACAACCTGAGCTCAGACCGCTGCATGTCACCACTTCAGCGAAGACTTCAGAATAAAGCTAATTTTCAAAATCAGGTCCTTTCTGGAGGACAAAAGCCAGATACTTTACATAGATTTTTAGAGCTGCAGAGCCTTTCCACAGGCTCCCATTGCCTTCTACTGGGGTTACGAAGGTGTCTGGAGCAGGACCTGTAGGCTCTCCTTGTTTCCATGCCAACCACCACAAAAAAAACGGTTATTTCAGATACAGAATAGCTAATTTTCAAATGACAAAACTATCTGCCATTTAAATTATGTTTGCTGCTCCTAAGTGGCCAAGGGGGCCCTAATCCATATCATGGACTAAATGCCTGCAATATTTTATTACTAAAATTTAAGCTGTTTTGGAATAATGGAAACACGAGAAAAAGGCTTTGTGTTTATGCCTGCGGACCTGAGGCAGGCAAACTTTCCAGTAGAATCGGCGGTAATTTTACCTGAGTGCATCCCGGCGTAGGAACCTGTTGGCCAGGGACACGATGCTAGCCCTGCCAAAATAGGTGATGAAAAAAAATGGGAATGAGATAGTGGAGCATTTTAGTCATGCTGCTGCGCAAGCAGAAGCCAGGAAGGAGTCCTGACAACGCAGATCTGGCAAAAGTCTCGCCGACTTCAGTGAAAACCTTGCCTAAGGAGGGGTGGCAAATCTCACACCTCATCATGAAACTCACCTGCTCGCTACAAAGGGTCGCATCCGTCACATCGGAGCCGAGACTCCTCTCGGCACTGATAGCACGCTGTTAGCATGCTCCTGGGGCAAGAAGCTGGCCGGGAGAGGAAAATACAGAATGCTACAACAAACGGGCAGGATTCTGCTCCCCAGCCCATCCCACAACTTTTCCAGAGGTGTCCCTAACATGGCAGTGAAGTGTTCCCCCAAACTCAGCCCTGTGCTGCATACCAAGTGTGCTTGTGGCAAATCAGCCCTTATACCCGACCCTTCTCCTTGCTGAAACACTGAAAAGCAGAAGGTGAGAGCTAGGCTCATCTCTTACCTCTGCTATGGCCTTTTTTTCCAGCATACTGCTATCATATTTGGGAGAGAAGAATTTGACTTCATCAGAAAAGCTCTAAGAGAGCAACCCTTAAAAGGATGCAGCTCTACACCAGCGTGATGTGTGCTCTATCTTAGCACGGCGTAGAGAAATTATATGGCTTCAATTACAGGGGTATAGCCAGTGGAGTAAAACCCTCGAGTAAACAGGGTTCATTGCTGATCTAAAATGGAAATGAATTGTCTTAAAGGCATTTTTGTGGGCCCTCTGCAGACATGATTTTAACTAACACGTAGGCCATAGGTACAAAGAGCATTGCACTGCAGAAATTTCTGTTCGGGCCTTTGCATCGTTTGTTCTTTCTTTCAGGTAACAAAACCCTGAGAAATTGACTTTTTTTTTTTTTTTTAATTCCAGAAAAATGCAGGGATGCAGCTCCCACTGGGAGAAAAATGGCAGAGCTCAGAGCCCTCGTGAGCAATTGCTCACTGAGAAACTCTGCCAGAAATTGTAACTTGGGGGGGGGAAAGGGGGGTCAGAGGGGAGGCTGCAGAACAGAAAAGATCCAAGATGATGCAAGAAAGCAATCTTAAAAAAAAAAAAGAGAGATGGGAAGAAAAGAGTTGCTCCCCAGATGAGATTTGAATGCCAAGTTTCAGCAATTTTCAGTGCCACACTACAAACCCTTGAAAAACGAGATTTAAGGCTGCTTATCAATTAGATAGGCTACCCATTGTGCTCGTAAGTTTTACAGAATTGCAAATGCTTCTCACCCTCTCCTTCTCCTGGAGTCAGGGGCGGAAAAACAAGGAAAGTGCTGAGTTCCTTTCAGGGATGAGCTGCTCATTCTTGAGGCAGAAAGCCTGGAAGGCGCTACGTAGACCCTAAATAAAACGCCGGTGGCGGCCCCACGGATTTGTTCCTAGGGTTAGCGCTCCGCCTGACCCTTCCCCATTTATCATACCAGCGCGGTCACTCATGGTGAATGACACAGCACGACACCACGTGAATTATCTCTGACCTTCAGGAGGAGCAGCTCCTCCAGATCAGGTTGAGGTCAGGAGGAGGGCAGGAGGGAGAAGTTCGTCCACCAGGGCTGGGGAGCAGCAGAAAGCTTCATCCTGCGGGGCACAGCGGCGACGTGATCGGGGCATGGGCCTGTCTGCCCAGCCAGGTAACAGCTCTGTAATCTCAGCCATCGAGCCCAGGGGTGCTGCGTGAGGCAACGGTGGCTGTAGGATTGTGAGAAGCCCAGGTGAACTGCTTGGGGCAAGGCAGCTGCGGACATGGCCCGAATTCCTGAGCCCTGATCCGGGCTGATTGCACCACGGAAATCCCAACCAGGACGGGTGGCTGGGAACTGGTTGGCCACGATGCCAAGGAGCTAACGGGTCGTTGGCGTTTCCAGCAGTGGCACAGGTTATTGGGTGTTTATCATCTAAAAGTTCTGCTTTGCTTATCGTGGAGGGATGAAGACTTGCCCCTAGATCACTGCTCCAGGAGTCCAGCTTTCATCCTGCAGGTGGTGCTGGGTTCTCCCAAAGGAAGGCAACATCCTAGGGTTCATCCAATTTTGGGCCCCATCCTGAAATTCCTGCATTCAAAATTTAGACAGTTTTTTTCTGCATTGAATACCAGACCTTGCCTATACAGTATTATAAATATAAGCCGGGGAACAAATGTCCTTAAGTGCTTTTAGCCATAGAGAATGACTTCAAACAGTGTAGCTTTAGGCGTCTTTCACACACAGAAAACTGCATGGTGAAATATGTACAAATAAATCTCCTCCTTTCAGATGTTCCTTATCTCATTTAATGCCCAAAAGTTTTGGTATTATAGGCGTGCTTAATATGAAAGTAAATGAACCATGCCACAGAATTCTTTAATATCTCGAGTCTCGCAAACGCCTGTGGTTTACAAACAACTCCACCCAGATGAGACCAGAAAACTCAGTCAGCTAATCCCCGAGTACAATTACCCACAGCCCAACGCCGTCTGCAGGATCAGGGCCTAATGATTTAATCCAGCTAAGAATTACTAACGACTGATGCTCATGAACACAAAGGGGCCGTTCGTGTACCGAACTGCTAGGTGGATTGAGATTTGGAAATAAAATTGGGCGAGCGATTATTGTGTAATACCGATTAAAATTAAACAATGAATCTAACCATGTTTGAAGTTCAGGCAAAAGAATTTGCGATGTTCACATTACAAGTTTGGCTTTGGGATTTATGGAGTTATATTCTTCCCCAGAAATGTGTTACTGGGTCACAGGAGTGACTCTGTGGCACTGACGAAGCAAATCACAGGTCCCCTGGGTCCTGACCCCGTAAACACTGCCTGCTGTGCACTTTCACTGAGGCCAGGGTCTGTGGAACAGGGCTCCCAAAGAAAGTTGCTGATTGCCTTACAAGTTCGTGATGCAGGCTACCAGCAAAGCAGAAGTGCTGCACTCCTTTAACACAGTGAACTAATCACATATTTCAGGGCTTACATCTGTCCAGCGTTCATTCTCGGAAAACCCAAACTTAAAAGTTAATGCTGCCTTTTTTTTTTTATTGCCTTTCTCTTTAGAGGGGGTTATCTACTGCTCTCCAAACCACCACCTCTTCCCAAGTTATTCTTTCATACTTGTCTGAGACCACGGCATCAATAAAAACTGAAATGACACCGCTCTCAAGTCATTATCTCTAGGGAGATTCCCTTGTCACCAAGACTAGGCACAAAAAAGCAGAAAATCAAGGCTCCAGGAAAATGTAACATGGCAGTTTTTACCCAACATTTACCCAGAATGTTTACTAAAGTGGTGTCTAAGGGAAGGCACGTTATTCTGCATGGGGCACTGGGGAGCTTTACATCTCCTGCATCCCCCAAATCAACCAAACCACAGAGCTGGCAGTGAACTTCCAAATATTTCCATCATCCAGCTGCAGCCTGAGAGGGCGTGAGCGCTCCCCAGGATTTTAATTTTTACTCTATTTACACACAGAAAATGGAAGTAAAGGAGCCGCTCTACCTTTTTGGCAGGTGTTTCAGCTTTCTTTGCTGCACCCTGGCAATTAGTTTGCATTATTGCAAGTCGGCGTTGTAGGAAAAGCTCAGCTCCAGCTGCAGGTCTCTGCTGATGAGGGGTGGGGAGGGAAGCTAAAGGCGAACTCGGTGCTGGCAGCTGTTCCCCAAGGCCCTGTGCCTGGGGCTAGGCTCCACTCTAGTCTGGGCTGGATTCCCAGGGCACCATACGTGTGGAAGAGGAGTCTCAGAGATGGTGCCTCTGCCCTGCCCCCTGCACAGAAGCAGCAGGAAAAAGAAGTTCTTTGCATCCATCTTCTTCCCTGTGCACCTGTACGGGGTTAAGCATATTCAAACCCACTGTCTCCTAATGTATTATGCAAGGACGTGACCTTGCAGCTCGGGTACCATCATCAGCTGCTGTCCTAGGAGAATGTCTACATACTGATTCCCTACAGAAGAAGGCAGGCTATAGATGGGAGAGAGGAGAAAAAAAAAAAAAAAGAAACAAAAAAAAAGAAACACAAATTTACAGGAAAGAGATGAGCATGTAGATTCCTTACCAGTAATTCTATTAGAGATTATTAAATCTACTACCCCTAAATAAGGTTGTGTTTTTTTTTCTTTCTTTTTTTTTTTCAGTAGTCTATCCCTCTTTTGCCTGTTTCCTCTGGGCAGGCACCAGCACCAGGCTGCTTCATACATTATCTGAATCTATTTTCTTTTCAGCAAAGCAGACTCAAAAGTAGGCAAATCCCCAGCTTTCTGTTCTGTTGGCTACAAAGATCAGAGCACGAACCGATCGGGATGCAGGAATCAGGAAGAAGCCTTGTGTTTCCATATATATAGTAATAAACATCCAATTGGGTGCAGAATATGACAGGAGAGACTGTGAATTGGAGATACCACCAGAAAACAGGAGACAGGATTTATTATAGATTAAATCTGCAATCCTTTAGCACAGGAAAAGTCTCTGCCCTTTTTTTGATAGTGACATTGCCCATCGCCAGGCACCCGCGTGCCAAATAAAATCACACACAGACCAAGGCCTTCCCACTCCCCGTTAGTCTACCTTCTGAGTTCACCAAGCGTTTAGTTCTGGGTTTTCTGCACCCTTACATGCAGCTAGAAGTTCCCTCCCAAGTCAATGGGATTTTGTGTGAGAGCAATTGCCCCACAGCATCGCCCTCTTCTTCAGGTTCTGCTGTGGGAGAGGAAATTTGGACAGGTTGAGGGCAACATCATGCTCAACAACCAAGAGTTATCCACTACAACATCGCCAAGAGGTAATTCGGAGATCTGTTAGCTTCAATTTTGCCATCAGCCCTTCCACCAGGCAAACCAGTTCATGAGGAGACCACCAGTTACCCCATCCGTTGATGGGTATCAGATCAATTTAAGGCATGACTTTAAGCCACTGGAAAAGCTTGCCGGTTTTGAGCCAGAATTATTTTAGTTTATATCAGAATTTCAAATGGAACTGAAAAAGGCAGTTGGCACACACTCAGTTTCCAAATGGACTTTGTCTAATTCACTCAATCACTGACCCAGTCACAAGGGCAGAACAGTAGAGCATGTGCACAACTCAGCTGTTTCAGTGTAAAATGCAGGGGTTTAGCACAAACTATCAGCAAAAACCAGAGTCTCTCTGCCGACTGACACCAGATGATAGTTTATCATCTTTCCAATTCAAGATTTCTTCTCCTTCCATAATTATTCTTGTTAATGGTTACAGACACCTTTTCTCCTACGAAGCTGCATAGCGGGAATTAATGTCAAAAATCAAAAGTCACATCAGCTAAAAATCCTGCAGCGAGATCTCAGCCTAGAGCAAGAATGGCTAACCATTTATAGACCCACGCGCTCCAGCAATGTGCAGCTCAGCCCCTCGTACTCTTTGGATTTAGGGCTAATAGGAGCTGGAAACACAACCCAGCTAGACATTGTTTTCCTTTTCCCTAGTTGCAGTCTTATCCTCCTTTATACCAATTATTAGCAGTAAGCAAAAGCTTCACCTGACAGTCCATAAGATAAAGTACCCCACTATCCTGGGCATGCTTTTTGTTCCTTTTAACTGTATGTATTCGAAGGTATTTTAAAAAAAAAAAAAAAAAAGTATATAAAAAAAGAGGCAAAGTGCTATAAAGAGCATTATAAAGAGCTTCTGCTAGGCTCCTTTCTAGCTACCCGGGCATGGAGGTTGAACCTGGGAATCCTTTAGTCCCTAGCACTTGTTGAGGGACAAAAAAAAAAAGGTTTGTAAATTACATGCCATCTATCTGATACAGATGCTTCATCCTCTTTTTGCTACACCAACAGAAAAAGAAAACGGGAGTACATGGGAGTAGAGAGGAAACAAAAAGATGACTGCCCCATCTCCCTCTTTATTCCAGAATTTAATCAGCTGAGTGAAAGTCCTCCTCCTCCAAGGAAATGTAGTAGCTGAATGACATCTTCTTCCCCTCCTCAAGACAGGTGGCCTTGATTGTTCACACCAAAAGAGCAAGTAAGAAAATCTTCTAATCAATCAAACAAGATAAGAAAGGAGATGGTGAGTGACAGGAGGCTGGGTGCACAACCAGTCTGTGAAAACTGAACTGTACCTGGGACCTGTTCATTCACCTGGGATAGATTGTTCTTAGGATCCACAATCAAACTCTCCAGCTCTTTGCCGATATTCAGATTACTTCCCTATCCTTCTGCAGAGGTTCCATAAAATGTACAGTTCAAGACTGGTCTTGTATTTGGCATATACTTGATTTTATTGTCCTTTAATGCTTCTCCTACACTACTTTTCTCATTGCCTCATTTTCTGCAGGATGAAAATACCAACACAAATTTGCAGGAAAAAAAAAAAAAAAGTATTTTCTTAAATGAAATGGAATGGGTTCTGTCTCTCTGGCTATGTTCCTTCTGAGCAGCAGAGAGATCTCGCAGTTACCTAAGATAATGCGGTCACTGTTACGATGTTGTTTTTTTTTCCCCTCAGCTGCTATATTATTCTCAAAGAAAAACAATAGACTCTGTGCCTTTTTAACATTACAATAGGCATCAAATGGATGCCCTGGGAAGGCAAGTGGCTTGCAGAATGATTTTTTTACTAGAACTTAGTCCACACAAGCGAGAGATGGAGCAGCTCCGTCCTGCGGACAGATAAAAAATAGTCGACCTGCTTCCAGGCACCGCTGGGGTTGCCATGATGTGACCTGCTTTTTACATGCCTGAAGGTAGTTTTGAAGATGTCTTGTGATGCCACAGCAGTGCTTTTGTGGGCCTTCACAACATGAGATGGCTCACTGAATTTGGACAGAAAGCAAGTATAAAAATTACGACCTTTGAACGTGTAGCACGTGATGGCAGGAAGAAGGCTTTGACTCAGAACAGTCAACGTGTCAACTTACAGCTGGACAAGAGGACCACAGGTACCATGGAAATAGCAGCTGCCTGAAAAGGGATTCACTTGCTAATGGGTCTATCAAGGGTAATGCCTCGCCTCCTTTTGCACACACCATCCTGCCCACAACAAAGAATATAAACGGAACATTGCTGTACCTGTCACCGGAGGAGGGAGCGTGGAGCTGGGGACTCAGAACTGGGGTTAGATGTCAAGCTCCTCAAGGACATAGCAAGGATACGCCACCCCCGTCAGGGTGTAAGGGAGGAGGGAGGCGATGCAGGAGGAGAGGAAGGGGACAGGGAAGCAAATAAATAAGGGCAATGCACAATTTATGAAGACAAGAAGGTAGTAAGTGCTATTCACCCAGAGTGTAAATTGGTATTGATGTCACAACACAGCCCAGCCAAAAAATAATGATGATGATAATTTAGGGCTTGCACTATATCTCACTCAAGCCACAGTCCCATCCAACAGTAACTCCCACCCTGCCGCCTTCTTCCCCTTCTCTATTCATTGGTGTCCTCCTAAATCAAATCCACTCAATGTTGATTTGATTATGTTCCCTTATTTTATTTATCATCCATCGCTCACTCTTCCACTCTCCTTGCAAGTTCTCAGTGGGCATCTCCGTCATTTTCTGGTGCCTGGCAGCACTCGGAGGAACCAGGCTGTCTTCAAAGGAATTAGAATCCTTAGGCCAGCAAGGATTCATGCATCCTTCCCAGCCCTCATCTGTCATCCTTTAATCTCGCCTGTTTTATGCTCCAGATCCTGGCTACCCAGTCCTGACTTCCCAGGTTTATAGCCCTGACTTACTTCCCTCCTGTAACATTTTACTGCTTGGTTATCGGCCCTTAGGGGCCTCATTTACACAAGCGCTGTTTTCGCTATAGTTAAGACTAATTCACTGGGTTACAGTTTGCTCTTGCATCCTACATTCTGTTCAGCTCCCAGTCTCCTCTCTCCTGCAGGGAGGCAAAGGATTTTTCCCGTCTAATGGACAGGAGATTTATTTTCCTTTTTTTAATTATGGTTATTAATCCCCTTTTGGGTGTTTCGAAGCCTGAATAAAATTCTTCTCCTCTGTATGGTGTGATTCTGCCTGGTTCTCTTCGAAGCACACGTGCCCTCTGGGCTCTTCACAAGGTCTGTAGGACCTTGAGAAGGAGACTTCATCTGGGCTCTGCTCCCCTCACCCAGGTCAGTGGTACAGGCGAATGGCAGCCCACAGTCCTGGGAGGGCCTGGCCCCCTGTTTGCACCTCCAGCTGATAATAATCCCTTCCTAGAATACGTTGGTGTGTGTTTTACTCTCTTTTTTTCCTCTCCTCTTCTTCTTCTTCAATTTTCTCATTAGGTAAAGAAATACCTCTGTTGTCATTTACGTTTGTTTCTTCACCAGGCCGTTATATGGTTATTGTATGACCATTAGATTTCTACCTGTCTAACAGGCACACGTACAGATACAGATAAGCACGCACACAGGTACATACATGGTGGTGTGAGTGCATGGCTCATTTCAATAAATCTCCCTATCCCAGGCTCATTTTTCAGTGCTGCTTGCTTTCACAGCTCCAGCTGGGCCTGCAATTTATTTTGTTTATGGACCGATTTCATACAAAAGCAGAGCACAGTCAGTGCCCTTCTCTTACCCTGACTCAGCCAAAACCACAGAATAACCACAGAAAGGCAGAGGACACAGCCAGAAGCCACCTGGATCAGCCTACCTGTGCCCCAGGGCTGCACCTATCGTGCCTAAACCAGGCAAGACTGACGGCATGGTGGACACCAGCTCGATGTGATCCATGGAAGCTGCACAAGCCAGCGAACAACGTGTCCTGTCCGGAGCTGAATACCCAACATGAATTCAACTGCCTAAGCAAATCAAAGAGAAACTCTAAATTTAGAGACACATCGGAACCTCCCACATGCCAGGATCAAGAATCTGTTGAATTCTGTTTCAGATAATTATTTAGCATCAGCTTGATTCCAAACAGCACAATAACATTGTCAACTACATGAAAAATGCAACACGCATTTGTAAATAATGCTGTCCTTTGCTGTCCTCTCTTACTTTTACAGGATCAAAAGCTTATTGCCAACATTCTTCTTATTAGATTTCCCAACCTATTGTAAGAAATAAATAGATATTATCCCTGTTTTATTGATAGATAAACTGTGGCACTCAGAAATTAAATGAGTTGCCTAAGGTCATACAATGAACAGTTTAGGAACCAGATCAATGGAGCCATTCTTTTCTTCTAATTTCTGTGTTTCTGAACGGCAAACCCTCCGGGGATTTGGCACACACTTGCGAAGTGATTTTCCAAAACTACCAATATTGGCGTAACTCCATTCTTGTGGAAGCCAGGATGATGCCGTGCACAGAATTAGACCAGCTTATTATCTTAAGTGGCAACAAAGCTAGAGCAGCACCAACTGCAGTTCAAAAACTCACCCACACGCAGAATCAATAGATCTCCAGAGGAACTTCTGACTACTAAGGGGTTGTGCATAAATAATAATATTCCACAGCTGCAATTCTTTTTTTTTCTTAATTTTCTTTGAACCACTGTGTATCAATAAAGTCAGATGGAAAAAAAATAATCCCTTTTTAATAAACAGAGATGCACCTAAAGCACTACCTCACAACAGGCACATATATATCATGTTCCCGTGACTCGAGAAGTGTGTGATTACCTTCCCCAGAGCTTTCTCTCTTTCTCCTTATTCTCCTAATGCCCAGCATCCCCTCTCCCACCCTCAGAGATGTGCTCTGTGCTGCAAAGTTCACCCAATGGGGTTTGCTCACGTTCAGGTGAAAAAGCACTTCCTAGTAATCTCTTCTGTCACCCCATTTATTTGGAGGAAAGAAACCCCAATGTCCTAGCACTCCTGCTTCCAAAGAGAGAGTCTGAACCCCAAATGAGAAAGAAGTGTTGCGTACCTCGCTTCTGCTGATGATCCCAGTGACTGTCAGCAATATAGAGCAGCTTTGCTTTGCTCGTTTTTGGTGCTCCCAGCTGGGGTTTTCCTCTCCCTGTGTTCAGTGAACCTAGAAGAATAAAGGGAAAACCTAAATAAAAAGGTCCTCTTTGCAGGTAGTTGCTGAAGAGCAGTTACTAAATGGGAAGATGTACAGAGATCCTTCCCCCCTGCAAACTGCAAACAGTCACAATCTCATGGACTTTGAAAAGTTGTTGCTCTTGCTCCAGTCTCTATGTAGGAGCTGATGGGATGAATGAAAGTAGCAGGGCTTGTCCTGACAGGAGGGGGTGAAAGGAAGGAAAGGAGAATTGAGATCGAGGAGTTATTCCTTCCCAGAAACTCTTCTACCCTTCCCATACAAGGAAAATTCCCTCATCTCTGCACTAGCACACCACAGTACGGCAGTGGGCTGATGCAAGGGTTGCATTTTTCCAAAAAAAACATAGGCCCAAGGCAGGAGACTGCAGGGGCCAGAATTCAGGGTAGATCTGCTCCAAGACTCATCCATCTTAGTACCTTCTGTTCCCCCAATACTGTTGTGATCAAAAAAAGAAAATTAAAAAAAAAAATCTAAAAAAAAAACCAACAGCTTTTCCTTCATGATTATTGATAAATTCTGATAAACTCTCATCCAAAGGGCCTTGAAATTGGTATAATGATTTCTTCTGCAAGATGAAGGCCACTCCAAACTCTCTTCCAGAGGACCTAGATCTGGTGCTGCAGCCATGCCCTACTCTGACGGGCTCTCCCATCCTTCCATTCTCTAGTAACCAACAGCCCCGCAACCAAAATTTGGCCATTTTTCCCAGCAAGCCTGAGAAGTATTTATTCCCATTGCACAGGCTCCGAGGGGTTAAAAGCCACTTTGCCCAGGATCCATTCTGTGCAACCCTTAATTTCTAAAGCACTACATTTTAAGCCATAAACCCGTGTCATTATTTACTTTCTTGAAGATAACACGGAGCCAGCTTCTCCCTGTCTCTCTCTCTCTGTCTTTGCTGCCATCCTTTGTGACTGCTGCATGGCTCAGTAATTCCCAAGTCAGTGCATATGTGGAAAATTGCTGTCAAACAATGGCCCAGGAGAGGGAAGGAGGAAAGCTCCGTTCACCCCCAGACCGGGCTTGCTCTCAGCTCCCCCTTCCCCACACCCAGCCGCCTCGGTGGCCACCTTCCCTGCTTCCCTGCCTCGTTTTGTGTGCTGAACAGAAGTGGTCACGCTCCACATCCCTTTGGGGGAAAGGAAAGGGGGGTGGCGTGTGGCACAGGGACTGGGGAGGGGGTCACAGGGGAACAGAATGAACTTGTTCTCAGAGAAGCATGGCGTCCAGACTGGCAGGTTTCTTTTATCCTGTTTCAGTTCAGTAAAAGCCTCAATTAACTCCACATTAATTATTAAATCAGAACAATGCGTCTCTGGGTTCCAACAGCTAAATTCTGTTACTGCTGTTTCTTTGGGGAGCTTGGCTAGTTTTACAACTTAGGACATAAATATCTTTCTTCAAGGAGTTTCTGGGCTGTTGTTTTTATTTTCCTCTCTGCGGGTGCATTTTTAATCACAGTGTCTTATGCATGCATGGAGGGAGGCGTTTCTGGGCCTGTTGCACTTTGAAAACTTTCCATCTAAGACATACAGCTCTTACGGGCTCTGACAGGTGCTAGAAACACAACTGTGAGATTTCACCCCCAGAAAGGTGTCAAATGAAGGCTCTCCGCATAGCTCAAGAAGTTGGGAACACTTGCACAGCCCTTCTAGGAGGGGCTGCTCCCTTGTAAAATGGAGAGGTGGGCTTCCAGGTACACATTATTCATTCTCCTGTTGCTTCCCACCCTTCTCCATGGCTAGTCCTGGTAATTCCACCAGATAAGGCCAGCAAAATATTTGCCTTTTTCTTACCCCGTTGTTGCCAGATGCACACACTGGATATTCTTCTGTCCTCAGCTCTTCACTGATAGAGCAAAGCCAACCCTCCCTGTACCATCATTATCTCTTTTCCTGCCCCAGATATTTTGGTGACAAATGGCTTTCCTATAGAAAATGGTGTCCTGAAATACTGAAGGACACCTTGCTGGGAAGGTCCTCTCTCTGACTCCCACCCATGAAGCTCGAGGACTTCCCAAGGTACGAATAGCTCCAGTGCTGCAAAATGCTTTTATTTCTTATGTGAATTTAATGTCTTTGGGATAGAGCCAACTCGATAGAACTGAATGTAAAAGCTTTATAGGTATCAAACGGGTGCAGCAAGGCCTGGCAGAACATCTACACATTGTCTGAACTGGAGGAAAAAGACTCCAGGGGTCAGAGGACCTTCATTTCCTGAGCAGGGAAGTCTCCAGCTTTATGGATAAAGAGAGAAACGTCTCTCTCTCCTCCCATCCTTTTCTTCCTCTGGCAATTCTCTCCCTTTCTTTCCCCAGTTGAGAGCTTTTGCTACACTACTCATTGTGTGCAGAATGAAAGAAAGTGATTAGAAGCCCCTTGGGCCATATTCACAGCTGGAAGGAGGAGGAATGACTCCACAGGCTTCTCCCGCAGTTGTATGGGGCCCCCAATCTCTCAAGCACCTTTAGTGATGGAGAGGAGTGGCAGGGGAGAAGACAGCAAGGTCACCAGCAATGCTGCAGCACAGGGCAGAGAGCAGAAGGGAAGGGAGAGGAGATACTGGAAGGCAGAGATGAAGCAAGGAAAAAAGGTTCTGGGCTGATACCAGCTTTCCCCTTTACACTGCCCCTCCTCTGCCACCTTTTAGGCCAAAAGGAAGACAGATTAGGGTGCTCCCTGCTCCTTCCCTTCTCCCAGACAGGGTGAAGTCATTGGGCACAAGGTAAAGGTTTCAAACCTACATTGAGCTGAGCTATCTGTGATAAACTGATAAGAAGGGCAGGAAAAAACAGTGTTTGATCTGTACCGCCATGAGGATAGCTTTGGTGCTGGGCAATGAATGAAACTCCTCATTATAATAATAGAAAATTGGGGAACTCCGTGTGTTAAGAAATCAAAAAGTACAGAAAAAGACATAAAAAGATAAGTAAATTAAACAGTCAGCCAACTTTTCTGTCTCCCTTCACTGCTTAGATTTCTTTTTCTGCTCAGACTGTGGGAGATGGCACAACTTCATGCTTGACCTGCAATACCACTGACAACATGTGATTTGTTTTGCCTTTGTTGGAAAAGACTGCAATATTTGCTGTGGCAAACTTACTGTCTGTCAGCCCGTGTGTCCTTCAGAGATGCCATTGACCACAGCAATCCAGAGCTTTTGGCAGAAATTGTGAGGGGGAGGCAAAACCTAAAACAAATACATTTATATTAGATAAGTTGTTTCCACATCTTTCTAAAAACCAGAATGGGTTAGAACAGGGCCAGCAGTAAAGATTTTCTTGTAATCTCCCAAATGTTTCAAGATACTCTAGATGTCATTGCCTGCCTGCATGCATCATGCCTTGGCGTGAGCATTGGATTTCCAGCATGCTCAGAACCCTTCCAATCCTGCAGTTTTCAGGTGTTCAGACCTAAAACCTTGCAAGGCTGCTCTCTAGGAGCTGGGAACACAACCCTCTTGCTCAGAAGCAACCAAGCTCAGAGGCTGGACTAGGTGATCTTGGAGGTCTCTTCCAGCCTAGAGGATTCTGTGAATCTCTACAGCTGGATCTAAGTTTCTAGGAGTACCTGTCTCAAAGATATGCCTGAAAGACCATAGCCAGGGCTCTGGGTCACATTAAAAAAAGGCAAAAAAAAGAAAGCACACTGTGGGAAGTGTGAAGAGACTGTGTGAACAGTGTGGCACAACCAGCCACAAAAACGAGGCACTGGACAGAGCTGCAAGAAGCACCAATTCAATCCCTTTTTGCTACGTGCTCCCGTGCGTACCCCTGTGGCAAGTTCAATGCTGGCTGATAAAAATCAAGCTGTTCATCCCCTGCACTGCAGTTCTGCATTTGCAAAATCCACCTTTCAAAGAGTTTTTCAGATCTTGGATGAAAGCTGTTATTATGCCTTACAGATAATCAGGTAATCATTATTATTTATTACCAGGGGAGTTTCCGGAGAGTTGCATGAAAGCAGAACAGCAAGCATGACCTTACCTACTTACATCTCAATCTGATTCAATATACAAGCAGTCTTTATCACACACACCTTTTGCTACCTCAAAAGTTCCTCAGTATAGGGGCCTGGTTGTTCTGCAGGAAGTTTGCAGCACTTCAAAATGCCAAGGCATAAAATTCTTCAATAAAATATTATCAATAATCATTATCAATAATCATGAGAAATGCCAGCAAAGCTGCCTAAGGATAGCAAAACCCATACATGCTTGCCACTTTGGAAGGGAGTGTCAGGGGCAAGTGGAGAAGTCTCTCTAAAACATTTAGCTATGTCTTGTTTTAATGCCCACCTCCACTTGTATTTATGGAAGATGCATTTTATGGAGTTAAGTAACGCAAGCAAATTGAAGAAAAATTAAGGGCAAGGACAAAGAGGAATAAATATGCCTACTGAGGTTGGTCTGCTTGAGGGAAAGACCACACGTTCACCCTGGAAAGTGGAAAATGTCCAATATAGAGCCCCACGATCCTCCTGCTTACACTAGATTTATGTCAATGGAAATCCTCTGACACCAGTTGAATTGCTCTTCTGCACCAGCATGACAGCAGAATCAGGGCCAGGTTCTCTGCAGGGGGAGAAGAGAAAAGAAACAAGCTGAACGGTTTTCATTTGTATCTGTGCCTCACACTGTGCCCTATTTAAAGCAAGGCAGCACAGAACTGCTTCTCCCTTCTGTTAGCAGGGCCTAATAAGAGCAGTGAGAACTGTTCCCAGCTACATCCTTCATCCGAGCATCTCGTAGCGCAGGCACCTCTCAATCAGATATTCCTTCCTGCAAGGCAGGTGGGGATGGATATCCTCACTCTGCAGGTGCACAAACTGAGGCCCATGGGGAGCTGGTGGAGAAGCTGGGAGCACAGTCAAGAACCCCTGACTTCACAGGCCCGCGATACAACCTGCTGATAACGTTTTTTACACCAGATAAGGACCATTTGCTAAGCCAAGAAGAGATGCTTTGCTGCTAGGTGTGAAAAGCAGGGGTCAACCATACGATCAGGGCATAAAACCACAGCCCTGAGGCCAGTCAGGCCGGTCATTTTGTTTGATGCATTTACAGACAGCCCCAAAACCTTAGTTTAGGAACACCCAAGTACAAATGGAGCAACCCCCCACAGGCTGGAGACAACAGGGAAACCCACACAGCGGGCCCAATCCAGGACTGCCTAGTGACAAAGGGACCATTTCACTGACCCCTGTGCGTTTCCACAGGCTTCACCTCCCACAAAATGCCAGCGAGATGCTGGTGGAGCCCACCAGAAATGGACCCATGGGAGCAAGTAAAAGGTCCTGCTATCTTATCCTGGTCCAGGAATCCACTTTCACATGAATAATCCTTTGTACTGCTAAGCAAACACGAGTGCCTGTGGCGCAGACTGAAGTAGGGCTGCTCCTAATCGAAAACAGCCAGCTTGCTTTTTTCCAATTTTTTCCCCATTGTCTGTTTTGGTGCTTATACAAACCCAAGTTGGGAGCTGCGTGGCTGTGGCCTCCTCACAGCAGCTGGGCTGCTCGTAAAGCCCCCCGGCAGCCAGCACAGCACGCCACATCACCAGCTGCATGGCTCACAGAGAAAGCACCCCTTGGTGGGACGGCCAGCCCAAGGTCTTGTGCCTGCAGTACACAGAGGTGCTCCCCCAGGCTGCCTGCAAACAGGCTTTGAGGGAAGCCCCGTGGATGCTCTTCTTACTCTGCGCTGGCTCCCAGCTACCTGAGGAAGGGTAGATGTCCTGAAAATAACTGCTCACTTGGACAATTCTCAGCCCCTCATTAAGTGGCGTGGCCATTTAGCCATCAGAATTGACAAGTTGTGCTGGGAAAAGTTTCATAGGCTGAGGTTGGTTTCCTTCTATCTTCTTTCTTTAACGATAATTAAAGCAAAAATACCCCCCTCCCATCAAAGCCCTTTCAAGCTACAGAAAGGGTAACAGAGAACCCCACCAAAATAAAAAAATACTGGTGGAGGAGCACAGCCCCTCTTCACATGTACATACATTAAACTGCTATCTCCTAAAGAAATAAACACAACTTGGAAGAGTTTAAAAAGAACCCACTTTAAATATATCTGTAATATAAGCCATGGGCTATGCAGCAAAAGAAAGAAAGTCAACAGAAGCTAGGAAGAAGGGGGAAGGAGGCAGAACTGTTATTTGCAAGGGATCGTATGGCACCAGTCATCGATAAGGCATCAGGAGGGTGGCGGGGCAGCCGTGGAGCAGACCATGGGGAAATGCCACTGTGCTGGTTGATAGGAATGCAGCTTCTGCTCGGAAATAGCAGCGGAGACACCTCCTATGTGTTTTCCCTGCCTGTGGGGCTGCACAGGCATCAGGCACAGGATCAGGATCAGGGCCCCTCTGGTCCTGTTCCTCCTTTCTGTTCGGACCCGAACACACTCAGCCTCGTGTCACACTCCAGATATCACCGTTAGCCCCCTTTCTTACCCCATCCGTTAGCAGGGGGTGTTGCTCGGTTCTCCTGGGTTTGTGAGGAGCAGAGATGTAAACCTTGAATGGGACACTACTGTAAGAGGGCACAGCACCACCGTACTGCTGTCCTAAGAGTACTGAGCCATGTGAATTGCCACAAGACAGATTCTGCACGCTCCCAAATCTCAATTTTCCTGTGGAGGGACTGCAGAACCAGACAGGTTACACTGGAAAGTTATTAAAACCATCTGAACTTGAGCAATACTGGGCAGCTTGTTCTTTTTTATTCTTCTTCTTATTATTATTATTTTATTTTTTTTAAAAAAGCTGCTTGCAATCCCAAATTTTTCTTTTATTTTCCTTTTTGGCACAGGACTGATTGCATACCTAATGCCTGAAGAAAATTGGGAATACCAAAGCATTAGGAATACCTAAATTTATGGCAGGATTAGCTGGAGTTTTATCCTCCTTGACAAAAAAAATAAAATGAACATTCAAGAAGGACATTCCAACCCCATTATCTCCCAGTCCTGCTGTAAAGAATGCAGAAATAAAGGATTGCACCAAAAAAAAAAAGTTTATGACATTCATTTGAGATATCTCAGTCTGTTACCAGCAATCACCATCTTTGCTGAATAATTCCACAGCAAAAAATATATGCTCTACAAGAATTACACAAAAAAATAATTATTTCTTCTTTTGCTTACATCAGTTCTGCATAAAACAATGCCAATGAAAGGAGAACTGAGCCCAAAGAAAATATTTGGTTAGATTTCAATCCACTGCCAAAGAAATTCACCGCTGAGCTTAGTGGGGTAGGACTGGGGCTGGAAATACCTGCATCTTCGCGGCCATATCACTCAGGGCTCTGCTCAGATGTTGAAATGCTAATGAAATTAGCATTTCTGTGACCAGAACAAATGATTCAGGTGCTAATCCAGCACAGATTTCCTCGGGTGACCTGAGGCGTGTTTCAGTTTCCTTTCTCCCAAGCAGGGATAATAACAGCCTGACCTACACCTCGGATGGCTCCTGGGGAGACATATGGACAAAAGTTTGCCACGGACTCAGCGATGGAGCCAAGCAAGAACAATGGACAGAGCCTGGGGAAGGGAAAAGGCAGGGAAGAATTAGGAGCCGAGTTTTATATGGGAACTGTAGGTTCCCAGCAGCACAGAAAGCCACACACATGCTCAATAAAAGGATTTGCTCTTAGAAATTTGATTTTTTTTTTTGAGTCTTTGCTCCTCCAGTGGCCTGGCCATTTCAAACACACAGATCTGGCGCTCTGGAGGAGCAGAGGTACCAGCAGCAGCGTTTTCCAGCGGTAAACACTCATTTCAAGCCCATGTAACCGCATTAGAGAAGCGCTGCCGGAGCAGAGCAAGCCCTCTGCCTCCCCTCTTTCCTCCTGCTGGGCTCAAAGCTGGGGCTGGCGGGGGTGGAATTCAAGCTTTCACCCCAGCCCCTCTCTTCGCTCTCCCCCCGGCTGCTGGGTGTGCAGGGGAGGCGTTGGGGACCCCCGCGGGCGGCCGCCCAAAGCCGGGAGAACCGTGGGGGCCTCCCACCGTGGCCGGCAGCCAAGGGCACGGCCGCGGAGCCGCCGGCGGCCCCAGACGGCGCGACGGGGCTGGCTTCCTGGAAGCGGCTGGGTGGCGGGTGGCTGGCGGCGGCCAGAGCCCCAAGGGTGGTGGGGAGGCTCCGCCACAACCCCCCCGGGGGGCTGGGAGACCTTCCGGTGGCTCTGCTGTCCCTCGTGCAGGGCTGGAGCTTGGGGGGTTCAAACAGGAGGCAGAGGAGGCTGAGCTGGGGAAGTCAGCTTGTTTTTTGTTTTTTTTCCTAAGGGGATCGAGAGCATTTTGGCAGTGTCCCTGTTACCTGGTTGCCCTGGTGGCAACCCTGAGCAGACAGCAACGCTCCTCAGGTGTACCCAGAGCAGCCCAGAAAGCCACCAGGGTGATGGGCCAGGCGCTGGAGAGCCGTACCTGTGGGGTAGCCGTGCAGAGCTACGTGTGCTTGTGCTTCCTCCGCCACTGACCAGGAGAGGTTTTGCTGGGTCCGGCACAGTTTTGGTTGTGCAGAGCTCCCAGCAGCGTGCAGTTCGAGCCGCTGGAGAAACAGAGATCTGAGTCACGCGTTTGGCTCCCGGAATGCACCGTGAGTCCCCTGTAGTACATGGAGAAGGCCGGAGCATCTCGGGACTCCTCGGTAGCAGCAGCCGCCCTGAGCTGATGCATCTGGAGCAAAACTTCTCCAAAGGGTACTCGGCCCGATCGGGACACAGCCTGCAAATAATGAGATATGGAAATTACATTTAGGGAGCTCCAGCCTCCCCAGTGGCTGCATTCTCCTCCCTCCCATTTTTCTTTTCAGCAAGCCAGCACAGTCCCTCCTTCATGATAAGAGTGAGATGATGGTGGAAGGCACTAGGGAAATTCATTCCTCCCTGTTTTTTCGGGAGATAAAGTTGATTTCTTGATATCTTTTTGTTTTTATTATTCCTCCAAAATGGCTTAAGATGTTTAACAATCTAGCTGTGAAATAATGAGGAAGGGGACGGTTTTTGTACTGAGCATTGATAATGGTTGAAGAATTGTGTCTTAATGGAACTGTGTCTGCTCCAGCAGGTCAAATTTGAAGTGACAATTACTCCTTATTTCCAAAACTGAAAACAGAGCAGGTAGTTTCAATGTTACATGAGGATGGTGCATGCAAAAAGAATCAGCGATGCTGCATATTTGAATCCTGTACCAGAAGGTTTTCTGTGAGGGGTCAAGACTATTCTCCACCATGAAATATTTATGTTCATCTTGTACCCTACAATCTCAAATCCCCAGGCCCTTTGATACAGGCTGCTTCCACCAAATTCATTCCCGGACATCAGGGACCTAATTTGTCCTTTAGTCAAACTCTAGTGAAAAGAATTGAGTTATGCTGGAGACATATTTATCATCTGAAATCTCTTGCCACCAGCATCTGAGCTGAACAATTACACTGTTAATAACTTGCACATAATAACTCAATATGCAGAAATTGAGCATTAATGGTTTTTTCATCCCAACCTGCAAATTACCGTGTTATGCCTCTTGCATGGCATTTCCATAATCTTACACGAGGCGATTTTTTCTCTTCTTTGTTACACACTCCCTCTGCTGCCACTGATTTAGGCAGAGATTCACCAGGTATGACTCTCTGATACAGATTGCAAAAAAGCATTCAGATGCTTCAGCTTTTAAACATGCCACTGATAAAAAATATTTTTGATTTCATTTTAACAGAAACTCTCTGCTGCCTCCTTTTCAAATGCTGGCTACTGCTGGTAATGACATAACAACAATCCAGAATTGGAGATTACTTGAAAATTACAGGTTTGGATGATTAACTCCATTTCACTCAGAGATGTTACATACTGTAACGATCTAAAAAGAGATTGCTGTTGTGATTGGGTCAGCGCTCTTAGTTCTCCTACATACTTTGCATCTGCTTCTTTAAAAAGCTGTGGTTTACAAGGTAAATGACATGCACATATGTGACATCTTCTGACCAACACCAAGGATTTGACTCTGGGAAACCACAAGCATAAAAATCTTTGGTAGCTGAGTGAAAAATGATTTACTCAGGCTGAGAAATGCAGAGCAGGTATGTGATGGGACAGGCAGGACACTGGAGAGTGGATATCTCATAGCAGGGCTAGGTGCAACGCATTGGTGCCAGCAATAACTTTCCCTCATCACTGTGACGCAGAGCGTAGCAGAAATTAAAGGGTCCCAGCCCCCATTGCCTCCCTACTAAATCTGTGCTCTTAAACACACGCAGCCATATGGAACTCATTTCTTTACCTTCATATCACTGTAAAGCATTTTTTTTTTCTTTTTTATTCGTGACTAGTCACCATTGTCTGGTAGATTTAAGTTGTTTTTATTTTTTATTTTTAAATATGCAGCAACCTCTAAGTCCTGATGCAAGCAGAAATAACGCAGTAGATTCTAAGACATAATTTAGCAAGTAATAAAGATGGGCAACCTCCACCTTCATGAACATGTGCCG
Source organism: Anas platyrhynchos (assembly GCF_047663525.1). Lineage (NCBI taxonomy): Eukaryota > Metazoa > Chordata > Aves > Anseriformes > Anatidae > Anas > Anas platyrhynchos. The sequence goes on along the minus strand of NC_092608.1, from coordinate 2,695,262 downwards.
AGATCCCAGTGACTTCAGCAGAGACCACTTACCTGTGTTTGAAGGACGGGCTTCATCCTGGTCATTAACTGAAACTGAAACAAAGATAAGAGGCACCGGGTTATTGTATATTTTCATAGCTGCAGCGGCACAAGCTGTGGAAGTCAGTCATTTATTAGATGCATATTAAATATGCATGACAGCAAAAGGAAAACATTGAACATGAATATAAATCCCTCTTCTACACTAGGCAGTCTTGTAGCTAAAGAACAAGCACTGAGATGAGCGTCTACGGGCTTGGTCACCACCATCGACGCGCTGAGTCACGTTCATGCTTCTGGGCCTCGCTTTCTCCCACTGTGGGAACGACGATGAAGATTACTGGAAGAGCTGAAGGAGGTTTGGTGCCTCCTTCAGCCCAGATGTTCCACCACGCTGGCAATGTGCAGGCTCTGGCAATTGGCCTTGGGGCACTGCCTCTTGCCTGGGGGGCTCGTGGAGCAGGGTGGCCACGCTCAAGTCCCAGCTGCAGCCCGGTGATGCTGTCCCTCGCCCACCCCGTGAGTCAGGCTGGAGGGGTCAACGTGCCCAACGAGGGTGGGTGGGGGTGCTCCCTGGCTCCCAGATGTGGTCACAGCTGCGTTGCATCTGCCCCTGCAACGCCCTGACTCAAGATGACGCATCCGGGTCAACGGAGAGGTCTGAGATGGTGAAGTCTATGGCTATTTCTTTTGGTGCCTTTCCCCTGAAATTTTTTTTACCAAAATCAACATGTTTCTAAAAAATCTTTCAGAAATTTTTTGACAGACTTGCACTTTCAGTTGATCGTTTCACAATCAGCTTTACTCAGAGCCTCCAAGGTCACCCAGCTTTGTATCTCCAACCCACTAGGCCGTTAGTTTTGCATTTGAGTTCACCACAGGAGCAGTCCCCTTCACCGTTATGATTTACATATGCAGAAGAGTTAATTAATTTGTCAGATTGCCACTACCCGTATGGAATTTCTTGCTTTTATGTTTTAGTACCTTTCTCTTTCACCTTTGCAACTGTCATCTCTGGTCATTCCCGGCACGTTGTAAAGGGCTGCTGGTACTTCCCACACTCATTCTCCGGTAGTTTGGAGAACTGCAGCTGTGATGGAAAGCAATCCTAAATGGAAACGGACAGAAGGGAAGGGCATATCAGATCTAATTGAAAAAGCACACACACATATGCTTCGAGCAGACAAGGAGGTGATAAACCCCACCTATCTGTGGGTAAGCAAGGACTAAATTAAACCGAGAGGGAGAGAGAAAAAAAAAGGTGGAAAAAAAACACAACAGACATTAACTTACCGTGAAGTTTGGTCCCCATCATGCCATCAGCTTTAGGAGCACTTGCCTTCCATCTGTGCCAGAAATATGCTGCACCTTCTGCCTCGCTTAGTATTTTTCATTCTAGAAAAATTAACAGAAAATAATACTAATAAAAACCCGCTGTGGCTTTCTCAGCTCAGCTTCAAGGAATGGGATCCAGACAAACCGCTGGAGGGAAGGAAGGCTTTTGGATTCTGCATTTTATTTTATTAGGTGTAAGTGAGTTATTTTGATTATGTTGGCAAGGAGTGGGAAAAAAAGCCTTATATAGCAGCAGCTCTGTCCCCTTTCGACCCATTTCTCCTTGCACATGTGGCCTCCCCAGCACCCACTGCCACATAACTTGGCCAGCAAAGGCTCACAGGAGCAAGCCTACCCTCGTGCCTCTGCATTCTGCGATGTTTGACTGCTTCGATGGGAGACAAATGCTTTCAATTGGGTGGATTTTTTAGGGGGGAGGGTTGTTTTTGTTTTTAATTTAAGCATGGAGGTAGGGAAGGAGCAGCAACATGTGCAAAGCCCCCATGTTTTTTTCTCCCCAGCTTTGGTCATCGCACTCAGGAGATTTCCTCTGAAGGAGTGGCGTTCTTTTCGAGCTGCCACGGAGCTCGACGTGTGTGGTGGCAACGTGGCTGTGTCGTGCTGCAGAGAAAATGATGGGCAGCGTCCGCCAGGCACGGGGCCCCAGGGAAATCACTGCTCCTGCCTGACATCTCATACCTGCCGCTGGCCAGGCGAAGGGGAGCTGGGGATCCGGGGGCTGATTCTTCCAGCTGTCACTGAACTGCTGTGTGAACTTTGAGTGAGGCATTTAGCTGCTCTGCTCGACAGCTTCCCGATCTGCAAAAGATTTAGCAAGGACTTTGCCAGCTGGGACTCTACACCAACCACCGTATTTTACACTATGGCCAAGCAGAGCTAAACGGAGACACCAGGCTTGAATGCTCCCCCTTAAAAATAAAGAAAGAAATAAAGAAATTGCTGCACTGTCTGTGCAAGGAGGGGGTAGCAGATACCTAAGATGTGGAGTGCAATACTGGGACAATTCAGAATATTTCACAGCCTTTAAGGCTGACATTTTCCACTGGGTGCAGGTCTCTGAGTGTGGCCAAAGGCCGGGCAGCACGCTTTGCAAGCACACTTTGCAAGCCTCTGATGCCGAGTGAATATGGGAATGGGAAACACGAGAGGCAGATCCGAGGCCATTCAGAATTGCATTGAAATCTAACAATGCTCCAGCTGCCTGTGCAGCAACAGCGTCATCTTCCCGGGCACGCTCCCCATGCCACGGTGTCTGTGTGGTCCAGAACACCACCAGAGAGCCCTCACCTACCAGAGAAATGAGGGAAAGCTGAGATCTGCGGGCTTCACGCTGCCAGGAGGGACCCAAAACATGCAACAGAGCCACACAAGGAAAAGAGCAGTCAGAATGAGCAGATTTTTCTACCATGATTGTAGAAACATTTCCTACCATGTGCTTGCAGGAAGAAGGACGGAACTCCTTCCCCAGAGTGAAGCCAACATAAATAAAAAGTGAGATAGGAATTTATCAGCACCTGCCTCCTTTCTTGGCACCACAGGGGCAACTTAGATGGATTTGATACCACGCAGAGAGCCAGAAACAGTGTGCCACTGCATTCCCTCCCCTCTTCCATACAAACCTGGGGAGAAAAACACAAAACTGGAGCCTACGGGTATGGACAGACACAGCTTAGAGGGAAGGATCCTTCCCTCTAAGAAGAGATTTGGGGCTCCCCGCAGAGCAAGGAAAGTCAAGGTTTTCCTTGGCCATGCTTGGGGGAGGCTGAGGAAGGAGCACAGAGCCTGGGGGATGCTGCGATGGAGGAGAAGGGAGCAGGTCCTCAGCTCCCCTTGCTGGAAGGTGCAAAGGGCTGCAAGGGGGAGAAGCAGAAGGCCCTTTGGCTTCATGCAACTCTGCCTGCCCACAAAAGGAGGTGTTAAGCACTGAGATATTCCTGGCAGGTGGTCAGGCAGCGCTTTGTCTCCTCATGCAGCCCTCGTAACAGCAACAAGACTTCCAGGGATGTGCTGGGTACGGAGGGCACCTGCACCAACACAGCTCTAGAGGCCTCCACGAGAGAGCGGATGGAGGCATCGGGGGAGGAGAAGAAAACCAACCTGTCCGAGGTAAATACCACTGCATCTGCCGAGCTTGCATGTGGCTGTGCCTGCACTGCAGGAGAAAGCAGCCAGAAAGCTGCACCCTGCTGCCTGAGGGCCCCGGGACTGAGCTCTTACTGTGCTCGCATGCTGCTTGAGCCCAAACACGTTTATTAACTGCAAATTGGGGCTGCAAATCCCAGGAGCTGAGCATTCAACAAACCTCATCAAAGCCAGCAGGCCCCTCGGGGTGCGGGGCCCATTGCAGCTGAAATGCAACGCTGCATTTCACTTTTCCCCGAGGTGAGAGAACAGAGCGATAAAGCAGGCGGTTCACACCTCCAGGCCATTTATAGAGCAACCTTCCTGCATTCGGGCCTGGGACCTGGTCAGATCTGAAGCAAACAGCTACTCCTTCGCTGCCTGCAGCCAGCAGAGCTCTCAGCCACCGTGGGCCCTGCCTCCAACGCATGAAGCTCAGATCTGAGCCCCGGCAGCAGCAGTGCCTCGGAGTGCTCTCGTCTGTCGGGCCGAGGATCAAAGGGCTCGCTTGCTGCGTGACCCACGGGGGCAAGGCACTTGACCTCCAGATGCAAGTCAGCCAACAGAGCTCGAGAAGCATTTGGGGGAGAAAAAAATAGAAAAAAAAAGGAGTGTTGCAGAGGCATTTGGAAAACCAGATGTTGAGCTGGAGCAGAGTTCTCCAAGGGAGAGCACTGAGCAGGGCTGGCGAGGCGCAGCTCCCTCGCTGAGCACAGCAGTGACAGCAGTTCTCTGTACGGCCGCTCGGCCCCATCCCACACTGGAAAAAACACCTTTTTTTTTTTTTTTTTCCTTAACAGGTTCAACACCAGTTCAAGCACATGTGGTTTAAACCGCATTCAGTAGCCTCTAAGTAGGCAAGGGTGAAAGCTAGCACCAAGCAAGCCTGAGCCAGTCCTGAGCACAGCACACGCCTGCTGTCAGCGAGAGGCAACTGCTCTGCTGCACACCAAGCCCAGGAGATTTCTTTTCTTGATGCTTCTCTGTATTATGGAAATTAGCTACCTACTCACTAGGTATTTTACTGGAACCACGTTAACCACCAGACATTTCTTTTCAAGAGCGAGCACTTCTGTGAATGAGACGCAGGAGATTACCGAGGGCTGCCCGCCCGGTGAGCAGTGTGTGGGATGGGGAGTACCCCTCTGTGCACGCTGCGTGTCAAAAAACAGACTCAACTGGGGAGAGGGGGTTGACAGGGCGAGGGAGAAGGCAGCAACACCAAGGCTTTTCTCACCACTGCGGCAGGAAATGGAAACAGCGCTTTCTGGGCAGGAAGCACCAGGGCGATGGAGCTGCTGGCTGCACCCAGCCTGCAGTGGCAGGAGAGTCGAGTGTGAAAAAGCTCCCCCCAGCCTCCTCCAGAGTCCTTGTGCTGCTACAGCGAGGGTTGTTTCTCTGCCTCTGATGTCTACCCTGGAGGTTGGAGCCCTGCAGGCGGTACTGGGCACACTGCAGGGGGTGCCACGCTGCTGGCAGTGCCCCCTGGCACTGGGTGCCACACGAGGGTGGTCTGCACCCACTCCACTCTCCTGCAAAGCCTCTGCTCCTCTGCACACAGCCCAGGAGAAGGTCTAGGAGTTCAGCTGGCAGGTTTCTCAGCTTCCACACTAAGTTGTTCCTGAAGGGCACGTCACATCTCACCTCAGGTTCACCGGGTTTCAGCTCAGCATTCCTGCTGGGGGTCCAGTGGGCCTTGCGTTTCTGCAGAGCCATCCCAGCCTTATGCCCCACCAGAAACACAAATTGTGGCAGCACCCAAGGCTTCACAGCAGCACAAGCTTCGCCTAAGCTTGGGCACAGCAAAAACATCCATTTGCAGAGGGCACAAGGCTAGGGCAGAGAGCTACCCTGCGTTGTCAGCATCATCAGCTGAAGGAGAAGATTTTTTGCACCAGAAAATAATCAGTGGGTTGGAATTAAGCTTGAGGCAACAGCGCAGGTGAAAGAAAAAGCAGGGTGTAATTCCAGCAGAAAAACAAAACAAAACAAAACGAGCTAGGACCTTAACAACGCCCTGTTTGCACCTTCTCTGGGTGAAGGATGAGCGAGGACGTCTCCACTTCATGGTACAGAGCCCACCTCCTTCCCTCCAAGACTTCTGATAAGGACGGGTTGAGGTGCAGATATTTATGAGCAGCCCTTTGTTTACGTTGTGATGTTTAATTTATGGGCGAGGTGCACACCTACAGTCCTGCTTGGAAATCTGAAGGAAGAAATAAATAAGTCATGGACGCACACCACCATTCCCCCAGACTTTTGAAGCAGAATTCAAAGACGAGGCCTATCAAACAGAGCCCTGCTACCTCCTCACATCCAAGCCCTTCGCTCACCTGCCTTCCCGTCCTTATCCCAAATTTGTAGCTGCAGCAGCAGCAAACACACAGAACCACCCCACCATTCTGACAAAGGTCCGGGTCTGCCCTGAGTGCCATCTCCGTGGGCCCAGCTGCACTGAACGCAGCCCAGGAGCTGCAGCCCGCGGCTCACCTGGAGGTCAGTAACAGTGCTTCTTCCACGCCTCTCCCAAATCAGCAAGTTAAATAATAAATGCCTTTCAGACTCCTTTCTGCAGTCAAAACCAGAATGAACAACCAAACAAGTGGCACCCAACCCCTCCTGGCAAGCAGACACATCCTTCTTTATCGCAATGCGTGTGCCGTGCATGTTCTCAAACATCCCTCCCCTGGACTTGCTGCCTTCTGCCTGATACAATAATTTTGGAGCCTTGGTTTGACCAGGGCTTAATTTCCTCATCCCTTACAGCTCTGATTCTGAAAGCTGAAACACGACCGTCCAACCCGCACCAGACAGAAGGACTGCCCGTATATTTGTTTGGGTGTTTGTTGGGTTTTGTTTATTTTATGTCCATACCCTCACCTTATTACTCAGAGCCACGCTTGGGTACATTTTAATTAGCTTATTACTTTTTATCTCAAAAGACATGACTGAAAGAATAAAAATGCCTCAAAACATTCACAAGCTTTTCGCCATCTCCAATGATTAAACTCCGTGCTGCTCCAGCACCAGGAATTTTATCATGGTTATATTTCCTTTAGATTCATAGTTGCCTTGCTGATCTGATTAATTCTCTACCTTTCTTTCTGAATATTCAGTGAATTGTTGCATGTCCACGTGCTCCGGATTCTTGCAGACACGGACTGATTTATTTTGATCCCTGCCACTTATTGCAGAAGAAAAAAGCTCGGAGAAGTGAGAGGGCTAGAAGAAAAAAGCAGGAAGTTATGAAAGAGTGAGAGCTGAGAAAAGATGCAAAAAGAATGAAGTCTGGAAAGAAATTCTTAACGTCAAACCAATTCATTCTGAAACAGCCAGCACCAAACCACTTCTCAATACTTTCTCCTCTGCTGTGCCTTTCTTTGAGTAGCTCCACGCACTCTTAACTTTCTCAAAGGAAGGTCAGGGGCTGGGCCTTCAGTTCGTAGCTCTTCACAGCATCCTCCCAAGAAGCCCACGACTTGCACCTACCTGGGACAGACAGACACAAGTTTACCCCTAAAACCCACGCTAAGTCTGAGGATGGCATCTGTTCAGCAAGAGCTGGCGCTGAGGACCCAGCAGGATGGAGCAGTGGCCGTGCCAAAAGGCAAGGCGGGTGCTGGAGGACCACAGGCAGCAAGGCAGTGCTCCCCGCAGAGAGCAGCGAGCAGGGCAGCCGGTCCCTGCAGGTACAGGGCAGGAGGCCACGACCCGAATGTCTCTTCCCTTTGTGCAAGTCAGACGTTGGACTGCGACCCGTGGAGCTGGCTGGGGGCCCGTCATACCCGGTGTTAATGCTGCCACTGAAACTCCAACGTGTGGTAATGCTGGAGGGGGTTGAACGAAGGCAGGAGACGCAGTGATGTACCTGGAAAATACCCTTCCAGATGGGATCACACGATGGGATATCAAACCCTTCGCCAAGCCGTCCAAGCAGGGGTGATTGTTTTTCATCAGCCTTTCTTTAGGCCCCCAAGAAGGCTTAAAAACAGAAAACAAAACACGCAAAAAAACAACAATAAAAAGAAACAGAACAAGAAAGGCATCAGCAACTACAAAAAAAAAAAAAAAAAAAAAGGAAAAGAAGGGTGGGGGAATCTACTCAGCGTTGACAGCAGATATTCAATGCCGTTTGAACTTCATTGGTGGTATGGTCTCACATTTCCAAGGCTCTTGACACAGGCGTTGGCTCCAGGGGTGAGACCATCTGCATCTCTGTTTTGCTGGGATTGCTTCCATGCAGAGGGCCAGGAAAGGGAGATGGATTTCATCAGAACCGCCGTCTAAAACTCCCACCCTCCCTCCTGCCCCACCCCTCGCCAAGGGGGAGGGATGGGAGGGCTAATGCGATTTCTAATTCTAGCCCCATTTTGCTGCTTTCTAGTACCAGCCAACAGAGGCGTGCCAGCAGCGCTCAGGCGCAAACACCCTGCTCGGAGCAGGAGGAACAGGCAGCCAACTCCCCCTACCTCGCAGGGCCATGGCAAAGGTGGGGAAATTCAGGATGAGGCAGATTTCACGTGGATATCAAGAAGCGATTCCTACCACAAACAAACATTTACATGAAGAAAAATCCCGCTTATCCATCAGAGACAGGGAAGTTCACCGAGGTAAAGGGCTGCAGAGCGAGCTGCAATAACCAGCCTGAGCCGGGCGGGGAAAGCCCCCCGAAACATCCCTTGGCTATGGCTTGGTGCCTGTCAGCTCTGGGTCACATCAGTGCTCTTTGCTAGCGCTGACCAGCAATTAGCCCAAGCCACAAAGGCTGGGTTTGAAGACGAATTCCCCCCAAGGAGCCGCATTTCTGCGGGATTATAGGCTGAGGGCCACGTTCCTCTTTCCTATCGACTCCGCAAGCAGATCGTGGGCTTTGTCCCTGATGTAGAGATTAAGCAACACACACAGAGTGAAGAGAGGCCAGAGGAAAAGTTTGGGGGCAGAGCTCCCAGCAGAGTGACGTTCGTTTCATTGCAGTTGGCTCCTTGTCTCTGCCAGAGGGGCATTTGCAGAGCCCAGGAGCCCACTGCATGGCACCGTGATCCCGAGGCTGGCAGCACACCGCCCTGCTCGCCGTGCAAAAGGAGTTGTCCACACAAACACACCCCTTAAATCCAGCAGCCGCCTGGTGCCTGCCACTGGGGTTACCTGCTCGGAGCCCTCATGAACACCGCAGCCACCTGTGACCCTGCAGCTGGCTTCACATCAAAGCGTAGCTCTTTGCTTCTGCCCTCGCCTGGCGGAGCATGGGTGGATTTGGGGTGCGAGCAATGGCAATTCGATGCCCTAACCTGCAGGAGCTGCTCTGGGAGCTCAGTCTGGGACCACTTCCCTTCATGAACCCACACCATTCTCCATGCCTCAGTTTCCCTGGAAAACTTCTGTTCCTTCACCTTTGAGGTCTCAGGCTCCTTTCAGACCTTGTCTTCGCCCCAAAGGACAACACATCCCATGCCACGTGTTTCCATCGCTGTTCTCCTCTTCCACTTCCACACACAGCCTCCTGAAATCCCAGCCCGCAGCCCATACCCTCGTTTAGAGCTGGCACACGAGGAGATCTCCATTACCTGCCGGGGTCACATCTCACCCCCAGGACCCGCAGCCCCTCCTGGCACTCCTCGCTGCTCCTAGCGGGTGGCGCAGGGAGCCCTACAGCTCCCAGCACGTCCACGGCTGCCTCCAGCTCGTCCCAGCGGCACCAGAGGAAGAGGATTAAAGCAGAGAGAACTCCCTCTGCTCCGGCAGCGTGGCTCTTGGATCCCGACTGTGCCGCTGGTGTTCATCTCCTGTGCCCCCCGAGCTACTCCCCGGAGCCTGCAGCAGTGGTGATTGAACACTCAGGGGATGGGAGCTGCTCGTGCATTGCTGGGGTGGGAAATGGGAAGGGAGGCAATGAGCTAACACCGGATTTACTGGGAAAATCTGCATTTTGCTTCATTGAAAAATATTGTTGCGTGCCTAGAGCCAGCAGCTCTGCTCTATAGACATGCTAATTATCCAGGAGTCACTGGGGGTGGTGCTAACGCCTGCCTCTCCTTTGGGGGAGCAAGCAGACGGCTTTTTATTTGTGCACCGTGTTTTTTCCCCTCTATCCTTCTCTTTTCATTCTGGCTGGCGAAGCTGATCTGCCCAAACCTCCCTCTTGCCAGAGGAGCTGCTGCAGCAGCCCTTTCCCCAAGCACTCCGTGGGTGGAGAAGACGAAACGTGGTTCTGCCCCCGGGCGAAGCCCCCCAGCTCGCAGCACACAGCCTGGGGCCGCAGCAGCCGAGCCGACAGGACATTGCTGTGGGCTCTCTCTGCTGCTTAGGCACTGTGAGAGCCAAAACCCTCCAAGCACCAACCCATCCAAACCCTGCACGCTCACCCTCTCCCTCTCCAGCCCTCAAGGAAATCTGCCTCCTGCCTCGCACAAGCTTCCCCCCGGGCCTGCCTTCATCCCCGTGTCTGTGGCTCTTCCCACCTCTCTCCAAACTCACCCATCGCTCCCGGCAGACCCCACTCCCCAACCTCTCCACCACTGCTCTCCCTTCTCCATCTTTTTTTTTCCATATGCCGTGTCCCACAGACCTCTTCTTTGCACCTTCCCAGACTGGGAACCAGAACCCCCTGAACTCTGCTCCCAGCACGGACAGCAGCTCACTGGCAAGGCAAATCTCCTCCTTGTGCCATGGTTTCCCCACTGACAATGCCAATGACCATCACTCCTGCCTAAGGCAGAACACAAGTTAATATTTGGAGGGTGCTCTAGGCCATTTTCCAAAATATTATTCGCAGTTTCTGGCCCTGATGCCTTTGGGGAAAACTAGTGGCATATGGAAACTGGCCGTTCTCAAGCAGAACCAAGACCAGCATCCGACCTATTTCTGAGACCCTCAGAAAACGGGAGAAAAGGGAGCAGCAGCACCTGACGGAGGCCAGCAGCACACGGCAGCAAAACAGAAAAAGAAAGGAGCTGAGCGAGACGTTTTGCCGGCTGCCACCGGTGCCGGGGAGTCCTGCCCTACTCCAGTTCACGTTCCACAGCCCCCAGCAGTCTCGGTTTCAGTCACAGGCTTTCCCCCTTTCCCCAGCCCACCCCAGGGTCCCCGCACAAGCGGGAGCCCGCTGCTCGCTGCCTGTGCCCGGAGCTCTCCTTGACACGCATGTTCCGCTCGGAGAAACCCCCTCTCCCCTCCCACGCTCGCACCCGCGCCATCTGGTTACGGTTTGCACCATGACGCGTTTCCTCTGTGGTTTATTTGCTTTTTTTAGCCAAACCCGAGAGAGAGAGAGAGAGGGAGCGAAATACCCTGTTTGCTTTGGGAAGGAACCACCCACCCCCCAGCCGTATTTACTTGATTTGTTAGGGAGGCTTTGTGCGGTGGGCCGGGGGAAGGTTGGCTTTGGGGTTTGTTATTCTTTTTCCCCCCCCCCCCCCACCCCGTGAAGCTAATAACTGGCCTCTTGACGGCATCTGCTGTAGATTAGGAAAAGCTTTACGAGGCTGTTGATTTTGAAAAACATTGTCAGGTGATGATAAGGCAATGCGAGCTGGCGGTTTGAGTGGGAGGGAGGCCGGCGGGGGCACAGGCACAGCACCTGGCACCCGCGGTCACTCGGAGCGCGCTGCGCCTCGGTGCCCCCCGCTAAGGCTGCCTGGTGCCTGTCACCATGTGCCAGGTCTCTGTAAGGTGCTTCAGACACAAAGGGGTGCTCAGGATTTGTAGTGCTTACAACCCCGAATTCATCAGCAGGCACAGAAAATCAAAGCCTCCCAGCTCCTTGGTGATGCAGGCCAGCAATGCTCATGGATTGCAAGGCTGAAGGGCATCCCGAGGGCTGGCTCACCATGAGGGATGGCACCGACCCCACAGAGCTCCTCCTAAAGTGAGCAGAGCAGGAAAGAGGACCTAAACTTCCTAGCCCCCAGCCCCAAAGGCACGCTGCATTTTAGAGCAAACAGAAGCTTCGAGAGTTGTTTTGTCCCGGGCTCTGACAGCTGACTTGTGCAGCAGCTACACGTACCCACTCAGTTCGTGCTCCAAGCTCTTACACAGCCCGCTACTTCTCCAGGAACAACACAGATGCCGTTGGCCTTCATCAAATAGGTTTATGGCTTATACAGTCGTTTACTAAAAGCCTGCCTCTTCCATGGTTTACCCCACCTACACGAGGCCCTTATCGCAGGAGGGAGACTCCTCCTGCATGGATAAACCCTGACACAGCTCAGATGGCTCCTCCAGGAGTCCTCTCCACTTTCACAGGGTGGAAGCTGCTCCCACAGCCCGCTGTATTTCTGCAGAGGTACGCAGGAGCCTCACACCATTCCCTAGCCTACCTTGTGACCGGTGTTTCCAGCAGGCATTTCAAACTTTGCTTGGGTCACGGCCGCTTTGCCAAACGCGTGCATGTACGTGCACAGCCCATTAATCCTCTTTACTCCGGGCTTGATTTAATTTATCATTAGGTTTGGATGAGTAATTTTATCCTGCAACACAATTCAAGGTGATAGATGAGCCCACGAGCAGGTGAGAGCCCAGGCTTGACTTCCCCCCTTGCTCCCCCTCCTGACAAAGTGCAGCCTGCCAGCTTGCACCAAGAGATCCACAGCTGCTCTGGATGGAGCAGCCAGTTCAGTTGCCACCTTTGCTAGCCAACAGGCAACAACACTACCAGAGGGCCAGCTCGCCCAAACAGAAGCCAAAGGTGCCCTCACCTGCAGTACAATGAGGAAAACTGAGATGCTTCAGCCCCTCCAGACTGCAGCAAGGCGGCTTGAATTGCCTTTCCAAACGCCCTTACAGCTCCCTGTCCCCATACCTCAGTTTTGGGGGGGCTTTCAGTTCACCCGTGCTTAAATACAGAAAGGCTGAACTTGAGGCACTCAGGATTATGCATGCATATCCATAGTTTGGCTCTAAAGGGGCTGTTTATTAAAGGTATCAGAAACAAACAGAAGTTTGTGCTTGAAAACTATGCTGCTGTCTGCACCCCCTGCTCTCCGTGCATCGTCAGCACAGAGCCGTGAGGCTGCTCCATTAATGCAGCATTGATCTCTCATTGCACACGGGAGGCAACGATTAAAAAAAAAAAAAAAAACACAAACAAAGCAAAAAATTCCATCCAAGCTCACCGTGAAGCAAGAGGCTGGTGTGGGCAGGAACAATGCGAACACCAGGTCTGAAATTCTAAGATTCAGTAACCAGCCCCCGTGCTCCCTCCTCTCGCCTTCTCCCCAGAGAATTAAGATAGTAAACGATGGCACTGACAAAATGATGAAGTGGTCTCCCCTGAACAATGAGGCATTGTATTCGAGAGAAGTCAACATGAAACTGGAGTTGGCACGGGCCCTGCCTGCTCAAAATTAGCTGGCGCAGGAAGGAAGTCCTCCTCGCCCCCCAGCACCACGCGTTATCCTTACAGCACCCCTAGCTCATCGATAGCTCATCCCAGGGTGCTGCTTGGGCACAGCCTGGCTCAGGTGGCCTTAGGTTGCTTTCTGTGCTTCTCACCACTTGTTCTCATTAACGAAAAAAAAATTAACCTTGTTCCTTTTAAGGAGATAGGCTGCATCCAACGAGCTGTTGGCCAGGACTGTGCTGAAAGCATTTGGTACTGTTGGATACCACGCACAGATGCCATTCATCAGCCGGTTATCTCAGGCAGTCACTCGGTACGCTCCCCCATGCAGGTGAGCCATAGCAGGTGCTTATAATAGCAGCGAGTCCTGGAGTCTCTAGAGGGTACTCATTCAAACCAAATTAGCTAACCTGACTGCCCTCTTCAACCTGAATGATATTCCAAGGAGAAAACATCGCCTCTGCAGCAAGACCCTATGTATTCTGGAATCAAAACGTCAATAATGATGCATTCAGCTTTTTTAAAACCCTTTTAAGGCCGGGCCTTGGACCATGCATTTCAGTTATGGTTGCCAAAGGAGGCTGCCCTATTGCCTAACACTTAAAAGATCTCTGATTGCACGCAGAGGTATCTGTGCCAGAGGGAACACGGACACTCCAAAATGCACACGGGGTCCCTAAGCACGTTCAGAGACTTTTATGTGTACTTAGGCACCCGATCATCCACGCAGGGGTGAGTGCACACACTTAGATGGGATTGTGCCAGACACACAGAGGTAAGGTAACACGGCTGTGTGTAACACGCACACACAAATACACACTGCACCTTCAGAGAGCCGTTCCCATTCATCCAGACATCCACATCCTCTCATTTGCCTTGTGCTTCTCAGCTTTTACACCCCAGAATTCTCGGTAGGTTGTCATCCAGCAGCTGTCTGCCTCTCAAAAGTCTGTTCAGGAGACAAGAACGATGGCGGTGAGTAACAGAGACACGCCTCGGTTGCAAAGCTCTTCTCAGGGTCCCTCTGCACCCAAAGCAGCACACACACCTGTCCTAATAACCCAGCTATGTAAACCCCAAAGGCAGACAACCCCTCAGCCTCCTTGGGGATTACTGGTTGTGCCCTGTGGCGTCCTCTGAACCAAACTTACTCTGGGACCAGTGTGGCTGGCCCCATTCCTTGCCCTGCAGTGCCCCTCATGGCCACCTCGGGAACGAGTAGTCACGAGGCAGTTGCACAAGCAAAGCTGGGCTAGCTTATTTGTTTGAGACACCTTCCAAAATGCCATTCCTCCCACCACAAATAGGAACAACAAGATGCACTTGACAGAGGAGAAGCTCCTTCCCTTTACACTTAAACAAAAGCCCAATACCAGGAGGTTTCCTGCTCCCCTTCTCCAAGGCAATGGAGAAGGATTTCTGCCTCCACAGACATAGGACTGGCCTACCTCATCGCTCCAGAGCACTCCAGTGTTTATTCACTAATAATCTTGTGAGGTCTGAAACTGGGAATTCTTGTTTGCACTGCAGCAATTTCCAACTCTTGACCACCCAGTCCCCATTTACAAAGCTTTCAGTACCCCTTTTCCATAGCGGAGGTGGGGAAAGAGCAATGGCTCTGCTCCCATTAAACACATTTTTCGAAGAACGTCTCTTGTTCTTTTCATGCAAACCTCACACAGAGGAGGCCTCTGATTCACCCAACTGGGTCTGAAAAGAAAGGCAAGACAGGGTGTAGCCTTCTGGAGCGGGTCCATTGGAGTCACAGGGAACGAATGAGTCCCTTTTCATGCATATATTCCACATGCTTTCCCTTTTCCCTTTCCTCTGCTGGAGCATATGCTATCCTCTACTAAAACCTACCGTAATTCTCGGCGTTTCACACTTTTTGCTGCCAGCCCTGGTGATGCCTAGCAGCAGAGCCATCAGTACCCACAGCCACTCCACGGTGGCCCTCTTGAGAAGAAAGTTACAGGGAAGGGCAAGTCCTGAAGTCCTCAGACACTTCACTTGAATGCCACAACACTAATTCTGCAGGAGTCTTACATGTCATTGCGTGCCACTCGGGGATTCCCAATGCCAGAACCGAACCCTTACCAGATCTCTACAAAGCCAATAAAGCAGGAGACCCTTCTGGGTTAAGGGACCCAGAGCAGCAGTTGCACAGTCGAGGAACCAAGGTGCAAAGAGGCTTAAGGATGTTTCCTGAAAGGTACCTGGGGAGCTGAGCGTGTTGAAAATCGTTAGGATCTGGTGATTGAGTGAACACATCCCTGGCACAGAATGGGGAAAGGAAGGAGGAAGTCTTACAAAATGAGATATTATTGATAATACAATGCATAAAAAATGAGACATCATTTGTGTAGTGCAGATCGAGACAGCAACCTTTTTCTAAATAATTGGCTACCAGATAAAATGGCAGATAAAGATAAATTCTGGGCAAATACACGTCCACTTTGTAGCTCTCAGAACAGATGTTAGGGTGTAACATTAGGAGTAAATTAATGAGCTTCCTCTATGGCTTCCTCTCCTCTTCTGTTGAAGACCTACGATGCCATGTGCCTTAGAGGGATGGCATGCAAATGGGTTCACATTTGCAAAGTGCTTTGAAGATAAAACAGAAGATTTGCCCAAAACCTACTCAGAGGCAGAGAGAGGCATTACCAAAAGCCTGACAAGACCACACAGCATGGCAGGCAGCCACTGCTACGGAGCAGCTATGGGAAAAAGGAGCCGGTGAGCAGTGGTGAGACGCTGAATGTCGGATCCTCAGTGAGCAGCTGTTGGAGTTTCACCTTGGTTCACTTGGCAAGAAGCAGGTAGGAAGACAAAAGTCTCCTAATCAAGATACACAGTGAGAGCTACCGAGCTGACACCCAGCTCTGCCAGCTCCTGGGCATTAAGGAGGTCTCATAGGGAAGAATATTTTCTGTTGGCAAAGGGAGAGGTGGCATAGACTTGGATGTGGCAAGGGAGAAAGGAGAGCCACAAAACAGTTAAAATGCAAAGAACACAAAGCAGGGAAGGCTAGAGGAGAGCCCCAAGAGGAGAGCAGGAAATCCACAGACTGGGGATTCCTGCTCAGAGAGGCAGAAAGATTCTCTCAGCAGTCATGTTGGCTGCAGGGCAGAGCGCTGTGCAGGCTGCACGGTTCACACAGGGGAAGGGGTTAATGAGAACGGACGAGAGAACAGCGCAGACACAATCAGAAATGACATTCTGGCCAGCGGAGCATCGCCAGGCTGGGGGAAAAGCCCAGAGAACTCGCTTGCTTCTATTTTCTGTCCTGCCTGAGGATGAGCTCTGCGCTGAAACTTCACCTTTAATCTCCTTCCCGCGTTTGAGCAGAGCCGTGATGCCACAGCGAGGGTTTATCTAAAAACCTTTGAATGAACCCGTGGTTCTCAAGAGTTAATCATCAAGCACCCTGCACACAACAAATTGAAGCCAGTCGTCCTGGGGATGCAGCTCCCAGGCCGATGCACCTGTCCACAGAAGAGAAAGCAGCGCTGTGCGTGGCTAAAGCATCGGCAGGAAACGTTGGCTTCAGTCTTCAGCTCTCCCAGAGAATTCCTGGGTGACCTTCAGAGAGTCCCTAATTGCTCCGTGCCTCAGTTCTCCACCCGTAACAAAGAGATCATTAAATAGCCATGAAATCACAGTGAAAGTTAATTAATTCAGCATTCATGAGGTTCTGATACATTAAGGGGATCGCAGAGCACATTTGAATAGAAATCCCAGGGCTAACCCCACGAGCTCACGGCACAGAGCACACCCCGAGCCCAGCTCCGTGCCCAGAAGCTGCACAGTCATGACTGTGGCCATCCGCCCAGGTTAATTAACCCTACTTTTCAGGTAATTAGGTAATTATCTGGGGTGGAGACTCTCTCTAGCAGGCTCCCTCTCCCTTCCAGGTCAGGATTAGCTCTCTCAGAGGTGGGTCTCCCACCCACAGCACAGCAGCGACCATCGCACGGCGCATCCAGACCCGACCTTTAGGTGTTCCTGCAGGAGCTGCCATGGAAGCACTGGGCCGTGTGTGACCAAGAAAGTCCTCGGTTGCTTTTCACAAACAGAAATCTGTGATTTTTTAATTTTATTTTTCTCTTTCTGGTTGTTGTTATTCTGTTTGGTGCAAGCACTGGATGGGCACTCTTATCCCAGCCAACATAAATAAAAATAGGGGGAGATAGGACACCAGGATTGTTTAGAAGGGAACAACTTACAGCTGCAGCAGCCACAGGGTTTCTGTATTTATTTAAGGTCCTTTTAGATCCTTAGCTGACTACCTAAAAGTAAAAGGAAGGAAGAAAGAAAATCCAAAGCCATCACATTGATTGGTGAGCCACTTTGGGCACTGCGACAGAGCTTGAGTGTATGGGATTCAAGGCAGGTAGCATAAAATCAGGACAGTTCAGAAAATGAGTACAACGTTTCCTCAGCATCCTCGAGAAAGACAGTTGCCCCTCTTAAGATACGGGCCACAGAATTCAATCCACACCACAAGAAGCTCAAATAGGAAATCAGAGTCAATAATAAAATATTAGAATATTCCTGAATGATTCTATGAAATACATCTATAATACTCTCTTAAGCCAGAAGGATACATAAATAAGCAGCAAGGAGGATGTACGTGTGATTATAAGCACTCAGTCCACTTAAAAGAAAGCAGTAGGAAAGTTAATTGTCTGCCTTGTCTTTTCCTTCCCCATAGAGGACAATGGAGAGATTCCTATTCCGAAAGCCCTTTTCGCAGGAAATCAGAACGTGGCCTTAGCAGACACCAAACTCTCCAAGGAGGAAGTTATGACCGAGCAGGGGAACTCAGGGGCACTAAATCACCGGGGCCAGATGGTATTCAGCTGCAGGCTCAGAAGGGAATAAAGCCTCCGGTGATGGACTGGCGACACCGCGTCACAGTAACTGCTGCTGGGGGCTATAAAGCCAGTAAAGCGGTGCCGGTCTTTACAATCTCCCTGCATAGTCCCCAAATACCAGCCATTAAAGCCTCGCAAGGTTGCCTTCGGTCGGCTTATTGGAAGTCTGTTTAAGGGTAAAACGGCACAGCAGTGGGGTAACCCAGCTGCTAGTTCAGCAAGGCTTCTTGCAGGTACGCGGTTCGCAGCCAGACCAGGCGCTATTAAAATTCTACAGAAGTTGGACAGGTTCAGGAACGTCACCTTGGCCCTTTACCTTGGTGAATTCAACTTCCATGCACAGATGGAATAAAAGGGAGAATAGAAAAGGTTGGGTTTTTAGTTAGCTTACGAGGAAGGGAGTGAAATGGAGTGCCAAGGAATCCGACAGGTATCGGAGCAGGGCTGGCAAGGAGCAGCCCCCCAGATGATGCTAACAGCGTGTGCCAGTCCCCGCTGGCAGTCAGGACGGGTTTGCAGCCCTCCTTGCTTTCCTCCCAAGCACAGAATTGTCCAGCTGGAAAGGCAAACAGCGGTGTGAGTTTCACCTTCCCCAGCAGCACTGCCAGAGCCCCGGGGAGAAGACACCTCGGCTGCTGTCAACACCTGCAATTTAATCCCACAGCTCTGCTGATATTTAGTGGGTTTTATGAAGCTTTCAGTCCCAGAGTTGAGCGCTTATGTCCACGACACAAACCTTTAAAGGAGAACTCCTCTAGCACTTGTGAGTTTTTAAAAGAATTTGGAGGGATAACTGTTAGAGCATCAAAACCAAGAAGGAAAACAACAAAACAAGGTACGAAAGCTAAGAGGAAATAGTGCCCCCACACACCTGCATTCGATTTTCCTGACTTTCATGCTAATCTCCAAGTTTTGGGTGCCTGATTCCTGAAAACTGGAGCACTTCCAATTGACAGCACAGATCCAGGCTTAGACACCCACAAAACCTAGCCTAGAAGCTGCCAGAATGACACCAAATATTCACATTTCCCTTCTTTTCCTAAAGAGGAGGGGATGGAAGAGAGAGGACAACAAAGAAACGGACTGCAGGAACGCACAGGTACTGGGAACGTTTTCTTCAGGTGGAGACTTCCAGCCTGCATGCTCCATAATTTAATTCCGCAAAGCATATTGTGGGGGGTTGTTTTTTTTTTTTCTTTCTTTTTTTTTTTTCAGAAGGAAATATTGACACTGCCTGTCGACAGCTTCCCAGAGGGGTGCAGTGTCACAGCGTATTAGCCCACTGCAAATGAAGAACCAGCTGCAAAGTCTGAGGCCTGGGAGCAGCCGAGCTGCAGCAGCAGCCCAAGCTTTCTGCCTGCTAATTCAGTCTCAGGGAACACTTTGGGGTTCTTTGCTTTTCAGCAAACAGGTAGGGCTTCTCCCCCCCAGCTCCTTGTAGGAGCAACTTAGAAATAAGCAGCGTATATAGATTTTTGGGCCATTTTTATTTAGGGGACAAAAGGACTGAGAAACATGCTTCAAAGGATTTAAGAACATCTATAACGAATGAAGTGCCCAAGTCCTTTAGGCTTTATGGGATGGTTGGGCGTACAGAAATACCTCCACGTCCCTGCTCTCTCTCTGGTGGTCAGCCATCCTTTCTCCCTGCACCAGGAACACATTTTTTAAGGATGCACTAAATGAATATGGCTTCTACGGGTCATTTCCTTATATTTGCTCTCCCATCCTGGCTGTGAGAACTAACTCAATCATTCCATTTCACTGCAGGGCAACCATCAGAAGGCAGCGATCAACAGGACAAGGCAGGAAGGTTTTAAAACACCAAATGAAACACGGCTGCAAAGGCACCAACGCACCAGGAGATGAAGACGGGCAGCGGGTGCAGTCACAACCTGGGGCTGGAAACAGCACAGAGAGAGCCCAGGGAGAGGCTGGAGGGGCTCTGGAGCATGGCTGGGGATGAAACCACCGAGCATGAGGTCCTGGCCAGCACCGCACCCCGCAGGATAACCCACCTGAGCTCCGACGCAGCATGGGTCATGCCCTGGGGAAGGAACAACCAAGGCGCCTCTGCCTGCCAGTGGGGAGCCTGCAGGAGTGGAGAAAATGTTATTTTTCCACCGGACTCCACAGGTCTGGACAGAGCACTGCCTTTGTCTTGGGTTCAGCTCTGAAGGAGTAAAAAGGCAGGGCCGGGAGCTCGAACCACGGCGCTTTGTCTCACACCGAGACAGAAGGAGCAGAAGCCTCCTGCAGGCAGGGTGCCCCAGAGAGTTCCCTGGCTCTGGCTCTGCTGCTCGTGCGTGGAGGGAGGCAGGGCTGGCAAGCCTTCGGGCAGAGCCGTGGCCCAGCTGCAGCACAGCAGCGCCCTGCCCTCCCATCTGCTCACTGCGAGCGCTTGCAGAGGACAGGCCAAAAATGCCAGCAGCTCCCGGAGCCGCTGCCCCATGACTGGGTAAGGCAACGCGGCGTGATATAACACAGCGATAAAAACCCCGAGGAAAGCCTCCCAAGCAGATATCTTCCCCTGCTGAAGACGGGTCCCCCTCTGCCCCTGCACTCCTGTCTCCCCAGCCTCGGATCCCTCCGTGCTTCGGGTGCCGAGCAGCAGCATCCCCACAGGGCCCTATTTCCCGTGACCCGGCGCTGACGAGGAAGGAGGGCAGTGAAGCGTTTTGCCAAGGCTCGCTTCCCCCCTCGCTATGCCTCCCTCCTGCTCCCGGCCGTCCTCAGGGTGATGGATGGCTATTGGTTCTGGCTTCATCCGACAGAGAAATCTGTCACCTCGTGCCAGGGAGAGGTGACAGCAAATCCATCAGCACGGAGACAGCAGGCGCTTGCGGATCGCTTTCAAGGCCACTGGGGGCTGGATGCTTCTTTGCCTCCCGCCTCTCCGGTTCCTCTGTCCCCCTCTTTTACACAAGGCTCAGTAAATCACCACTTGAACAAACCCGTTTGGCCCCTCCTGCATATCCAAATGCTAACAGCTCGGGATTTGTGCGTTGTTGTCTTGTTTCAAAACACCAGCGAGGCCTTCCACAAGAGTGGCTCGTTCCTAGAGGTTCCTTCTTGACCCTTCTGCTACTTCCAAAGCCAGGATGCAAACTCAGGTGGTGTCCCCAGGGGTTCAGCATGTATGATGGAAGTGAGGGGAACCAGAGAGGAACACGCTCATCAAAACAGCAGCTTCCTGCATGGGACAGGCTCAAGAACAGAACTGCAGAGGATGCAGTAAGGCAGGGCACTGAGAAATGAACCCCCAGCTGACAAAGTAGGGCAAAATGTGCTCCTGTGCTCCGTTCCGTGCTTACTGCACACCACCCACCTTGCCCAGCCCTCTGAAATTAGTATTGGACTCCTTTCAGGTGGGCTCTCTGCCAGCTGACATCCAGGCAGAAGGTGCCAGCCATCCCCAGCCCGATGCCCACCTCTCCCTTCACCTCTTTGTGCCGCCGGGCCCCCCAGGACAGCAGCATTTATCTCCCTGGGAGCGCGAGGCGAGGCTTTACCAAGCGATAAGCACAAAGCTGTCGGAGATCCTCTGACAACAGCCCCCAACGAAGCATCGTGCGCACAGACAAATGCTTTTCCTGCTGCTCCAACCACGCTAGGACGTGACTGCTGTCCTCGTGCCAGCGCTATTTGGAGAGGGAGCCAGAGCCAGCCCTCCTCTTCCCCATCCTGGCTCTCCAAAGCCCCTGGTAGCTGGGGGGCTGAGCCTGTTTAGCATTCTCCGTTCCTGAGGGCAGCCAGGGGCATCGGCATAATGAACAGCAGCTTCTGCTCCTGCTCTGCCTCCTTGCACAGGCACAAGGGGACATCCCAGTTGATTGCGAATTGCTTCTGACACGCGTGTGGCATATGGGATGGGAACAAGGCGGTGGTGTGCTGCCGGCAGTGCCCCATTCCCTGTGCCCCCCCAACACACCTCGGGGCCCCCGGGTGGTGCAGAAGGTGCCTGGGGCCCTGCACAGCCACCCCACGAGGTGCGTGCAGCCACACCGAGATCCCCGGCGACAAACCCCTGAATGCTCCACGACACACAGCGCACCGCAGGCTGCTCCAGCATCCCAAAACAACGGGCTGCCCCCGCCCAAAAGGGGCTTTCAATCCCACCTGCGAGCCAACAAAGCGAATTGTGAATTCCGCACTCAGAGCTGCACAAGTTTAAGACAAAGTGGCCCTTAAAAAAAAAAAAAAATTGGAATTTTTCAGTGCTTTTTTTTTTTTTTTTAATACTTTTAAATACATTTTGCTGCCCTCCGAACCGTGACACGAGACGCCAAAATTGCTAAAGATATTAGAGGAACCATGCCCTGCGTTTCTGATGAGGCTGCTGGCAAAGCAACTGCAATTTGTCACCATCCCCGACGACGGAGCACATCCTTGCTATTTGCACCCCATTTATACCAAGGAGCCACCGAGTGCGGATGCTCGAATTCCCAGATCCTCCACGGGGCTGGAGGGGAGCTGGGAGACATTTGGGGGTTGAGGCAGTTTGAGTTCAGGCTTTGCAGATCGCTCCCCTGCCAGTGCTGGAAGCGAGGAAGCTCTGGCTGCCAGCAGGGAAGGCCGGGAGGTGCCAGCAGCCAGACTGCAGCTGAGCCCTGCAGCGGGAGGAACCCGGGCACTGCACGAGGATAAAGGCTGGGGCAAGGGGCTGCCATGGCAGAACGGTGGCAGAAAAACAGAAAGAGAAGCTTGGAAGGCATCCTGCGCTCCGATGGAAGAGGGAAAGCAGCTGGGGAGGGGGGTGATAACCCCCAGAGCCCAGCACAAGGCAGCTTGGGATCTCCTGAGTGCTCCAAGCCGGGGAGTCCCGCTGCAATCAGGGGCGAAGGCGTCCAAGCTGACGGCAAGTTTCCTGGCCGTGGCTCCCCGCGGGATGTGGCCGGGGAGAAACACATCTGGGTGGCAGCCAAAAGGAGAGCCTGGCCTGGCCCCCGGGCTCGCAGCAAACGCCCTGCAGGTTCCAAGCCAGGGCCGGGACACACGGAGACCCTGCTGGACTGCAGGCTGCCGAGCGCAGGATGATTTATGGCTCCTCGCAGCTGGCATGTTCCAGCCAGAGGGCTTCAGACCAGAAAAATGAGCGCCTCCTGCTTCCTTAAAGGGGCAGCTCGGCTGCAGCGCTGCAAACTCACTGCAAAGTTAACCGCCTTGGCATTTTAATATTTTAAGTGCTGACCCCTCATTGATTGCGTTCAGCCTTTTAAATCTTTAATTTACTTATTTATTTGGGTTTTAAACCTTGCCTGCAATTGCAGCTAATTAAAAAGCTCATTAGTCGGCATCCTGAGCTGATTCCCTGGGCTTTATGCACTGTACAGTACGCCTCCTGTGAGCTTAAACCACGGCTGGGACTGCCTGACTTGCTTCCTACCTCCCCAGCTTTATGAGGTGTTCCATATTTTGGAAGCCTATTCCCCTTTCCCCTGATTATTATTTTTTTTTTAAACTACCACTCGCTGCAGCCTTCAGGAAAGCCAGCAGCCGCTCTGGCTGCACACGGTAGCTGCGCCACGAAGTTCCCCACAGCTGCTCTCAGCCCTGCGCACAGCTCAGGCCTCCCCCTGCCTGCACGAGGGGCACGATGATGTGCCGATGCCAAAAATCCCAAATAAACCGATTTCCAGCATCACACTCAGCGGTCGCCTTGCCCAAGGGTGGTAATCCCATCCCTGTGGAAGGCAAACACCGAGGGCTGAGGGCAGAGCTGGGCAGGACGGGCCCTGACCTCCCACACCACGGCCAGAAACCTCGCCCAGCTCAGCCGGTGGGATTTCGTTTCACAAGGTCAAAACCAACCCCACCTCTGCTTTGGGTTTTGCATTCCTGCCTACAGAACCACGAGAGGATTTCAGAGTCCGCCGCTGCCCTGCTTCCCCCTGCCCACACCCCGCATCCCCGGCCTTGGCACCAACACAAAATAACCCTCTCCTCCTCCCGAATCCTGTCTTGCTTCTATTGCTGCTGAGAACGAAGTAAAAGCAGGCAGACCAAGGCCGTTCTCAGTCCCCTGCTGGCCTAACACAGCCCAGCCCAGGACTGTGATGAGAAAAGCAAACACGGCTCCGTCCAGCTCATCCCAGACAGGCCAGAGAGAGTTCAGACCGGGGTTTGGTTCTACAACAACCACGATCTACAAAAGCAATCCTAAATCCTAGAACATCCCTCGCTTTCTTCACGCGTCCTTATTGACTCTACAATCCCAAAGAAATGCACAGCCCTGGGGCTGGCTGCCCTTGGCTGCCCTTGCACTGCTGATGCTGCCCTGGACCGAGGACCAGCAGCGAGGAAGGGCTGCGAGAAGCCAGGAACGGATGAGGAGAGGTCCCAGACACCCAGAAACCGAAACAAATTCCCAGCAAGAAATCCAGGGGGGCCGTTGGGACGGGAGGGGGGAAGCTGGGATGGGAAGAGCAGGAAGCGTGCCTCAGGGCCGAGCTGTCTCGGGCTGCAGGAGCCGGGGCAGCGGCTGAGGCTGGAAGCATTTCAGAAGGTTTGTGTTTGGCGGAGCCGGCGGCTGGAACAGAGCTTGCTGGCAAAGCCCCCGGGCTGGCTGGGGAGAGCAACATCTCCGGCGCTCCTCCACGAGCTCCGTGGCCAGAGCGGTGAGCCCCCTGCTTCCCTCGGCACCAGGCGCAGCCCCTGCCCTGTTTTCCAAGGGAAAAAAATAAATCCCTGGAAAGCCTTTCCTCCCGCACAGGCACACACAGACCCCTCTGTCTGCGGCAGGCAGCAGCTGCCTTCGGGGGACGAGCCCCTGCACACACGCAGCTCCGCCTGGCGTGCTTTATCGCCGTGTCAGCTGGAGGTTACGCGCTGCTGCAGGCACCGCCGAGCCCGCCGAAGGCCAAAAGGGCTTCGGGTCCGTCTCCCCCTCCCCTTTCCAACCGCGCTGCTGCTTATTCTTCGCTCCCTTCCCTGGCTGCTGCTGTCGGTGTGGCCGAGCGCGGTGCTTCTCAGCGGTGGCGGGCCTTGGCCCTCCGCCAAGGTCCATCCCTGGGGGGGGGGGGGGGGGGGGGATGTGGGGAGAGCTTTGAAAAATTCAATCTCTCCAGAGCTGCCGGGGCTGCCAACGCCACCACGCTGCCTGACCTCGGGGTAAACTCAGCGGAAGAGGAGCAGAAGCGGCGGCGGCTGGCACGGTGCTGGCCTGGGATAACTCCTGGGGAAGAGGCGGCGCGGAGCGGGAAGGCGATGGGGGGCTGCTGCCCTGCGGGGGGGCTTCGAGGCCTCCTGGGAGCAGCACACAATGCTCTTGCCGGGGTTTTAAACGGGAATCTAAGCAGCAAGGAAATGGCATTGCACAGGGTAGGGCTGGAGCACTGCTCCTGGTGCTGTCCCCCACGTACCCGGTAATTACACACGAGTGTTTGGGGGTAAGGGTTCAGCTCGTCACCAGCACACAAAGCTGCACCTCCTCCCTGTGCCAGAGTGCCCCACGGCAAGGCTCAGCCCTCAGGTGTCTGTCCCTGCTGTATTCTCAGTCCTGCATCCATCCCTGCTCTGTTACCTTCTTCTCCATCCGCATTTATCTCCTGCTACCTGGCGGAAACCCCAGGAGGCCTGCTCCTGCAGTGCCTCCAACTCCTCCAGGACGAGAGCTCCTTCCTCTTGGGGACGAGGAGATCTAAACCCAACTCAGCACCTCAGGATGCTGCACCAGGGGGGCACCTTCCTCCAGGAGCTGTTCCCAGCACTGTGTGATTCCCCAGCCAGCAGGGAGGGCGAGCAGCACGGGGCCTGGCAGCCTCAGGGGTCGGCTGGCTGCAGGGAGGCAGCGGGGAGGCTGCAGGTGCCTTTGTGCACGCCTGCGCTTTGTCATGGAAATCCTGCAGGTCTCCAACGCCTGGGCTGGAAATGCTACAGCTAATGAAACCTCTGCGGCTCCCCCCCTCACCGCAGGCAGCCCAGGATGAAGGGGGGACGAGAAGGATTGATGGATGGAGCCCAGGAGATGCTTTGGGTTGAGTCCATCTGCCCTGCCCAGTGCGGGGCGTGCTGGGCTGGGTGATGCACGCACACCTCTTTGTGCTCTGCTCCAGCCGCCCTCCCCGCAGCCCCGTGCCCCCCGGAGCTGCCTGATTATTTCTGTCTTGGGCCAGAGGCCTGGAGGCTTTGAGCACCACACGACATTTGTGCAGCATTTCCCCACCACTCCCTCCCCTTTCGATCTCTCTCCCCCCCTCAGTGCAGTCCCAGAGAGACGATCCAGATGGAGCTGCCCAGCCGCCCTCTGATCGAGCCGGGGAGATTTGTAATTAGGACTCGGCGGCTATTATCCCGTGACAGCTGAGGGTGGTGTAGCCAGGCAGCCCGGAGGCTGCGGGAGGAATGCGGGGGGTTTAGGGAAGGAGGGAAGATGCCGAGTGCTTTTCAACCATGCCATATTGCGCCAGCCCCGGTGACAACATCCCACCTGCCAGGCCCGATTCCGAGGGCAGCGTCGGTGCAAAAGGGCAAGGACGGGGGAAGGAGCAGGGGGGGAGGACGGCGGCGGCGACAAGGGAGGGGGACAGGGGGCAGGGGAAGAGACGTGGAGGAGCAGCAGCACAGGCAGGACGCCCTGCTGGAGCACGGGGGGGAGCCGGGTCCGATTTCAGAGATTGTCCCCAAGCCGGGGCCGCGGCGGCGCCATCCGGGCTTGGCGTCCCGCGGTCCAAATTCCTCTGGGTGACACCCGGCTCTGGAGCGCAGCCACGGCGGCTGGGCCAGCCTGAGAGGGGAGCAGGTGTCCCTGCGCTCCCCCACACACAGCCCAGAGTCCTAAAACACGGCCCTCCTGCCTGAAAAAGCCACGGCGCCTGGAGCTAGGGGTCCTTCCAAACGTCTGCCTTACTGCCAAGCCTTTGGAGAGGCTGAGAGGAGCGGGCTCGCTCTCTCCTCGGCTCCTTGCTCGCTCTGTCTGCTGCTGCCAGAGCCGTGGCACCTCCGCCTGTCTCTTCTGCTCCAGTAATTCCCACGCCTGCCGGCATGCTGGGAGCAGCAAGGGCTGGAGCAGCAGAGGTCTGACCCAGCAGATCGGTGTGCAAGGGGTGCAGACAGCTCGTGCCAGGCACAAACCAAACCCCAGGACCTCAGGAGCCAGCTCTCCAGCTGGGAAGGGCACTTTGCCTTCCATGGAAAGCCAGGGCTCTCGCTGCCCTGAGATGCCCCAGCCTTGCCCTTCTCGGCTTTGCTCCGTCACAGCACATCAGACCTCCAAACAAGCTCTACGTCTGCTAGACAAGCAGTTTGCAACACGCTTTGCAACGCCCCACAATGTCTTGTTCATTCCTGGCTGCAGACCTCTGCGCGCCTTCCCCTCCTGGCCCCGCAGATCAAACTCGGACAGACCCTGCCCTTGGAGCCAGGCTCAGCAGGGGCAGGGAGAGGGAAGCAGAGGCCCCAGCAGGAGGTTTCATGCCCCAAAGCATCTCCACCGGCCCTCCCTGTGCAGCAACGCTGCCGCCAAGGCTGAAGGAAGTGAGTCACGGCCGGGGGGGGCTTGCAGCCCCCCTGGAAAGGCCCCGGGGCCGCGGCCGGGCCGTGCGTTCGGTTCCTGCTGGCGTCCCAAGCGAATCATTCCCAACAGCTGTCGCCGTGCCTGGCTGCGCCGCTCATGTGCTTTCTATTAGCTGAGCAAACAAGCCAGGCTGCTGCCGAGCGCGGGGAGCACGAGGGGGGAAAACCTGGGAAACCCGACGGTGCCTGAACCCCGCGCACCAGGCGCTGCTTTCCCCGAGCGAGAGCAGCCACCGGGCACTGGGTGCACGGCCCCACAACTGTGCCTCTCCTCAGCTTCCCAAATGCCTTCGGAGACGTCCCACACGCGTGTGCCACGTTCCTCAAAAGCTCCAGCCCTCCGCCTGGCAGTGCTGGCTTTCCAGGAAGGATTTTCAGAGCGCTGGAGGCTGCTCCAACAGGCGGGGGAAGCACGGGGCAGGGCAGAGCAGGGGGTAAGGGCCTTCGGCAGCAAAGAGCAGCAGGAAAAAAGGCCAGGTCAAGTGGGAGGCAGGTTGCAGCCTCCCTGCATGACCTCTCTGTGCCTCAGTTTCCCCCCTTCCACCCAGCAGGGAAGGCAGGGGGCTGGCGGGAGGCTACAGCTCTCCAAGCCCCTCGGTGTGCTGGGAGGAAAGGGGCTATAGACATGCAAAGCGTGGCTTTTAATTGAAAGAGCACAAAGAGAAAGGCTCAAGGCTTCGCTTCACTCCCCTCCCGCTCGGGTCACTCCCCTATGGGAAAAATGCTAGGGCTGTACTTTCCACCTCAGCCAAAAATAATCAGCGAGCTGCAGGGGGCAGAGGGCCTGGGGAGGAAGGGAAAAATTTCTCTTCCCAGGCTGCCAGAGCAGAGAGGCTACAGCTCATAATGAGAAATGCATTCCTTCCCTCCCCGGTCCCTCTCCTGCAGCCACCTCGTCACAGAAAAGGCGTATGGGGCCAGCTCCAAAAGACGCCGGAGTGTGAAGCCTACTCCAGGGCTCCTCTGCTTCCCTGGGAGACAGAGAGTCTGCGAACTAAAAGAAGATGTTTGTGCAGTAATCCCGTGGCTGCTCTCAGATGGCCTCCAGCCCCCCCCAGGCACAGCTTGGGGTGAGTGGAAAACACCAAATTGTGCCGAACGGGCAGAGGGACGAGCGGCTACACAAAGGGGCTGGGCACCCGTCCCCTTCCGACGCCTGAGCAGCGCCCTTGGCTCCTCTGCTATTGCAGGAGCCAGCCCAATTACCGCTCTCCTGGCTCTCAAAACCACTCCACGGGCTTTCAGTACACTGACCTAATAGACCTGAAGCAATAATTCAACAGCAGCGGAGTGTTTGTGGGGCTGAAATCCCATTTCTCAAAGAAACATGGCACTTGAGGGACTGAACAGCACTGACTTCTGATGATTTTGAAGCAAAATCTTCCAAAAGTGGAATTTAGCCACCTGAAAAAAATCGCTCCCTGCCTCACCTCTGCTCATTCATCCACCTTCAGAGTTGCACGCTGGACTACCATAAATAAACGAGCTTTCTCCCCTGCAGCTCCAAAACACCTTCCCAAATTTGCTCCAACACCACCCCCTCCTCGTGCCTCTCCAGAGGATCCGTCCCTTGCCAGTGTCACCGTGGAGCTGCCTGGTGGATGGCTCGGCACGGAGATACTCTGTAAAAAAACAAACAAAATAAACTTCCGACGCTATTCAGCTCATTTTGATTAAATAAAACCACTTGGTTTTAATCCAGCCACACAGAAAAAGAAGCTGTTCGGTTATGGCTTACAGTGCAGGCCTGGGTCTTTACCACACGATGGGGCTTTGCGGTGCCCAGGTCTCTGAGCTGTCTGCACGCTCTTCCCAGTAAGATCCAGGCTAGAGAATTGCACAGAAGAGGCCTGCTCCCACAGGCAATGTGAGTCCGTGTTCAGTATTCAGATGCCGGTCACAGCCAGGTAAAAAGCAGCCTGCTTTGGATCCACCACCACCTACAGCTGGAACCACACCAAACCATTCTCCCAGTCTTACTGTGGGGGGGAAAAGCCAAGAAAAAACCCTAAGTTATCAAAGCAACTGTATAGAACAGAGGGAAATGGAAAAAGGGAAAGCAGCAACCCAGTAACTAAACCCAGCCCACATCTCCACACGTGCAGAACACTTCTCGGTGTCAATACCAGCTTCTTCTCCAGCCTTCGGTAGGAACTCCTGAACCCACCTGTGTCTGCCGAGCAGGGTGTGGGCAACACTGTCACACTTAGCTGTGCTGCAGATAACCTCTGGACATACACAGGAGCTCATTCTCAGCGTGGTCTCTGTGCTTTCACTGCTAAATAAACCAAGCCTGTGTCCCAGGACAGCTGATGCACGTGGTGTGAAGCACATCCCTGCTTCCACCTCCCATTTTCCAGGAGCTGGGGCCTGTATCCTGCAGGAGTGCTGCCATTTGCTCTCTCCAGGATCCTGTTGCCGCCCCTCATCTGCAGTTTTTGTGTTTCAAACCACCATGCTCCCTCCTCCTCCTCCCCAACAGGAGCTTGGCTTCTTTCCAGAAGACGCTCAGGAGAGAAATACAGGTGAGAATAACCCAACACCTGAAGCTTCCCAGCATCTTCTCCTCTGCCGGTCCTTTCCCACGTCATTAGCTGCGGGGCTGTAGGATGCCAGGAGCAGAGGGAGGTTTCAGAGGGAGCCGGGGGCTAATTGGCATGCCTTTCAGGCAGCAGCGGTGCCAGGGATCGAACCGCCTGTCCCCGGGGAGCGGCGGCAGAGGCAGCAAAACCCTTCCTCGGTGGCAGCCGACTTTTTCCATTTCCTTGGTTTCAAATCGTGCCTCTGTTCTCCCCGGTCTCTGCTGTGGCTCCAGCCGCGAATTCTAGGGAAGCCCAGCTGCCTCAGCAGGTACGGGCTCGTTAATGAGCAATTAGCTCCTAGCCTAATTGGGCAGCAGAATGGCTAATGAGCCCAGCCATGGTTGTCTGTGCCCTCATTATCCTGTGCTCAGCCAGTGGTAATACTGAACTTCTGTCCCATTTCCGTCATGCCACGATCAGAGCCCTGCCTGGAAGCTCTGATGTGCCAGCGCTCGCTGCCTTTTCGGGCTCCAAAGTTGATGGTTTGTCTTATCTGCTTCCTCTAGCACGCCTGGAAAGGCTCCTTTCGCCTCTGCGCTGCACAACCAGATCCTCCCTGCCTTGGCTGACTTCAAAAACCCACTGAGCGGAAGAGCAGATCTCTCTTCTGGGTGTTTTTGTTGTGAGGATAGGTGTGTACCCATATGAAGTGTCTGTATTTATGTACGTACCTACGGATATAAACATGCACGCAGGGCTGAGGCTTGTGAAAACGAACAAGGGCAGTGCTCACATGCCAAGGAACACAACCAGGTAGAAGTGCTCCAGAGCAATGCAGAACACCAACACGCCTCGCTTCAGCACAGATCCAGAGTGCTCAGTACCAAGAGAACAATCCTTGCCCCAAAGATTACACAGTGCTTGAAGGAAGGTCAGCTTAAAATGAAAGAAAAAACAACAACAACAACAACAACAAAAAAAACCAACAAAAAACAAGCAAAGAAAACAAAGATTCAGATTAAGTCACAAACCCTGAGGAGTCCCAAGAACTCCAAGCTGCAATGACACAGGCCTGTTTTGACTTGCTTTACTCCAAGTTAGGGAGGCCCCAGATGCTGGATTTTGCCCCCAGAACACCATGGCTATTTTCAATCATTTTAATCCTTGAAATGAACGGTAAGGGCACAAGCAGAAAAACAAACTCCTCCGTGACTTCACCAGCCACCCATCAGCCTTCGCTAGGGAGCTGGGAAATCGCCATGAAGTTGTCTGCCTTGGATCAGAACGTACCAATTAACAAGAGCCTGCCCTCACACACCTCAAAGTGATCTACAGGAAGAAGACCATTGTGCAGCTACAGCAGTAGCTAGGGCAGTTCGTAACGGAGCAGCTCAGCGTTTTGTGCCAGTTTAACATGATGCATGAAAGATGCTCTACCCAGTTAAATTGCAAAGCTCTGCCTGGCAGAGGAACGCATCCTCACCTCCCAGCACGTGGAACCAGAGGTCTCCTGCAAGGAGCAGCACGCGACCCTTCCTGACAGCAAAAAGTCAAAATTTCCTTTTTCACCTCTTACCCAGCTGCTGGGTTTTGGACGATCCAAGTGGCATTGCTAAGCTGTGAAATATTTTATAGCGCTACCTGCTGCAGCAACGAGCTGTGCTCCTTCTAGGATTGATTATTCCATCTTCCTGCTGCTCTTGATAAGGTTTTCCAGTGGCTGCTGATGGTTTTAAACATGGCTTCTTCTGCCTCCAGGGTACTTTCTTATATTAGATTATCTCAACATATCACACCCACTTTTTAGTCGCTTCGCTGCCTTCCTGTTAAGAACCAAAATGATTTTTTAACTGCTCTTTTGCCCTAGAAGGACTCGTTTGACCTTGCTTTGCCCCACCTAGCGGTTCTCCTCCTGGGTGCTCCACGCAATCAGCCTGCAGAAGAGATCCCACACCTCCAAACGGCATTCGTGATGAGGCCATCCCAGCTCAATGTCTCTGCTGCCCACAGAGAGTTTGTCCTTTCCCTGAACTGCACGTTTTGTAACCTATAGACTAAAAATCAAGACAGAGCTTTCCCCCTTCTCACCCTCTACTACAAATTCCTTACCAGGGCTGTTTCTGATGGTCCTGAATCAGCGGCCAGCCTGTCCACCCGGCCACAACAACCCCCCAGCACAGCAGCAGCTCTAAGAAAGGCCCAAGGGGTGCCTTCCTCTGCCAGCAGACCCCACTCAGAGGCAAAACCTACCACTGAGGTTATACATGGGGAGAGAGGGGGTTCAAATGCCTCTTTTTAAGTAATGAGCTCTTCTGTAGGCCAAGCCTCCTCACCATTTATTCACTCTTGCCTGAGCTGCTGGAAAGCAAACTGAAGTCCAGCACATCTTTCACGTAGGACAGATGGACAGGCTGTTCTCACCACGGCTTCCCAACCTTACACTGATCCCTGTCAGCAGATTTTTCATCAATATCTCAGAGCATTTAACAATCATCAGTGCAAACTTCATGCCATTCATGAGTCTACAGAAGAGGGAGCTGAGAAGACTGAGCAAGCAGACAAAAACCACAATGTTCATTGAGCCATTAACACCCCGTACAGGTATCCTTAAAGGGCTAAATTAATGAATGGCACCAATGCAGAGACAAGCCAGAGAGAAAAGCTCCTGTCTTTTCCCTGGCATGTGCTGAAATCTTCCTTGCTATTGGGAAGAGAGCAGCAGAGCCATGTGCATGGGGTTGATTTCCCCGCAGCCTGTCTGCATATTTCCAGGCATTCCGCAGGGGCCAGCAGCGAGCATCGTACCCAGCGCATTTCTGACAGGCTCCTTTCACTCTGGGCTCCCCACAGTGCTTCTTTTTTTAAAAAAAAGCATTTGCACAGCCCTGTTTGTATCTCCTGGCTCACCACCTCCTCTAGCTAATATTTTATTTATTGTATCTTGGTCCTAACAAGTGAGCTTCTTCCCCGGTGGCTACTAATTAGATTGGGTGGCTCTCCAGAGATGGCGCGCACGTGGCCGCAGCCAGCACACGGCTGTGCTCTGCAATTCATAGGAAGCTTTCAGCAGCCACACACTGACCAAGGACCATACCGCCTGGGTAGATTTCACCCCGCAAATTCAGGCTTCTGCAAGCAAAACTAATATCGCATTTTTTACTTCTCTTCCCCTCTCTCTGGCCTCCTTCACAAAGCTGCTCGCAGGCTCTGGGATGAACCCTGCTGATCTCAAGGTCTCACCTGTGCCTTAGATGCTGTCAAGAAGTCCTCCCACCCAAAAAAAGCAGGCTTGGAATTTTATTTTCAGAGAGGATCCGTGGTTGGCACTCTCCTTTTGCATCTTCAAGATGAAAGAGGAGAAGATGAGATAAAGCTGTGAATGGGGACTCGGTGGAACCTACCTAGACAGTGGTTGGGGGCTTTGCAGCAAAAGCAAAATGAAAGAGCATTCCTGGAAGGGAGAAAGATGGAACTGCAGTCCAAGGAGTTCACTCCAGAAAATAAACTGCAAATCCTGTTCCCCGTGGGTATGAAATCACTATTAGTATTGGACCAGGGACATCAGAGGTAGCAGAAGGGACTTTCACGCTGAAAAAAGTATTTACGATACAGCAGATCTTAGACAAGTGAAAAATAAAGTTAATAAAGAGCTATGTATTTAATCCAGTCAAATCAGTCACTACCCAGAATTAACAGCAGCCATTTCTCATCCACTGCAGGAGAAGGCAAGAGCACTTTGGCCAACTTCACGTATCAATACAGAAAGGGAAACTCAAAGGAGGCCCTTCTGTTTTTGTTTTTTATATATGGATACAGAAAAAAAGCAATGCGATGTAAGCAGGCTCATTTCCAGGGAAATTATTAAATCCAACCACTACCAGTTCTGTGTAGGAGCTGGTGGCAAGTCAGGAGTTGCTCAAAGCAGGATTTAAACTTCTGACCCAGCAGCTCTGGGAAGGCGGAGGGGGAAAGGCAAACCGAGGTGGATTGGGCGCAGGGGAGGTGGTCATAAATCTTGTCATTCCTCCAGAGGCATTCAGAGCGACATGAAGGAGCTGCTCCCCACCAGCAACGCTGCAAAAGACGAGCTGGGCAGGTGGGATGGGGAGGCACTCCTGAGCAGACCTCACGGCGAGGTTCTTTGCTGGAAACAACAAACAAGGGAGTTGTTTGGGGGTCTGCCTCCAGTCAAAGCTGCTTCTGCCACCAGAACAACCCTGGCTCCGTAAGGGGAGGCACAGAGGAGAACGTGCTGCTGTGTGCATGGCAGAATGGCATGCTGGTACTCACCTCCTCACCCGATATCGTATTAAAAATAAAAGCTGGAAAGTCACCAGCTGGATGCCAGGCACAGGCTGGGCAGCAGGCCAAGGGTCTCGCTCGCTCTCACTTGACAGATTTAGATCCCCGGCACAGGAGATGCTAAATATCAAAGGGCACGGCTTAAACTGCCCGGCGTACTTGGCAGGGTGATGGGCAGAGGCCTTACACCTGGCTGCGAGGGGGCCAAGCGAGCCACAGAAGGCTCCCTCTTAGCAACACGCTGCTCCTTTCCCAGCTCGGCCCTGGGGCCACCAGGTGGTTCGCTTTTGGCCACTGTTCACCACTCACACCAGGCTGGGACCCAGGCAGTGGTGACGGGTCACACCAATGCACACAGCAGCTCTGCAGCCTTCCCACTCCTTGCCCCAGGCCTGAGGACGCCGGGATTGTCCAGGCCAGGCAGTGACAGAAACAAGGGGTGAGTGGCACGGGCTCAGCTTCTCCACATCTGTCTGCACCTTCCTCTCCCTCCACCATGCTGATGAACATCGCCAGAGCTACCTCCAGGGCTGTCAGTGCCCTCTGGCCACAAACCACCGACAGGTTCAAGCAGAGGAGGTATATACAGACACCCAAACTGCTGCAGAACACCCCGAGCACTGCTCCAGAGGGCCTGTTTTTAGCAGGAGCATCCTCAGAAACGGGGCAGAGGCTGCCTCCCTGATTTTGAGCCACAGAAAGCTAGAAGCAGCCGGAGCTGGTGACCAAATCTGGATCCTGCTGTGGGGCCCTGAAACTCACAGCAAGTTGCTCTAAGACCTGGGAGACACTTCTGGCACTCGACAGCTGGGTTATTTCACATCTCTAAGTACCTAAGACACCCAAATGCTTCTACACTCTTACACTATGCAAGATACGAGCATGCACCTGACCGGTTGTAAAGCTGGCCTTAGCAGTTACAAAAACAGACACGGAGCACTTCAAACGAGGTTAGAGGCTCACTGGGCTCAGCTCCTTCGAGTGCAGCTCAGCCGCAGGACATTTCACCTCGCCTTTGGGCTTGGAACATTTTTTTGCTCCCTTTAGGGGGTGCTGATGGGTATCTCACTGAGGCAGCACAGGCTGCCTTTCTCCCTTTGGGAGGGAAGTTTGGGATGTAGTTTCCCCATGCCTTTCACCTCACAGGAGCCCCAGCAAATGCTGCAGCCGTGGCTGAAACAAAAACCAGCTGGAGCTTGCCTTGGCCCTCACGAGGCCCATCTGTAGGAAACAGCACTTGGGAGAGCTGCAGAAAATCCTGGAGAAACCCCCCAGAAAGAAGGGCATGGGGAACAGTCACGAAACGCTTCCATATGAAGAGCCAGGGCTGGAGACACTGCAGCGAGTGACATCCACACCGACAGGTTGGAAGAAATTCAAAAGCCATCAGCCTCACTGAATTGCGACACTGCTCGCAGAGGGTCAGCACCCTGGTCGCCAGGAGAGGTGCCAAGCAGGTTGCAACAGCGCTACCCCGCCGGGGGGACAGATCCTGCCCCCCCCAGAAACCCAGCATCAGATGCTGGCAAAGGCAGAGCAGCCCGCTGTCCGAATAAGCTGAGAGGCAGGACAGAAAGAAACCAGGCCAAAAAAGAAAAAAAAGGTATTTTGATGCTTTTTGATGCTTGGAAGCACCACCCAGCCCAGATCCATGCATTTATACAGCAACACAGAGCACTTGGGTGCTCCGAGATCCTGCCCAAGCCCCGATTGTTTTCTGCACACTGACAAAGTGCTGCTGGTGTTCTCAGCACAGCCAAGGCACCGCTCCTACCCCCGAAGAGCTCGCCACCAGTAATTAGAGCTATTGCCTAACATGGCTAATTACCACCTTAATTAATTTACTTGAAATAATTCTTCGGTATTGTCAGCTCGCCACAATCTTTACGTACAGGAGAGCTCCACGAGGCCAATGAAATGTCCCAGGAGAGCTCCGTGGCTTCTGCGACCACGCCGTGCCCTCAGATATTGTCCAGTGTGGATGAGGAGCAGCACGGCTCACATTAGAGCAGGTGCCCACACCCTGAACTGAAACACCTTATCCTGTTAAAGGACCGTGTGCTGGCTTCCCAGCCAGCTTCTGGGGAGCTCTGCAACATCACCAGGTTTGCAGGGCTTGGGGAAGGGAAAGAACAGGGGAGATGGCAGGAACTGTCTGAGCAGGCCCCTGCTATCATCCTCTGTTCCTTTAAAATTGATTTTTCACTCAGTATCTGCCGTGCAGAAGCCCTCTTCCCATCCACCTGCCTGACTCCTCGCACTGCAGCCCGCTGGCCTCTGCTTCCACTCATTGCTATCTGCCCCCGTGCAGCTGGACATCGCCCCCAGCATCAGAGCCATTGACGGGAGCAGCCAGCCCAGCAAACAAACGCCCCGTCTGCCCAAACGGCCTCGGCGCCCTGACCTCCCTCTCTGCTTCCTCGCCCGCTCGCTGCGACGGCTCCAGACAAGCCCCGCGCTGGGCAGGCGCCACGTGAGGAATCGATAAGGTCAGGAGTGTTTTGTGCAGGGCATCCTTTGCTGGTCCTTAGCAGACCGATACTGCCTGACGGAGCCATCCATCACCGCAGCGCGCCTCGGTGGCATTTATCTTTGGCTGCACACTGCTCTGCCCTGCAGGCAAACACCAGCTCTCGAGGCCGTGACATTCAGACCAAAAAAAGCTAAAAAAAGTTTAGAAGAAAACCCCTCGTGTCATCTCCCAGCTGCTGCATGGGGTGGAAGAGGGCTGTTGCTGGCGGGGGTTGATGTATTAAATATTATTTCATGGCTTGTGTATTTTTCCAGCTCAAGAAGTGAGTCCAGAGTAGAGGCCACCTAAAAGAAACAAATCCTCCCCGGGCAGCTGCCTCGTGTTTACATCCCCGTTTCCCTACAAGGGCATCAAAAGCACAGCTCGAAGGGGGGAATCCAGGGCACCCGGAGGTGGTGGGACTCATGTGGGGCCACACAGCTGCTCAGGAGTCCAGACGAGGAATCCGAGGCAGCCCTGTGCCACAATATAAATACGTACACACACAGAGCAGCTGGCTAAAAGAAGGGTCTGTGTCTCCCAGCCTCTAATGGATAACAAGCACAGCAAAAGAACTGCTCTTTGCAGTGGCAGACAAAGCCAAAAGGTGCACAGCAGCTTGCACGAGGATGGGAGTAAAAGCAGCAGCTGGGAAACTCGGGTGGCAGAAGCTTGTTTTACCCTGAGGAAAGCCACGGGCACGCAGTGCTGCATGGAGCAGGTGGTGCTGGACCTCACGGGCACGCTGCAGCCTTGGTGGAGGGTTTGCTTTCTGCCCATGACCCCGGTCCAGCCACTGCTGTGAGATCCTCAAGTTTTCCTGGAAGCGCTCGAGGGCTGAAATCCTTTTCCCGAGCATCTGCTGCCATCCGGTGGCAAGCGCTGCAAAGGCACCCGTGGCTGAGAATCGTCCCCGGTGGCAACCTGCAGCCTGGCCAGGGCCACTGGAGCCCGGCCAATGCTCGGGGCTGGCACTTGCCCCCAAATCCATCACTCCCCAGTCCTTCAGGCCGCCCTCCTGGGGAGCTCCCCCAGGCCAGCTCCAGGGGCCACCCACAAACCAAATATTAGTAATCCACCTGTTCAACACTCTTTTGAAAGAGCAAAACAGGACTTGGAGCAAGTCCGTATCTCCCTCTGTGTTTTATCAGAGAGGCACCACGACACAGCAAACCAAAACCACTGCTGGGCTGTGCGGCAGAGCCAAACAGAACCTGTGCAGATGGGGCAAACCCTGGGCCCAGGCCCTGCGGAACAGATGCACCTTTCAATGGGCCGGGAAGTAATTTGGCACAAGTGCCAAAATGCAGTTTGAGAAATAGTGATGTGGAGTTGCAGGGGGGAGCAGTGCCCAGGAGCCGCTGGCAGAGCAGGCTGCCTTGCCGTCAGCACCTGCCCGTGCCTGTTAGCCTCTTGCTGTCACAACAGCTCGGTGAGGTTACCTCAAGCTGAAGTCCAAGCCAAAGGACAGTGAAATGCCACACGTAAAAGGCACCGCTTGTGTGGCTGCTGGCAGGAGACAAACACAGAGTTCACACTCTGCTGCGGGGTATGAAATATATAAGGACAGAGTTTTGTTTCCCACTTTGATCTGACACCTCTTCACCTGCTTTCCCTTTAAGCCAGGACAGGAGTGGGTATGCTGGAGAATTTCAAGCTGACTTTGCCCAAGACAGTCAGCTACAAGCAGAGGCTGCTTCATGGTAAGACTGAGCGGCTCAGAAAATCCTCCTGTCCTTGCTGGGGACTGCTCAACTCCCTTCCTCAACCCCCAACCCAGAGCAGACGAGACTACTCGGGCCCCAGTGCCCACAGAGGAACACAGGGGCGGTCACGTCCTGGTTATAGCCAGCAACCATTGCCTCCTGTCCCATTCCTTCCTACCATTTGCACTCAGGGGTCCGAGCAGAGCCCTCCCCAAACTGCACGGAGCCTCACACCATTTCTTTTCCCTTTCCTTTCCGCTCCCTGATTCTCATTCCATTTGAGTCACCTGCTTAAAAAACAAATGTGGTCCTATCACCCCAGAACAATACATTTCAAATAAGCATATAAAAGACCATTTCTTGACATGAATAAATTGATTGGGACCATTACCTTGTAGCCACTTCCCCCAGAAAAAGCTTCTTAAAGGCAGCCTGAGGCAGGGAAGCAGCATTTACATTTAGATGAAGGTGTTTCTGTCACGGTGCCTCCCCCAACAGCGCCTGGCCCCAGGTATTGTCTCCACGAGAAATTAGTAAAGCCAGGCAGCTCTGCTTTAAACAACACCTAAGGAAAAGGAAAGAAAATATTTCTACAGCCCCGCTGCATGCACACTGTGTCTGTACTCACACCGTCTGTAGCAAAGCAATGGCAACAGGTGAAAGGACAACGGTATCACCACTTCAGGGAGAAGCAGCAAGGATCTTACATCTGGAAACTGACTTTTCCAGCACAAACTCTGTTAAAAGGCCCTGCATTAGGTGTGCTGCTGTCACCAGGCTCAGAACCGTCCCCTCACATGCTGGCAGTGGGCTGGATTCAATGCCGCTGTAAAACACCGTAGCACCACCACAAATTCACACCGTGTAGGCTTCACCTCCAGCCTTTCCTCAGTTCATTACACTCTAAGTCTTCAGGACACCTGACAAATGAAACGCAGGGTACGCTGCCTCAGGACTGATGGAGAGGGAGTGCTTTGCAAAGGTACCTCTTTTTAGGGGCTTTTTTCCCCAGTGAGCACAGATCCCACGAGGATTTTCACTGCCCTCAGCATCCATGTCCCCAGTACAGAAATCTCAGTGAGCACTAACCAACCTGCATTTTTTTGCTGCTGTCACCGAGAGGCTTGTTTATGCCTGAAATTTGTCTCGTAACACAATAGTTGAAAGAGTAAAAGCAATGAATTCAGGTATTACCAGTAAAATTATGCTTGACTCTCTTACCTATCAAAAAGAAATAAATATTTTGCAATCAGCTAGCCTCATTCCAGTACAGCTGTTTCCACAGTTGGAAAATGAACCGCTAGAACTACACTAGGGAAGAAAAGGAATTATTTTCACCGCCCTAATCAATACCACCTACAGGAAAACCCAGCACAGGCCAGGCTTTAATGCAGCAGCTTGACGGATGAAGAAGGACAGACAAAGATTACAAACCCTCTACGTGCCAAAAAAGTAGATCAAAAGGGGCAAGAAACTGAATTAACTCAATAGTTTCAATGTGATGAAGAGATAAGCCACAGATTCTGAGACAGGATGCAGTCAGGATTATTTAAGTATTGTCATCTGCATGAATCAGTACTTGCAGCTCAGTGCCATCCTAGGGACTGACGTCTCTGCTCAGATTCCAAGTCTGAGGTCAACTCAGAACAAGTTTCAGCCTACACGAATGCAGACAAAGCTTCCCCTACGTGCTGAGGTAGCTGCAGACAAACCTGTCTGCCCTCCTGCCAGCGTGCCTTCACCTGGAGGGTCCCTGCCCGTCAGCACCAAACACGCATCTGATGGAACATTTAATTAAACGCTGTTTCATTTCGAGTGGGGAGACACTTCACAGTGGCCCTGTGGCAGCCCTAGCATTTTACAAACCCTTTCAGTTCTGTAGCACAAGGCACTCGCACACTCCTCAAACTGTGGCAGCAGTTGCGAACGTGCAGCTGCCTCTCCTACAAGACCAGCACTACGTTCAGTTCTCTCAAGAACTAACATGGTAGCGCTCAGAGCTGAACTAAGATGTGCCAAGCGAGAAACGTACTGGCACCAAACTGCCGTGTGTTACAGGGATCTGCATATGGGCTGAA
This sequence comes from Anas platyrhynchos, assembly GCF_047663525.1. Classification (NCBI taxonomy): domain Eukaryota; kingdom Metazoa; phylum Chordata; class Aves; order Anseriformes; family Anatidae; genus Anas; species Anas platyrhynchos. The sequence goes on along the minus strand of NC_092608.1, from coordinate 2,654,918 downwards.
GAGAAACCCTTGAAAATACCCAAGGTACAGCTCCGCAGGCTGTCACAACACTTGCCACTCTCCAGCCTTCCTTCTGACGTGCTCCTCAAGCTCCTCGCCCTGCCTGACACATCGGCTAGAAGGGAGATTTCCCTGTCCCCCACTACACATCTTTGGTGGCCACATATCTATATGCAGTGCCAATAAATCCAAGCTGTGATCCTCACTTCACCCTATGTTTCCACTCCCTCAAAGAATGGCTAGAGGAACATTAGCAACACGAAAAGACTTCACTGGAGACGCACTGGAGACGGTGCCATTTTGTGCACTACAAGATTTAAGGCTGAGGGGACCCTTTCACAGGTTAAAATAAGAGCAACCGGAGAACTCCCGTATTTCAAAATGGACACTCTGCCTGTTAACATTCCCTCTGCTCATCCTCTCCCCCCACTTACAATAAATTATCACAGTGACAAACAAAATCCTCACTATTACGAAGTGCTGAAGCTCACTGGAGCTTCTGTGAGAAGCCGAGTAGCGTGTTCCTTCACTCCTTTGCTACTGAGCATCCTCTTGCGTTTCATAAAAATATTGTTATTGATATCCATTTTATTTGCTATTGCAGAAAAAGCATTAAGCAGTGAAGACAACTGGAGAGAAGCCAAAATGAGGATAAAACAATGACAATAAAACAATCTAACGCGGAGGGAGGAGAACCCCTGATGTAGCTGAGGCTGCGTGTTTTGAAGGCATACATTCAACCAAGTTACTAGGCCGTGAACACTAGCTTCCTTTACTTGTAATTGCCTGGACTTTGTAATTAGGGTTCATTCAAACAAGCTGCAACACCAGAAAAAAAATCCATCTAGCAGATGCGATTAATAGCCTGTTCCAGGAAAACCAAGTCCCCAGGCAAAGTGAAATGCAGCTCCACTGACATCGCGCACAGCCATTTTCCAAGGCCAGTGCATCAATTTACTCCGTAATTTCTCTCCCATGCACACGTCCCCTGGTGCAGGAGCTCAGCCTTGGAGCTATAGCAAGGGGTGAGAGTGTTTACAAGCTAAGTGAGCTCTTTGCAGAGCCTGCTTCCTCCTGGTGACATTGCCACAGGTAAAAACATGGGGCAAATATTTAAAGAGCTAGCAAATAATGAGATAAACCTGCAATACAGGATTTCAGAAGCTGGAAAGACCCAACAAAGTCATTCGGAGCGACAGAACGGAAACAAGATGCATTCAAAAATAAATCTTTTTTGGGTCTTTCACTTTTTACAACTGTACTTCTGAGGTACGCTAAGAGTTTATGCAGAGAAGTTGTGGAAAGAGGACAGTGATTAGGAACAGGGCAGGGAGGAAGGACATTTTTTACCTATATAAAAATAGCTGATTTTGTAGGGGAAAGTTACTGCTTCTACAGAGATGAGCATTTGTAAAGAACAAAAAATAGCCCAGGTAAGCCGTCCACTTGGGACGTACGGTTTGCATTACATTTGGTTTTATCTATTGCTCCAGTTTGGTTTTGCAAAGTCAACACCATTAAGAAAAATCACAGGTAATTATCTTGCATTAAAGGACAAAACAACAGAACAGTCGTTTGTAAAAAACAACCTGCATGTGCAGGACACACCAAAGGCTCTTCCCCCCAACACGAAACACCCAGAGTCTTTCTGAAGTAAGAAAATACCCAACATTAAAAAAAAAAACAAAACCACAAACACCAGCAAAACTTTCTCAAACTTACCTCAGACGTGTGGAGAGCAAGGCAGGAGAAACATCCACGATGGCGATGGAGGTGACTGGGACACCTGGGGCCTGTCACAGCAACATGGCCTGGACTAAGCCCACAGAACAAGCCAAGGGGCTGCTGCCTCAGGAAAAAGGGGACACTACTTGGGATCTGGGGGGACCCAGCCCCAGCCTGAGGGACACCCGTCTCCTTTGTGGCCTGGGGACACCACCAGGAGGTCACGGGGCGACATTTCCCTCAGGCTCTCGCTTCCCTCCACAGGCAGCCAGCCAGAGCTGCCCTGAGGAAAGAGATGAGCCTCTCTGAGGCTCCTCCACCACCTTTTTGTCATCCTTCTCCCCCTCACAGCAGGGCACAGCTCCTACCTGCGTGCCACCATGCTGAGGGCTCGCAGCGCCTTCTGGAACCTTCCAGGCCTGGGCCCAGGCGTGGCTTGTCAGGTCCTCACAGCCCCAGCTGCGAGCAGGGCACCACCCTGTGAGGAAAAATCCCCTCCCCAGCCCCAAAGTGTCCCACCTGGCATAGATTAAGCTCCCAAAATACCACTTTTACACCTCCCATGCTGCACCTCAGGTCAGACCTCTAAATACAAGGAGCTTTAGGACTGATTTCTTGCCGCCCGTGCTATGCCCCAGTTCAGACCTCTAAGCACAAAGAGCTTTAGGGCCCAGGCAAAAATCCTGCTAGGTGCCAGGCTGGGAATAACAAATTCAGTTTAATATTTGGGCATAAACCAGGCTTAATCTCAGGCTTTGAGAGGAGACAGGCAAGTAAGCTCGCTGCTCCACCGAGGGCGGGACGTGCCACAGGACAGGCGGGTGTGCCCTCCTCAGGCTCCCAGCCATTTTGATGGCTGTAAACAAACTGTTCCAAACATTCAGTGCATTCATTTCCGCCGTCATCAAAAGTAAAGGAAAACTAAGAACTTAATCACTTGCCTAGAGTGCAGATTTTGCTGCTGTTTACTAGAGTGATTACAGCAAACCAAATATTTAATAGTGCATATACATGTGAAAAGCTGCTCTGCTTTCCCTCCCCTTGCTCTCCTTTCCGCCTCCTGCTACTACTGCCTAAAACAAATTCACTTTAACATTTTCAGGGACCAAACCCAATGCATAGAAACTCCTACAAAGAACAGAAATCTCACGCCAGGCAACAAAACAAGCTACCTTTTTTCCCATGTTCAAAGAACAGAACAATCAAATTCCCAAACAAAACACCAGGCTTCACCTTTTCTCCTCAGACTAAACGAATATATGTTGTAAAAAGCTACGCACGGCCTAGACAGGACTGAAACCTCACTGCCCATGTTACTTTTTACAGCTGACGTGACTTTAGAATGAAGTCTGGTAATGTACCTGTAACACAGCCATGTGATGGACGGCTCTCTAGCCTTGTAATGCCAAGGCATCATTAACACAAGACCAACACTGCAATAGGAACTTTATCGTTCAATTTATGCAGTAATAAAAATCCTCTTTGGCCTTGTCCCTGTAGGGTTCAACATTTCAAGGCTGGAAACTCAACAACCTGTAGCAACGGAGGGCAGCCTCAGCACATTCGAGTTCTATGTTAAGTACAAGAAATTAAAAAAAGAAATAAATAAAATATGTCGAAATAAATACCATGGCACATGTTCAAGCCGGGCTTAGAGAAAGCACTTTCAGAAGCTATTTCCAGTAGACAGAATTGACCTTCCCCTTACAAAATGCCACAGGGTATAAATAGAGCAGACTCTTGAAATATGCAGCTCCAAACTCCTTTGCAATTTGTCTGCAACTGCTCCGTCTGCTTCAAGCGCGCTCAAACAACAGGGCACTCTTTTCTTACCACACTGAGAGCACTCATTAGCTTGAACTGGAGTCAGGACACCTCACTATTTCTGAAAAATCATTTAGCAAACACAAAGGAGGAACAGATCCAGAACGCAGCCTTACTGTCTCCCTTCTGACCAAACATTTATTCTGTGAAGATACTCACCACCTCTCTTTGCAGCAGCACGACGTTTTCCTAAGCTTTGGAGACACCGATTATCACGAACTGCAAATACGGAACACCCAAACAGCTAGCTCATACAAACACATTATAATCCTTGATAGACAGAGGGCAGGGAGCCATTACAAACGTACACAAACACAGAAGTGTATGCAATTTGAAAGCAAATTTTAGCTTTTCAGCAAGCAATGAATAGACAATGAGTTATTGTGCACCCTCCTCCCTGCAATTATCATTGCTTTGGAATGCATCTCTCACGAGCCCCGTATCAGTCATGTTCAAGAAGATTTCACTGGCACAAAGTAACATCTCTTAGAAAATAAGAGGCAGGAAAAATTTCAGTTACTGGATCATCTGTAGCATGCTATTAATTTAATTTGAAGGTTAACCCTCGTGAGTCAAAAGGGCTCATTTTCCAACACCTTTGGTTCATAAGCAAAATTAAAGGAAAATGACAGCATCTAAGCTGTTTCAATAGAGTAGAACTGAATATCCTGTTCTTCTACCCTTCACTGGTTGATGCAGTGAGAGCTTCTCTACACACTTCATTTTAACTACTTGTTTGTGCTCAAACAGATCAGTGGCTGCAACGTATTACCACTGTACACAGAAACCCCCTGAAGTCATGACAACCAAAACATCCTTACACATTCATTCTTTTCAATTTGACTTCTCAACTTAAGGGAAAAAAATGCTGAAGTTGCACAGTATGGCCCTAGAGCATAAATGAGCCTCGGGTAGGCAAAATATACTCCAAAGCTGGACATGATGTTGGTGTTCTGTGTACTGTATATTAAAAATGAAATAACCTCACAGAAGGAAAAGTAAAGCCAAGAAAGAGACGAGACAAGCTTTGAAACCGAGAAGATGGCCGTGCCAGCATCCCATATTGCCCAGATGAAAATACTCTTTTTCCCACTAACAACAATCAACAGACACATTTCGCTTGCAGGCAAAACCTGGCTGCTGTAGTGTAGCTTGGTTTTATTTATGTCCACAAATATTTCAAAAAAATTACAAAATACTCAAATGGAGAGAACACAGAAGTCACGATTTCTGGGTTTCTACTCTGTTTACACTGTGTTATCCCATGGCAAACTACTCATATATACATTAAGCTTCAAGATATATATAAATGTAGCAGTCAGAATGTACACTCTGCTTTAACGGTGCAGTGAAACAAGCTCAACCATGACGACATAGAACAAGAGAGACGTTTCAAAAACACTAAAGCAAAATTAAAAAATAAACTTTTAAAACCGAGGAAAAACAAGAGAGATCTCTTAAAGAAAATCAAAAGGTCTGGGTTGTTTTTAACAGGGCATCGAACAGCAAGATGGCTTCAAAAGCCACTGCAAGTAAAGTTGTAGTTAATCATAAGTCTAAAGTGGAAGAATTTCAGTGCTTATTGGCTGAATGATGCAAAAAAAATTCCCTAAAATATTGGAATATTTATCTGGAAACAAATAAGTGAGATCGATGAATAGCTTTTGAACTCAGATTGCAAAACAACGCTTCATTTGGAAAAAAAATACAGAGAGAAGAGGGAGGAGTAGAGGGAATTTCCAAATTTTTCTTAAGAATAACGATAGCTAAAAATAACAGCAGAAGAAAAGATTCAGAAGAAATGGCTGAATGCCTCCAACCTCCCAAATTCCACACGGTAAAAACAGGGAGGGAAGAATTATCTGAAATATGCCTAACTGGACCTTTAAAATCAACCAAGGCGTGCTTTCTGCTGAGCAGACCCATCTTACTGGCTGCTCCCCTTAGCAAAAGTTAAAAACGTTATTCAGAAGAAAACTAGTTCTTAATTCACCTGATCACTGCAGACACCAACTAAAGGCATTGGCTGAAGAAAACCTCACCATCCTTGGCTCTAGACTGACCTCGTGGCTTCCAAATGTCAGAAATGCTAGCTGTTCCTGCTAACGCCTTCAGAGAGTTCACACATAGCAGGTGGAACTGATTAAATGCTACTGCAGTTCCTGAGCACTGAGAAATCTGGAATGGAGAAAACAAAGGTCAGCATCAACGGATAAAATCCTCCTCTCCCTCTCTCTCTCGTATACTCTCGATTTAAATGGGCTTAGAATACCCTGATGCAAGGTTTTAATTTGTAAATTGATGTTACTATAATGCCCAACAATAACCTTCGGGCACTAACACCAGCTCTGGATCGAGACCCATGCGGTGGACAAAGCACCGTGCGTGCCATGCCTTCCTTCCATTAGAGCATATGATTAACTACAATTTTATCAAACATGGCTCAGTACAGTCCTATGACACAACCATCACATTTAACAGTCTACGACGGCAGAGATAGAGTGCTCATGAGTTGAGAGAGGGAATGGGGGAAGTTATGCACCAGCAGAAAACATGGCCAACAGATTCAGATGTCCATTGGTTGCATCACCCTCTGCTCTGGAAGAAAAAAAAAAAGTGGCAAAACAGTAAAAACCAAGCAAACAAAACCAAACAAAACCTTTCTGCCTAGACAGGAAGCAGAGCCGTCTCCAGAATAATGCTCACTGGCCTTCTGTGTGCTCCTCTCCTTTCACCATCCACATGGGAACTAGCCAACAGGAGTTATTCTGCATGGACCCGTAGGCTTGGGAGTCAGTAAATGTTACTGTCCATGTTTTTGATTAATGTTCATTAATAAGTTCCTGAGATACAGAAAACTGGCGGCAGTTAAAAAGTTTTTGCTTACAAAAAAAACAAAATTTCAACAGTCAGAGAAATGCAGACTGGTCTCTGCAAAACAACTTTAAGAACGCTGAGTTGCCTAGTCCTCTTTTCTTAAGAGTGTATCAAACACGAGAGGCCAGAAAGAGCAAATCCTCCAAAAATATGCACATGCATACAAAATTCTGGCTGTACTAGTTTGTGCCAAGGAGCATTTTAAAAAAGATTTTAGAACAGATTATTTCTTTGAACGTTTGCTTATCCTAGAAGGGATAATCTAAAACCAATGTAGTTAGACTACGTGTCAAAAAGGTAATAGGAAAGAGGTTTATTATGGCCACACTGAAAATTAACCCTTGAAGTAGGCATCAAAAGGGTAAGCTGGTTCCAAGGGACACCTGTACTGCTGAGAAACCCAACTCAACAGAAATCACCTGCAGAACAGAGAGATGTAACACTAACAAAAACAAAAAACAAAAACCAAGAACAGAAACAGTCATTTGCAACATTATCCCTGCAACTCCCTTTAATGCTTATTGTTGATAGCAAACCAAATTTCAAGCTTTTACCCATTTGAAATTATTGATACCCATCGCTCCCTTTAATTAAAGGGATAACTATATATATTTTTTTATTAAAAAATCAACTCTGTATTCTGTCAATACCAGGTAGGAATTCACAACTTGTGATGTTACTGAAAATCAAGATAAACGTTTCTGGAGTTTTGTTTTGTTTTGTTTCTCCCCTCTACCCAAAAAAGTTATTTACAGACTTAAAAAGCCATGCTGCAGAACTGAGCTCTCTTTAAAATTATGAAGATTTCCTACAATGTATTAAAATAAAAGTAGATTTTTATTATTATAGCACTTGGATTCAGAGCTTGTTATGTCACCTACTTGCAATCCTTGTTTTTTTTTTTAAAATAGCTATAGATGCATTGAGTGTCTCTTCACGCACAGTGACTTGTGTTGTGAACCTGATTCTAGCACCTACTCAAAACAAACTAGTAAGAAAAAAACCAAGATTGCAGGAAGTTCTCTGAATATTCCACACAGTCCTGTATTTTCAATAGGCTTCTGAATACGTTGTCATGCAGGGAGACCCACACCAGTCTTGAGAAATCTTCTCTACAAATGAATGCTATGCTGATAAGTCTCTACTTGTTGGGTGGTTGTTTCTGCTTTAAATATATAAAGAAATCTTTATAAGATATTCTTTTCCTTTTGTAGCTCTTATTGTATGTAAAAATGTTCCACTCCTTCCCAAGGACTGGGGTTTCCATAGCCAGCATTACAAATAAATAATTTATTACAACTGTTTGTCGCCTTCTTTCTTCAGTCGACTGAAAAAGAAAGAAAACTCATTTTAACAAACGAAGGAGGTGTCATGACACTTCAGTGACAGCTTGTCTTCCTGCTAACCTCACCTGGCTGCCCTGAAGGGAACAGAGGTTGCAAGAGGACTTCTGAGCTTTCAGCACAAAATGAGAACCGCTGTAACAGCAGCGATAACACTGTCTGCTGTGGGAGGAAGCGATGACCTTTCGCTACCGAAGCGCTCCTTACATGTGAGCCAGATCACTAGTGCCAGCTCATCAAGCTTTGGCTTTATCTGCAGCTGCAAGTGAAATGTCAGTCAGCTTCAGGCAGGCTGGCTGCCCCCACGGCGCAAGGCCAGCAGGTAATTTTGGAGAGCAGAAGCAAGGACGGAAACATCAGAGTGAGGCAGTGCAGGGCAGGTATTTAATATGCTGTTTCCTATATATCCTTACAGCCCGCAGACATGTGGAATGACCTTTGCTAGGTGCTGAAGGCTTTTTCTTCTTAGCTGACATATCATTCAGTGGCCATTGCCCACCAGGAAATAAGGTGGTGTCAGATAAGGCAGGCCAAGAGAACCACTCTGCTATCGATACTATACAGCATTCTAGGCAGAAAGTACTCCTGTGATTCACCTCAGCATTCTCAGCTCTTAATCCAGGATTTTATTCACAGATTTCAACCTCCTTTTGCCTTTCATCATTTCTTAAAATTTAACAGATTTATGGAATTCCTCACCGCTTCCCACTCATAAAACTTTTACCCACCTTCCTCCTGCACTGCTCTCTAGAAGAAACAGCAATGTAGAGGCAGCAATCATACTAAAACCAGTCGGAGGTAATCCTGCAATAAATGACTCAACTGCTCAAGTATTGTGCCGATAATTTGGGCCTAGCTTTCAATCTGCCCTGTCATCTGTGCCAAATTAGGTTTTACTGCAGCTTCACAATTCTCCCCGCGTGCATCAGGACAATACCTCAGCACCCAGTAACAGAGGAAGTAATTCAGGAAACAAAGGAAAAGAAGGAATGTGGAGAAATGTAAAAGAAGCCGTAGCACCTCTTAGTCTCCAAAAGCCTTTGTGGCACCTCTCACCTGTAATAATCTTCCTGACTTGGTAGATGACCACCATGCATGTGAGGATGCCCGTGCAACCACTGCTGCTCCATTGCCAGTCTTTGCAGCTCTGCTGACTGGGCGTGCATGGCCTGCAGTTGGTGGGCTGCTGACATCGGAGGTGGAATGGCACCTGGCAGATCCCGTGGGTAAGGGGTACCTGAAACAGAGAGAGCTGCATGCTTTCCAACACTGTTCTTTTTTTTGCTATGAGGTCTGCAGAGCTGTCCACCCTCTGCCCCCAAACCAACACACCAAAACAAAACCCAGCTTCGGGTTACAGCTCAACTCCACCAACTCCCCCTCCTAGGAAACGCTAAGACCCAGAGGAAAAGATGACAGTTCAGATCAAAGGGCAGCCTCCGAGAAGGACCATAAAATGCTCTCACCAAAGACTGGATGTCGGAGCATTTCATGCTCATGAGGTGGCTGTCCTAGCAATGGGTTGGGGATGGTCCCAGGCGGGTAGGGAAAGCGTGCCAAATGGGGTCCAGCTGCTAAAGGATCCACCAGCGGGTGAACAGGTCCTGCTGAACCTTTAGAAGAAGCAAAGAAAGAAAGCAATCAACTGCTTGAGGAACCAACACTCACTGTTGGGAGATCAAAAGCCCTGTTACCACTTGAGCAGGATCAGCATTTGGCCTAATTGGCGTGTAATTACCAGGAGCTTAGCTCCATCCAATTCGAAACCCACTTTTCTATCTTGAAGTGTTTGAAGTGACATCTGCTTGCCAAACAGTCTTAATTGTCACAGCAACAACACAGGGCTTTCAATTTCAACAACAAAAAGAAATCCACCAGGTGACAGGGAAAAAAAAGAAATCAAATAGAAAAACCACCTAAGCTCTCACTTTCAGACATTGCTTCTGCTGTCCCCATGCACACTGCAGCAGTGGCTGTGATCTGACCTGCTCAGACTAACAGAGGCAAATTGAGATGTTGCAGTGCAATCTGTTCAACACTGAAGACTAAAAAAAAAAAAAAAAAAAAAAAAAAAAGTCTGCTCTTACTTTATTTGGTCTTGCAAGATCTCTCCCCTATACAACTTTTTTTTAGATTGCTTACTGTAACTGTATTTTCCCCATATGATCTGAGTGGTTTTTGGCTAACACCTTAGGCTATGTCACTGAAAAAACAATCTGCTCTTCAGTCTTTACCTCTCAGCCCCTTGTTCTTCTCTCTACCTACCACTGAATTGTTTCAGAACAAATAACTGGGCAGTATCTAGACCTTCCTGCAAAGGGGCGTTAAATGACTTACCCAACAACAGGATCCTTCCAGAGACATGATCTATGATAAATTTCTGCTATCAAGGGGGTATAGAAACCTGCCTGAAACTGTGCCAGTCCATAATTTGCACAGTCCACAGCTGATGGCTTTCAGAAGGCTGATCCTCACTGCTATCATCTCCCACCTGTAACCCTCCCACCACTTCATCTCACAAGACACCTCTGATTGCCTTACTGTACAACTCAGCTTCTGCACCAGCACTCCAATTCCTTCCCTGCTCCAAAAAGCAGACGTCCCAGCCATGTTCAATGCATATGCTCCAAGGCAAAGCATGCTATATTTATTGCACAAGCAGTACGCTTGTACCCAGCTGCACCAGGAGCAGGGCTCCAAGTACTTGGACTTCCTTCACTTCCTTACTTGGCTGCTACTGCACCTGATGCCTTGCTTGCAATGTTCTCTCCAGTCTACTACCAGAAAACCAGAAAAATTCTGCTTAGTGCCAGACTCCTGGCATGCTCAGAGGAATAACCACATAGCTTACTTCAGAAATGAGCAAGGCACCAATTCATTTTTGACACCATTAAATACCTTGGGAAAAACTTCTCTGCACGTAAGTATGCACTGTAACTAAAAGAGGCCAACCCATAAATTTAGATGATTCTCCTGAAAATTGTGGCAGGCAATTTCAGATCAAATCAAGCTACATGGCTGGCATGTCAAATGGCTAGAGATGGAAGTCTCTTTTCATGGTGTTTTTAAAAGCTCCTAAATATCAAACCTTTTACAGTGGCCATGCAGTCTCCATGAAGACCATTGTACCATTACCATCAGTTATTTTATCGCTGTGTTATTGCCCTGCACCCTTCCAAAAAACAACGGTTTGCATTTCAGGTATCACAACCTCACACTGTTCAAAAGTCACGGCATATTGAAAAACAAAATAAAAAGAGATTTTGTTACATGGAATTCCAGTTCTACTGCTCACGAGAGGTTCCTCGTGTGCCGGGGCTCACCTTGATGCAAAGGATCCTGCTGATGTAGGTGTAAATGCGAATGTATGTGTGAGTGTTGGTGATGGTGAGGCGTGACGTTGAACATCTGGAGCCGTGCCAATGGGTCATTTGTCAGCGATGCCATCCGCTCGGCGTGTATTCTCTCTGCTGCCAGTCTGTCAGGGTAGCTCATTTCAGGCCGTAACTGCGGGCCTGCCAGTGCAAGTCTCTCTCTTTCCAGCGGGTTCAAACCCGGGTGGAAGGAAGCAAATGGGTGAGGTCCTGCCGTTGGGGGAATAGTCAGTGCACCGTGCCTGGCAAAATGCTCCATGGGGTTAGTTGCTGGGTGCAGTGCGTCGAGCTCTGGGGGCTTCACCTCAAAACCAGGTTTCATCCTCTCTCTCAACTCCCTTTCCCGGATTTCTCGCTCCCGGATCTCCCGCTCTCGCAGCTCTCGTTCCCGGATGGTGGGGTCCACGTTGTAGAGGCCAGGCATGTGGTAGGCCAAAAGCGGGTCGGTGGGGTTCAGGGGGACAAAGAAGGGATGATTACGGTTTGTTGGTGACATGACGTGAGGACGGGCGTACTCGCTCAGTGTTCGTAAAGCAGGTGTATCTGGACCAATGTAGGGTGGCACGGCAGCGATGGTTGTTGGTGGAGGTTCAAATGAAGGTCTCATGTGTGCTGGCCCACTGAGCTGAGACTCCCCAAGACGGCCTTCATGGGAGGAGCTGGACACCTTCTGCTGATTTTTAAAAAAATGGATTTTTAGTTCAACACACTGGGCTTAAGAACACAAGCATGCACTTCCCTTGTTGTGCTTCAGGCTCCAGGAGGGACTAAGTTAGCCTGCTGAGCCTTCTGACTCCTGTTACGTGTGCTCACTCCACTGTGCTATGGAGAGGAAATGGGTTCTGTCTAGCTTGTAAGGCCATAAGATAGCTACTTTGGAGTGGCAGCCTCAAAGCTCACTAACTGCCTTACAGTTAGCAGAGAAGCAGCTCAATGGTGCATGTCACAGCTCTGGGCAAAGGCTGCCTGCTATGTGCCACTGCAGACACCTGGTCCTGTTTGCAGCATGTTCTTCCTCTGCTCTCCAAACCCACTTGTATCCCAAAACTTACTAAACCCAAGGAAACTCATCTCCACGATGTGCAGCACAACAAATTCCACTCCTTCTACGGGAATTCCTCTGCATCCTGCTCTCCCCACCTGTACAAGGGCAGCACAGCGCTTCTGCAGAAGGCAATAAGCACAGTTTACCCATGCAGTTGTCCAAGGACCTGTATCCCCTAAATAAAACCAGGTTCCCATACACAACATATCCCTTAATGGACAGATGCTACACCCTCACTTTTATCGTTCTACAGAGACACACAGCTATGATTCGTATCTCTGAAAAGCACTTGGGAAGATTGCAGCACCTTGTTTTCCAGCATCAGTAATGCATTACCAACCTCCCAATTCTGTGGGCCCAGATGTAATCATTCCTTTCCAACAAGCCACAAAAAAAAAAAAGGATTAGCTGCACTGGCTTTTTATACTGAGACTGGAGTTTGGGTCTTCCCAGGATACAGAAGCGATGTGCCTTTAATCAAGTTTACTTCAAATTTAAAAAAGCTTTCAGATCCCTTTTCAGCAGACAGCAATCTCGTGCCTGCACTGCAAAGGTAGCAGAAGTTGCACAAAAGAATTCATTATATCTGCACATGCGGAGGGCTTGCTTCTCGTACCCCAACTCGCACTGCAGGTGATATATACGCTTGGCCCAGCTATGCCCAGCTGCACTGGCAAGAACGGATGGGGAGTAGAAACTCACCATTTCCTTTAAAGAGGAGAAAGTGATCATTCAGATCAGATCCTATCATGCCAACCCTCTCCAAAGGCTTTTAACCACAACTAAACTTACCGCAGCCCTTTCTGCTTCTCTTTCCCGCTCCCGCTCTCTTTCTCTTTCCTTCTCCTTTTCTTTCTCTCTTTCCCGTTCTTCTCTTGCTTTCTGCTCTGCTTCCCTTTTGGCCTTTTCAATGGCCTCTTCTCGCTTCTTGGCCAGTTTGGATCCTGCCAGAGGCATGAAGTACAAATCTGTTCTTGAGCATGAGTTGTAGCCACGGTCCAGGTGCTTATAGAACCTGAGAGAAACAAAACAGGAAGAGTTTAACTCTGTCAAGGGTACAAGAATCTCAGGTTTAAGAGCCTCAACTCTGACAGAAGCTTATTGCTCACATGCATTTAAAATGTTTCTCCCACAGTGTAAACAGCCAAGATTTTGGTTGATTTCCAATAAATCAGCAAACCAAAGGACAACAACTAGTAGACAAAGGAGAATTTAACCATGAAAAATCTCCACTCATGCAACTCAGGAAGCGTTACGGCAAAAACTACGCATAGGAGGCAGGAAGGTTGGCGTATCTGAATCCTCTGATCTTAGCTATCTTTGGGAAGGGTGGCAGGGAACACAGCACTGCTTAATGCAGAGCCTGTACAGTAGAAGGAAGCCTTTAACAAACTCTCTTCTTGCCCAAAAGGAAGGCAATTAAATGTGGGTTCTGCTTCCAGGTCAAGGTTAGAGATACCTGAACTTCACTGGAACACCAAGCAAGAGAGACATGGACGTACAGGGACCCAAAAGCATATGTACAAGGAAAGACGGCGCATTAAGGAAGGAATTAAGAAGGTTGCTGACAACCTCCATACCTGGCTGACTGACTGGCGTGACTCGGTGTATCCACCACGGTAGGCTCTGGTGATGGACTTCGGGGTGGAGGAGGAGGGCTCTCCGGTTCCTCAGCCTCATCTGGGACTTCTTCCTTGATCTGAATGGGTGGCAGCGTGCAGGATGTCACCACTGGCACGTTTCCACTAGAAGCTGCTGACGTGGAGATGGAGGTCTGCAGCGGGATGCCGGGCACAGCGGGCGGCGTGGAGGTGGAGGGGCAAGAAGGAGGCGTGATGGAAGGCGGGCCCCCGGGGACAAACGGGTGCTGAGAAAAGGGCGGCTGGGAAGGTACCTGGTGGAGTCCGGAGGGGGGGTGGCTGGCAGCTGGGGGGAGGCTCTGGCTCTGTGTCAGGACAGGAGGCTGGGCTTGCGACGACTGCAGCGGCTGGCTCTGAGGCATCAGCTGCAACGGCGGAGGGTGCGCGGATGGAGGGTGATGGGTTGAGAGGGAGCTGAGGGGCTTGAGAGCGGGTGGCGGTGGCAAGTTGGAGTTCATGGAGAACGGAGAAGGGCCGGAGAGATGAGGGGGGTGCTTGTGAGACGGAGGGGTGGGAAGCTGAGGGATCGGGGTGGTAGGGGGAGGTTTGATGTGAGGCATGGCCATGGGTGCGGGGGGCAGCGGCTGCTCCCGCGGAGGCTGCGCCTGCTGCAGCGGGGTCGCGGCCGGCAGCGCGGGCTGAGCCACCTGCACCTGGAGAGCCGAGTGTGAATGGGACGGTGCTTGGGTCTGGAGGGGAACCTGAGACTGCGACGACTGAGTGGGGAGCGAAAACGGCTGGGGAGGCACGGGATGAGGCAGGAGAGGCTGGGCCTGCAGGCTGTGAGGGGCGGGCTGCGCCTGGCCGTGGAGCGGAGGCTGCGAGTGGGGCTGCGAGGAGGCAGGGGGAGGCTGGCTCTGAGCCACGCTCAAAGGCTGCAGGGGTGGGTGAGGCGATGGCAGTCTCTGCGGGTGCAAAGCGGGGGCTTGCTGGATGTGAGAATGAGGAGGTGGCGGTGCGGGGGCCTGGGGCTGGCTGGAGGGCTGGGATGCTGACGGCGAGACCTGCGGCGGAGCCGCAGCAGCGCTCGAGGCTGCTGGCAGCGCTGCTGGTAGCTGGGCAGATATCGGTGGCGTGGGAGGAGGAGCCTGGCCGGAGCTGCTCTGTGCCTGGAGCACTTGAGGTTGTGCCTGCAGCACTTGCTGCTGAGCGGAGGAATCCGAGTCGCTCTCATTGTCTTGAGGGCTGGGGATGCTGGGTGATGTGCTCCGGTTGTCCTGGTCGATGTCCTTGGGATCGCTGCTGCCCTCGTCATTGACGCTGCGGCTGTCAGAGCTCTCGCCTTCGCCCTCGCCCTCCGAGGGAGAGTTTGGCCGGCTGATCTCCTGCAGGAGAGAGGGAAGAGCAACCAGCGTGTGTGAGAAAGCTGCACACAGAGCACCATCAGCCTGTGAGGGATGCTGAAGGGCAAGAACCACCCTCTGAGTCTCACAGGACTTAAAGCAGCAGAGGCAATGCCACTGCAGTACGCTGTCAGCTCTGAGCTCCCCGGTACAGGAGAAAGATGGACAGACTGGAGTAGACACATTCCTATCCATGGAGTGAACCTTGTCAGATAAGCGCTGAAAAGGCAACCTAAAAGTAAGTCAACTGAGCACTGATAGCATTAAATTAAGATAACTCCAGTGTTCTTTTTCTAACTTGTTACAGAAGAGGCAAAGACAAATGCCAATTAAAAAAAACAACAACAAACTGAGGGTGTGTGTTTAGAAATAAACCACCTACGTACCTACATGGCTGATCCTAAAACAAACACAAAGACTCCTGAACTCACCCTGTGTTGTTCCACAGTTTTCCAGCAGAAGGAACACATTACAATACGGGTTGCTTTCTAGCCACAGATTAAGTAACAATTTGCTGTGGCTTAAATTGATTTTGTGTTTTTGGTTTGTTGGTGGCTTTGCACTCCCTCCCACTCTGAAACTGTTCCCCAGAATGGGAATGCTCTTCTGCGGGACTCACTTGAGTTTTGGATTTTTTGGCACTGGACCTGTCCGGCTCCTCTGTGTCAGACGCTGCCTTCTCCCGCTGCCTCTTGGAATTCTTGAGGGGAGAAGATACCTCTTCCTTGATTTTCTGCCACAAATGAAGCAAAACAGAGCAGTTACCAGCAATGGAAGCGCAAAACTAAACTGAATGCAAGCCAGAGCTATCGTGTTTAGTACAAATAAATGAGAAGGGCTCCTAGGGAGCAGAACCCATCAGGAGTTGGGATCGTCAGTATGTGACACCACCCTAACATATGTACCTCTGTCCAATTACGGGCTGCAGGGGAATCTGTTCTGGAGCTGCTGCTGCTGTGTTCCCCTATCTGCCAGCAGCAGCTCCCAGAAGCCCTTCACCTACATTATGCTCTAACCACTCCCTCTGGAGGTCAAACTTTAGCCAGGATTGGAAACAAGGCTAGGATTTCACTTCTGCAGGCAGAAACCCAGGGGACAGTTTGGGCTGCAGACATTTCTGACACAAACTAGCAGGCACAAGTAACATGTAAAGCATTCCTCAGCACACCGATAGCAGTTAACAGAGGATGAGGCAAGAATTTCTGCAGCAGACGGGTACCAGAGATGCCTCCTTCTACTGAACGAGGGTCTTCACTCCTGATATTCTGAGAGGCTTAGCCCCTCAAACACAGGGCTACCAGGGAGTAGCTATTACAAGATTCCTGCCTGCTTTAATGGCCTGGGACGCTTTCACACACCTTGCAATTACCTAACCTACCTTCATATTTGCTAAGTCCTCAGTATTGTCATGTGACAACTTGTCCCACACTCCTTTTTTTTCTCTTTAAAACAAATATTTAACTTGCTACTTTCAATTTACAGTGCTTAATGCAGCTTCCCTCTTCATCTAGCTGTGTTTCTTCAGTGCTCTCTTGGAAAGGCACTTATTGAAAGAGACTAAACTGTCAGCCTGCTCTGAAAATCAAGCAAATTGCATACAGAAAAACAGTACCAGAAGTAGTCTCAATTACTACATATTCATATTCCTTTATAAATAAAGATTAAGTACTGCTTAAAAAAACACACAAAACTGTCTACTTGTCTCAGATATAACATTGCTGATCTGTATTACCTCCATCAGCCTAATGCTTGCATTTGCATCTGAAAATGAAGGATTAGTTTATCATGCAAGCACTAAGGTTATGTGGGGATACTTCAACGGCTTTTATCGCTACACATCCACAAGCACAGGAACAAAGCATCAGTCAGATGCTTACCATTACATCTTTTGCTTATGTACACATGTAAGAATTTCTAGGTCACTGACAGATTCCCTGGCCTGCTAGAATCTGCGTCTTATTTAGCCAGTTGAAGGGGCCTCAGCCCTAATGCAAAAGAAGGGGGAAATTTTACCTTGGTGGACTTCTTCACCGAATCTGCTTTGCTGTCATTACTGGAGGTGCTGGCAGCGCTGGGCGAGTTGCGGCCACTGGAGCGGATGTCTTCATTAATAGGTGAGGCTCTACCATCAGGGCTGGCTGGCTGCTTTTTACGACCACTACGTAGTGTAGACATCTATTTGTGTAACAAGAATAAACCAAGTTAACACTTGTCCAACTTCTTATTTTCTCGTGTCTTAGGTAAGAACTTGAAAGATGAAAAACCAAGAGCACTGAACCCTTCTGTAGTTTTTCCCTGGAAGTTCATCTGGGCTTAAAAGTAGAGGAGGCAAATCCTTAATATGCCTATGCATATTAAACACTGGTTATTTTATTCAGTAGTGTCTGCGAGACATGAGAACAGTATAAAGATGTTCCCACAGATGCTGCTGTTTGCATGATGAATTTTCTTCATAAAATGTGCACACAGGTTTGTAAGTGTGCATCCACACACAGGGGATGGGTGGAGGGGACCCTGATGTTCCATAAAAGAAGTCTATCTGTTGTCCAGAAGTCTATCCAATAATTAATGCTGTTTCCCTCCCAGTGTAGCAGTTTTTTGGATGACAGGCTACCATAAAACCAATGAAGCCAACCTTACCTGATTACGTAGCCTCAGAAGGTATTGAGAAGCAATGGTCTTATCAGCAAGATCAGAACAACGGAGAGGGGAGGGCAAGGAACAAAAGCCATCACCACAAATTCAAAGCAAACATTAAATTAGCCAGAGCTGCCATCCAAGTTCTCACAAGTGACTTGCACGCAGGAAGGATCTTGGCATTTCACAGCGAGTAAAACCGCTCTGACAGAGCACAATAACCACAGGAGCCAACAACAGCTGTCTGCAGGCAAGAGACTAACTCCAGTGGGACCACATGAATAGCACTGAAGTTTTTAAAGCTCTTCCTTTAAAATAAGCCCAAGGGTTTACCTCAGACCCAGCTGAAAGGGTAAAATGGTACAAAATCTGTAATGAAAGCACGTGCCATGGCAAACAAGCACAAAAGAGGAAACAAGGGTTGTTTCAGACCACCTTCCTCCAGCCAACACCTCCTCTTTACAGAAGATGAAATGTGAAGGAACCAAAGGTGTTAAGCCTACCGAGCCTCGACTCCGCCTTGTCCTCATGCTATGCTTTCCACTAAGTCCATCATCTTCCTCTTTGACAGGCTTAAACATAAAGGGTGGAGGGTCTACGGGTTTCTCAATGGGTGGCAGCTCTCCGTACTTTTTGAAGTGAATGCGACAATCGGTGCACAGTAAGATGTTCTCTCGGCCGCCGTGGTGCCAGTCCTTGGAGGCTTGGGGCAGGAAAAGTGACAGCTTAGAAATGAAAACTACTAGATATTCAGCACAAGCAAATTACATTATTTGAAGGGAAAAAGAGAAAAGAAGAATGGTACACAACTAGAAAAGTATTTGTTTTTCTATAGGCAGCTAAGTCCTGGAAAACTTTGTCTTGTTGCAGGCTTAGTCTGTCTTCCAGCACACATCTCCTTCAGTGCTCAATTTAAAAACTGTTCACTTAAGCAACTATATCTTTGAAAATAACAAGTCTCAGCTGCTCTCCCTGGGAACTAAAAGGCAGCTACTCTTCTCCAAAGCTGTGGCTTCTAGAAGAGAAGTGAGCTGTGAACTTCTCATTTCCTTCCCTTATGTTGGGGCTTTCACCACACCGTGCATGTGCCCAAACATCTGGAACACTTACAGGAAAGAAGCTACTGCAGAAGAGCACTGGTGCAGTATTATTAACTTTTGTATGTGACAGTCACAGTTCAATGTCGATTTGCTATATCACAAATGGATTATATAAAGAACTCTGTTTACAGCAGTAGATCTTACTGTCTAAATGGTTACTTCCCAAGACTCTCCTCTGTCACTGCAATAGTAATTTGTGATGGTAAATCATGATTAACTCTGCTATGAATGCAGCCTATTTTAGCTGATTCAACCCCATTTTTGAACATCTGTACATGCACAAGAACTGCTCTGGCTTGGATGAACCTGCATCAGATAAGTGGTAGCAGACGGGAGGGAAATAGAGCAATGAGTCAGGACGTACTGGTTGTGAAGCAGTGGCGGCAGGCGTAGCCCTTCAGCTCCTGCTCACTGTCCTCGCTGTCGAAGTCATCTTCACTGGCCGAGCTCAAGTCCACTGAGTAAGTAAAGAACATAGAGAGAAGAAGAAAAGAGAAAAAGATTCAGCATGATCTTCTGTTTCTGCCTACCTGGCTGAAATAGTCATTAATATGATACTTCCTGCATAAAGTCTGTGCCTTCCTATAAGCACCCTGCCGTGGCCGACCATCCTATCAGATTTTGCAAACTAACAAGGCCAGGGCTGGTCAGCCTACAGATTAAAAAGCATTCCAGGAATGCATCAAATGATACAATCCACAGAACTTTTGATTCACTATATGGTACTTTTCTAATTAAGTTGTTCAAATACTGTTCGTGCTGCTGAGGGAAGCTGTGTTCTTAAAGCACAGTTTACGAGAGAAATGAGGTTTGCACCTAAAACCAGTCAAATTTACAATCAAACAATATTCTATATCTAACTCATAGCTCATTAGACTTCCTGGACAGACACTGTGGTTGCTTTTCTGTTTTTTATTTTGTTTTTAAACTTCATCTTCAAAATCAGATGGGGCCTGCTGTTGTACTCTCTTACACAGCGGCTATATTTAACCCAAGAACTCGATGTGTTTAGTGCATGGATGAGACGATGCTTGCATATAACGTACCAGTCTGCAAAACATATTGTGATTCCTTTGGATGAGAGGTACCGCAAGGATACTACCAGCTTTCCAATTCTTACTGCAAGCCTCCTTGAGAGTCGTAACCAGTGGCAAAATTACACCTCGAGAACGTCACGTTTTGAAGTGGAAAATATGGCCGGGGCCACCTTCCTTTGTGGCAAGCAGCATAAAACATGCTATCTGACTACAAAATGCTGTGAGCTTAAAAGCATCACCTAAACCACTGAAAATCTGCAGCCACCACAAAAACTGTACCCTCCCTCATCTTCTAAAACAACTCGCAACAAAATCCTTCCTTACAGAGAGTACTGCCTTCTCCTAGCCACTTGCTATAAATTCACAATGGAATGGATCTGTAATTTCTCATAAGCACAAAACCCTGTCTAGGATATCATTCTGATGCGTGGCTTCTTTTGTTCACATCTTTAATTAGAAAAGAATTCCTTGATGCAAGAATAGTGTTTTTCTAAAGGTTTTGAGAGGATACTTTGTCATACATGCACATGACAGGGAGTTACAGCACTTGCCACCAGTGCTTGTCATCAACTCATTACCCTTCTAATCAACGCAGGGTCCGTTTAGCAACACCAGCTGCTGGCACTACCACATTTTCTACACTCATTCTCGCAGGTGTTTAAACTTCGACTGCAAAATTAACATCAGGCTAGAACTTGGTTTCTTTTACTAAATTTTTATTCTCATTCTGCAGTCAGCTGCATATGGATGGGACCTTTCAGCCACATGAAGTGTTGAGTGTCTTGAGCTGGTAAGAGTCAAGATCCACACTTCTGTGCACAGAAAGCAGCAATAAATCCTATCACCTTCAGCACAGAGCAGCTAATAGCTGTCTCTTACTACTTCACTACTACCCTCTCCACAATTCTCTGTCCTGCCTTACTCACCACATCCTCTACCTCCCCCTATTGATAAGACTGGGCCAACTCTAGAGCTCCAGGTAGTGCCTTTTCTTTAGAAGGTGCTGGGTTTAGTTCACAGAAAGCCTTAGAACTCACGGGGTAACCTCACCCTTTCACTTAAGGGTATAGGTTGGTGTATCCATATGGACATTACTAATCATAATCCTCTGCAGCACAGCACATTTCACTGGTTTGGGTAATTATTCTTTGTTTAGAACCTTCTGCTTCAATTGAGGCTGAAGTACTTCTCAGCCAGGCGATGCTACAGGAGTGCTGACTGCAGCACAGACCGCGATGAAGCAGAAGGTACGGGTCACCAAGAAGGATGAAAAGGGATAGGACTCCCTTCTTTTTACATTTTCTCATTCCCATTACTGTAATAGGCCTGGAGAAAGTGCAACACAAAGCCAAGACAATTCAGTACACAGCACTTGCTGATCAAAGCCGCCTACCACATTCCAGCATAATCGTATAGGAACAGGAGAGGGCAGCTGCCTGAACTCCATTTCCTTGCTGCGTTCACTCGGAGGTACAGCACCATTACATTACTGTTGCTCCCTGCATCTAAACAAAGATAAATGCATTGCTTTTAGCTTCCACTTACAGAATTCGCTGGAGGGGGGCCTGGAGGGAGTGTTGACTGGAGTGGAAGCAGTTCGAGTTTTAATTCTCCGAAACACAGCCTGTCTTCGATGCCTACGGTGGGCTCGAGAACTTGCTGCTTCAGGGGTTTTCTTCCAATAGTAATAGAAGGTGATTAGTTCTCCCTGCAAATACAGAAGGAATATGTTAGAGGGGCATGCAAGCCTGGTTTGTCAGCTTTTTTTGTCCTTTTGCTCTATAGACGTGCACGTGTATGTCTGTATTTCATGATGCATTTCAGCCAGACAAAAGAATTCCTTAGATCCAACAGAAAAACCCTCACCGTTTTTTGCTTGCTTTTGGCAGGGAAGGAACAGAAGGAAGCAAGTACCTCCTCACCCCCCTCTACCTCCTCGTCCTTTACGAGGAAGGATGGGGGTGCTGAGGTCTCCAGCCTGCCCTGGATGCTGCTGGCACTGCTGGGCTCAGCAGTTCAGAAGGGGGTGCCCTTGCTTTGCTGCAGCATCCTGCACACATGGGAGGCTCTGCGTCCACACCGGTACCATCCTTCAGTAGCTGTCAGAACAAAACCCTGAGAACTGTCACAAATTCTCTGGTATTTACAGAAAGAGGAAGGATCGATGCAAACAGACACGGCCATTTTGCCAACCTACATTGTGCATACAGGTATTTTTAACAGATTGCTGCTTAAGGAGCTGAAAGTTAGAATAAAAACACATTCAGCAGAAGTCTACAACCATAACACTCAACCATACCGCAGCAAATCGTGTTTTAATTTGAATATATATGCCCACATCTAAATTAATTAAGCAGTTAAAAGAGCTCACCTAGAGAAATGAGCGATAATTCCATAGCATAATGAACCTGGCTTACATTCAAAAACTGGAGCGGCTGCCATTCAAACTAGCGGATGCGACGCGGAACCAAAGAACAGCATGTGGTTTTAATCTCTTTTCTCTTACTTTGAAACCCCATCATTTCCTGGCGACTTGTCTGCCTCTAAGGTAAAAAGGTGTTGTTTCTTTTAAGTCGCAAGAGGAAGCGGAGAAGTTCTAACCAGCCCCTTGAAAATCAACATCAGAACAAACATACCTGAATTGCCCACAAAAAGGGTGCCTTTGAACTGCATTTTATGTGATCTAATAACATAACCTCAGCCCGCTCTCTGTGGGGAAATCCTACAGCCTTTACTCTGGGCAGATCACTCAAGTTGACTCTAATAAAGACACACCCTTAATCCAAACTCTCCCAAGGGCCTCAAACAAGCAATTACAGCCATAACTAACATCTGTAACGCCAAAACACTTGTAAGACAAAAGGAGGATGTTGTTCTAGACGTTAACTGCTGACATTTGAGACACTTAGGAGTTATATCAATGCCTCATTTAAAAATAGAAGCACCAGGAAAGAGCACAACTGCAGTTCTGATTTCTGGTGAAAGGCACGGAGATGCATTTTTAATCTGCTCCGCTACAGACCGGGACTGATGCTGCTCATCTCCACCGCAGACCTTGGATGATATTCACACCAAATCCTACCCAGAGCGGTGCTTGGCAGGGAGAAGTGATGAAAACGCATCGTTACACCCAGTTCTACACTCTAAAGGACAAAAACCCTAACGAAAAAATCAATCTTTTACTGAAGATACTCTAAAACCCAGGAGGGAAATGGGTACAGGCTGCAGATGTTCAAAGGCACCGGCTGGTGACGAGCACTCAAGCCATGGCAGGTCGAGGAGGAACGCGGAGTCCTGACACGCAGCACCGTGCTGTGCTGCTGCGTGCTCAGCCCCGTGTGTTTGCTTTAGAAATGCCATTTTGCTTCATTAAAAGTGGGCTCAAAGTCCACCAGCACAACTGTTTGTCAAACTGAGGCTACGACCTGCGCCGGGAGGCAGGCGAAGCTCTGCAGAAAAGCTCCCGCAGTGATTTTCGCTGGCAGAAAGTCTCTTGGAAACGACAGCAGCCAGTTTATCCATCCCTCCATCCATCCGTTTCTATCAAACCTCAGGTGTCAGCACCAAGGAACAAGTCAGTAAATCCCCTGTCTGCACGCCAGTGAATTAACGTGTCCTCTGACATATGGCAACGGCAGAGTGCAAACCAATCTGTTTTCTTCCCATCATAAAAGAGAAGTGGGAACCTATCGGAGCTCTATTTACACGTCGCAAACCCATCAGGTCCCAAGGGGGGGTTAACAACTTACGCATGCGCCGCATCATAAAACAAGCTTAAAAAAAAAAAAAAGAAAGAAATGGGGTATATTTATGAAAAATGCCGGTTTCATCATCACAACACTTTTACCCCCCCTGAGACCCTCTCAAAACCACGCTCTTGGGCATGCTGATAAAGCTGAAACAGAAGTTGAATTCAACAATTAATTTTGCTGCATCTCTGAAATCCGAACCTGTGAAATGACCGGAGAATATTTAATTTATTATCAGACTGCTGCAGCGACGTGACTCAGCGAATGACTCAACTTTCTGACAAAGCCGGAGGAGGAGAAGCCAAAGAGGAAGCACGGAGAGAAAATGGCAGAGTGATCCACACAGGGCAGACGGGCTACGCTGGAAAAACTCCACGCCAGCTCTTCTCAGCCACCTGGCTATCTGCTACTACATTGTCTACCTACGGGATTAAAGGCTGGAGTGGAGCGAGCCTGGAAGGATTAGAAACGCGTCCTGGTGACTGCATGGGTGGCAGCAGCTCGAGCACAAAGGGCTGTGTCGGGAGAGCTTTGGTTCTCCAAACAGGGAGGAAAACAGCTCCCAGCTTCGCTGCAAGGGAAGTCAAATGAACGTTAATCAAACATGCAGAGCGTGCGCCGCCAAAACCCATCGCACATAAATTCAGGGAACAAAAGCTGCTGCAGAAATCAATAGCCTACTGAAACATTAACACAGGCGAGCATTGATCAAAAGGCCCTTTTACAAAAGGCAGCCTTGCAAATTAGCTGCTGTTTTTGCTTGCAAGCAAACAGAGGAGCATAAACGCTGCTGACATGAACGGCCTGTAATGATCGTTTGGCTCCCGGCGAGCTCCCCTCACCTCTCCACAAGGTCTCGCAGCTGCCACGCTCGGCACCTCGCAGTGTGCTCAAACCACACCAGGTACGTCCCCAACTTGAGACCCCAACACTGCCAAACCCTGGGGATAGATTAAAGAAGGGAGGAGACCGCAGCGGTGACTGCCACCTGCGGTGAGGTCTTGGCTGATGGAGGAGGAGGAACACGACTTGCATGGGAGGTTGGGGAGGGCTGCATGCCCTGAGGGTCGTCCCCTGACCATTCCAGCAGCCTGAAGGGCGCAGACTGGCCAGAGGAGGCTGCTTTTGTAAGAAGGACCCTTTGATTGCTTCCATTGCCCTCTTCTCCTGCCTACAACCAACGTGTGTCCCTGTTGCATCAAGCTCTGGGACCAACACCACGCTAAAGCAACCCTCAACACAGGTGTAAGTGAGCAACACCAGCACTCACCGAAGTGCCTCTCAAAGCACCCCAAGTTCACTGAGGACTTTATCGCTCCCTTCCCTCCCAAAGGCTCCTGACAGAGGGGCGGTGCTCCTCGCCAGGTTCAGCTTTCATCAATTTTGAAACCCCTCGGGAGCTCACAGCTCCTCAAATCTCCTGCCTTCTCCTGCCAAGGCCATTTCACCCCACGTTGTAGGCACACAGAAGAAAGTCGTGCTTCATCTCCTTTTACATCTATGCTGGGGATTATGTTTAAAGAGAAAGGAACGGCTCAGATCCACTCCATCAGCAGCCGACAGCGGCACGGCTTCCTCTGCAGTTTGGCTCTGGAGCCAGGATTAATTCCTTGGCAGCAGGGCACCCTTCTGACCTCTCCCACCAGTTCCATCCCCTGCCCTCACCTTGCTAAAATGTTTAGCAGCTCAGCCCAGCTCTGCAGCCACGTTGCAGGACACCAGGGCAGCCCTGGTTAACTCTTCCCCGCCTTCCCAAACCGCCAGCAGGCAGAGCGCAGCCTGCCCTGCTTTCTCACTTCTTATCAGCAGTTTTCAAATGTAAAATACACAGTACAAGCTGTGCCCTGTGTTTGTGTTTAGTCTTGCCTTAGGTAAACACAGGATTAACACTGTGTGCTTGCTGCTGCTGTGAGAGGCCCCGGCAGCCCTGCTGCAGCAGCCTGCTCCTACAGCGCTGGCACGAATGCATCAACTTACCTTCAAGTATCTGTTACGGCAAAACAGAGTGAGCAAACACAATAATTGCTGGTTAATTTCCCCAGGGCCCAGCTCTGTCAGGAGGAGAAAAAAAAATAATCGGGGAGGGGGGTAGCTCGACTGTAATTAAACAGAAGAGGTAAACAACAACTCCTTTCAGGGGCCGTACGGGCAGGCAGGGCAGCAGGAGGGGAGCAGCTTGTCCAGCTGTGGTCGTAATGAATTCACCATCTTCCTGCAATGCAGCCTGATTTTACTCACTCAGGCCACTTCAACGCAGGTCCCATGGTGAAAAGTCTCCAGCACCTTCCTCGTGCACTGAGCCCCCTGGGCACGACCAGTGCTGGTGGGAGCATCTGCTCAAGTGTCTGGGTGCCAGGGGGCAAAGCGAGATGGGGGCAAATTGAAACAAGGGGGGAAAATCGAAACAGGATGGGGAAATCAAGGCAAGGGGCTACCCATGCCCAGCCCTGTGAAATGGCAGCTTCCTAGCACCCCAGCCCAGCATCCTGAAGCTTCCTGACCCCGACACAGCCCAGGAGGGATCGGTCCCCCCACCACACACATCTCTGTGCCTCAAATTGGAGGAGCTCAAGTATAGAAAAACCACAGCAGGGCTGAGGAAGCGTGGCGCCGAGGTTCAGTTCAGCAGGGTCGGACCTCGGCGTTTTTACAGCTGTGTGCTCGGTCTGGGTGCCTCTGTCAGCTGTGACAAATGGGTTTGCATATGTTCTAATTAAGCAATAAGTCTCAGCAGCTTGTTCAGTAGCACTGATTAATGCCCACCTTCGGCGCACAGGAGCACTGCATCGGTCTGAAACATTACTGAATGTTAAGAGGGACTTTAAAAACCCAAGCAGTATTTTACTGAGGCTACAAAGCACGTATTAAAAATCGCGTGGTGCTTCCGAAGAACATCCCGCAGGTCTCGGTTCTCTTGCACATTTTGAAAGCCTCGGTGTTTTATCTGCAGCTTGGTGTTTTATCTTTTGGACGGCAACGCAGCTGGCTCTGCTAAGAGCTCTACCGACAGTTTTAGGAGAAGCCTGGCTGTCCTAATAATCTGGTTCTTGTTCTGCATACGCCGAGATAAGCTCCTCGGGCTCGTTTTGGATTTCAAACTCCTGACAAAACTGTCTGGCCAAGTGGGAAGCAGCAGAGGGTATCGGTGTATAAGAAACCCAGGATAAGTCTTTGGGATTTTTTGCCAAACTGTCGATTCATCCCAAACAGAGGAACAGTCACAGACTTTCCTGGGAACCCAGCTGAGGCTCCATCTGTAGCTTCTGGGTTTCATTTTGTTGTGGAAAAAACCTGCAATCCTCTACAGCTCTGTGCTTTCTAATTGCTCCTGCTAGCTGAGCTCTGCTACCTTGCTTAGCCCTCTACAGACCTGGAACAGAAAGAGCTTCCATCTCCCACAAACTTGGCTTTGCTTCAGGCAGCTGACGCAGGCGTACGCCACAACAGGGCTCTGCAGCACTGTGCCACTGCCGGTAGTGCTGAAACACGTCTCAACCTCAACATTTCACTCCAAAGTTCCCAAAGCAGCCAAGAGACTACAGTAATTTTGTTTTTCGTGTTACCTAAACACACAGATCACTTCTGAAATTCTCCCAAGAGAATATACTTGCCCTCATTAACGAATTATAATTAAAAAAAGAAGTCAAGATAACAGGAGAGGGCAAACTAAACCCAGCTCCTATAATAAAATTATTGACACAAAGAGTAACTGAAGCAAAAGTAGAAAGGAGGCAGTGAACAGGGACTGCAAATGAGGGAAAAGCAAAGGAAAGAAATACACCTGGCGGGATGTAAATAATCTCTCCTTGGAAAACAGAAACAAACAGCATTTATCTTCAGTAACACAGCAAGACTCCAGCAGTGTAGAGCATCCTCCCTTTGGTGACAAACCAACGACGTACCTACAAATTACATCTCAGCACACCCTTTTGTAACATAGGGTATGCAAACAAAGAGACAGAAGATTAATAAATGGGCCAAGATCAATTATTTGTGGGAAGTACAACCCTACTCATCAGCCTCATGCCACATGAAGAGTCCATTAGTGACTATTGGGCTCTACAAGTCCTTCAAAACCCCAAACCAGGCTAATTGGGCTAAATCCATCCTTACAAAGCACAGGCCTGGCAGGCTGCTCCTCCAGAGCTCAGCTTTCCTCCTGTCCTCACTACAAGCTGCCCTTTCCTTCCATCTGGTACCCCTGTTGGTTCATTCCTATCCCTTGATTGCTGTTTTGGCAAACCCTGGAGAAACCTAAATGCTATTGTCAAAAGCCTGAAAAAAAGGTTGGTGCCACACCTCCATGCCACATCCATCTCAGGGTTCTCACCTAGCTCATTTGCTAACTTTTCCCAGTGTTTGCGATTAAGGCTGTACACACCAGCAGGAAATACAATAATTAGCATATTAAGGAACGTACCCTCGCTACCTGTTCTAGGCCACCAGTTCTCTTTTTTTTAGGGCTTTAAGGACCAGCTTTAACAGTTCGGCAAAACCAAGCGCAGAGCAAGCCCGTGCGTTGTTTTAAACCTCGGCTGCAGGCGAAAGCTGCTGACCCTCTCCAGCTGTACATCACGCCAGAATGAAAAGAAAGCTTTTGCAATTACAGCTTCTTCCTCCAGAGACTCCTCTTTGTTAATCAACAGAGTCCCTAATCCCCAGAGGAGCTCGCAGGCTGCCGGCTGCATCCATTACTAATTATTAGATCCTCCCCGCGATAGCATCAGCTACAGCTCTCCAGGACCACATAGCTGCTGCCGGGGTCACCAGGTATGCCTGGCAGGGCTCTCTCTGGAGCTTGATCAATTAAGAGGTTATCAAAACAGTGAAAGAGTTAAGCACCTGCTTGCCTTAGACACATCTGTCAAGGATTTGCTTTCTACTCAGCGCCCCTTTGTAGTTTGTAACTCCAACGTTTCTGGAGACGCCCGTTGGTTTGACCACTTGGAGCTCCAGCCATTCCATTTCTGCTCCTCCTCTCCTCACCAACCCCATCCCTTACATTTCCCTACGCAGCACCGAAGGTGTCCCAGTCCCACAGAGCCTGTTTTCCTCTAGCAAATGCAAATATTCCACTTTTTACCCTTTTTCCCTACCCTGATGCTCAAAGCACTGCCCTAACAACTGCACCTGGGCCAGCTGAACAATGCCCAGTGCAGTTCCGAGGAACAGGGTGGAACTGTTTTCACCAAGGTGGGAGAAGTTCCTATTTTCTTGTGCAAACAATTTTCTTACCACCTTCCAACCCACAAAGCCCGGAGCTCAGGGCTGTCCCAAGGGGCACCTTGTCCTGCCAGCCCCTTCTTAGCCAGAAGCCTTCAGTATCAGTGCTCGCACCATCAGGAGAGTGGGAGAAATGCCCAGATAGGTTAAACTCAGGGTATTCAGACAAGCTTCTGGAGCAGAGCTTAGCACAGGTCCTGTATTTCCCCCTTGATGCACTTTTCCAGCCCTACTGACCTGGAAAAGCTGACAGCACAATGCAAGGAACGGGTTTTTCCTCGGTGAAGGTGCCAGGCACCGCTCCATCAGCCCTTTACCTGGCCTTTCTTTTCCCACCAGCTCAATAATTACGTTGTGTGCTGCTAGGCTCCAGGTGTTGGATGAAAACCACCTCTCCTCGGTGCCTGAAACCCTTCACATTTCCACCATTTCAAGCAGTGGGACCGGTGGTGCTTCACGTGGCTGCGCACAGGGGGGGGAGAACAAGCGTGCATAAGCAAGCCATAAAGCTGTTAAAACGGCCACACTCCATCCCGTAAACATTTTTCTATTTATCTGCCCTTCATTACATGCACAATCTTATTATCTCTGCACATCCTCAAAGCGACAGCCGTCAGGGTCACCCTATAAAATATACATCGGCGATGTTACATTTAATGACTGGAGCGAGGAGAGAAATGAAGGATGGGAGGGGAGGAATACTGCAGGATGCTTTAAAGGGATCATCAGTTCTATCTATGCATTTCCTGAGGTGATAATTGAATGACAGTGGCTGGAGGGAAATCCATTTTTGAGCTTAGGAAAAAGACTGTTAAGAAAAAAATGTTTTTGTACTGGCAGCACGTAATGGCTGCCGGAGAATGAAAAAGGCTCCTCCGACCACAGCCGTGCTGCTGCTTTATGGCTTCTGTGCGGGCTGAGAATTGCCAGGCACAAGGAGGGATTCAAAGCAACCCCAAAATAGGGACAGACACGGGTAATTTTATCTCCAACCAGCCTGCTTTCTGTTGTGGCTCGCGTGTCAACTCCCATTAATTCAAACCAAAGATCAATTTGCAAATGGGCAGTGCGTGCGTGCAAAGCGACAGCCAAAATGAAGGGACAGCAGCAGTCTGAAATCCCTGAATTTTCTTTTAGCAAGGTATTAAAAAAATAATTCTAATACTCAGCCAAGAACTCAATCCTCCTGCATCTCAGTGAGATATTCACGTGCTATTTTTGTGTCTTTTTTATTATTATTATTACTGCCCGATGATGATTGTACCCACAGAACCAAGCCATGCCATGATTTTTAGGTGTACTCATGGTGGTGGGCTACTTCACAGCAACCACCACCAATGTGTGTCTAAAAGGAAACCATTCCCAGCTCATTGTGCCCTCCGATCAATACCCTGCCCTACTGCAACACCCCACTGGATGCCTCAGGCTTACCTGAGTGCCCCTGCCACAGCCCAAGGGCCCCCAGAAAATATTGGGTTTGTGTCGGTTGGAATGAGAAAGGTTTTCTCTCCCCAGAATACAGGGAAATACCTTCACTCCCCAAGGGTTCCCTGCAGCTTCTCCCTACAGGTCAGACGGGTGAGCCCGATGACTTCTTTATGGTCCCCCAGGACCAGCCCCTTGGTCCCAGCTGGTACCTCCAGGCCTCCTGCACCTTACCTGGGTGAATTCACAACCACCAGGCTTAGAAACCAGCCTGCCCCTATTCCACGCTCCGTGACCAGACTCCGACATCACTCAGGTACAGTGCTTCCCCATGATGCAGACAGTTTTTCCCCTTATTTCTCCAGAGAACGTGTTTTTTGCCCCTAGATACAGAACACAGGTCGCTTGCACTGCCAGCCCCACTGCTCCCCTGGGCAGGCAGTGGTCACTGACAAGACACGAACCAGAAAAGCAAGGAAGCAAAACCAACCAAGGCAAAAAAAAAAAAAAAAAAATGGAATTCTGAACATTTGGTAAGATTTTCCTGTTTTAATAGTGCAAGAAGAGCTAAAGGTAAATAAAGCCTGAGCCGCTTGTGTTTCGGATGTCCCACTCTGTAATTCTGCTTTCATTTAAATACAGCAATGAGGATCCCCAGCAAGGCAACCCTGCCGCAGCAGCACGGTCTCGGAGGCTGCTGTCTGCACGCTGACCTGCATTCCACATCTCCGTGTAACAGATGTTTTAGGTTTCCCAAACACATCTGGGATGAATCACACAAGGCTGGGCTTGTCAAACGTGAGCGTTATCTCCTCTGACATACAGCTTCCTCCCTTTGCAGCTCGTGACCCATAGGGGAGCTGCTGAGTTTGGACGCTTTGCTGAAGTCATATTTAAACCGACGGCGTTCAGAAAATAACCAAAAAATGACACAGGAGGCAACAAATTACACAAAATAATCCTGCCTGCTAATGAGGGAAGTTGATATGCAATCACCTGGGAACAGAGGAATGTGCCTGCCCTTTTTTCCTGCAGCTATCCTCACGACGGGCTAGCCCACGGTGAGAACTGCCAGAGCCCCGATCCCAGGCTGCAGACAGCCCAAATCTGACCTCTTCATAAAAACCTCTGTTGCAGGATGCCTGACACCTGACCAAGCCAGGCACAGGAACACAGCCGCCCCTTTTACACCTGGAAAGCATCAAATCAACTGGCCTGGACCACCAAGCCTATCACCAAAAAACTTGATCCCGGCGCAGCGGTGCGAGGCGGGCAGGGTCCCGCTGTCTTCTTCGGGCTGAGCCAGGACAAAAGCACCAAACTTCTTGCAAACAAAAGCTCTCTCAGACAGACATCCCCGTCGTTAAGCTGTGATTTTAAGCAGGCTTGGTTTCTCTTGGATCTCATCCCTCAACAGCTGTTTTCCTTTTACTGCTCTCAAAGAACATTTCTCTGAATCAGTAGATTTTCTAGATTAAGTGCGGAGGGCTGGGGGGTACTCCAAGCGTTTTCCTGTTTATCAGAGCGATATGTGAGGAGATGAATCTTGAGGCAGGACATCAAACACGCACACAAAAAGGGCTGCCACATAAGCAGCTTATCTCTCGGTTATTGTTGCTCCTTCCAGTCTCAAATTCTTTCTTTCAAGAAAAAAAAAATCCTTAGCAAGTAAAACTTAACTAAAAGACAATGGTAAGAGCTGGAAAGCAATATTAAAAAGACCGATTCACTGCAGCTTACTGTAATTCCTATGCAGTGAGCTCAAAATTGAAAGAAATTGCTAATTCCTAACAGTTCTGCTCTGCCCCGCTGTCTCCAGTGAGCATTAAGCCTTGCTGCTCCCTTGGAAGGTGAATTGGATCCCGCCTTCACAACTAGGGATAACAAAAAAAGACCAAAACCCCAAAGCCATTAATTTGTGGTCTGACTTCGGGCTCTGACTCATGCGGCCTTGCAAATCACGCTAGGGTGAGTCCAGAGCTGAGATGTGGCTGCTGCCAGCCCCGTCCTCCCTGCACAGGGCCAGAGCTCCTCGCCCTCCTCCCCAGCACACCCCAACTGCAGGAAAACCCCCAAAAATCCTCCACTGCAGCACTGGGGCTGTGCCAACACGCCTCGGGAACCCCACGAGGCCCAGATCAGGCATCCCATTTCGCCATTTGTTCCCTGCTAACGTGTCTAACAGGCACAGCGTGGCGATGCTCGCCACTAGGCAGCGTGAGTGATCAGTTTAATTAGCGGCTTG
The DNA here is from genome assembly GCF_047663525.1 of Anas platyrhynchos. Taxonomy (NCBI): domain Eukaryota; kingdom Metazoa; phylum Chordata; class Aves; order Anseriformes; family Anatidae; genus Anas; species Anas platyrhynchos. The sequence goes on along the minus strand of NC_092608.1, from coordinate 2,622,331 downwards.
TGTTCACACAGCAACCGAGGTGTCAGGAACCAGAGGAGAGGCACTTATAATTGAGAACTTCAAAAGAACAACAGCAACAAGGAGGTTATAACAATACTTGCTGGCCGCCTTCGAGAAAATGAAGCCTACTGGAATATATTGATTCCGACGCACGCTTTAGAAGGATGCTCGACTGGTAACTGGTAAGCTCTAGCCATGAAGTTTCCAAAATTGCTGGAGTATGAATCGGTGTAAGTTTACCAGAAGACAAACTATATGCTATAGCATTTAAAAAATGCCACCACCAACAAACAATACCCCCAACACACTACAGAAGCATCCTACATTTCTAACAAGTGCTGCCACTCAGTACACGTACCCTTAATTACAGGGTGCCACGCAAGAGGCTCCACTTAAAGACATGCTAGCGTTTCCAGCAGGAATCTGAAAAGGCATCACAGACAGAATTTAGGAACACCAGAAGAGAAGTACCAAGGTGGCAGCAGAACAAACTGCTGCTGCACTGAACCTGGTGGTAGCTGGGTTAGCTTAACAAGTTTCCCCCAAAAGAGTGCAAGAACAGACTTTTCTCCCCAAAACCAAACCCATGGCTCTGGACACAGCATTCAAAACAACGTCACCTCCTATGTGACTGAGCTGCATTTGCTTTATGTGCGTTGAGCACTGGGTTTATGACAGCCGAATATTCCACTATTAAAAAATCCTTCAGGAAGAGACCCAGCGACACAGCTCAGGGCCACGAAAGCTGCTGGTGGATGCTGAGCGTGCTGCCTCCACCGCACGTGCGAGCCGGACGAGGGGAAAGCCGCGCGGCTCCATGCTGGGGACACGTTCCCTTCTCTCCTTCCAGCTGGGGAAGATTTCCCTTTGTGAAGCAAGGCTGGGTTTTAGCAGCGCTTGGGCTCGGGGCCAAGCTCAGCGAACGACCACATGTATCGCCCAGGCTAATGCTTCCTGCAGACACCCAACACTTGCAGCTTCTGCGCAGGGTTTCCCCGCACGCTGCCCCTTCCCACGCAGCCCACGCTGCCACCACATGGCAAAGTGGTCTGGGAGCCCTCTGGCTCTTCGCTTTTGCTTTTTTTCTTTCCCTGGCCTCTCCAGTGCTTACAAAGCCTCTCCTGCTGCCAAGCGTTGGAACGATCTCTCAAAATCTTGAGTGCTTGATCTTCAACAGCACGGCCAGGGGACAGGCTGAGATCTCCCGTTTTACACGACCCGGGGAGAACTTGGTCACCCCAGAAGAGAAAGTGCACGGAAGGACGAGATGAAGTCAGTTCTCCCTTCGCAAGGCTTGTTAAACCATCCTCTGCTCTGCCTTTCTTCCCTGCCTGCAATCCCTCTGGCATCAGAAGGGGAGGGATGCCTGCACAACGAGGAGGCTGCAGGTCTCCTTGGCAGGGGCTGGGTGATGAGGGAAGGGAGATGAAGAGATGAAGAGATGCTACCCAGCCTGTTTAAGGACCACTGCTGTAACCTGCTGCTCCTGTCAGCTCCTCAGCAGCGCCAGATCACAGCAGCATGTCAGAGGAGTTCTCACTGGCGTGGCACTACCAGGATTCACGTGCTGGGCAATGCTGACAGGCAGGATTTGCTAGGAAGGAGAGGCACAGCTCTGCTCCACACAGGAAACTCCTCCGGTCTGAGTGCTCTGCTGTCCGAAGGGAGGGAAGCAGCTGGGATCAAGCGCCGATCTGACTCCCATAAAACCTGCTTTAATTTAGACTAATATTGATTTGCTAAGACACAAAACTGAATTTCAGGCAAAGGACGCAAAGGAAAACATTTTACATGTGCCCACTTTAGACCTTCACATTCTTCAGACCACCACATCCGCAGCGTTTTATTTCCCAGCTTCAAAAGGAAATCTCCTTTTAACAAGCTTCCTTCACCCGGCAGTGACAGTCGAAGAAAAACAGTGAGGTGTGAGGAATCAGGGTTTTCCTGCTGCAGCAGGTAGCTGCTTTCGAGGGAGGTTATGAACAGGCTTTGCTGACACACACTCGGTCGGTTTGGTCCTGTAGGCACAAAGGAGAAATACTTTCCAAAGCGATGTGTTAGAGGAAGGTTCGTGGTGGTTGACATCTCCGCAGCCTCTCTAAATGCAGAATCCCCGTGTTTTCCATATGAAATATTCAATAGCCTAAGAATGCTCTCAGCTTTATGTGCAGTTCTCCATTAATTAGGAGCAAATCACAGCAGTGACAGCCATCTCAGCTCTTAAATGCATCTGCTGCTTCAAACAATTCATCACCTCAAGTTATTCCACGGCAACGTTATTACCTCCCAACAGCCTTTCTGTTCAGCTTAACTCTTCCCTACCTGCTTGTCCAGTTCCTGGACTGGCAGCATCCTGCTCTCCCAAATGCAAAGCCCCTAACCTGCAGGTTTGGGACAATTCTAACAGAAAACCACGGTCCCAAGGTGCAAGCTCCTTTCTGATTACGAGTGTGTTCAACCACCCAGGCAGCTGACATGAGTAGCGCAGCAATCTTGCAGTAACTGAGATCTGAGATGTCATACAACCCTGGAAAAAGAAATCCTGGAGGCCACAAATGTTGTTTTCTCATTTGAAAATCACTTTCCCATGCTGGAGCTAATGACACATGTTAAGAGCATGTTTTGAGTTTCTCGTGCATCACTTTGTAAGTAATTCCTCATCACTCCAACTCTCATTTCTCCCCCACATTAAACTGATCACAGTAACACCCCTATACGTTATTGTTTAATTTTGGTCCATCCTTGCAGGTACTGCTTGTAAAATAGCAGCAGCATTTCTCCACTTATCTGTACGTTCCTATTGCCGAGGTGTCAGGTGAAATCCTGGCAGGGCTTCGGGCCGTTCCCAAAGCTGTGAGGCCAACGAGGATTCCCCAGGCCCCCACGTTGCTGCAGCTCGCTGCTACCAACAGCAGGGCAAGAAGCGATGTCTTCAGGTGTGAACAAAACAACAGCAGCACATTAAGACAAATACAGATGTTGTTTTCATGCAAATGGTGCTAACGATAAAAACGAGAGAGAAAATACAGAAAACGAAGCACTGTAATAACAGAATCACTTACTGGATTTTTCTGTGGCGGATTCACAGCAGTGCTATTAGCATCTCTTTAAAACATTTCATGAATCTTTCATACACAAACACTCACAAGAGGCCCAGCGAACACCTGACATTTAACTCAGGCGTGTAAGGATTTTTACATTGCTTATTTTATACCGTGTAAAAATAACAGCAAGCGCTCAGCGTCCGAGAATGCCAGGCTGTAAGCAGCAGGTGACTGCTACACGCTCACGTCCCCAGAGCAGGCGAGGGGCTCAGCAGCAGGAAGATTTGCAATTCCTCCAACACCCCCTGTTCAAATTCGACCTGCAGCACTGGTGCCAGTAACCCAACACCCAGCAGCATTCCCAAGAAGCCCACGAGCATCTCAAGGGATCAAATATTTGAAGGAGTCCCAATCTGCTCCCCACCCTTTGGCACGCAGGACGCACAAAACACTGCAAGAGAAAAATAACCAGATTCATCTGGCCTTGGTGTAACTGAGATGCTTCAGGTTCCCGAACCAGCCTCTCTGCAGGGCGATGAGGGGCAGCAACACAGCAAAGCTCCAGCCTCCTGTGAAAAGGGTGACTGCGACCTAGACTTGGAGCTAGAGAAGTCTTAAAGCAGAGAAAATAAATGAGGAGGAGCAAAGAAACACCCTCTGCCAATTCCATGCTCCCGAAAAGCCCAGGCAAGCAAACAAATATCTACGTTCAAAGATACAAATAACCAATTAATCCTGTTAATTGCCTGCCCAGAGCTCCTTGTGAAATTGCACGCCCACAGCAGGCCACGGTGGGAACCACCGACCCTCCCTTTCAGGAGCTTTCGTTTCCACCCTGCACCACGTATCTGCACGCCGTGCCAGCCAAAAGGTCCTCCGAAGGAGGACGAGGAGGCAGGAACGAATTATGCTCAACATTTGTTCAGCCAGCACCGGGGCAAACATCTGCTTCAAGGCTGCGGTGGAAATGTTTCTATCAGCTCAGCCATCTTGTCTGGGAAATTACAAACCCTGGAGGGATGTTTGCTATTAAAGTTTCAGCCACTCGCAAAGCAGCCTTCTGACTGATGCAAGTGACACAGAATAATGCTGCTGGTATGAATATAATGCAGCACTTCAACTGGCCTCCTCCAGCATTTCTATTTCACAAGGACCCACACACCAATTTCCAACTGGCGTGGCCCGAAAGTATGCACAGCACAGGGTCTGATAAACACACCATTTCTGTTTCCCATTTCGTGTGCTTCAGAAAGGCACCATCAACCTGTGAAAAATGAAAAAGAAACAAACAAAAACCCCTTCCTAAATAACCTTCCTAAATAATTTTTCCGTGCAGGGTGAAGAGAGCTTGGAAGACCTCACTTATTGTTCAATACAGAGAAACTTCTCAGAAAAACACATTTCTGTTTGGCACTGCTGGCTAAACACACTAACCTGGTGCTCCGCACTCAAAGGAAGTTTTCAAGACTATGCCGCAGCCCAACACATCTGCCCGTGCACATCAGTAGTGTAATCCATCTTTTGCCCTCTCTATTACCACAACAGCTTTTTTATGTTTTAATAGCATGCCAAGCTTTTCAAGGACTGCTCGCTTCACCAGGCAATACCCTTAAGCAAATTGTTATCTTCAATAGCAACACCACAAATAAGGATCTGAACCAAGGCAGGTTTGCCTATGAAGAGAGATAAAGAGAAGGAGAATCACGGCACAGGGCTTTCGTGGCACAAAGCAGAGCAAACACAACTGCCACATAACCCCGGGATAATTGCCTCCATACTTTTAGCATTAAAAGCAGCGCCCCGCAGGATAATAGGAACAGGGCTGCCCATAGTGCATTAGGGTATTTAGGGCATGATCTCCAAGAGGCTGTTGTTAGCCGTACCTTTGAAAATGAACATTCAGGAGCAGCAGTGCTGTGGCAAGGCTGTGAGACCCTTTGTGCTTGGAACCTCCGCCCCAACGCCCGCTTGTAGCTCCCCGAGGCTCAGGCGATGGATTTGGAGCTTTTTGTGCTGTTTTGACTCTTGTTAGAATTTTGTTTCGTGGGAGTTTGGGTTTGTTTGTTGCTGTTTGTAATCACCAGAGCAGCTTTCTCACACTGCTCTTCTTCCTTCCAATCAATCCTACGTAGCCTCCCAGGGCGAGGGAACCGGAGAACGCACCGATAACGTACCCATGCGTATCACTGCTTTCCAGTGGAGAATGGACATGCACTGGTATGAGCAGTGCCAAAAATCAGGAGTAACATGAAGCACAGACCTCTCCCCCAGCCCCGAGCCAGTAACTGGATGGCTGTGTTGTATCCTAGGAGATGGGCCTGGTAACGTTAATTCGGTTTTCGAAGGGCAAGCAACTGGATTATCAGATCCTTGAGCCCCACCAGCACTAACTGTCCTTCGTGGCAGCCAGTGCTGGTGGTCTAGGGAGGAAAAAGGGAGAGATCTTGGAAACCAAGTGACCTTCTTGTCTTCTTCTTAAGTTAGTGTAACAAGACACAGCAACAGAAAGAGCCAGGAGGCTTTCAGTAGCATAGTTAGCCTTGGATTCCTGAGTAGCCAAGAGGCAGGAAGCTTTATTACAGTATCTCCGGACTATGCTGATCAGTAATACGTCCACTTACGTGGTCATTTTGTGTGACTCTTACCTGCAAGAACTCAGCAACCAAGAGCACAGCTGCAGGAGGGACAACAGCCAGGCTGCTGCCTGAACTAGGACATCCTCCAGGTACTGTGTTTATGGATGTCTGCCTATTTGTATTTACCATGAGAGAAAACAGTCAACACAACAAAGAATTGTATCTAGCAATGCAGAAAAATATCAGTTTCCTTTCCAACTCTGGATGGAGGTGCTAGCTTCAAAAAAAAAAAGTTATTTTCTGTACAGGCACAGAGACTTCTGAGATTTGAATTATTGAACAGATTAAATGTGGGAAAAGGTTGAAGCATTAAAAAATCCATCCCAAGTTACTCGTTATGATCAATGTTACGGTCCCACCTGTTCTATACTCAGTGCTCTGGAAATTAAAAACAAAAAAAACAGCAGCAAAACCTAACAAACCCGCAATTACTACAGATTATGTCCTTACAGTCACTCCAAGCAGATTACCTTGAGTGCAGAACACCCATACAGAGAGCTCGGCTAGGCACAAATTCCCAAAGCAAACTTTCCAATTCAGATTTCCAAAACGTATCTGAGGGCTTTATCGCGTAACACCAAATTCAAACAATGGCTTCTTATACTGCCTGTGTGTATTCACGTGGGTTATTTTTTTTTCCCCAAAAGCACTAAAGGCCTTCATTTGCATGAAGGAAGCAGAAGCAGCAGCAGAAAGCTGCTGCTAGCCCAGCAGACACCCTCCCTCCCCAGCAGAGCAGCAGGACAGGTTTTCCATGACTCACGTTTCCCTAACTCATCACACGCATGCTACTGCGGAGCGGTCTCCTAATTGAAACCATTCCAATTGTCAGCTCCACGAACAAAGCCTTTCCTGTGGTTCCCCAGCTGCTTTTCAGCGGGGTTTGCTCGCTCGCTAGGCTCAGAGAAACCTGCGCCACCCGTGGGGACCCAGGGCAGGTGCACAGCCAGCAAGGACCCCGCAACAAGCTGCTCTCCCCAAGCCCTTCTAAGGGCCTGGGCAGGGAAGGACAAGCTTCCTACAGAGGAGTTTTTAAGAATTTAATTAAGGGACGGGTGTGCATTGGTTCTGTTTGGAAAAGATGTGGGTACCTTCAAGTGATTTTCTCGGTGTCTGCGTCGCAGAGGGCGCGCGCCCCGTGGCTAACAGATCCCATGTGGAGCAGGGCAGCAGAGCTGCCAGGAACCCTGCAGCCTCCGAGCAGGCAACGTCAGCTTTAATTATGGCAGAGACGAGGCAAAATAAGGCAGAGGCAAGAAAGCTTTGGCAGCATCTAACTTAACTTTCCCGCTGCCCTTCAATGAGAACTCTTCTAGTGAAACAAAACGCGAAGCCCCACGATGTGCTGCAGATGAAAGCGACCTTGGGGAGCGAGGGAGAGGAGGAATAAAAGCAGATGGGGGCTCTCGGGATGGTCGGTACCTCACAGGCCAGCTGAACTCAGCCCCAGCCTTCCACTTGCTGATCTGGACAGGTCTCACGGCGGTGCCAGAGCAGAGCACGCCCACCAACAGCCAGCTATCCAGCCACCAGCTCCCTGCTCGCTGTTTTTCCCCTGCACTGCTCCATCTGTAAAGACCCTGACGGGTGTTCATCCGATTAAAGGAACTACCTCTTCTCATTAGCCTTGCTTTTGCCAACGGAGTGCTACAGCTACCGGGAAGTTGCAAAGGCTGGAGGGTGATGGGAGGAAGGTTACACAATGGGCTCTTCTCAGCGAGGGAGAAAAGATGAGGTATTCCTGGAGAGAGAACGAAGCGAGAATATCCAAAAGTCAGCAGTCCAAAGAACTTCTTACTCCTAAGATAAGAAGTCCCAGCTAGCCTGTTTTTTTCCTCCTATTTTAACGTGACCTTTATGGAACGACGAAGCAGGACTGAGCAGTGCGCCAGGAAGGCTGTTTATCTACAGCCTGCAGGATCTTCAGCTGCGAGGTGACAACTAGAGAAATCAAACACAACGTGAAGCCCAAAGTTTTCTCTCTTCTGTGTAAGTTGACTTGAAAAGGTTAAAGCCGTGCTTCAGTAACTCAAAAGAACAAAAAGTTAACGCTGGCTTGGCAAAGATGGAAATATATAAATATATAAAAAGCATTCAGTGGGAGTTTACGTACATTTGTTGCACACTATTTAATTGCTGGAGCAATGAAAACTTGTACAAGCACAATTTCTAAATGTCAGCATGGGGTGTTTTTTTTTGAAAGGCGATGACTCAAGATTGTGTAAACACAGGATAAGCACTAGGAAAGAGTAAATGGAGGAGGAGGGAAAATGGTAGGGCAATTTTCACTTAAACGCTTAACAACCCTGTTCATTTGTCTTCGGCAGTGCTATCAATACACTCCAAAGAAAAACATCCCGAAGTCACCGTGGGGCAAGTGGGGTCGTTCCTAACGACCATGACCAGCAGCTTATAATCATCTCCATCTCCCTACAGTAGATACACAACTTTTAAATAAAACTTGCCAGAGGTAAACTAATTTTTCCCAAATAGATCTTGGACAACTACAGGTTAAAACTCGCTGGTTGTTCAAACCTAACCAAGACTTTAGCTTTTCCCTTTTCATCCTTTAGCTGAAAAGCATTTGTAGCATTTCTGAAAGGCTTACAAGGGTAAGAAACATACAGATTTCCCAGAAACAAAAACATTACTCACCCTACAAGAATATAAATAATGGGAGGACAGAGAGGAGACCTGTGTGCCCATGGTGAGCAGACAAATTCTTTTCATAAGCTCTTACGCTCACAACAAAAGACTGTTCTAAAGCCAGGCAACAAAAATCCATCACATCAAATAGTACAGAATAAGAACATGAGCTGGAATTGTTAAATCAATACAACTTTAACGCAGCATTGGAGGTGGAAGGCCTTTGTCCATGTCACTTCATCATAACAAGGTGAAAGTCCAGGTATGCAACCCACAGAGTTATTCTACCTGCTGGATCTGATGCAACAGTGGGGACTGGGATGAATGTGCTTTTCCACGTGCTCTTTGAGCATCCAGAGCGTGCATGGTTCAGGTTTATGGCTCATTTTGAACCACAACTGAATCTGCAAGTTATTAAAATCCTGCAAAACAAAACCAGGGTCAAAACCAAAACCCACTCACTCCTGCAAATTACGTTCTACCAGTACCTAAGACATCATACACGGCAACTATGCTGCTCTAGGATGGCGACAAGAATCCTAAGCAGAAAACCTAGTCCTCGGTGACATCCAGGTTGCATAGAAGTCAAGCTCTAGTGAAATACAGCGATTGAATGTGAAGAACACTGCACAGGCAAGAAAGCTGCACCACGAGCACAATGTGATGGGGTAATGATGCTTACAGGACGCACCTTCTCCTCCGCAGGCAACACACGCTGTGCGCTTTGGGCTTTCAAAAATAATAAGTGAGCATTTATAATGGCAAAATCTCCCTTTCCTTATCTTGGGCTGCTGAATTGAGAAGAAAGTATCACCCCCGAGTATCAAAACTATTAGTAGGCAAAACCCGTAACAAGACAGGCCAACGTTAAGGTACAAAGACAACCTCAAAGCAAGCAATGCACTAAGATAAGCACCAGTTCATCTTGTGCTAAAGCACTGGCAGGGCTGGGAGTGATTCCAGAACGCAAGATTTAATTGTTGTTGGCGTATGGAATACCTGCACTGTATTTTCTCCTCGAGTGCCCCACAGTCCTCACCAGGTTGTTCCCAGCTATGGGACTCCAAGCATCACCCTGCTGCATAAGATCACGATAGCTGAGCTTGTCCTAGCTTAGGAAATCCAAGCAATGCTGTTAGCCCTGCACGTTTTCTGAATTCGTTATCAACCCTAAAGGCCTAAAAGAGACTTCAGGGAAGAAAAAGGAACATACAAAAAGCAGCAGCGGTAGGGCTGCAAGAACAAGAAAAAGAAAAGGGTTGGTTTTACAGTTTAATGGGTTTTCTGTTTTGTGTTTGGCGGTTTGTATTTTTTGGGGGTTGGCATGATGTATTTCTGCAGTTCCCTCCTACGGGCAATTCAGGTAATGAAAGATTCAGGCTTTGGCAAGGATCGCTTTCTGAGCCATAAAGAAAAAGAAAAGAAAAAAAGAACCATAATTAAGCTTACCGGAAACAAAGCTAATCAAACTCGAACAGTAACAAAGGGCAACACAAACACGTTGACTGTATCACATCTTCCTTGCTGGCCAAGAGCCCAGAGTTTTCATTCCCCCCCGAATTTCACAATAGCACTAACAAGCCCCAGCCCGGGGCGCCCAGCTCCTCTACAGGCTCGGTTTGTGTGAGGTCAGCTTTTCAGAAGGTCAAAAACGCAGCATGTGGAAAGTGTTAAGACTTTTATGTAGTAGAGGAGGTTCTTAAAACTACTACTGTTCGACTCAGAAATCTTGGAGCTTCACAGATCATTAGAGGTTTCTGAACCACAGAGAGAAGGGCAGAGTTAGCAAAATAAATCAGGAGTTCCTGTGGGATGTGCTAGTGCTTACACAACAAGAGGCACCAGGCACAAAGCAGGCTCAAGAATTAAACAACAGGGAGGACTTCTCAAATTGCATGAGGAATGAGCTGGTTTCTAACCTGGAGTGCGCTCTCCCTTTCTGTAAAGGTTAGGATCTAGAGGCATCGGACGAAATAATTCAGCGTGTGTCAGGCAAGTTCAGAGGAAGGGAAAAGGGAGCACAGAGAGGATGTCTGGGGGAGGGAGGAGAGGGCTGAGACAAACTGTTCCATCCAGCGGGAACAACGTGGCTCGTCACGGCAGCCCGAGTACTTCTCAGCACCTCCTGAACGGCAGATTTCTCTTACTGCTGCGCAGGAATTTGGGAGCTAAAAAGAAACTGCATTCCCTGCCAAATTTCGATTTATCAGGTGACCAGAACCAGTAAGGACTTCCCAAGCATCAGTACTGTCAGCATGTCCCATTTTGTCATTCATCTCAGGGCACTCGGGCCATTGCTGAAGACCCCAAGTTCTTAAACCCCGTGATTACATGGGAACCCCCTCGCCCACTCACATCTCCTGCAAGTTTCTAACTTCGTGTTTGCGAAGAAAAGAGGAATTGAAAACTTTCATCTCGACAGGTACAACCCAGAAGGAACTCCCCCCGGCACTGTAAGGTTTCTTAACATATGGGATGTAAAAAGGAAAAGGCTTTCTGTGGAAGCTGCTTTGGCTACTGGAGGTTTGATGGCACACTGTGGCTGGGGTTGGATTTACAGCCTTCCTCCCACCTTGTAGACCGAGCTGATCACCTGGCACACACCACGTCCCTCAGGGACACGCTGCTGGGACAAAACCAGCAGGTTTACCCGAAAGGATAACACCATCACCCCTAAGAAACCATCAGTGGTTTGGGGGCCTGATAAGCACTTTCTTTCTTTCAGCAATATGAAGGGGAAATGGCAATAGATGGGATTTCAGCTCCTGATGTTCCTTGAAGTACAGGGACCTGTTATCGCCCCAGACCGCCTTGGTTTCCCCTAGCCACAGCCCCTTGAAACAATTCTTAATTCTTAATTCTAAACTATTCTTAACTCCCCGTTCCGTTTATTCCACAATCTGTATAATTCCAGGGAGTTTTCCTTGGCAAGGAAAAAAAAAAACGAAAAACAAACCCCAGCAATCCAGCAATCAAGCACTGCTTCTTTTTTACAGCTGTCTTGAAACAAAACTGACAAAACGAGTGCATCTGTCTGCCCAAGTTATTGTTGTCTTGCTCTCGGTACAGTTATAGCAGCATATTACAGGATATTTACGACTGAATAATGTATTTGGGGGCTGATTTTACGCCAAGAGAACACCAGATACACACAGTTCTTACGGTGCCATCTGGGGCAGGAAGCAACGATTAAGGCCGATGATCTGTTGTGTGGAAACTGAATTTCATGCCCAGTGGGACGGGCAAGACGCATTAAAAGTAGAGTTTACTATCCGCCAACACCTGATGGCTTCTTCTGGTGCACAACTGTTTGCCCCCAAAGGTGTGTGTGTGCTGCTGTGCCACGCATCCTGGTCCTCAACTGTCTGGGTATCCGCGTTACGGAACCGCTGGCTGCTCTGCACCCCCAGGAGCTTCACATCACCCCGACTGCCCTGTAAGCACGAACCTCACAGCAGGTTAAACTATGCACATTTACTTCTTGAGCTTGAACATTCAAAGGAAACTGCTGTGATACCTTCTGAAATGGTAATCTGTCCCTTGGATGGTGAACACACACTCGAGACAACACCTGGGTAGCTCTTCCAAACACCCTGAGCTAGGCGGGTGTTGTCCCAGGCAGGTATCATCTGCAGCACCAATACATTGCTCCTCCAACTTGAGGCCTACATTGTGTTGTCCCCTTCAGGGCTTTTTTTCCACCCAAAAATGGACAGTATCACCTTAGAATGCCACATTAAAGCTTAAAAACCTGTGTAACGTGCCATAAAACAAAGCCACTGAGCCACGTACATCTTCCAGTGACTAAATCAAGTACTTACAGGACACGATTTGTTCAACGCCATTTTTATACCAATAATACAGTATAAATATAAATGGTATAAATAGTATTAAGGACATCAGGGCGTATCTTCCTGCTTTGCCACAGATGTTTTCTGTTTCCCTGAGCAGGTCACTAGGCTTGCTTCTGCCTCAGCTCCTCACCTGCAGAAACCTAACAGCGCTGCCTTTTGAGTGCAAGACTAAAGATCCTGAGATCCTCGTGCGTCACCCGTGGGTATATAAAGCTAGCACCCCAAGAGGATACTTCTAGAATCTTTCTCTACACTAAGCCATTTCAAAAATCAGACACTGGGCAGGATTATACAAATCTCTTCCTGTAGTTACCCAAATTTTGTAACACTAACACTGTTCTAGGACAGGATGTTCCACGAATATCCCTGTTGTTTCAAATGACTTGTCTATTTTTGCCCTTCTGAAAACCAGCTCGAAGTTTTCAGATCTTCAGTCACTGACTGGATGGGAAACAAACACAAGTTTGTTTGGTGCACAGCATCCGTGGAAAAGAATGTTGCCAGGATAAAAGACTCCGTCCTGAAAATAAACAGCACAATTTCTCAAACAGATACCTATTTTATGTATCTGAGATTCACAGGACCTTAGGATTGATGTCTGCGGATTTGATGCAATCTGACAGCTGCTGAAAAAGAAGAAGAGCCAACACCTTTCCTCGCAGGGAAAGAAAACTGCAGAATAAAAAGTACACAGTTGTTGATGAACAGAAACGTTCCCTTCAGCACAGATAAAAAAAAAAAAAAAGAATTCACAAAAAAATAAACAAAACAATAAAACGCCTTACTTTGGTGAATTATAAACAGAAGGTAAGGAAAATGTGGTGCAACTGGATTACGAAGAGTCATGGAAGCATTGTTCCCTCTCACTTGTGGAGAGAAAGACTGGGACAATATTGTATCAATTTCCCAAATAATCTTGGTCTAGATCTTCAAATACATACTTTTCCCTACAAAGCAGAAATTGTCCTTTTGGCTCTCTGACAGAACACAATGCAATTGCCTAATGGCCTTCTTTTGCTTGCAACAATATTTTACCTCCACCTACCTCTAAACCTTCAGAGAAAAATAAACAATGGGTTTCAATCTTGTAAAGTAAAATATAAAAAAAAAAAAAGAGTGCAAACAGAGTTGATTTATTATCCATACTAAATGCAATTCTAGAGTCCAGTTGGCACAGTGAATGCACCTTCTATTTTTATGCTCTTCACCTACAAAGGTTTCTTAGTGAGAAACACAAATAAGCAGCCCAGCTTCTGAGCTGATGACGCTGTAAATTACCTTCACAGCACAAAAGTAAAACGCAATCGAAAATGAAGAAAGCGAGCTTAAGAGATTTAAACCAAATAAAAACAAAGCACAGCAGGTATTTTCTATCTCTGGCTTTCCTTGCTGTAAAATTGAGAGAGACAGAGGTATGGCTAAAGGGTCTGGGGGCTTTGGACGATGGAATCAGTGGCTCTGGGTGAGCAGGTACCAGTCGATGTAAGAAGGCAGCTCCCAGTGCAAGCATTTAGATAGGAGCAAGATACTCCAGAATATGCTATGTTTGAAGAAGAAACTCGTGAACAAAAAAGAAAAGGGACAGCAATGTGTAAACCACAGGGTAGGAACCATTGCCTACCCAAAGCAGGCAGCTGGCAGCTCTACTCACCTCCAAGACCCAGCTCAGCTCTGGAGATGAAGTCAACACGGTGTACACCAGAGGTAAAGCACAACTCTCACATTTCTTTAGGACCTTTTGAAACCTCCAGTTCTATTATCCAATAAAATGATGACATTTGCAATAGGTTTAACAGTTAGACTTTCAGAAACGAGCTGAATCGCACTGAGCACACATCCCCAGCACCCCTCAGATGATCTGGTCATTGTGAACAGCTTTTAGCTCGGCGCCACTTCAATCTAGGAATACCTCCATCTGAGCTCAGCTTCTCAGAAAATCAGCTTTTTCAGCATTTCCTAAAATTCTCTGGCTTGCTTATTCTGCTCCTGGGGAGAAGCATGAAGTGGATTACTGTATGCCTCCTTGGTACCCTGCTTTATCTGAAAGCCAAGCATTCCCATTTAGAGTGTGTGTCGTCGTCCCCCCCCCGTCAGCTCAGCTAGTCACTAATTTAAAAAAAAAGGGGGCAAAAAAATAAAAATGGCAACATGTTCCCTACAGAAGTTTGTTATGCAAATGACCCGATGGTTTCACTTAGACAGGAAAAGCAACCAACCGATGCCCCGGCCTGCTTTCAGAGCTGGGGCCCAGTAGGATATCTGCTGTGACTGTATTAAAAAAAAAAAAAAAAGTCCTAGGCTATCGTTTTTAAAACGTGAAGCCCAGTCCCTGTTTTACCAAGAACAAAACCCTCCGAGTGTAACAGCCGTGCGATGGAAGCGCTAGCAGCAGCGAGCAGAGCTGAAATGAAAAGAAGCAGTGGCTGTTTATGTTGGCAGTCACTTCAAACCCTAATGGAAAATTTCAGCTCTGCCTGCATCGAGGCTACAGCAAGTTATTAAGGAAAAAGGTTCAGCTTTCAAACAGAAAAGGCTTGCGCAGCTCGTCCCTTTCTGAACGCTCCTGCAGCAAAGGCAAGTCAGGAAATAATAGGGCTGGACCACGCAGTGTATTAATATGCTCTCGTTAGGGGAATGCACCATCAAACAAAACCTATTTCTTTTGGGAAAGGAGAGCAGCGATAACGCCCAGCCCGCAGCCACAACCCAATTCAGCTACTGCTAAAAGTAAGTTACACCACTGGGTGTAAATGTTAAAAACTCGATGTGGGGCTAACTAATCACTTTCTTCTAAGGGACCTAAAGATATTCACCTAATTATCCCCCTCTTTATTAACGGGAAGCCGCGATTTGAGCAATTATGCTGCAGGAGAACGGTTGCCACCCGTGTGCCCCGTGGCATTTTGCACTGCCCCAACCAGCACAGCACAGAGCCGTGATGGTCGGAGGACAAACACCTTGCCAGGCTCCACATATGGCAGCCACCGTGACCTTTCAGCCACCGCACATTTGTGCTATATTTAAGAGCTACTCAGGAAGCCAATATTGTGTATTATGTAACACGAGATTAAGCATTAATGAGGCAAGAATAAAATTGTTTAGCTAAACTCCAATCTAAAATTAAACAGAAGTTTGTGCTGAAAGCTCCCATTGCACTCGTGTTGCCTCCTAACATTAACAGAGGACAGCTTATTTAGTCTCAGGGACAAATCCCAAACAGCATTCGTTTGGGCAGGAGGATTTTTACTACCATAACAGAGAATATTTTTCCTAAAGAAGAAATCGGTGCACGTTTAGTCTGCAGGCACATGAGAAAGCACCCTGCAGGTATTTTGATCTAAGGGAGGCAGTTGATATTCATTACTTTTATTTACACTGCGTTTTAAGGCTAAATCCAGAAGCATCCACCCAGAGGTAAGACCTTCAGATCGCACTCTGCTGTCTCTTGCCAAGCAGCCAAACCAAAAATCATACACAGCAGAGATGCCTATGTGCTGAACAGAGAAATTCAAAACAAAATTAGACCAAAGCCTGCAAGTCTCCACAAAGGTTCACTGTTCTCTTTTTAGACTTCTCCCTCAGCAAGCGGCTCCTCAAGGCTCACCAGGGGAAGAGACGAGCAGACAATCAGACCACGGTCACAATCCCTGCACCATAAACCCTTCTGATGAATGCAGGAGGAGTCATTCAAGAACCTCAAAGCATTTCGGGGAGGTGTCAGCCCCACTTTTAAAAATAGGCAGAAGCACTTAATAAGCACTTGGGCCTGTTCCCATGGAAGATGTTTCCAAAGCCTGGATTCAACTGCAGCAAATGTGGTGGCCAGTGACTAACACATGGTATTAGGCTTAAACCTAAGCACAGCTACCAATGGGACATTCACTTACATCCCCTCCACTTCTGGTGGCCTAGATGTTGGAGTTTTGCTGGTCAGACAAAATATTTAACACAAAGGGGGCTGCAGGAGCTCCAGTGGGAGAGGACCTGGCTCTGACACCGTGATGTGGTGTCCCCCTCCTGGCCCCGTGTTTCTATTTACCTCTCGCACATCAATGACACAGAGCTAAGCTATTTAGAAGAACCCAGAAAGTCATGCCCTGATCTTGTAGGCATTTAAGTCCATTTATCATGGGCCCATAAATGCTGGTACTTCTGAAGCTCTCCAATTCAAGCAGTTCAGTGCAATCACCTGAAGAATTCGGAGTGGGGATCGTTAACGCTTTGAGAACCCTGTATATCACCAAGTTTTAGCGAATTAACCCAAAACAGGAAGAAAAAAGCACAGACAAAGCCAAATCAGATAATTATGAAACCTTGCTGCCAGCTGTTTATCTTGCATCTCACAGCACAGGAATTCAAATGGAAGCTACTCACGAAAACTGGTCGTGTCACAAAGACTTCTCTGAAAGTTCATGGCTTACCATGGGGAAAAATCCAAAATGTAAGCATGACCCAAAGACTTGAGGGGACTTCCCAAACAGGGCGACAAGAGAGAGCTACTCAAGAGGAAGGGGAAAGGAAGGACACACGGGAATGGAGGGACAGATACATTTAGGGCAGAGTTGAGTGGAAACCCAAGGAAGTTTCAGAAGCTGTATTTAAGCCCATCTACATGGAGGCAATTTTTCTCCAGAGCATCATACGGTTAATGCTGATCCAGCCTTAAAGCCAGTGGCTTTCCTTAATCAACCTCAGCACTCCCGTTTCAGCAGGGGGCATGCTCAGATAAGAGCTGGTTTAGTTCCCGTGTCTCTTGCTCATAAAAGCCTGAAGAGAAAGAATGCTACAGCTATTTACGCTCGTGCCCACTGGGAACCTCTCTTAGACATAATTGCTTTGAAATAAACTGGATGAGTGAAGACCTAAACAAAAATACTGCTTTGATATGCAGTCAGTATTTTCTTTCATGAAGATCTTTGCTGGCTGGTTATTCATTTAGAAGTAACTACGTTAAAAACGCTGAAAAAAACGTGTTCTATTAGTTAAAACACACACTGAGGAGCACAGGGGTTTCTTAACAGCTCTCATGAACTGCGGAGAGGGAAAAAAGCAAAAGGCACAGCTCAAATAGGGCATTTCTTAACATGCTTGTGAAAACTTCCTACAGTATGGCTCAATTCTCACCTCTCCATGGCCACTATACATCTTCCAATATTACAAAAGAAAGAGTGCCATATTAACCTCTTGTTTCTGACTTCCTTTCCAGTAGCATCAGCTTGATTTAATATAAAATAGGCCTAGCCTTCACGATAATTTGGTATTTCTATTGTATTACTTATCTCCCACCACTGCAATGTTCCAACTGCAGGGCTTACGGAGGCATTAGGAGTTCTTTCCCAGAGAAAGCAGCCTAAGCGTCTAGAAAAGGCATGCATTATACAAAAAGCAAGAAAATAAGGAGATTTAACTTGAAGTGGGTTTTCCAGAGAAGAAAAAAAAAACCCTGCCTCCCCTCGCCACAGACTTCAGCGACTGGTTAGGTAAACTCCTAATAAATAAGAAGCGTGTAGGCTGTACTGACCTATAACCTGGTTTCCATTTAGGGCAAGTCACTTCGAGAATGTCCCTGTCTCATTTTCAAGCAGCTTTTGCAGGACTTGGGAGTTGCTGTAGTTCCCTTGTGTGCCTATAAAGGCTTTTAGAGTTCTACCTCATGTTAATATGGTGGCTAAACAGGAAAATAAGGCCTGTTTTCTAGCATTTCTGGAATTGCTAGGGGGTTACTTCACATCGCAACAGAAGAATGACAGGCAAAGTCTCTGAAATTATTCTAGTGACCTAAAAATATACAAATTAATTCCAGAACCTTGTAATTTGCAATATTCCTCATACCACTCTAAGGAGGAAAAGCAAAACTGGATAGTCAGATACTATTTACTACAGCCTTTATCTTGTGGGTCTTACTACAGTAAAAATGCTGCAAATTTTGTCTGAAAACACAGTGGGAATTAAAAGAGAGCAGAAGGGAGACCTGTGGGCAAAAATAGGAAACAGAGATTAAACAATCTGTTGTCGGTCAAAGGTTACTTGTAGATCAGTTACCACTAGAGGCTAAAACAGCCTGCTCAAAACCACGAACACACGGCTTCCAGTTGCTCAAACTTGGTAGTTAGTCTTCCCGACAGTAAAAATTTAGAACTAATGAAACAAAAATCTAACACTCGCACAATAATAGCCTGTATCAAATTTCACACCACTTGCAAACCTTCTACAGAGCCTTGGGCCTGATATCCAAGTGCAAACAGCAGAAGTCAAGTAGCAGAAACAGGGTCAGGCACATGCCCCCAGCTCTCAGGTCTTTAGTTTTTTCTTTTCTCCTGCAAACTCTTTTTCTCTAGCACAAAGAGACGTGTTTTATTTCAAGTTGTATTTCATACTCACTGTAATTCAAACTTTTAAACAGTAATTTTGCCTCTTGGTAACTTCTCCGTCAGAAGAATCTGTTCTAAAGTAAACACAAACTTGTCCTAAATCCATTGCTAGGAATTGCTCCAAAGCAGAGAGGAAAGGGCTGCTGAAGCTGGCTACGTGCTGCTAGGAGCACATTATTTCAGCATTCCTCTTAAGCTGCCATCTTTCCAACACCAGGCCTTCGTGCCTCAAAATCCATCTAAATACCAAAGCAAGGTCTACCTACACTTGCTCAGTAATTAAGTTTCCCTGTCGTTCTCAATGCAATCAGTGAACAGAGACACTGTTTGAGGCACCCCACGAATCACTTCACCCTCCCCTTCCTATTTGACTCACACACTTATTAGCTATTTACTGATGAAAGACTGATAGCACCGGGTCACGTCACAAGAACATCTCAGAAGGGGAGAAAGGAAACATCTTCCAGTACGCAGGTTTTACAGGTGGTAAAATATTTTCCCAGCAGTGTCTTCCTTTCATCCAAGTTCCAAACAAACAAGAAGTCTAAACAACCTCTTCTTGGTTATGCTTTAAATAAATATTTTCAGAACCATTAATGCAAGCGCACTGAAAATCCTAAAAAACAGTTACCCCGCCTCACTTTTCGTGGAGTTATTCCCCTTCTAAATTCAGAAGGAACATGAATACTGCTTTCCAAAACCGCCCTCCCAGCAGTTAAATGACACCTGCAGAATGGAAACCGAAGCTTCTAGAGAGGCTCGGCAATTAGGACTAATGGAAAACTAACTAGATTCCCAAGGCTTCCCAACCCTCCTTTCCTTTGAAGAAGTCAACCACTCCTCCCTGCCCGCCCTCCTCCTAAGCACTTGCCAGGCTTTTTAATAGCATTTGACAGTTCGGCAGCCTGATGAAGTTCGGATCGATTCAGAAACTCAAGTTCCACCTCTGCTGTCCGCATACTTCAGGAAGGGAAGAGTTAAAAACGCCACCACGGCTGGTGCAGGTCGCGGCAGCGGCACATACCTCCTCCTTCCTCCACCTTCAATTAGATTGTGTTTTGTTTTCGGCTTTCTTTAATTACCCGCTGCCATCCGAGCCCAACTTGGTGGCACGAATGTATTATCCCCTCGTAACGTCAGGATTTAAAATTAGATTTCGTCCCCCAGAAACGCGCTTCATCCAACCTTAATGACTTGGTCCAGCAACGACGCCGATTTTATGTAACAGCCTTCATGCTAAGACCTAAAAACTGCACTCAAAATTACAGCCACCTTTTCCGGCCGTACGTTTTCTCTCATATTAATCCGAAAGGGATCAAATTCGGGGCGAAAAGGAAGCAGTTCTGCCAGATCAAACGCTGAAGCAGCAGGAGAAAAAGCAAATTACATAAAGTCCGAATGTACTCACGGTCTCCTTATTCGGAAGCAACTCCTTTCGGATCCTGAAGAAGTTCTTGCCGTACTGCCTCAACCCCTTAATAAAACGTTTCTGCGATAAAAGATAACAAAAATAGCATGTCAGCAGAGGGGAAAACAAAAAGATCTCGGTAATCAGCACAACTGCCAAACAGTTCAGAGCGCAAGGACTGCCGATGGAAGGAAACGTACACGTACGCAGCGACGGAGCGGGCAGAAAAGGCTCCGAAAAGCCCCCGAAAAAGAGAAAAAAAAAATCGAGCCAGATCCCTTGCTATGCCAAACTTGCAGCGTTTGAAGCTTTAGAAGAAGAAAGTCAGTACCGCAGCCGCTCCTTCTCCGCGACGGCCGCAATCCGCCGCCGCGCGTCCCTCAGCGCTGCTGCCCGAGCGGGAGGAAGGCGGCGGAGGGGAGGAGGAGGAGGAAGAGGAGGAGGAAGAGGAGGAGGAGGCTCCGCAGGAGGTGCCGGGGGGCTCAACGCGTTCCCCCCCGGCTTCGCCCTTCCTGACGCCCGCTCCCGGGGAAGCTCCCCCCCGGCGGCTCCGCCGCTTCCCTCCGCCGGCTCCGCAGCAGCTCAGGGGGCCCGGGGGGGCTCCGCGGGGAAGCTCCGGGGTCCCTCCGGGACTCGACCCCGGCTCCGGGGGCCGCTGGCAGCGGGGAGAAGGGCGGCGGGGGCCGGGCGGAGCGGCGCGGAGCGGCCGCCGGGAGCTGAGGCGAGCCGGGGGCCGGGCGGGAGGCGGCGGCCGCCCAGCGTGTGATGGCGGCGGGGCTGGGCGCCGCGGGCGCGCCGCAAAAGGCGGCCTGGATCGCCCCACACGCACACAACACCCCACAAAACACAACCCCACAAAACCCTCCCGGAGCCCCCGGCTGCCCCCCGCGGCTCTCCTCCCCTTCCCGGCACGGCGGCGGGGAGATGAAGGCCCGAGCCCGGAGGGCACGAAGCGAGCGCTGCCTGTGAGGGAAGGGGAGCGGGGCACGAAGGAGAGGAGCAGAGGCAGCTCCCCGAGTACAAACGCACCCAGCAGGCTGGCTTAGTGCCTTCTGGACTAAGTCTTCCTGCAAACACCGACCTGAGGGAGGTGGGCAGGGGATTAGGGGCTTCCACGCTGTGTGGAGGCTAGGGAATTTGAGGAAGGGCTACCAATTTTCTGCCACAGCAGCGCTCTGCACGCCCCACAAGTGCCCACCACATCACTGGGCAGACCTGCTCCCACCTGAGGGGACTTTAACAGAATCACAAACATTTCCTCACCTCACCCCAACCCTCCAAACCATTAAGACCACCAGGGTTCCCACAAAACCACCTGGGGGCACAGGGACACAAACAAACAGCCCCTGGTCCACGCTCTGAGATCTCAACCCTGTGCGTTGGGGCTCAAACCTAAAACCAGGTCCCTCCTAAACCAGGGGACCCAGCATGCAGGCGTCGTGTTCAGAGCCTGGGGTGTTCGGGATCCTGCACCGGGCCCCATGGATTAATGGCACGGTCCCAGCCCTGCACACCCAAAGATCACCAGATACCAAGCTGCCCACAGCCTGTGGGCTGATTCGCATGCATACCTCTGGCTGTTTACCATGTGAATGGCGAGGAATTTTCATTACACCGAGAGGGGGACACCATGTACACACCTCTGCCGCCTTGTGCTTCTGGGCTAGGTAAGATGGCAGTGGCACCATCCTCCTCCTGCCAGCCCCGGCATCCCGAAAGAGCAGCGCTGTTCCTGGCTACAACTTATGGCAAAGAATGAAAACCAACTACATGGAGGAGGATTTAAGAGCAGGCAAACCAAAATGAACTCGGACTGTCGACACCACTGCCTCCTGGGCGCTATCAGCAGTACAGCACTTCTGTGGCATCAGCTAACAGCATATGGGAGAACTCGACATGAAAAGCCGGGGGGAAGGAGGAGAAACCAGAGCGGTGAGACCCCAGCCATGGGTGAAAAGCACAAGGAACAGGAGAGTGCAACCCCATAAAGAAGAAAGGCCTGGCTTCCTATTCCTCGTTTTACCTAACATTTACTACGGTGTACCTGAATTCTCAGGGGAGAAGTCTATTTATCTTCTTAAGAAGGTTTCAAATCAAACTCTTTTACATTTGCTTCGTGTTCTCGTTCAACTATTAAAATCTAAAGCAAACAAAACCAACCAAACAAACCAACCAGCTATGACAAACTGTTTTCCATTTGACTCAGGAGACATCAAAAATCCCTACTGGCAACGTCAGCCTAGCAGAGCCTGTCTGAGGGAGCCTGAAACGCCGCCCCAGGTTTCCAAACGTGACTGAAGGCGTCCTTCTGCCGCTCTGAAACCCCGGCCAATTATGCTGCCACCTTTATCAGTGTCGTATAAAATGAGCACCAGGCCACTGAGGCAGCACAAGAAGCTATAAAATAGTTGTGTCTACTCAAAGGCACGAGACAGCCACTCTTCTCAACAACCACACATAAAAAGCAGTTCAATAAACTTAGAAAATCTGAACTTAAGGAGCTTTTTTTTAAAAAAAACATTTTCTCTTCCACGTTTTCCTTCCTGTTCTTCCATTAATTCAGGCATTATGTTCAGCTCTTGCTCAGCCCGCAACAAAACCAGCTACTGCTTTTCTCCAAGTCCAGCACAACAGAGACCTCTCCTAAACACATTTAAATATTGAGAACCAAATAGTCACACACCAAATCAGAAGCGACCTGTTGTTCTCCTGTCTGTCATAAAACAGGCTGCCTAATGCCGTTTGAATTCTCTCTCCTCTGCACAAATGACATGCAACAAATTTTATGGCTGCATTTTAACAGTGCAGAAGATGTGGCACTCACAGAAGGTATCAGCAAACAACAGCCAACGAATTAAAGAGCCTTAAACCCATGGATGCATGAGAATGGAGCTCTGGTAAAAAAAAACAAAGTGGCTCTAGAACACAGTGGTTTGAAAATCCAAATTCTGTATTTTGAAAAATTAAGATAAACATTCCAATTTTACCACTTAAGTAATGTTTTAAAGTTCGACATGTGACAGGACTGTCAGCATTATTGTTTGTGCTGTCACCAAAGACAAACTGTAACACAGCTGACAAAAATACTACGGGTAATTATTGTTGTGAAGCAGCATTAGGAAATCCCATGGCTTGCTAGGTCAGTCAATATTGACAGTCAGAGATATTTTATGAAGTGGTTACCATGGCTATTGACCAGCCAGAACACAAGATCTCCTAATGCCACTTTATAATTTGAGCTTCCCCAGTAAAATTTATTAGGTTCTACAGTATCCTGCTCCGATGTGTATACAGGGAGCTATAAATAACCAAGGAAGAACAAGGAACAAGCATGTTAATGTTTGCATATGTGTTCCTTGCAGGTCCCATATTTTATCCCGAGAAACAAATATCATGACAAGATACACAAAGCCATTATGTTCTGACTAACAGAGCTCAGATGGCATGTTTATCAATGTGATGATAATGCCATTGCAAAGCTGTAGTTAAGGTTATGCGTCAGGGTTTCTATTATCAAGAGACTACAGCTTGGCAGGAAAAATTTGCTGCTGCATGCTGAAATTCAGCACCCCAGGTTTTAACTGGGAACTGAGGCTCCCAGTTCACTTTTCATCTTGTTTACTGCACAAATCGAAGATACGGCTGGCTCTAAAAGCACACAAGAATAACATCTAGTAAAAAATAACCAGTTTAATCAATTTAAGATTTTCAAACGGAAGCCTCATGGGCTTCAGAAAGGCAGGATGAGTGATAAAACCGCAAATTTGTAACTCCTACTAATATGTCTCTTCTGAGGTGATGCTTCAATTGGGTTTAGATCAAATGTATTTTCTTTAAGAGAAGCCATGTGTTATTTCTTTCCCTTCCCACGACTCCCACCTGGTTAATTAATGAAAAACATGTTGTAATGCAATACATTTGCAAACACACAAATACAGAGGCTTTTCTGTTCTTTCTTAATCCAACAAATAAGGATTTTTCCTCAATTTTTCTAAAAAAAAAAAATCCCCTCTTTAGACCATGTCCAAGAACAACAAGTTCTTCTCTCAAACATTTCCTTAAATTATGAGCGTATAAAAAAGGGAAGTTAGAGTGGAAAACACTATGATTTTTTTTCCAATACAGATTTTACGATCATGAAAGCAATAGGTACAGTGCACATTTTGAAAGGCCTGAGATTTGCTAGGCAGATGCCAGCTGAAGTTGTCACCATCTTCCACGTTTAATGCACCTTATTAAGTTTTATAGCAAACGCGCTAAGAAGATTTACAGGGCTTTAATAGTTAACAGCAAATAAACACTAAATGCGTAAAAGCATCTTTATTTCTTAAATTTCACAGGATGAAAAATTGTGGCAGTTATTCTGGAACGAAAATGAGATTTGGTT
The DNA here is from genome assembly GCF_047663525.1 of Anas platyrhynchos. Classification (NCBI taxonomy): domain Eukaryota; kingdom Metazoa; phylum Chordata; class Aves; order Anseriformes; family Anatidae; genus Anas; species Anas platyrhynchos. The sequence continues at coordinate 2,597,985 of NC_092608.1, read as the reverse complement.
GTATCTGCAAAACTCTTAAATGTTCAGCACATTTATAGATCGCCCCAAACAATTTTTAGCATGCAGACATCGTATACGCACATTGGCTGGATTTCAGCACGCAGAGTACATTTTATTAAAAGCTTGGCTGGTTTTTAACATTATATTTCGCTTATGTGTGTACAGTGCAAATAAAGGCATTTGCTGATAAGGTTAAATGATACATACTGTCCTCCAGGAACAGAAGTATCCCGACAGTTGCCTTAAGACAAGGAGACAGGTTAACCTGAAGACGCCAACAGAACAGAACTTCCCGTGTTCACAATTATCGTCCCACCAAATTACAGCTGGCTATAGCAGAAAATGCTGTTAATATTCGCTGTATCGTTACCTCAAAGGAGTTGTGTGTGCTCAGTAGCAGACAGGACCAAGTACTGCTCAAGCAAGTGATTCCAGCAGGAACCAAAAAAGGTGTTTTATGTTACAGGGAACGCAGCCTGGCACCGAGCCTGGGCGGCTGCACAATAGAGAAGCAGATGGAGATGGACAGACACTGTCTGGTCACCGAGTCAAACACTTCCATGGCACAATGCTAAGAGGCTCAAGTCCCACCACATGAAGAGGACAGAAAGCTACAGAAGAAAAGAGGGGGAAAATTCCATTTCTAGCAGCAGGGGAGGGGGCTGGAGGGAGACTCCAGAGGAATTTCTCAGCCTAAGGATGCCCATCCTTGGGCCACGAAGGAGACTGTTCCAAGGTAAGAGGATATTTTAGGTTACAACCGTAGCGTGTGGAACGAGCATCATGACCCAGCAAAGCTCACCCGAAACCTCTAAAATCAGTCCGCTGGGAAAGGAACTGTCAAGAAAAATCTATATTCAGGCCTCTGCTGTGTTCCTTTAATATGGCCTGCTGCTGGGAGAACAGGATATGCTTCAACCTCATCTGAACTTCCTTTGTTTTATTGTTTCCTGTCACTACCGTAACTCTGCTTTATGTTTTTTAAATTTAATTTTGAAGTAGCCAGCAGTTTTACCCTTCGCACTGGATCCTCGTGCTGCTGCTCGTTACATCAGTTAACAGCAAGCTTGCAAAAATCACCCAGCTGGCAAACTTGTTTAATGCAGAGGCTCCGTGAGCCTTCCCTTAGCATCTCTGCATGCCGCTGCCCTGGCCTCACCGTCGGAGACACCGCATCGGAGGGGCACGAGCACATCTCATGCACATAAGTGGAAGCTGAAGTAGATCTCTGGAGAAATATCTGTGCCTCTACTGCTTGCTTAGGGTCACCTGCCTTTAGCCTAGAGCATGTTTCAGGTTAGGGATGGGACTGCTGTGTCCCGTATCTACCATAGCACTTCATGTCCTACAGCAAGCAGGGCTGTCACCAACCAGACGTTCGAGTCTTCTCCCAATAATTCTGCACTGAGGCAGAGGTTGTGGTTACAGGGCCTCATTGCTCTTCCCTGACACAAACAGAGAGGTAGGAGAAACCGTTCACAGGGTGGCTCTGGCAACTGCTTGAAGAGGTCTGCAACCCTCTCCTGCAGTGCGAATGCTTCTGCTCCATGACCACAAGCGCTTCCCAGATCCGCCTGGCCTGCAGAAGGTCGTGGAGCAGTGGCAAGCAGCGGTGCAGCGATGCTTTGCCCTACCTAGGAGCAGTAGCTCACGGTGGCAGCGAAGCACGAGCACTAATACCTGCCAGCCACCCCCTCAACACCAGCTGCTGCTGCTTGATCACCACCTACACGCTTTGGAATGACCCGTTTTGGGAAAAGTGGCGTTTCTTGTTGGGGGGGTTGTGCTGTTTGCTTTTTTAATGTGCCCCTTCCGTGACTCTGAACAGGTAAATGCTTCAAGAATTGGGTCACAAATGTGCTTCCAGACTGCCAGGCCAAGAGGGAAGGCACAGGCAGGTGATGGCTCTGCGGAGAGGCACTGGAAGAGGAGAATCTTATATGTCGGTGGGTGGGTGTGTATGGGTACTTTTTGTTGTTAAAAGCACACTTTACCTCCAAAATATACGTGATTATTTTCTTCATTAAGCAGATTGCGACCTTAGTTCACAACACATACTAAAAACAAATTCACCCTTAATAGATAGCGCTCTGCTTATTTTTCTTGTGTATTTGTTGCAATTAATATTTTTTTCTCCAGGCAAAATTCTCCTTTGAGCTTCATAATCTGAAAATCAAATTCTTTTTTTCACCAAGGCCTTTAACTCAAAGATAATATGAAAAAAAAAAAGAAACATTTTTATGGTGTTCATTAGATACCCATCTATATTTAAGGGCACCAACATTCTCATTGGATTTTCAAAGCAGCTCTTGAGAGTGCATTGCTGGTCATCTAAGTGCCATAAACCCATACACCCCCAGGCCATATGCCTGTAAGATCACCTGGCCTTTACGGACAGGAAAAGACAAGCAGCAAGGCCTAAAAGGTGCTGAGCACTTCGCTCTCCCTCCCATTGGGGTCACTCCGTATTCCTGCAGCATTACACCCTCCATCCCGAGCTGAGCACCAGGGGCTCGGCCCCGAAGCCTCGTGGCGCTGTGGAGGCGCACAGCACCACCAGGGCCCGCTCCGGATACCCAGAGCCGCGCACACAGCCGGCGAGTCATTAAGCAGCCTCCCTCAAGGGAATGCCAAGAGATCCTGAAATGATAATGATCCCCCTGCCATGGTGCTGCACTGGTAGCTTTTGTTTTGAACAATAGATCTCCCATGATACCTCTCGCTCGCTGAAAATACTGGTATTAAGTGAGCATGAGCACAGCTGTGTGTAAATTACATATATAAACAGATTAGATTTGTATATTTATACTGGATGCAAACACATTAATAGCACATTTGCATACACAGTTGGCTAAATGAGACTGCATGCAGAGCAGGATTACTGGTTACAAACACATTTATTTAGAATTTTCAATAAAGTATTTATACTGCCATTCCAGAGGTCAGAGGGGATTCATCATCCCTTCTCTCCTCTCTCCCTCCTTACGAGAACGCAGAAATGCTCTCGCCGTGGTGCCGGCCGCGTGCCTCCGACCCTGAGCCATACCTGGTCTGGGAAAAGGGTTCCCAAGCTAGCTGCAGGAACAGCCCAGGTGCTCACCTCAAGGCTTCCCAAATTCATTTCCATTTATTTTATCGGGTATGATGTTATAAGGGGGTACAAGTTTCTAAACCGGAGCACAGCGCAAGCTACAGCCCAATTGCCAGTTTCTCCATCTCTTCTTTCCTCTCTCTGCTTCATGCCAAGGATCAATGCAGAAACCTGCATCAAAGGCATCGCGCTATCGAAGGTGACACAACAGCTCCCGGGCTTTTCCGGAACCGGGGCAGAATTCAACCATTCCTTCACCCCGGGCTGCGAGCTGTCAGGATGCTGCTAACCTCACGCGCTAACCCCTGCTTTCTTTCACCATCTGTATTGCAACAGAGCTATTTTTGTAGAGAGACAGATTTCAGATTCACCCAAAGCACTTCGCAAGGCTTTTTTATTTGCTGGTGAATGTTGTACCTGTTTCTGGGCGAGAGCAAAGAAAACAGACAGAAAATAAAAATCAATTACCCCTAAACGAGGAGCATTCGGTTTTGCTCCGAGCGTGGCCTCCCTTTTTATCAGGTCTGGGTGTTTCACTACAAGTCCCCAGATGATGCTCCCGTGATGCTGGAAGCTGGTGGCCCCACCAACACCTCTCCCCCTAACAGAACATGGCCAGAGCCGACCGGGATTGCTGCAGCCCGAGCCGGGGGAAGTCGGTTGTCAGAGCCGAGCGGAGCCGCCGCTCCGCCACGGGATCACAAAATCAGAATCAAAAGGCTATTGTAATGAACACACGCTTCCTGCTCGGTCGCTAATTGTTGAGGAGCTGCGGGGAGGCTGCGATCACACAGCGTATGGCAGCAGAAATGTGATCCGGTAAACGAGATAAAGTCAACAGCGCGCCAAGAAACCTGATCTAAGGACAGCCTGCAGTGGCACATCAGATGCTGGTGCACAGATCAAAAAAGGGCTGGATATTAAAGCAGCAGCAGGAGGAAAAAAAAAGAAAACTGACTTTACTTTTCCCGAGCTCTAGAAAGGGTATTTGATAAACAGCCCTGCCTCGCTGGCAATGCGATTCCTGGACTATTGCAAGCGTTAGGATCCATCGTAACGCCACGGCAGTGCCTGTGACACGTCCGACAGCAAGGCGAGCCGCAGGCACACATGAGTGCTGGGTCAAGGGCTGCTCCTTTCACAGCTCAACCCCAATAAAGTCAGGATGGGGGACAAGATGGGGTGTCCCCAATACCCCGAGCAGGCCACAGGACCCCAGCAGCACCAGGTCCCGCTGTGGGCAGAGCTTCCCCAGCGCATCAAGCCCGAGCTGCCACCAGCTGCAAACACCCAGGCCCACGGTATGGAGACATTGCAGGCATTTCCCCATGCTACTACGCATAGTCATTTCCACCAGCAAGGAACTGGGCAGGCCAGCTTGCCCACATTTGTATTTAAATGCCCGTGGCAGGCCTTCTACTGGCAGGCACCCACCTACCCGGCACCACGCTGGCTCCAGCCCTGCGCAGCTCTCCAGGACCCACAAAGCCTCCTGCAGCCTCCGTCACCTCCACCAAACTGCTTCTTTCTGCACGTGTCCATGAGCCAGGCTTCTGAGCCCAGCCCTTTCTGTGGGCTTAAGAAAAAAAACACCACCAAAGCTCGCTATCTATTCCTGGCACCTGAACTTTGTCATCTCCTGCAATCAACAGTTTCTCACCGCCGCAAACAAAGCTGAAAGATTTCAGTGAGTTTTCACCTAAGTGATTTTTTTTTTTTTTTTTTAAGAGGCATTTGCAGAGTTAAAGAGAAGAAAAGGTCTGGCACATTTGTGACCCAGAAAAACAAAACAATTTGCTGCTGCCAAGAGACAACAGCAAGCTTTTGATTCTGCTTCAGATTATCTTTTTCTGTACACAGATTCACTTCTGATTATTTTAAACTGCTGTTAAAAAGTTAGCATATGGAAAAAGCCTTATGGTAGATCAAAACTAAACAGCAAGTAAAAAAAGTTGGACAATATCTCTTTCCAAGGATACGCTTCCTTTCCCCTATGACATCTGAAAGGATCTCCCTTTAAGATAGGAAAGCAGCAGAAATTCAGCACTTAACCTGCAAACTTCCAAGGGCAAAAAGCTATCTGCTTTTTGTTTCTTAGACTAATGCTCATCCAGAATTGGTGAAAATACACTGTAAAAATGTAAAAGTTCCAATTATTATTATTTTTTGAATGGGATGAAAAGAGTTGAAGTGGAGAATCCAAAAGCAGACACAAAACAAAATGGAGAAGCCACCCTTATGTGGAAGACAAAGTACCCTACTACGCAACATTTCCTCACGCATCGGTTCAGAATATTAACCTTTCCTGCCTCCCACTCTCCAGCCCTCAAACACCCGTACCCAAACCCACAGCACCAATTCATTCTTCAAGTCCTATTTCCCTCGGAACGCGCACCTCCATCCACAGGGCTGCAGCCGTTGCGTTTCATCACCTTTATTAGGCAAAATCTAGTCCAGAGGAAAACACCATGCATCAGCTTCCTTCTGCATTTCCTTCTCCTCATGTTGTTTTCCTTACCGTGACATTTACGGAGCTTGGAATAGCGTAGGGAATGCCTCGCTGCTCCCACCGAGCAGATCTCCATGAAGTTATCAATAGCAGAACTCCTGTTGTAGGCACTGGGTGAGCACAGACACGCGCCCATCCCAGCCCGGAGCTGCAGCTCAGCACGGTCAGACCACCAGCTAATAACTAACCTGAGGCTTAGCATAAGATAAGCCTCCAACTTGAGCTTTCTACTTAAACACCCGAACATTTCCATTTCCTTCGTTTTTTCCCCCAGAAAAGACTTATCTTTGTGTTACGTGGATCATACAGAGTTCCAAAAATACATGTCAATTTGCTCAAGTTTGACATCATTATGCAAGCTCGAAGTTCTCTGCTTTCAGTGCCATTTTTTTTGTCCTTTCACTCGATTTGTAACACTGCAGACAAAAAGCTGCACTCAGACTACTTGAAATGTACTGTGCGATCCTTTCAAGACCCGAACGCTGTATTTCTAGTGGAAGTTCCCTATTGCGGAAATATTGTTCCTCTGGGATTTCAGCCATTATTGTCAATTATTCTGGAGGCTGTATTTCTGCCGTCAAACAGTGACTTGCTGCAAATGACAGAAGGAAATGAACAAAACCACTTCAAGAGCTCCCATGCTTTAGAGAAACGAACAGATCCGAGAATAATGAGACAAAATGGTGGCAAGAATCCCCAAGGAAATTATCCACATAGAGAGGCAAATATTTCTGCAGGTGACTCCGCCGAGTAAATAATTAAACAGCGGGGCTGTTTGCAGTTACAGTGCCCACGTTTGAGTTCAAGCACCAAGATAAAAATCCCAGTTTGTGACCCTTACTAAAAAGGCATAACAACCCCTACAAGCTTCCTCAACGTGTCTCAGGATTCATCTGCCACTCTGCAGAGTAGTGAAGAGATACCTGAGACAGCACATCTGGATTTAAGAAATAATAGAAATGATGAAATAAATTCCAAGCTAAGAGACTCGGGCTCAGTGAGAGACCTAGATTAAGCAGAAAGCAAGCTCTGTCCTGTAGGGCAGGAGTTCTCCATCCTGCTCAAGTGCTCACAACAAAAAGGGGGGTTCTGATGGTTCGAGAATTTCTATCGTTGTAGTTAGAGAAATGAAAGTTTAGCAGCCAGCTTCCATTTCCACCTAGGATGACACAGTATCACAAAGCCTTCAACACCAAGACCAACACAAGCACGTTCAGAACACTCCAGATCTCCTCCAGAAAGCCATCTTCAGTGCTGCACTGCCCAAGGTTGCCACCCGTTTTTGAAGCTGGGTTTGCTGACCATCACCGGGGCTTTTATTATATCAAAAATTCTGCCCGTCAAAAAAAAGTTAGAGATGAGAAATCCCTGAGTTGTCCTCACCAAGAGGCAGCAGACAGCATGTCAGCAAGCCCCTCGGTAGAGCTGAAGCAGGGCTGCTCACTGTGCAACTCGAGCACCAAAATCTGCAAGCAGAGTGCTTACGGCAGCGTGGATGCACCATCAGCTGAGCTGCCTGACAATTATCAGCTCTGATTTTTTTTTCCCCCCTTTAAAACTAATTTCCACTGCGCGAGGTTTCGGTTCCTTGCAAGCTCCCGTGGCATGGGGACCCATGCTACAACCTGCATTGTTCAATTATCCACTGCTTTTTTGTCCCGCGAACGTAAGATCACAGCGAGTGACTGATGCACTTCCGCAACGCCGCCATCCAATTACCGAGGAAGACGTTGGCTCACACGGTGATCTTGGCAGCAACGCATAAAAGTAGCTTTAAAAAGAAGCAGATGATTCATAAGTTCCCTTTTCTTTTGTGTAAGGGCCTCTGAATCAAAACATCTAGTCGAGGGGCGGGGGGAGAGGGTGCCAAATGTGAAAAAGTGAGCCATGAATAGAAGAGAGAGAAAAAAAAGAATCGGAAACGAAGGCCCAGAAATGATGCGTGTGTAACAAAGGAGAACGGTGGCAAAGGGAATGTGAAAGGTGCAGATTTGGGGAAGAAGTGCTGAGACTCTGAAATTGCCTCCCAGACCTACAGACCCAGACAGTGTCCTCCGTAACAGGTTAACTCCTTTGTAAAATAAGCACCCTAATGAACCAGAGGTGCCTTCTTTCGCCTTCTCCAATTTGTAAGAAGTGGAATGGTTGATCTGAGTGCTTGAAATTACTCCAATCCAGGGAAGAGCAAGATGCTGGGGTGCTTATTTGGGTCCTCTAAATGCATAAGCCCCTGTCTGATCCATCTCCCCATATAGCCTAAATATAAATCTGAGAGGATGCTATGAATAGAGGGGTAAGGGAGAAGAGGAAGGGCACGAAGAAACAAACAAGAAAGAAAATATGTGGTGGATCGTGCACACGTGGATAGGGGAACGAGCGAGATATCAGAGGGCAGTAAAAGCTGAAGTGAAACCACAAACCCAGGAGCGATGTGCACTTTGTATCTTCAAAACCACAGCACACGAAAGCACAAAAGCAGCATCGGACACGGAGCACCAAGTGGTTGTTTTTGATTGCACCCTCAGCAGCGCCGAGCAGCAGGGCAGAGCCTTTACACAACCCCAGGCGAGGAGGAAGGAAGAGCCGACCTAACCGCACGCCCCTTCCAGCAGAGCTCTGCAGCGGCTCAGCTTATTTACAGGCTGTCCTGGGGAGCTTCCTCTGTGCTGACAACAAACTTCTCAAAAAAGATTGAAAGCTGAGCTGCTTGGCTGCTACGAAACGGGAAACAGGATCCTTCCAAGGTGGCATTTGCACTCCCAAATCCATGGGATCCCCCCCCAGGTCGCCCCACGCCCCCCATTAACCCCGCACACCGCTCGGTGTCCCCAGCTCCCGCAGGCTCCCCGGCACTGGCAGGCACTCTGCATCTCGCTGGATCGAGTCCTTATTTGCTGTCACATTCTTTTTATGGCAGCATAATCATTAGCTTTACTGGCGCTGTTACCCTTCTAACTAATTAGGAATCTTGGATGGATGCAGAAAATGATTAATATTTAGTCGCTCCGCGTCTACTACAGAAGCAGCCTATTATCAAACAAGTGACACCTCCACAAACTTAAATTAAATAATGGCTCCCATAGAGGGTTCGGAGCTGCTGACAGAATGGCAAGTGATTTAAGTAACATAAAGCTGAGCAACTGGTGATGGATCACAGTTTTCTCTCTCGCTCTGTTACAGCCTGTAATAGAACAAATGATCATTTTTCAGCCTAATTGAATATGGCCGCCCCGCTTGTGCACAAAAGGAGACAAAGCTATATAATTTGCTTCATTAAAATGCATTTTTATGTCATCTGAAAGATTAAAAAAAATCAGCGCTGTTGATAGGGAAGATTAGAAAAATAAAATTTATCATGCAAACAGAACTTGCAAATGAGGTGTAGCTTGGCATTCAGGCTGCTTACGCTTGTGCAGGAAAGATAAGTCCTGAGCGCTAAAGCACACAGAGCATCCATGTTGTGACAGTAATCAGAGTTTCTTAAATAAGAACTATGTCACTATACCAATTCAAAGAGGAATTCTGTCATTTTCTGCTGTAACATCCCCTGGTCCATAGTAAATAAGTCTCAGATGAGCTGTCAGGCAGGATCACAGCAAATCCAGTGTCACTGGGAAAAGTTACTTTTGTTTAGTCTTGGTTTTTCTCCTCATAGCTATTAGAAAAATCAAATACCTGTTCAAAATGAGCTTTTCCTGACATTAAAATCAAAACCTTAAGAGTGCCGTATTTCAAAAATACCCTTAATTATACTAAAACTCCCATTTTTTAGATAATTGTTTGGTTCGGTATCAGTCTCCTTTGGCAAGACCCTCTGCCACGGAGCTCAAGTTGGTTGTCACCAAGGTTTACCTGGATGCCAAGTTCCCAGCATCCTGGGCACTGCTTCTGCTGTTCCTCCAACACGATTTCTGAAGATATTTTGCCTGCAGGTGCCTAAATCAGTAAGGGTTCAGCTTCAGGCTCCCGTTCCTTAGCCGGAGCTGCCAGCCTCCCCGGCGTCACGCCGCTCCATCTGAGTTATGGATTGCAGTCCTGAAAACGTGTTTCTTCTCCATCCATCAGGCTTAAGCAGTTCAACAGCGCTACCCTACCCTTCACTGCCCAAACAATCTAAAATATTGAATTACCACTTGCAAGGCAGCAAAACAGATAGCTTTTATTTCCTACGCCTGTAGCACACGATGGCTCCCGCTGGCAGCACGGCCCAACCAAGGTGCCTCTACAAAATCTCAGAGTCTGGTAAGAGCCTGGCAATTTCCTGAGACCGTAAGACTCTTCACCTCACTAGAGAAAACAAACAACATGGACAAACTGGAATAAATATTCCCAGAAATGCAAAGAGGGCATGGAACATCCTTCTGCAAGGATAGCACTGCTCATCCTTGGGTACAACGGCAAAGACAAAGAAACTGCCTGAACACTTCTGCATCCTTTACAGCAAAAAGCACCTCGGACACAGCAAGCTGAAGAGCTTTTCATGTGGTGTGAGTCACAGCTAAGATTGTTCCCAGGTTTCAATCCATTCCCGGGCTCTATGCATTTATTGCAGTAATTCTGACATGGGTTAGAATCACTTGGTAGCTGTATCAACTTAGACTAAGCCAAAATGACTTGGAAAGATGCTGGGCAGCATTTCTATCATACACTTGACATGGAAAACAACACAGCACTGCACCATTACTATATTACTATAGTAATATTACCATGTTACTATATTAAAATTGCACTTTTAGGTAGTACAGAGATAGGGATTCTTTAGACTGATGCAAATTTCTTAACAGCTGCAAGACAAACTCCAACTACTGGAATATGCCATGGCAATTGACACCATCTGAAATGAAACCAAGAGCTGCGGATGTCTCCCTATGCACGTGGATGTCCCCCTCCTAGACCATTAGGAAAGGTAAAATTTAAATCACACTATTTAGAGCATTTCCAAAACAATCAATCTTCTGAAAACAGGGAGCTAAACACTATTGTATTTAAATTTAAAAACTGTTTTCAAAACCATGAAAACCTTCACACAATCCTAGACGCTGGGACAATGTACATCAAGGAAAACAAGCCAGAAAGCCTATGGAAGGGCATTTACTAAATTTGTGTTCAGAAGGGGAAGCAAACTGTGAGAAGTACCCTATGGAATTTATCAGACTCAGAAGTCCATCATACTACTAACAAATATGAATCTTTACAAAATTCTGAATTTTGGAATTTGGGAATTAAATATGTACAAAAATGGAGAGTAAACAGGTGAGTGGAACGTAAGCAAGACAGCTTTGATACACAGTATCTTCTAAAAATTAAATTAAAAAAATTAAGAAACTGATGGGGGGTTAGTTTTACCATGATTACAACACTCACTCCTTTGGTTCTGCTTGCTGTAGCAAAAGCATTAACCCTAGAAGCTGCCGTAATTATGACAATCCCTGTGCTCGCCTGACGCTCTTACTGTTAATGCTGTGACTCAGTTTCCTTTCAGAAAGAAACGGGATAAAAGGCATTATATTTAAATCAGATTCCAGATCTCTTTGCAGACAAAAATCTGAATTAGCTGTCGGAGCAGTGCAGACAGCCACCGTGCCCCTGCCCAGGGCATCATCTGATGGTGAGAGGAGGAAGACGACGAGCCGTGCACCGTATGGGCACGCTGGGCAGATTTTCTTCCCCTGCCCAAGGCTGGGTGAGTGCCCTTTGTTTCAGCCGCCACGCTGCCGAGCTGCACAGCCCGTGCTGCTATACATAGCACTCGTACGGTACGCGCGGACGTTAAACCCGACTCCGGCTCTGTTGCTAAGAAACTACGAAGGACAGCTTTTTTGGCCCTCTTCATTTATAAAATAACCACTCTGCCCGATGGGAGAACAGACGCAATCTCTCAAGTCCCCCAGTGTCTTGTTCTCGTTTTGAAATGAACACGGAAAGATGATCGAGAACGCTACCAAGTGTAAGCGATCTCCATTTTTTAGACGCCCTTGAAAATGAGATGAAAAACATGGTTTCAACAATCAACTGCTAGAGCATTTATTAATCTTCCAGGCAGCAGATTCCTTCCCTCTGGCAACAGTGAACTGTGCTTCTGTCTCCCTATTACAAGCCTATTTTTTTTTTAGAAAACCAAACCAAACCCAACTTGTGAAAGCACCTACAAATTATTCAGTTTACAGAGGAGTTCAGCTCGGAGTTTAGCTTCCCGGCCCTGTGCAGAAATAGCCCTCTGAGCCGTGGCAACTGGCCAGTGTAAATATTTGTTGTATTATTTTGGGGGATCAGCAATATGGCAAGCACTTAATAGATAAAAATATTCCACATGAAGGCAGAAAGACGATGAATCGAGAAACATATGGCAGTTAAACAAAGCAAACAAAAACTATAATGATATTGTTAAGAAAAGGCTAACTTATCTGGCAGCTGTGGAAAGATCAAGATTAACGAAAGCAGTGAAATCACCCATTTTGAAGCCAAGGTCACTGACAGGATTTATAGATTTATCCCTGAAGGCAGCCTTTGCTGTACATGAAATGCTGAAATAATTTTTTTTGAATCTACCCCCACCCCATTTGGGCTATCTCATTTGCTGGAGGCTTTTAAAATTCATTCCTCTTCACAGCTGGTTAAACAATGGAATCTTTCTGCAAACTAAAAGGACAAAATTGATTGCCCTACACAAACTTTTCTGCACGTATAATTGATTTTTAATTCACTGTCTCATTTCCGAAAGGACTTGACAATAAACTCAGTGCTGTATGTGCAATATTGATCCCTTTAAACAAGGGCTTGGATCAAAGACTGATGCAAGTTAATCACAACCCAAAAGATGGATATCTTTTGTCTAAAAAGCTGTGTTTAAGCTAAATTCACCTTTCCTAGCCAGATTATACCTTATATTTTCTGGCTGTATTACACTTCATAATTTTGTGTATCTGTCAACTGCTGAGTAACTGGAGTTTTATGCAACTCTTAAATAATTGGGTTTTGTTTTTTTCCCCCCAAGCAGAAGAATCTTGTCCTTCATCAGTTACTTTTTACCGTGAGGATTGATGTGTTTTTTTTTTTATAGCCTAAGTTCTTAGAATACACCATAGTTGGGACTGTACGTTCCCACCTTTTTTCTTAAACTGAAACTTGATTTATTCTTATTAAAATAGAGGACTTACTAGACCGTGGCTTGTTTTTCTTTCAATCCTCAGCTAATTTTCAGCTGTTTTTGACTAATGCACTTGCAAACAGCACCGGACGGCTTGATTTCTGAAGTCCAGAAAACATTAACAGGAACTGGTACCCCACTAAGAAGCTGTAATGTTTACTTTTTGTGGATAAAAAATTAAAACCAAGCAGCAAGTGATATCTTAACCTTCTAAGCCCACTCAATTACTCAACCGCAGCCTTGCAATGCCAGCCTCCTTTTCAAATATCCCTTGATGATATTTTTTCCTTCTCACCATTCGAGAGGCTCTGTTTCAATTTTGCTATGAATCACATTTTCTATAGCTGCCACATAAACAGTAAATAAAATTCATGGTATTTTTGCCCCAGTAAGCAGCTCTGTCTTCCAGCATAACTGAAAAGGCTGGCTTCAAAGGAGTGAGCAATGAAAACAATGTTTTCATGAGCAGATATTCCAAAAAGGGCAGATGAGAGACATTTGAAGATGATTCCAGGCAGAAAAGCCAGGCAAATAAGTACGTGTGTTTTGCATAAGTAATTTCTTGACCAGCTACACTGGATTACAAACACTCGTAAACACGTTAGGGAATTAGTTTGCTGTATCTTGTCATTTTTGGCAGACAGATCTCCACTTGTATTTTATGACAAATGAGCTTTAAGCTGAAGCCAGGTGTGGATATTTTAAAATTTATGAACTTGTAAATCCATGTACATGGCCAATTAAGGTTTATCGCCAGCAAGGATTAACTATCCCTGCACATAAATTTAAGAGGTTGTTTGAATCTAGGTTGTTTACCTCAACTACTCTACATCAAAAGCAATGTAAAATATTTAAAGGGCAGCATATTTCATGATAAAAGCTAGTTATCAAGGATGTCACAGTGTGTCATCAGCAGTTCTGCATGGAGATGCACGAGCAAAACCTCCTTCCGAAGGAACATTTTGCATTTGCTTTTTGAGAATTTTAACATCTCTTGAAAAGATGGGACAAAGCGGAGGAGAAAAGGGAGGAAGAGTCCAAGAAGTTACGCAAAAACTACTGCTTCACCCCAATTCTCTTAACTTTGGAAGGCAGCCCTGAATTGCAGAGGTGGTTCAATTAGCCTCACCAACGTTCTTCATCATCAACATCTGAATGCTAATTAGGAGCACAATTCCATGCAGCAAAAGCCTCCCTGTGCAATAAACTGCAACACAGCAGCAGTGAACTCTGCCTTCAGCAAGCATGCATAAATAAACAGAATTAATAACTACCCAAGTGTGGACGGGTGACTTAATCTGTTTCGATTAGATGCAGCTCTGCCTGAGGCCTTTGTGTTATTTAAAATGTGTTCATCATGTTTAATTAAAAACCTAATAAACTAGAGGTTCTCTTTTAGTTCTGATTTGTATTTCTCTCTCCTGTAAGCTGTATTGATTTTGGTGGTACTTTTGATAAAAAGACAGAAAAAAAGCACGTTCTGAATAGAGACAAAAAAAGAGAACTGTTACATGAAGAACAGCCAGAACTGGACTATTTCCTTCACTGTTCCCAATATGTGTGGCACGCCGGAATTGAAAACTATTTCATTAAATTAAAACTTCAGATGAACATTGTATCTGCTGTAAATGACAGTCACTTGATAGGTTATTTATCTGAAATGGAAGCGTGCAGACACAGCTCATTTTGGGACCAGGAGCAAGCGTTAGCTCGGAATTGTTCTGAGCATCACTGAAATTATAGAAGCTGCTTTCAGAGCACGTCTCGTCCCAAGAGAGTGGAAATCCCATTAGGACAATTTTTCTTGGGAAATATTTCCACTGAAACCACAGCAGAAAATGGGGGTGTTTCAAGTCAAACTAAACTGAAAGCAGCTCAAGATCATTGCTCCGGGTCTGGCACATGGGGAAAGTGAAGCAGTGCTCCAGGGTTCAACTACAAGTGCTCAGCATTGGGGTTAGTTGTAGTTGTTCCCGATAGACAGAAAGCTATAAGTCAGTATGTTTCTAAATACAATTTCAACATAATTTTAGAAATATTTCCATCTGGAGAAGGTTAATTGATCAGCACCACCCCATCCCTAACAGGGATCACTGATGTTGCACCAAAACAGCCCGTGCTGTCAGAGACACAAAGAACCACTTTCAGAGGTGGCCAGGAGATGCAGAACCAGTGATTTCTCTTCCCCTCCAACATTCCTGGCTGAGCTCCAGCGAAGCATTTTTGTTGTCTCAGAGCACAGAAAGGCAAACACCACGTCCTGCCCACACCACAGCCCGTGGCTGCATGCAGGATGAGCAGACCGGAGCGTCACAGAGCCCACGTGCTACCAGGTCCTGGGGACTAGGAGGATGGCTGAAGAAAATAAGAGGAAATGGGGTTACTCTAGCCTTGCATTAGTGAAAGATATCAGCCTGTCACTTGCCTGAAGGTTGAGGTCAGTCCCTTTGCCCCAGCATCGTGCCATTCACATCAGGCATGGCATTTGTGGTCAAAACAACCTGCTCTGTCCTAACAGCACACTGCGTGGCCTCTTCCCAAAGCAAGCACCCACCTGGAACCCCACTGCTGCCTTGTGGTAGGCACTGCAGCCCAGCTCGAACAAGCAGGATCCCCCCCAGGTGATGCTGCACAACGCTGGTCTGCTTGGAAAGCGCTTCGATGCGGCGTTCTGCACCACAACTGCTCACTGAATTTGTCTGCAGGAGTGAATTCGTCAGCACGGCAAGAGAAAACCAAGCCCTGCTCACCAAGTCACGCTGGAGATTGATGCTGTCAGGTGGAGCAGCAGCCTTTATAAACAGGAAGCAGCTGCTCTTAGAGCTGCCTGTAGATGCATCAGTGAAGGAGCTGCTTCAGCTGGTTTTAGTAGGCAGGAGGGAAGGACTGTGGTTTTCACAGTGTGCCCCCGAATATACGTACTGGAATGAGAAAGGTTTAAAAATAGCCATGGGTTCAGAAACACCAGGGAGACAGCAAACCTCCATCTTCATATTTACAGAGCCTTCCATTTAATTCAATCAGTGGTAAATTTTATCCTCTATTTAATTTGATCTAAACCTCTGTAACCACTTCATCAGTAGTAAAAATAACCTCCATCCTTTATTTTAATCAGTTCTGATCACTGCAAGGCAACTCCTACCGGATAGATCGGTCACAGGCAGCAAAGGGCTTTTAATTAACAAGAAAGGCTTAATCTTCGGGCAACGGATAGTCGGCAGAAAGAGTTAAAAGCTAACTACAATAAATTTGAGCTATTCACACAGATCACAAATCCTCCTGAACACTGCAGAGACCTGTGCTGGACAATGCCTGGCTATCCCATCCACAGCCGAAGGACAGTACCCACCCACCCTGCACAGTGGAAACTCGCTCAAAACACTCATGCAAGTAACTCAACAACCAACTCGGAGGGTTTTTGACCTAAGGAAGCATAACGGTTGAAGAACGACTTTTGGACCCAGCCAGTTGTTTCCCTGCATCGCTGTGCCCACACTTCCCCTTCGGGTGCTTTTGCCACCTGCCCACTAACCTGATACTGTCCCGGTGCTCCGTTCCCTCTGTCTCTTGCCTCTCCCTGCAACCAAGCTTTTCAGACACTGACCTTACAAAGTGGCAGAAAATTAACTTTGTAATAACAAAATTGTTGTGAGGGCTGGCAGGGGGAAGGAGAATATCATAGGATCAGAACGGTAGGAGTGGAAAAAACGAGACAAGGGAAGCTGTGATTTGGTTTTATTAATTATTTTCTGCTCATGGTCCTGGCTGACTTGCTCTAAGTGGGCCTGCTTGGGCAGGGGTTGGACCAGGCGATCCCAGAGGTGCCTCCAGCCTCAGCCATTCTGGGATGGAGCTGGTCATTTACAGAGCCTTTCCCAGTTAGGGGGTTAACTGAGCAGAGCTTAGTGCCTGGTGTGGCACCTGCCTATTCATAAGAGTTATAAAAATCACTCAGTAGGTAATTGCTGGGCTGCAAGAGGAGATGAAGCCCAGCACAAATGGGGACATGGTTTGCACCTGGGTCTTCCACTTCCCTCACTGGTGCCACTCTCGGGTCACCAGCCCCACATCACCTGAGACTCCCTGCTGCTCACTGCTTCCCATCACAATATGGGGGAGACACACTTAATACTAAGGATCTCCCTGAAATTTAATTATTTTGGCCAGATTTGGGGTTTGACGCAGTCTCTTCCTCTGCAAAACCCTTGGCTGTTGAGCTCCCGTGCAGCTGCAGCACCCTACGTATGGTGCAGGGGGAGTTTGCTGCAGGTTTGCGGAGCCAACGAGAAGGAAATTTGCCTTGCAAGCCCCAGAAAGGCTCAGGAGTGCAGTGCAGCTGCTTTAATCTGGAGTTTTCTACAAACTGCCGGAGACAAACAAGCTATGAAGTTCTGCAGGTGGAGCTTAGCTGTCTATAAATAAGAGCACAGTTTGATCTTTGGCTCTGCCGAGGTTGGAGGACTGCCAAGTGTTTCTGGAAACTTGGATGGAACAGAACAGGAACAAATATGATAAAACGAGCTGAGGCTGACAATGATTTATAGAGTTAACGATCATTAGTCTGCACTCACAGGGGCTGCACTTTTGGAGTAATGTTTCACTTTTCAGTAAATTTTGCCTTTTCTTGCTCGCAAGGCTCTGTTCTCTACCATTTAACACGGACTGCTGATCAAAATCCCCGAGCTGCAGCAGCTCTGGCATTCTCAGCATAGTGCAGCTGATGGAAAAAACAAGGAGAGTGAAAAAAAAAACCCTCGGCACAGAAGAAGAGGAGTTGGCAGCGTTCGATTTAACCATTCTACGGAAAGAATGTAGGCAGAGAAAACGGAGGTAATGACAGTGCGAGGACAAACACAGCGAGCACAAGGCTGAGCACTGGAAGCATTTGTTCCAGCAGCCAGCGCCCCAAACAAAATGCCCTTTTGTGATGAGATTGCCGAAAACCTTATTAGGAAAGCATGTTCTAGGCTTTTTACTCACCCTCTGCTTGCCTTGCTGCCGTGCTAGCACACGATCCTCTTCCACCCCACCACTTCAGGCACCCTCCTTACCACAAAGGTTCTTTGTTGGCTTTCTGAATAAAGCCGACTTGAACACGGGTTTACACAGCCTGGCCTGCCCTAATCTAGCTCTTGCACAAGGGTACGTATGAGGAGAGAGCAAGTACACACAATTCATTGGAATAAATCCTTGAAAGGCTTTCAGATAAACTAGAGCTTAAAAAAAAAAGTCTCTCCAGCCACCGACTGAATAATTAAGAAGTGTTAAGAGCCCATGAAAACGCCACCTATTATCAGCCCTATTTTACAGCACCAATGCCACCTTAATTACTTAACAAAAGAACACAAATTGTATTTTTATTTGTATTTCCAAATGTACTTTTACTCTACCAATTAACTACCTTAAAAGTTCATTCGTTCAAAAAGAAAAACAACAGCAACCCACAGAACTTTGCTCATCTTTTACATGAACCGTGTTGTCTTGCCCCAAATCTGATTTTTCATTTAGACACCCGGTAGGTACACACAATGTGTTGAATTTCTACTTCCATTTATACCACATTTATTATCACACATGAGAGAAGCAGCTTTTTGGACGGTGAAAGGTAAAAACCACAACCGAGTCTGAGGTTCTTCTTTGATAAATATTTTATCATAGCTAAATTTCAGCCATCTGATTTTCTATTTTAGTGCACACCACCGCCTAATTATTGAGCTAGGAAATAACCTTTTTCCATTTTCACCAACCCAGACATGCCTAGTCATCTTGCTAAGGAGGCACTGTCTTCTTACGCATTCCATCTGACATAAATCTATTTTGTTAAGTGCATTTAACAGCGGCATTAAAATGCAAAATATTTTTAGGACATAATCCAAGTGAACTCGTTCAGCACTTCTCTTCTCCCACACCGTGAAAATGCACAAGTGTCTCCCTGTTTGCAGTCAAGTACTTGCATGCGAGCTCAAGCTGCAAGGTCTGACAAACAAAGGGTTGTAACAACAGCATTTGGTTTCCGCACGCTGCCAGAAAATGCAACTTTTGTGCTGAATGCAACAAATATTGCTATTTATTCAGACAGAATATGAATCTGCTTGTTTACTAGCTGTCAGCAAATTAAGAATCTATAATTTGCTCCCAACTTCGTGTGATTTATAACCCTACAAAACACTTTAATAAGCACAGTTGCATTATGTCATACACATAAAAATTAAGCCAGCAGCAATCTCACAATTGCAGCAATTAAACTGCAGAACAAACAAACCACAAGGAGAAACCTTTGCCTTTTTAATTCTTGAGCAGATATCATCTCCCCCAAATTCTGCAAAAAGACACAGGAATACAAAATGTGGTCCACTCGTCTGGGAGCATGGAGTGCTTTCCCAGCACCTTCTCTGTCAATTAGAGCTTTTCTGAAGAGGTGTCTTTCTCAGCTCAGAAGTTGTTTTTTTTGTTTTTTTCCCCCTCCACTATCAGGCTGCAGAATCTTTTAATAGGCTAATACTCTTAGTAGGCTAATACTTACTCTTTTAGTAGGCTAATATCAATAGCAGGAATTTCCATCTGAAGCCATACAGACCCAAAACCTCAGCCTCTGGCTGAAGGAAGCAATAACGTGCTGACATGTTCCTTCACCTCTGGCACTACAGCCCCAACCACATACCCCAGAGGTCTGTAACTACCTGACAATGCCAGAGAAATCACCCTGCTGGTTCCTCCCTACGCCGTGTGTGTGGATGAGGCTTGCAGTGTACTGGGATGTTAAACTCTGTGTGCCCAAATCCAAGTTCCATAATGGTGAGGACACGATACTGTGCTGGATATTTACTGTACGCCCCCCATTCATCATGTCCATACATTATTTCTGGAGCTTTGTTTAAGATGGATGCGCTGTTTTCAGCACGGTTTTGGAGCCTGACGAGTCCTGCATACTTTAGTGTGCATGCAGATGGCGTGGCTAAATCCCAGCTTCCCTATTATCTCCTTTTGGTCTGCTCTTTGTCAAAGACTCATCCATCAAGAATGATGCCAGCAAGCAATTTCTAATATCCCGTATGAAGGGAAAAAGGGACTTAAAACTCAGTTTAAGAGAAAACACTGCTATCTAGCTTCCCATTAGCTGACTTGTGCTGACGCTGGGAGCCTTCTCCAACACCAGCAGGTACAAATCCAGGACAATGCTTCATGTGCCTTTTTACATCTTGTCCTACTCCAGTTAATGGATGGGGCCAGCCTGCCTGGAGGTGAAAGTGGAAGCGAAATTTAGAGCCCCGAGGTTTTCCAGCTGTTCATCTGCCCTATGGAGTCCTCTCAACTACAGTCACTTGATCCTCTCCTCTCATTCTTTATTAGAAAAATAGCCTAATAAAGTTCTGTATGCTGAATGAGAGTCCACTAAGTCAGGAGTGTGCAAAGATGTACCCTGTGCAATAAATTATTTGCCTCTCTTCTTTCCCATAAAAATAACCTCTTTTGGAAAAAAAATGAAATGAATGAGAGAAGCAACATGAACTATAAAGCTCAAGGGAATAATTCATTTCCCTACCACTTCATCTTCAGTCCAACACTTCTCAATCAGCTTGGGCACAGGCTTCTTCACCAACCGCTGCAGGGCTTTTCCAGCATCATAGTTACTTTCGTGTAGCTAAAAAATAAAGAAGACAAATAGCACATTCAATGGAATTAGCAGTGATCCGATATTGGAGAAAAAAAATAAAGGGGGCCACATGAGATGCTCTATGCCTAATTATTTCTACTGTTGATATATGAAGTGAAATTTAAACAACCTGAAGGTAATTGGAATTTTATTAGTAGCAGAGACAACATTAAGACAAGTATGGTTTTTCCGCTCCTTCCTGGATTTCTCCCAGATGATGTTTGAGGCCACAAAGCACTGAATATTTTTGGCTATATTTTGAAAATACATCTTTTACATTATAAATTCAAAGGAAATTTGTAAAAAGCTCCAAAGCATTTTTCAAAAGGAGTTCTATTTTACACGGCAGTACTTTGTTCAGCCAACCAGAAAACCCTAACATACAGGAGGGAGTGCAAGCTATGGGATGTCAGGTTTACCACCCAGAAATTTCTCTCTACAGGATTCTTACTGCATTGCAAAGATCAATGTGTTATTGAAAAACAAATATGGAAAATAAAAAGCCTCTGCAAATAACTAGAGAGTACATAAAGGCAAGTAGGAACGTCTACGTTGACGTTACTGTTTCAGATGGTCACAGCCTACACCATACCTTATTTTCTACCATAAAAGTAGGTAAGTACATGATCAAAAGCTGTCTGAAGTAGACATTTGAATCAGGGTGATGTAGAAAAACAACGACACTGAAAAAAACACTCAGCAACGAGCCCAGGAGAATCTCCAGCTCTTAACTCTTGATAGAAAACATTTAGCACACTGTAGATTTATTGCCTGTCCTATCTTCAAAGTACAGTGGGATTTTAAGAACTGGAGGACTAGTCAGGAGCCTGCTCTATATCTTCGGAAAGCGATCTAAAAGAAAGAGACATATTGCTGGGGTGACAGAAACTGAATTATCTTCCCATACCCAGAAGGGAGAAGGATTTACATGCAGACTTCCCTGCACAGACAAGAGCGAGTTTTTCTAAACAAGGTGCTAAGGACACCAGAGCTATTGACTAACAGCACAGATTTTTGTAGACGCTGAAAGTTTTCTTTACGACAGCGATAACCAAAGAGTAATTCCATACATTATCTCCTGCTTTTCCTTCCTGCCCTGAACGTATCCCAAGCTCTCTGCATCCCACCCTGCAGAAGCATCTGTGCCGCCAGCCCAACATCCGATCCCTCTCCGAAAACATTTCGATGAGTACTCCAATTCTTGAAGTTGTCCCCGTCTGCTGAACTGAACAGGGATGAAGATACAATTACTGCGCGGCGACAAGGTATTAACTACTTTGTCACTATTAATATGGTTATATCAAACCTGATTACAGGAGGAGGAAAAGAAAAATCTCACTTTTCTTAGGTCAAAAGTGAAATTATTTCTGTAAACAATGGGGCAGAACATTCATCAGGTCATAGCAGACCATGGTGAAGGCTGGCAGGGCGAAAGCGATGCCCTGCACCACCAGCAGGGCTCATGCAGCTGTGAGAGCAAGCATGAAAGGTCCATCATACTGGGGCACATTTTCACAAAAGGGTGGAACTGGGGTACCACATATCACAATATGCAATCTTCCCATTTATTTTATTAGCATTGCAGCTTTCTGGTCATGCCACAGAACAGACTGTGACTGCCTGCAAAGCCCATCCATCTGCAGTGCAAAGCATGCTAGGAATTACCTCCCTTACTGAGGTCTCTAAACGTACTGAAAGTAACAGCTAATTTATTCTATTTGCTGGTGAAATTTCAGTTCCAAGTAAATTGGAGCCTCCTTTGTAACACCTGAATAGCTGAGCTTCCAGAAATCAATTTGATAAACAATCACTATTCAACGCCTGGGAGGTCCAAAACCACGGAGGACTGCAGTTAGCTGTGAAAGCACGAGAGCACAGCCCTCTAGGGCTGCACTGCTTACCTCCTGCTGGTGGGCACAGAGATGCCATTGGCTGTGTTAGAGGAGAAATTAGCACGTTCCAGGTAACACTTGGCACAAATTGACTCAAACCTTCCAGGAACAGTAGGAGCAGGCCTTGAAGTGCTGAAGGTGCTCTTCTACCTCTTGCCCCAAGTCACTGGGGCATTCAGGATTTGTTTGTGCTCGAGGGACTTTTAAAGAAAGTTGAGGACTTCTAGGAAGAAAAGGTCACTGCTGAACAAAGACCTCTGATCAGAGCCTGGGATGGGGATTTAGAACAATCAGCAGCGTTCCCTTAATTGCCTGCCTGAACATTTTTTCCCTTACCACCAGCTGAAGTAACAATCACGTACAGGGTGTTACTGCAATAAAACAAGTGCTTGGCTAATATGATGGGAACAAGAGAGAAAACTAAGCCAGAATCATTTTCTATTCATATCAGCTTTCGACGTGGCATGTACAAGAGAGTTACAAACACTGTGTGCAGTAACCACGACTATCTGGACCTTCACAGAGCAACCAGCTTCCAAAAAGTCATCTCCTCCCCGTCCCCTGTCCCAACTCGCATCTCTGCAGGCTGCTGTGAAGGACACGTTACCACGCCAGGGCCATCACAGCACCTCACACTGCTCTAAGTCAGCGCCATGCATCACCCGAGATGACTTCATAGCAAGCCCAGCTTCCAAACGCCTCGCCACAGGTGAAATTTCCTGACGTAGAGCAGAGCATCAGCTTCCAAACCAGCTCACAAACCAGCTCACAAACCAGCCTCGCTGCCCGCGTCAGTGCCAGCTCCCAGGACCGCAGCTCCACGCAGGAGGAGCAGTGCTCTCAGCCCACCTCCACAAGCCACACGATAAGAGCCGCCAGGCAGTCTTGCAGTGCCAGTGCTCAGTGCCAACACTCAAACAACCCGACTGCCTTTAAACAGCTTTCGTAACTTGTTTTTTTAAGCCTCCTCTGGTATGCAATACCTACTTAAAGGCAGGAAAATAAGATGTCTTTTCTACTGGGCACACAGAGGTTTTTCTCCTTGTTTGCACTCCAGAACTGGGAACGCATCCATCTTCAAGTAAAAAGGACTGTTTGTTTTGCCAGCTCACCTTGCAAATGCTTTTTTCTGTGTGTGCTACCACCTAAAAGATTTTTCACTTCGGAAATTTGACAGCGTCGAAGAGAATAGAGCTTCTGTTCCTTCTCCCTCCCAAAACACGCAGCCGTGCCAAAGCCCCTTTGTAAGGTGGAGGAAACCTGTATTTTGCCTCAAGGAACAACAAGTGTTGTTTTTTTTATCCTGGCTGCCCTATTGCCCAAACCTCTCAGCCTGCAGATAATCAGGCAGAGAAAGAAAGGACTGGGCTAACAGGCAACTCCGCTGGTTACCAGAAAATTTCCATGTTTCCAGGCTGCCAGAACTGCCCCAAACCACCAGATAACAGGAGCAGCAGCTTCTGACCAAGCGGTTGCATTCAAACCACAAAACCCATGAGCACAGACAGAAAGAAAAAGTCACGTAAAAGAAAACAAACAGAAGCGAAAACAAGAGAACTTGTCCGGTCTGGAGTCTCAAAAAAAACGTGACTTTGATCAAGGGACAAAATGCTTTTAAGTGCCAGGAACAGGATAATGCAGCAAAAGGAAAAATGTATTTGTGTGTAAGTGCCCGAGTTCAATCTGCTTCTTTCAATCTGGCTGATGGATCTTTCTCTGCTTATTGCTCTTGGTCATTTAATATATATAAGCACTTTATTGGCAAGCAACTTGAACGTATAAATAATAGCTAATGATGACTGCCTACGGTTTAATTAACTTCTGGTTGAACTTTTCAAGGTATTGCTATGAACACTAGATTACCGTCCTGTCACCTAGAGAATTATTGTTTTTAGCATTAACTCTGGCATCTCCATTTTGAACTGCTGTGACATAACGTGTACGTACGTTTGTTGCAGTTGTTTGCAAACTTGGAATCGGAAAATAAAGCAACTTCTGCATCGCTGGGCCGGATTTCAGATTAAAGAAAAATTCTCAATATGCACGTATCCAAAAAGCTCATTTATATTACAACAGTCATTAAACAACTCTAGATCACAGGAAAGCCTTATTAGCATAAAGTCTGCACATTACCACAAGGTTTCAAGTTTCCACCACAGCTTCTCAGCCGAGCTGCCATTTTCTGTCTGCGTGATGTTGCAAATAAATTCTCCTTTTGGCATGGCTCAGCTGTCAGGCACCTCTGCTCAGTAATGAACCCATGAATTACATCTTGCAGCTCTGACATCCCTGGTCTCGCTCATCAAAATATTGTTCTTCAACTGTAATTTATAACTTAATTTAAATGTCCCTTTTACTGTGACCTTTTTCGATCAGAACGGCATTGCATCTGGCAGCTTCTCCTTCGGCGAGGTATCCTTTCGCAATTACAGTCATTACGATCCCCGCTGAAAAGCCCGGCCGAGTGAGGCTGCATTCATGCTACAATATTAAATAATTGCAGTTCATTAAGAACGCTGCTAGATTCCAGAGCCCTTTTCTCCAAGGAAAAATTGCAACCGCACTGTAATAGAGCATTGCTCAACTGCTTTGAAACCTACCCAGAAAAGCCAATAAAAGCAGAAGGGATTTTCAGCCAGGCTGTGCTGTCGTGGGGACGTGGACGTGTCCGGCGTCCGTAGGACAGTGCTGGGAGCCCTCCAGGTCAAGTGCTGGCTCTTCCCCTGAACCATCGCCAGTCACAAACACATCGTGTCACTTGTCAGGGTGCAGAGATACGGAGCCTGCCCTGCCCAACACGAGGTAAATACCACCAGTACCGTGAGAGCATTTTAAGCCTCGAGTAATACAGTGGAGTCAGAAGACATTTTTCACTGCTGTCAAGCGGGATGCTGCAGTGAATTGGAAAAGAGGCTGGAATTTGCCTGGTACCACACAGAAAAGGTTTACATAACGCCCCCATTTAAGCTCTATTTATTGTAATCTACGCAGGCCTCAGAACAGTGATTATTAGCAAGGGATTTGCTCCTCTCACTGAAGCCGGCAACGGTGGAGATAGACAGCGGCTCTGTAAAACTGCAGCCTGCTTAACAAGGTAGAAAATAGAGAGGAGAGAGAAGAAGACAAGGAAAATGAAAAGAGAAGAGAGAATTACTGCCACGTGGCTCGAGTAGCTAGTTCTTGTGGCGTAATTACGCTAATCCAGATAGCTAATTTAATATGAAATGTAATTCAGCCGGCCGCTTTCGGGAGCGCAGCCGAGCGGCTTCAGTTTGAAGCAAGCACTCCTGGCAGCCCTGGCCGGTCGCTAGCAGGGGGATTTGTCTCTGCTGCTGTGCAAGTGCCCAGCAAACACTGCACTGGGTGAAAGAGCAAAGCCTATTTCCAAACATGTAGCCTTCTTTAAAGTGCTCATTCCCCGAAATGGCAACGTCTGATTTTTATCAGCCATGCCCAGTGCCCAACAAGAGGCTGGCCCCAAATGCTCCTTAATGCCATCGATCCACCCCCCTGTTTTGTTTTTTTTTTTTAATTGTAACTCCTCCCCACCTGCTGCACACACACTGAATGATCTGGATCAGAGAAAAAAAAAAAAAACACTGCCCTTTTGGACAAGGAAACTATTTTGCTGGGCTCCCTCTGGTGCCCAAGGACAACAAAACCTTGAAGCAATCAAGAACCCAAGCTATCCAACAAAAAGCCTCTGCCTGACAGCCTTGTTTTGCCAACGAGCTGGCTGGTGAGCTGTGATTTATAACTAGTTGTCTAACAGCTTGGCCTGCAACAAAATTTGAAACTAACAGAAAAAGTTCAGGAGGTGACAGAAATCAATACAGCTGCTTCAGAAGAAAATTATTGCTAGCTCTGGTTTTTAAATATCTGATTTGTGGCATCTGTCAGCTTGGAAAATACAGAAATCAGCCCTCGCTACTTTGGAAAAAAGTAAAAAAAATTAAAATGCAGCAACTTCCATCTTTTACCCCTAGTTCTCATCTATTTTAAGCTTCTATATAGCTCTAATTGCTACAGAGTGATCTAGATGCTAATGATGCAGATTAAAGAGCCAGATGCTTGTGTTGCATCCCCTTGTCACACAGGGTGCTGCCGGGCCACCACGAACAGCTCAAGGCACGGATGCAAAACGCAGAACAGCAGAGGGAGCTCCCTGGGGCAGCTCCTTCGTGGGTCAGCACAACTGCATTGCTAGCACTGAACAAGGGCAAGACCCTGCAAGTTACCTGCAGAAGTAGCACCATTAAATGCGAGAGCATTTTAAAGAAATACTTTCAAGAATTTGACCATTTGATATATCCCAGAATGATTTCTGGAAGTACCCACGACAGTCATTTTTACAGCCCTTTCAGTAGTTTCTTTTGAACGATCTCCTGACTCATCTTACAAATAAAGCACAGAAGTAGTGTGTTTTTTTTTTCTTCCCCCAAGAGCAAGGATAAGGATGAGTGAAAATTCAAAGTGGCAAAACTGTCTCATGGACTCGAAGTGGCTTCATTCTCCGACACGCCCAGGCAGACAGCGATGGCCCCTGAAGTGCTGCGCTACCTCATTTGAACCATGAGAGTAGCTGTTAATGAAGACTCATCCAAAAGGAAAACTAGTAATAATAAGAAATGCTAACATATATTTAAATAATTTTTAATGCTTTCAACCCTGTCTGTAGTTAATGAACAAGAAAATCTTGTCCAAGGGCAAGTTAAAACAGGGAGTAATTTGTCTGGGTGACATGTTACTTAGAGCTGAATTTCCTTAAACTGATATTACGCTGTCACATTTGTCACTCATAATGACGTGCTCCCGTGTAACAGTGTTACGAGAAGTCAGAACAACGCTATTAGTAAGGAGAGATTTGTACAGTATTAGCATATGACTTTTTCCTCTTCCTTCCGTGCAGCAGTACGCTAGCTTAAGCGGTATTATCTTCTGTTGTAGCATCAAACGCTTCCTTTGATGGTTCAGATCTGCAGGATCTTCCAATTCCTGTAACACCTCATCGCATTAAGACATTTAAAAGTCATTCCTTCCAGCCTCTGGATACCCAGATCCTAGGTATGACGTCCCAATAGCCTCAGAAGTTTTTGCCTACTTGTCTAGGGAAAATGAAGCCATGATTTAGGGAAGATGAAGTCATGGTTTCAGTGCAGTTCTGGCATTACCCTTGTGGTGAGATGAGGACAGGGGAAGAAATCCCTAGCGACTCCTTCCTACTCACAGCTCTGCCTCAGGGAGCTTCTGCAAAACTTCCCATCGAGCTCCCTGGGACACCAGCCACTCTCACACATTCTTCTAATGATGTTCTTTAACCTGTTCTTTAATGCCTCACATGATGTGAGAGTTGAGAGCAAAACCCAACATCATTTCTGCTTCTGAGGCCCTTTTATAGGAATATTTTAACTTCTATGACTTTTTTTTTCTTATGGCAATACAAAATCACACGGGAAAACCTTACCCTGAGTTGCCTGACACGGCAAGCCACAGGACAATAACCTGCTTAAGTGTTTTGACACCGTTTGCTCGCTGAAGAGTGGACAAGAAGGACGTTCTCCGTAACCAAACACAGGGTCGTGCCTCCAAAGAGTTCTCAGTCCCACAATGAAGGAATACCCGAGTGCTGAGTTTCCTAAGAGGAGTGCTGCATAACGTGATGACAGATTTGGAACCTCTACAGCTATACAGGAGAACAAGGGCACGCATGTAGGAATATAAATGCAGTTTCACCTGCTTGTCTGAACACGCACCAATTTGACCCTGCCACGTTTCAGTGCAGGATTTATTGTCATCTGAAAACCAGAACTCTTCCCCCCGCTGCTCCACGTATGTATTACAGATGGGCCAGGCTACACACCAACGCACGTGTTACGAAGAAATTTATCCACATGTAAAACTTACTGGCACCACAACTGGCCATTTTTAAAAATAATTCCTCGGGATTTTTTTCTTCCTTCTATGGAAGAGAAGAAAGCAGCGTGTCGGATGCCTTCCCACACTGAACATGTCATTAGAGTGGGCAATGAGCTTGCAAGTAAAGAATGGTGAGCAAAATAAGACAGTTAATTAAGCTGGCCTGACTTGGAAAGGGAATGATTTCTAAGGATTTCCAAATTTCAATTAGCTTGGAGCAGGCAAAAAAAAAAAAAAATTAGCTAATTAAGTCCTGACCCTCCTGCACGATTTTCAAACTAAGGATCTCCGCAGATACCCTGTACATACAGTCTTTTTGGAGGCTTTTTGGTGGTTTTGTGATTATTAAGAAGCGATGCCTATCCACACTCAAAGCCCAGAAGGGCTAAAGAAGGCAAAGTGCATTGCTACAGAGGATTAATTACAAAAACAGGCTAACCACACCAGCTCTCTGAAGGCAGTAACGTTGTCCACAGTGACCCAAAACAAGGCTTGGGACTAACTCAAATTTACATTTCTATTTCCTTTTACACTTCAGAAGGGTTCTGACTTGAAGCAATGTGATTCTGCAGCTCACAAGGTAAGAGGAACTGAGTAGCTATAAAAGCAAGCGTTTCCATCACCTACCATTTCACCTGTTAAATGACTTCACGCACTCTAGTTCACTTCTGAAACTGGTAAACCAAAAGCCTACTAAATATCATAAAATATCCGAGTTGGAAGGGACCCAGAAATATGCATATTTTCACTTTACGTGACCAATACTTTAAGGTCTAGTGCATCAAAAAAGACCTTTGGCTGGTGGGTATTTAAACAAACCACAAGTACACAGTTAATTTAATAAAGTCAGCCAAATTCAGCTACCTGTTCGTTGGCTGGTAGTTAAGACAAGAGCTGCTCCCTTTCTAAAAAAAAAAATAAAAAATCATGGTGAAAGACTTTCAGGAACTGCTATGTCCTTGCCCATACCTCTCAGTATGACAGCCAACACCCACTGGGATGACAACGAACTCCAAATGAAATCCTGACTTCCTTCCCAAGGGCTACAACTCCAAACGTGGCACAAAATCTCAAGGGCCCAACCAAGGAGCAGGAGTTGAGGTATACCTGAAGCAGTAAGTGAATGATCACCTCAAGGAGCTGATATATATGTTGCATTGGGCCTTCCATGATCTCCATTTCTATCTGCCGTAATTAACAATAAATCATTTGGGGGCTGCAGCATCTGTTATTACATAAATAAAACACTACCAAAGGAGCTTGTCAAGACTGATTTATATGAAGTGCTGCTCTGAAGTTTATTGGATTTCCATAATAAGAAATCATACCGTATCAATGCTTTTCCATTAATTTTCTGGGTTACACACCACAATTTCTAAACAAAAACACAACTCAGAGCAGGGTAATGTTCTCAGAAGTTATTTATCAGATAAACCTGGTATCTGTTTTAAATACACAGTGAACAGAAAGATTAAGAAGAGCACCTTTTGTCAGGACAACAAATCACCCACCTAAACCGTTAAATTAGTCAAAAAGGGTAGGTTCAGAAATAAGTAACTTTCTTAAAACCCACTGTCTGACAGAACTGTTGTTCGAAAGAAAACATTTCTCTAGAAAAATTCTAAGGAAGCAAGGCAAATATTTTCACTGCTTTCTAAAAGTTGAGATCCCCAACTGGAGCGCACAGAGTAGAGTTTTGCAACATGAATAAAACGACCATTACGGAAGTTTAAGGGCTTTTGAGTTCAGGTCAAACCTCCCAGATGGTGCTTCCAAGAACATCCAACACTCCACATTCAGGAGCTCTGCTCAGTAGGAACTACTCGGTATCAATACAGGGAGAGAAAGTAGCCTAGAGGGGAACAGAGAGGACATGAACTACCAGATTTCCAAGAGAAACTTGGAAGAAGAAGGCAAGGTTAACACGAGCTGACTGTAAGAACACCAGGGGCTAAGTCTTGCTGTTAGACGTTAAGATGTGATACGTGGCGGGAGCCACGACAACAACAGTTAAAAGTATTTTTGACACAAAAACAATCCAGCTTCTTCAACGTATTGTTGGCATTAAGAGTTTGCATAGTGCTTTTATTTCACAAATGTGAAAAACTCCCCCATTCAGAAAATGAATCAGCGCCAATTTTCTAAAATAGATGTGTGCCAGAAATACAAAAAGAATCAGAAGATCAGAAAAAATGTATCAGGATGAAGCAAAGTCTTGGATGCAAGAAGCCTACAAGTGCAACTACAGGCTCCATAAACTCCCAAGGGATTAAAGGGGCTAATTAAAGTCGATAGCAAAGCAGTGAAGTTAAATGAATTTTCTGCAGTAGTCTTTTATTATAGATGACAAGAGGAAAGAAATTCCAATTCCAAAAGCTCTTTGATGATTATTGGCCTTAGCAGAGATTTGAGTCTCTAAGAAGGATGTCAGGGAACAACTTAGAATACTCCAGAGCAGTAAGACACCAGAACCAGATGGCATTTATCCCAAGGGAAAGGAAGGAAATAACATGTAAAACAGATGAGAAACCGAAGCGGATGTGCAATACAGACTTAGCTGCAATTCTTCAACAGCATAAAAATCTTTAACACGCTGGTTTGCCTTAAGTAAAGGGAGCAAAGGAGTAAGATTTATGTATTCATCTCGGTTCTGAAGTGCGCTGCGAAGCTAACTGAGAAATAACACTTGACTTTGCAGATCTGGAAGTGAGAACAAGCATTTAATTTGGGTACAAAATTTCATCTTGGATTTCAGCTGGTTAAACATGCAAGTGTATTGACTATATCTCAATCATTTTGCAGAATGAACGTGCTATTGCCATTTACCGTATAAATACTACAAGGGCATATTTTAGGTCTTAATCCTATCCTACTCCTGTGCTGCAGGAAACCAGACAAAAACTGATGTACTCCTTAAAAGGCATGTAATCAGACAGAAATGGAAATAAAAACAAAAGGTAATAGATTTAATAGATGTGATTAATTTGATAAGGTCAATTCTTCTCACTTTAATAAAACCAAAGACCAGTATGCCTCCAGTACTACCTCTAAACAGATAACCCACTCCTTGTTGCAATGATCTTCACGTGGCTCCTGAACTCAACTGTTCAAGCCCCTGAGATACGTTTTGTGCATAAAAGGTGGCATAAAAAGAGGCAGAACAAGAACTGTCAGTACAGTCAGCAGATCTGTCCATGTGTTTTTTTCAGAGTAACAGATGACCATTTATACTTAATTCCTTTTATTATATTTGAGGAAGGAAACAACGAAGATGCAAAGGTCAGCTTACAGTCACTACCACCACAACTCTCCAGAAGCTGCCCACAGGGCTCTGGGGAATACAAAGCCAAGAGATTTCGCTCTGCTACTGAGAAACACGGGATGACAGACAGGTTGTTTCAACTTGAACCTTAAAACACCATTCCACGTATCATGATCTACGGGTGTCAGTGATCCCCACCTTCCCCAAAACAGTTACTGTGGCTGTGCTGCAACCGTGTGAACATCTGAACATACACACGTCTATATAACCACTCAGTAACAGTTTATTTACACACATTATGTTTATGCAAGGGAACTGCACATACACACAGCTAAATACTAATAATGAAGGCTGAATTACATGTGGGAAAAACTTCAGACAGTGATTACCACGTACAGAGCAATATATATAGAAGGAAAACTCAGTGCCCTGAGATGAAATAACGATTGTTTTTCACACAGCAGCTAGGTGGACTGAATGAAAGCACCTTTGGCCAGGGCAGGTGTCAGCTGAGCGAGCAACCCTTCCAGCTGGTGGGCTTGACCTGAGCAGCTTGCTACACTGAATGTTCACACGTGCTCAAATCTTAAAGGCATCACCCCAAAGATTATCATTAAATTTTTAGTGAACTTAGAGTGAACAGTGCAGGTTTAGGTCTTTGAAACCTGGGTGGTGTTTGAAACAAAGCTGTTATAGACTAGGCTACTGACTTACTAGTGGTGTCATCCCAAAATCAGTTTTACCTCCTAAATATTTTATGCATTTCTTGCTTAAAGCAGTCAAGAACTAAATGCAAAGAGTTCATCTGTACAGCAGCTCCTTATACTTACTGTATTGAGTGCATTAAGTGTAGTGTCATCACGGGAGGCTGCAACACAACCGTCTTCTGTGGATCCTCCATCACACATGCCTGCAAAAGCTGCCATGCTCCTTTAGAGTTCGAGGGGAAAAAAGTTTAAATTCTTCAGCTTCTGTTTGATGCAATATCATGCAATCATCATCATCATGCAATACAGAAATAGTACATTTACATTTTAAATCACAAATTTCAGGGCCTTGCAAAACTGCATAAATAAGTAAAATGAGGCACCGCATGAATGCTACCATTTTTTACAGACCCAAGTCATCTCAACATATGAAATAATTCCAATGCAAAGTGGATTGCATTAATTAAAAATCTGCACTGCGGTAGTCCCATAGCGTGATTGGGACTATGGGAGATGTAACCTACAGGCACGAGGGCACAGTCTTGCCAGAGACAGCAAACTTGTTATTGCAAATGTAGTTTAATTATGTTACAAAGCTGGCTTAAACTGCAGATTCCCAACATCTCTGAATTCTTGCAAGCTACAAGTAATTCATTTACTCACATTCTGAATTACGAGGCCCACTAGTGTAAAAGTCTGATATTTCTTTATCTAATTAATCTTGCAGGCATACTAAAACTCTGTATATAACTGAAAAGTGATTCTGCTTGCCCAGCATTGTCAAACCAGCGCATCCGTGTATCGGACTGAATGTTTCCATTTACCCAGCTGACTGCCATGTTAAACCAAAAAAAAAAAAAAAAAATACTAGGAAGGAATGACCATAGCCAACTGTTGCACAAGGGGGCAGCCCAAATGTCCGCTAGGGCACTCTAAAGACACGGGGAGTGTCCTGGCTGTAATTACCTTGCTGCTCGAAGGTACATGAGTAAGTCACAGTCGTTGACCCCCGGCATCCACACAAGCTCTTCATGCTGGGTCACCGTGTCACCATCTGGGGAAGGAAATGGCTGCAGATCAGGAAGCTTAGCCTAGGAAAAAAAAACAAAAACAAAACAAAAAAAAGAGTTCATACAGTCATTGCAGTTGTCAATGTTAGGAGGATGCACAAACGTTATTAGTACCAAAGTCTGTAAGCTCTCTGGAATAATCCCAACTCATAGATGGAAGATGTTTGTGGAACAAACAGTGAAGAGATTAGATCCACATTTTGGAAGTTTATGGGGAAACTGAGTCATGAAGATCTATCCACTTTATCCAGGAGCCCTTCTGAAAGGGCAGTTCATTGTCTGCAAGTCACATGGGATTAAAACCACTTCCCAGTCCAGCAGCAGTGAAGCCCTTCTATATTTATACCACGTGCAATCCTGCCTGCAGAAATGCCAGTGTGGAATTAAGCCATTCTGAACCACATATATATAGTCCTCACCTATACTAAAATAAAATACTGCTCGACAATCTACTGTGAAAGACAGATTTCATTTGTCAAAAAGATGCTGTTACAACTCCTCCTTGCCAGGCTAAAACATACTGCTATAACGATACAAGACAACAAGAATATGGCTAGCATGTGTTTTATTTTGATACCTCAGGTTAAAAAAAATTATACATTTGACATTAAGTTTTAACAAAATCCTCTTTAAATTATTAAGAATCCAAAGAGAAAAAGAAATTACCTGAAAGTAAGATAGCCCAGTGAAATGAACCCTGCCTCTAAGGAAGCATTGCACTGTATCCAGAGACCCAATTAGCATCTTTAGTCATCTACTGCAATGGGATGAGATAGCTGAGAGCCTCTTCGGAAACAGCTTTTAAGCCCTATAATTACCTCCTATACTTACAACACTAAACATATTTGAGAGGCAACGTTTATACATAACCAGTAATTACAAGTCACAGGTTCAGATGTCTTTCATGTTCTGCTCTTTAATCTGTACTTTATTTTACTTCTTCCCTGGGAAAGTGGCTGTGTCATTGAGCTTCTCTTCGGGAAAAGGATGAGCAGGCATCACACCACGAGGACATCGATTTCTGTGCGAGCTCTGCATGCTACCAACCTCCTTCTAGCAACCAAGGGGCTTTCACAAACTGGTGCTCATCCTTGCGCGCCCTAGGAACAAGCTCGGTATTACCTGAGTTCCTCCTAAGAGCAACTTCCTCTTCAAAAACCTCTGATTAGCTGCTAGCCAGAAGTTTCCAGAGAACAGCATTCAGTAGAGACCCACTAACCCTCTTCCCTACATGAACTTCAATAATTGCAATTCTCCAAAGCATTTAGCTCCACTTGCATCTTTACTTGCTGTTACAAGCAGTCGTTTAACATCTGCATCAAAACAAACAGCAGTCCTGTACCCTCTGCAACGCAGAATTTAAGGAAAAGGAAGGCAGCAGAAATCATCAGACCTCAGGGTTGTTATGGGGGTGTTTCTGGCTTCTCCTGCATATAACTCATTCTCGGGAAGGCAGAAGCGTGCCCATATCCAGAGCTAACAGAGCTCTGGGCGTAGCAGAGGCTGTTCACACACCTCCCATCGAATGAATGAGACTGCAAGACAACACAGCAAAAATCTTCAATGCGACTTCCTACCTTCCCTCCTAGCCAAAACCTGCAATCCACCATCAGTATCTCATAAGATTAAACCTTACACTAATTAACAGGATGAGAATACATCCTGTCGGAGGTGACACTAGCCAGAAACACAGATGCTCAGCATATAATAAAAGAACTGTGCAACTTCAAAATGCTGAACTAGTGAGCCAGCAAAAATTAGCAGTGTTCGGTAACTGTGGACCTTCCTTCATTCTATTTTTCTCCATCCAGACTTGTACCTGGCAATTATATCTTCCAGCACAGCTGATTACTACCTGCCAAAACATTACATGACAATTTGAAATGAAGGTTGTTTTGGAAGTATCATTTATAGTACTCTTATTATGACTAATAGAAAGAATAATACAGGTTTAATTGACAAGAACTTTTTTTCCTCTAAATACAAAGCATCCTCGAGGATTAAATTACACAAACAGTGACTATCACTAGTTGTTTAACAAGACTGAAAATGGACTCTGGATGAATATTTATCATGTGGATGCAAAAAATCCAGCGGTGGGATGGTACAAAGGCAGCCCCAGAGGCCGAGGAGACTGTTCCCAGTGACAGCCCTGGCCTTACAAGCCAGCTATCCACCAAAAACCCACCAGAACAGTTGTTAATGCTGTAAGAGCAGATTATTTCCCATGCTCATGAAGGACAGAAGGAATATCTTCTATTTCCCAGTGCCTGAACACATTCGGTATGATTTCTCAAATTTTAACAGCCCAAATGAATTAAGGCACCAGTTTTAAGAACCTGCAATTCTTTTTACTTCTCAGAGACAAACAAACAATACTACTGGGGTTTTCCATCTTGAAAATTAAAGCTTATCCTCTCTTTACAGCATCAGAAAGTTGTTTAATTCCATTAAAAACTTCCTGGGAAGTACAAATCAAATACTATACTGCAACTTCTACAGAGTATGGATGTAAGAGCTGTATTTCAATAATCCTCCAGAATTACCATGCTTCCTATTTTAAAAGAATTTAAGCTGTTTTGTGTCAAAATTATGCAGGACAAAAGGGCAAGGACCCGCTAACATCTTGCCTGACAGTAGGAGACAACATCATGGTGCTGTTAGAACATGGCAGGGCATGAGAGGGCATTTAGAAAGAGGTCTACCCCTAGCAGCTGTCAAAATTGCCCTAATTACAAACACTGCTTTCATTTTAAGACAACTGATGAATGACTAAACACACAACTCTAATGCCTAAGTGCCACCATTGCCCAAAGTCTGTTTAACACGTAAAAATATGAAGAGAGCATGTACAGGCTGCAAATGAAAGCATGGGTCAAGGAGAAAATGCAGAGCCACAGAGATGACACCAGAAAGAGCACAGTCACAAATGGAAGAGGGAAATCAAATTCAAAGCGAATTCTAAATTGGTGGCAGCTGTAACAACAGGCACAATTACACACACCATGTCCTGGGTTAAGAGATGAACATGTGCATAAAAATATAGGTGTACCTCAACAGATTTGCTGTTCAGGAAAGTCTTTTGCAGGTTTTAAGTTCCCCTACCTTTCAAGTTTGTCATCTTTTTCTTGGAAACCTGATGCTTTTTTACTCCTAAGAGAAGTCCATTTTGTTCAAACACATTGATTCATGAAAGGGACCTCAAATGCCATCGGTAACAAACTACCAACTTGACAATTTTACCACAAAAATGAAAATTAAAACATCTACTTTGACTACAACTGGAAAACAATACCAAAACAAGTTTTTTTTTGTTTGTTTGTTTTGTTTTTTATATAGTCAATTAACATACTGTTTGGTGAAAATCAGCTGAGAATGCATTCATTTTTAACTCCAGAATGTGCCCAACAACAGCTGGGTTTTTTCCTTCTTAACTTCCAGTAGTTAGATTCTTTCAATCTGAGTCTAGAATCGATCCAACAGCACTTTCACTAGTAAAAATCATTCGAATATCAACATTTGACAGATTAATCTCATTAACTAAGCTAAGGAGTTCAAGGAAACTCATGATTACTCTCAGAAATTCAGAGTATTTGAGCGCATACAATTTTAAATGTGTCCGCTGAACAGATCAAGTGCCGAGAACCACGTCCTCTAGCTATTAAAATACAAACAGAATCCCTTACCTGATGACTGGGTCCAACTCTGATTTCACCTTGGGTACTGTTTAGCCTCCTAATACAAAAAGAAAAACCAGTGATGAGAACGAAGTATGATTAATGAAACTCAGGATTATGGTCTGTGTTTTTTTGTCATTGCATTTGCAATGACAATGGAAGAGAAGCGAAAATTATTTTAAAAAAATATACTCAGGATATTACAGGCCACACTGCAAATGATAAAAACCAATGGGACAAGTCTGGAAGGTTTTAGTCACACTGCTGGAGCCAAGGGTAATTCCCTAGTGTGATCTGAAGTCACAAACAGCACCAGGCAGCTGATGAAGGGATGCACATCACCCTCCGTTTGAATCTTAGATGCCACGCAATATAGAAATAATGCTGGCTTCCAGTCGAGATCCCTTAAAAGCCCTTTTACAGTCCTTTACAGCTCTGAACTGCTCAGTGCTTGAGTCAGCCAGCTCTAAAGCCTGCTCTGCAGAGCATCGCCTTCCAGCGAGCATCCCTCTGACTTTTACGAGGGCGATGATCCATTAATTGCTTCTTTCAACACCAGATCTAAAGTAATGCAATCAACACGCAAAGCGCTAAGCTACAGAAAAATACAATGGAGATAACACGTTCCTTATGGACACTGTGATGGGCATTTTCATTCGGAAAAAGAAAATATTTTAAAGAAAAGCCATTTGTGTTATTAATGTTTGAACAGAGAGCCTTGTGTTACCAGAACCTGCAGCAACAATGCCATTTCTTCCAGGCTATCTGACATGGCAGAAGGAATTTTTCCTATGAGATTTTTGACTAAGGATAAATAAAATTCTTTATCACTAAGGCCTGCCCTTTGACCCTTTTTCTGTATCAAAACAGATTACCATATAAGCAGCAAGGCACACCAGCAAAATGATTTACTGGAATACTCCTTGCCCAGTGGCTATTTTAAGCCATGGCACTCGTTTGCTGCCATCTCTTTCCTCGCCCTGCTCTTGGCAAGAGCCACCTCACCAGTCCACAACAGCATCTGTGCCTCAGCACCGGTACTTAGGGTACTGAACACAGCTACCATCAGAAAACCTCCATCGCCCTCCAAGATGCCTGTAAAGTAAGTTTTTAGGACCAGAAAGAAATTCAGGGTCAAGACCAACATTGTTCTTTGCCTCCAGGTTGTGCGTACTTAAACAGACATCTTCCATCTAAAGGTTTTAACCCTTTTCCCCTCCTGGCAAGGAGGAGGGTACGCACAAACCTAAGAACTATCCTTAATCTGGCACAGCAAACTTGAGTTCATCTTGCAATTTACTTTTTTTTTTTTTTTAATGAAATTTTATTCATAGGTGGGGAAACCGCAGCAGCAGATCTGAAGGGACCTTAGCCAAGGCAAGGTGACAGTGGGGCCTGTCAGACAGGACTCCAAACGGGTTCTGTGATAGCCAGGCTCATGTCCCGATGCCTACACAACGCCACCTCCCTGGGAAGCTGATCGACACTGCAGCTGCACGTGCCAAACTCTCCCGAAAGGGAGAACGTGTCAAAGTCCTTCCCTCCCATGGATGCTTCTGCAAGGCCAGCTGACACCGTCCTCTGGCTTTCAGGTTATGCAGAGAAATGACTCAAGCAGAAAGCCCATTTTGTACCTACAACCGAGCTATAAATGAAATCTTGTGATGCACTTTTTTTTTTTTTTTTTTTTTTTTTTTTTTTTTTTTTTTACAGCTACGGGGTGTCAGGATTTGTCCCTGTAAGGAACAAAGGGGAAGCCGCCAGGAAAATGCTGATGCTCTTCCTCGATTCCCAGAATCCATTTTACAGCCGTGCACCTCCCTACTAGTCAGTGCAAGCCAAACCTGAAACATGTCCATGCAGCTACAATGCCTCGCACAAGCCAAAGGCTGCACGAATCAGTTGGGTGTTTTACCAGAAAGGTAAAGCCACTTTCTGGGTAGGTAGGAAAAAAAACATCTAAATATCCCCCGACTCCCATTTCCCTCATTTGCATCACACTGAATATGAATAATGAAGGATCTGAGAATCAAGACAGCACATGCTGTAGCATCCTGTTAGTAGCTGCGAAGATAAAAGCAAAACCTTGGCTGGGACCCGTGCTCGTAGCGGCGCTCGTGCAGAGTTCGCTGGGAAACCTCGCGGCTGTCCGACCACAATTCTTCACGTGCAAGTAACATGCCAGGAGAGAAACTGTTGTGCCTTTTTATCACTTGTTTCACATTGCCTGATTATATTTCTACCCCAAAGGCACCCCCCAAGGTATGGGCTGAGCTGCTGTGCGGGGAGCTCACTTGGCCCACGCACGGAGCTGGTGGCTCGGTGAGGGCGCGCGACCTGCAGAGCGCTTTGCAGGCAGCTCCCACCTCCCTGGGAATGGGTTTGCAAATGGACAGAAAATTCTCCCTGTGGAAACTAAAACGCGCCGTAGACTTGGAAGCTAAATTATCTTGCTGGCGCGCAATTACGAGAATAATGGAGAGGCGCCCCGTGTTTATTCGGCGGGGAAGAAAAAAGAGGACCCAACGCCGAGTATGAAATCTGACACAAAAGGAACGGATGTAACAAAGCAGTATCCATGGCAACAACAACTTAATATTTCAGTCCTCTTCAGCTGCAGTGGATTAAATATAATGACAAGATGTTCCCTTTGAAAAGTAACCCGCTGCCATGGCAACGTTGTGCTCTGCAAAGTAAACAGGGGCTGCTCGGAGAGGAGATGGAAGCCTGCGACTGCATATCAAGGAGGCGAGGAGCCTCCGGAGCAGAGCAGCGGGGTGAAGCTGGGGGATGCTGAGCTCAGGAACGCTTGGGCCTGATCCGAAGCCTCGGGGGAGGCTGGTGGTTCGAGGCCAAAAGCAGCGCTGCCAAGAGATGGTGGTTCAGGGGTGAGGAAGGGAAAGGAAGAGGAGGCAGCACAGGGCGGTGCAGGGCTTTCATTTACTGGCTGGGGAAAGGAGGAGGACAGGGGAGGCTGCCAACACCAGCTCCTGTGTGGCTTCCAGGAGAGAAAGAAGCGAAGCCCCGTTAGTCACCTGCCCTCCTGCCAGTGCCGGGCATCGCTTGCACCAGAGCTGGCTCAGCCCCTGCTCCTGACAGGCAAGGGAGAGGGACTGAGCTACCATGAAACACTTCAGGTCGGCTTTGAGACGACTCAGGATCAGGATCTGCAGCACCAAACGCTCTCAGGCTGCTGGTTTCCAGGCTGGAAATACCCAGCAAAACTCTGCTGAGTTTCGAGGTGGTTTAGATGTGTTTGCAGACCTGTGTGCAGTGCCTCTCTGCACCGTCCTACCTTTGTGCTGGCCCTGCCGTGGCTCCAGGGCAGCCCTTGAAGCCAGCAGGCTCGGGGACAGCTCCCGAAATTTGTCTCCGAAATTGAGAGACTGCTGTTTTCATGCTTCCCTTTTTTTTAAGCCACCAAAGTTCAGCAAGACTCGAGCTATGCAGTAATCGCGTGGTTTTGATGCTGAGCAACAGCCACACCAAACCAGCTGCAGTCCTCCCCAGGACCTCCCCAGCTGCTTTCACCCACCCATGGGCCATGGCTCAGCTGCACTTTGCTGCAGCCACCACGCACTCACTGCTCCCCGCCACGCACTGTGCTGCCACTGCCTCTCCAAAACACCCGCCAGCAGCCAGCCACAGCTCAGACAAGATGGAAACAGCTTCATACTACTGTCATTTAAAACAATTATGTAAAAATCAGCCCAAACCGCACATGTAGGACAACTTCCTGCGCTACCTCTTCAACCACTCTTGGCGTAGTCGTTCCCGATTCTGTATACGAGGTGATCTGTAAGCCAGAGGGACGCTTCAGCAGGAAGCTGTTTATAAACAAGTGGAAATACTCAGCCACAAGTGACCTCCCAAAAAGTTTTTCCCATCCTCTTTGCAGCAGGAAAAACAGCTTAGAAGTAGGATACACAGATTTTTTTTGTTGGCTTGTGTGTGTGTTTTTGATTTTTTTTTGTTTTGTTTTGTTTTTTGCTTTGTTTTGTTTTTTAAGGAATACAAATATTTAGCACTAAATACTGAATCTTAGGAGATTTTGGTTTAGTTATTAAGCTCAGCAAAAAGAAGTTACTAAAATTCAGAGCCAGATGAGATGACATCAATTTCAGACAGATTAATTATGGATTGCAATCACACACTTTACACTGATGTAACCAAAAAGTCACTGGCATTATGTAAACTCAGGTGTGACACCTGAGAATTGCAAGAAGCAATTCCTGGATATTTGTGATTTCTGTAGAGTAAGTAAAAATTTGACGTCACTCTGAAAGTTTTAAGAAAAAGACTTTTTTGTTTGTTTTTGTTTGTTTTAAATAAATCTTCTTAAGCAAATGCTCCTATATGCCAGATTAAAAAAATAGTCTTCAGAAGCAGTTTTAAAAACATCTGGCAAGGATCATTCTGCTCCATCTCTAGGGGGACAAAACCAGAGAGAAGGAAGTTACTGCAGGCCAACTTCAGCTGGTTATAAAAGAGCTTAGTGGGGCCTGAAGGCTGCCTGGCATCCCACCGAGGAGCTCACTCGGCTGGACGTTGTTTCATTTTATTCTGTGCATCCCCACGACAAAACTGAGCTCGCTTTGCCACGCTCCTCCCTCGCTCGGCAGCACGCAGGCTCTGTCTTTAAAGACACAGAGCTCACCAACATTGGTGTCTCTGCAGCGCTGAACCACTCTAGCATTTCAGCACAGCGACGCAAAGCAGAAATTAGAGCTGTGTTGTGCTTGTGGGCAGCATCTCCCAGCCCTCTTCCTGCTTCCCCGGGCACCTGCGCATGGTCCCTGAGCCACATGGATCCTCGCTCTGACCCAGGCGGGCTCCTCTGCCAGCTACGTGCTCATGCCACGCAGTGAAAACACACATGGAACAACCAAACTCACGACATTCAAACGTTAACCAAAGAACTACAAACCTGCAAGTTGGGTGCCCGAGAATAACACGGTTGGCTTTTTCTTTCCTCCTTCTAAACAAAGAGCAGCTCTTGCTTAAAGATTAGGCACATGATTTCGCCCTCGGTACATGGGTACACAATATCTCAACCTGCAGATTAAACAGCTCACTAACTTGTTCCAACAATGACTTCCTACCATCAGAAATCTCACCTGAATTTACACAACTTCATGTGCCCAGCATGCACCTGTGTCTTAACGTAGGTTTTTTTTAATCAAGATTTAAAAATCTCTTTTCTAGACATCTTAGTGCTCAGAAAATATTCTTGTTAGCACTCAGCCTCTAGTAGCCTCAGTTTCATTTATACCCTAGTGCACAGTAATGGGTTATAATAAAAAAACGCAGAAGCAATTTTGTGTTCCGAGTAAAAAAAAAATTAAACCTGTATTTCAGCCAAATAAACTCATGTGGGAACATCTCTCGAGATTGCTCAATCTAAAGCAGGAATGAACCAACATGTCCCAACATTTCCATCCCCAGCACAAGCTCCAACCTGCCAGCTGAGCGCGGAGGCAGACCTGAAGGAAGCGCAGGACTGGGCTGTCTGCATCCACTGCTGTTTGAGGAAGGAAGTACTTGCAGAAGTTTGAGTCAGACAGGGAAAGCTTTTTCAAGATAATGTTATTTTTGCGACGGGTTTCAGTTCAAGAAGTGAGACTACCCGCTCCTCACAACTGTTCTCTACTGAAAAGGCGCGATGGAAGTGGCTGGGGCAGAGCCACCATGACAAGGGGCTCCTGCAAGGACAGCAGCATCCTCTCCATCGAGGGGTCACCTGCGTGGGTAACATTGTGCTTTGAGCACAGAGCCAAAAGAACGAGTTAGTAGAAACCCCTGCATGATCTGAGGTTCTCTTTTAGCTG
The DNA here is from genome assembly GCF_047663525.1 of Anas platyrhynchos. Classification (NCBI taxonomy): domain Eukaryota; kingdom Metazoa; phylum Chordata; class Aves; order Anseriformes; family Anatidae; genus Anas; species Anas platyrhynchos. Next base: position 2,555,232 of record NC_092608.1, on the reverse strand, counting down.
GTCTGCATGAGATTTCTAAAGTTTCATTTCTAAAATTTTGGTTTGTTTTCACAATTTCTGAAATCTCACGCAGAGTTCTGAGTCACCAGAACGTTACTGGCTTACAAGCAACACTTACGCTGAGAAGTAAATATGTAAATGAGTTCCACATGAAATCATGTTGCTTGAAGTGTTTACCTTGTACAGTTTCTAAAATGGCAGGGCAATACCTTCGCACTTCCCACAACAAATAACTGCCACTGGATTGCACTACACACTGCATCAGCATCACTCCTTCAGCACAGCCACTGTATATGCAGGACAGCAGGACCAGGCAGCAATCGGACAGTTTTATTTCTTTCTATGATGCTTCATTGAGACCAGGTCTATTGCTCGGTCTCTTGGCTTGCTGGGCAACACCAAGCTCCAGCTTCTTTGCAGGGCAGAAACACGAGGGAACAACAGCACAGGTTAAAGGTGCTGAGCATGAAGAATGCAAAGCACAAAGCAAGCTTCAAGATAGCTCTAATCCTGCCATGCTGACCTGGAAATACAAAGCTCTAATTAAAACAAATCACAGCCTAGAGGACTGGAAGGAAGGGGGGGAGAGGTCATTTTACTGATCTACAGCCTTGAAAGAAGCAAAAATGAAGCCAGAAAAAAAAATAATTCAGCTATCAAGTACTCGGTCAGCATTTCTTCACCCAAAGGACAGAATATAAGCACTTCCCCTCATAAATCTACATCTTCGACCAGGGTGGGGTGAAAGAGCTGCAGCTCCAAGCAGCTCCTAGCACCAGGCTCCCAGCTGGAGAAAACCCTCTGGGCACCCACAGCCTAAAAATTCACCGTGAGCAGGAGCTGCAGGGCAATCCCACACACTGAGCAAGGCCAGGGGTCCCTGCAGCACACTGAATATCTTGCCAGCACCACTGGTAGCTTAGGCAGAAGCAAGCTGCCTGCTGTTTTTTGGTGGTGGTGGTTTTTGAGAACTGAGATCTCAGAAACACCAAAGGTCTGCAGCAAGCAGAGTACAAGGAAAAAAACACCCCGATACATGTGCTGGGGGCAGGGACCTCCCGATTCCACACTGGCCCAGCACTGACAGCAGGGACATCGTTCAGCAGGGGGCTCTGGGGGCTGACACAGCCAATGCTGCATCCACAAGCTCTCACGTGCCAAGTGATTAAGCAAAGGACACCACATTTGGCCTATCGTTCCAGCAGGATTTGCTTTGCCAAACACAACACTTGGATTTGACAACCGCGTTTCGTTTCGTAACAACCCAGAGGTGTTTCTAGTTTTGCCCACCCGTGCCATTTTAACGTAACCTCATACTCGTCAAAAATAAGCACGACCAAGTTCTCATTTCAAGTTACAAGAGGCATTTTTTCTTCACATCCTTTTTTAATGCGTGCACAAACGATCGCTGAGGACCAGCACCAAGCAGACTGCTCTGCACCCCTCCCATGCATTCACTCCTGCTTGTAAGTGACCGAGTAGGATGGCAAAGCCATGAGTTCTCGTTGCCCTGTGCTCCTGCACAGCAGCAGCATGTTCCCATACACGCTCCAGCAGCTCCTTTATTAGGAATAAGAATGCTTCCCAGCCTCAGCCTACGGAGACAGCACTGAACTACCAAGTGATTCAGCCAGACAAGTTCAGGGGCACTGGGCACGACTTTGCTTCAACCACTGCCAAAACTCAGCAGCGACCCACGCTGAGCAAGCATCCTGGATTTTTAGGCTCTCTAGATACGAATGGCAACGGGAACGTTACTTCAGGTACAAACACAGCACTGACGTGGGTGCAATTAAGCAGCCTGCTTCATCACCTGCTCCTCAGGCTCTGAGGAGGGCAGGAGGGGAGGCCCGGTGGCACGCACCGTGTGGGTGAAGCAGCGACAGGGCTGTTCGGTTCTGGAGATGTCACCGTGCTCAGCAGGGACCAGCCTGACAGCTCTGTACTGGCTGTGCTCCCACACCAGCAGAAGCAGCCCCTGCCCCAACACACCCCGTGGGGCAGGGCAGAGCATCCCCCTGCAGAGCAGCAACAAGTCACTGCCGGCTGTAGCGAGCCCACAAGGACCTCGGGCCAGCTGCAGCCGTGTTATCGTTACACTAAACAGAGTCCTCATCCTGCTCAGCAGGAGGATAAAAGCCCTGAGCATTTTGCTGGCTGGGTAAGGCGGCTGTGGCTGCAGCTTCCCTGCGAGAAGGCTCTCCAGGCAGAGATGCACGAGTCCTATTTGCATGTGACTGACAAGCAAGGAGAACTACGCTGGCTACCTGGATTTTTAATCCTTCAGGAAACACCCGACTGCTCGCTGCCCCTCGGCCGTGCCCATAACCACACACCCACAGCTGGCCGGGCTCTGAGCCTCCCAAAATGTTCCCTGCACCGGCTGCTGTGGGCCCAAGTGCTCCCCGGCAGCTGCTTTGGGAACGCTGCATCCTGCAGGCTGCTTCTGCAGCTCCCTCCAGCCCTGCCACAAGGTTGGCATGCAGACAGCACGACCGAAATCAAAACTGCACCACGAAGGGAGGGGGGAGAAAAAAAAATAAAACAGCCAGCCCGAAGAGCTTCAGCGTTTTTGCTCCATGCAGCCCTGAGCCAGCGGATCCCCCGCTCAGCGCCCTCATGCACCGCACGACCCAGCTGCGCAGCGAAGCCGGTGGGATTACGGGGTCCTGGGGAACATGCACGAGCAATGACATGATTTCAGAAACATTGCAGAAGTCACAAACAACAGCAAAAAAATAATAATCATCGTTTGCTTAGGGGAGGCCAGAGCGATGCAGCCTACCTGCAGGGGCTGAATGGATCATCCATGACTATGACAGGCTCTGGTGGGCTTAGCTGTATTCCCGAACCCCCTAGTCAAGAGCTCAAACTCTGCCTTTTCCACTCTACCAACTCAAAATGGAGGCACATGCAGGCTGCGAGACCTCAGCGAGCTTTCACTGAGCTTGTGCTATGACCTAAGCCCGCACGCAGAACGCAGAAACTTCGCCCTCGGACTGCCAGGACTGAGCATGTGCTGTGACCCTCCCTCGGCCGCACGCCGCCTCCCCACGCAAGCAGGCTGCAGCCCCGCTGGTTCCGTAAACACGGCGCGGGGCCGGGCGCCGCTGCGGTTCCTGCAAGCCAAGCTGGCGTGCAGGGAAGTGGGGCCTTCGCCAGGGGCTCTGGGACAGCCAACGCGGCCGCGCCGCCGCTGCTCCGAGCCCTCCTCCCAGCCGCAGACGCACTGTGCAAAAAAAAAAAAAAAAAAGCTTTTGCTTTTTAACCCTGAGTTTGCAATCGGCTTCTCGAGAAGTAATGCGGATCAGGAGGCTGGGAGGGTTTTGCAGATGCAGAGCGACGGGGAGCTCGGCGGGTTGGTGTCTGGTTGGTTTGCGGGGAAGGGGAGCAGCACCCAGAGACTCTGCTCGCCTCCAGCCGGCCGGAGTGGGTGAAGGCAGGGGAGGTCAAAGCCGCCTCGCTTGTCACATCCCACACTTTTTGGGCCTGGCTCTTTATGAGTGCCAAATCCTGCCAAATTTGTAGCTGGGTGTTTTTGAGCAACAGCCCTGTGCCTTGCGGCATGAAGTGCTTCCCTTGGGATCTCTGCTGCTGTTGCGGAGCTGACGCCTGAATTCCCTGCGGGGCTACAAAGGGGCCAAAAGTTTCTTAAATTTTGAATTTTAAGAAACTAACACAGACTAAGCAAAACAGACTGGGCCATGGGACAATCCCAAATTCTCTCTCTCAGGCAGTGATCTGGTGAGATAACCTTCGAGTCATCCCAGTGCCACTCTCAAGGTTTCCCATTGCCCACTGCACGCCCCCAGCCCCTCCTGGGAGCCTTCACCAACCATCAGGCTCCTTCCTGGGCCCTGCAAATATAATTTAAACATCAGTATCGTGTTTCAGCTACCAAGGCTCTGCTAAAACTGTCTGATGCTACCAAAGCTCATTCATCAGCCAAAGGAGCTGTTCCCTGATAGATAGGGAAGAGGGACCTGGCTCACTTTTTTTTTTTTCTGCCAAAAAAAAAATATAAAATTTCCTGTAGCTTTTAATATTAAGCATGACTATTTCCAACTTTTGGAAACACAATTAGGTTTCATAAACTGCTTTAAAAACCCCACAGCGTTCTATCAACACACGCGTTATAAAAATATTACTGGACTCAAGATGCAAGAGAGGAGGGCAACCAATTCTCAAGACTGGTCAAGTTTTACCCAACTACCACCTAGAAAAAAAACAAAAAAAAACAAAAAAAAACAAAAACAAACAAACAAACAAACAAAAAAAACAACAAAAAAAACCACAACAGAATTACTCCTAAGGTTTGCACAGCCTTTGCTCCTCTCAGTCCATTCAGGATCTCACAGTACAAAAGGAAGACAAAAATAAGTTCTTGCCAGCATCGGCACCCTCTGGCACTACGCTAGGGACAGGACAAGAACCCACGGGTGTAGCGAAGGAGGGGGCTAAGATGTGAGCTGGGGAAAGGCAGCTCCAAGGTCAGGAGCTCCAGAGCCTTGCTGCTTTCTTTCAACAGGCAGAGCTCAGTTGTGACTCAGAAGCCAAAACCAACAGCTTGCAAGCTGCTGTGGTTACTGGTTTTCTGATGTGATACTTAGGGCTGTTGTCTTTTGGCCATAAATGCTTCTCAACAGCAATGCTCTATGCCTCAAAATGCTTCTAAACCCACCCGGCTCTGCTACCTGCCCAGCCTGCAGCCCAAGCACCCAAATCCCGATCAAGTAAAGGGGAGATTCAGAACAAGCAGCTGGCATTAATTTTTATCTATCTTATTTTCAAAACCAGAAAAGGGAAATACACACAAAGAGTAACGACATTACATAAAAGTACCTCTTGTTAAGTTCTCATTAACTTTCATTCCCCCCAGCCTAGCTTTAGATACCTACACTTCAGTATTGTTCCCCATATTCCCAGGTACGTTTGTACAAGGGTAGGAAACCAAAAGCAAGACAGCAATAAAAGCATCTTTACAGACAAATTGAATATAGCCTCCAAACAACACTAAAAATAACAAATCAATTATGGAATACAATCATCAGAATGCTGAGAAACCTACGAAACCATTTCTTCTCTGATGAAGTATTGGTCTCCTCCTGCAATGTGGAGAACCAGAAGTTTTAGTGGGATTCCCTGTTCATGGAATAATTCATTGTCAGATTTAGAGGATCCCTCCTTCAGCTCCCTTCTCCAATATATCCCTTGCCCAGCAAACACTAATTATTTTTAACGCACTCATCATAAAAAAGTGTTTTTTCTCAGCTGGCTCTACGTGTTTGGTGGATATATTCCACTTTCTGGAGACCCAGGAACTATTTCCATTCTGCTTACTAGCTCAAGTAATACTCAATTCAAGGTGACAATGCTCAGCATCTAGCTTGAAGATTGTTTTCTATGTTCATATATCAGATTTTTCTCACTGATGCAAGAATTACAGAAACGTAGCATGTAATCCTTCCCCAAAATCCATAAAACAACACCAGCTTCACATGCACTGTGAAGACCAAAGCTAACCCAGAGCACACAGGTTGTACAGATCCCTCTGGATCACAGAACCATCATCAACAGGATCACAGCCGGCATTTGCTGGGCTAAACCTGCAGTCAACAAGCTTCCAAACAGAAAATAAAGGACAAAGCATGCTCTGCTTTATGCTCCCAGAACAAAGGGGCCTCCTTTGTTACACATGCACCACACCAGGGTTTGGGGATTTGGTTTTGTTTGTTTAAATAGAACCCAGGAAAACAGAAAATGTTTGGATTCCCAACACAACTAAGCTGCATTTGAGAGTCCTGGCAAAGCACATGAGCATCTTACAGTGAACACAAATTAAAAGCACTTAAATAGAAATGCATCTTTGTCGATGCACAGCTCCAGGCTGTTTGTTCCAAGAACAAATCCTACCCCACATTTCCACAGGCCAACTGAGGGGGTGCAAGGCAATACCCAGACCCCTACCCACAACATTGTAAACCTTAAACATTTTCCATCCTTTCCATGCTAAACAAAACACTAAACTACAAAGTCAGATCAAGTTCAAGATGAAGTTTTGTTTTCATAGTCAAGCCATTAGCAGGTTATCATGAAATGTGGTTCAATACTTCTACTTGCAAAAGCCAAATAAATCTCAAGTAGGGAGTCAAAGCAGCAAGCATTGCAATGCAGTAGCAAACACACAGGACATCATTAAGCAGCCTAAACTCAGGCCCTTTTTCAAAACCTACCCCACTCAAGACAAAATGAGCTAAAAATCAAAAAATCTGGCTGTAACCAACTGAAGAAAAGCCCACATTTCAAGAGCTGGCTACTCTGAGCAATTAGCTGATCACTCCGTGCTGTGCTTTGTCATTTCATTGATCCTTTCAGGCTCAGTCACTTTCTAATAGCCAGGAGAATTAACAGCTACTTCTACACAAAATGTTGGTTTAAAAGTGCCAACAACTCCAGCATAAATGGCATTTCACAAAGAAGTCGTTCATTAAAAAGCAACTTGAACACCGGTACAAAGAGTTCATTGAGCATTCTCTCAAAATCCAAATGCATCAGAGAAAAGTGACAAAGTTAAAACAGGGGTCAAGTGTGATGCTGAGTATCAGAGAGCCAAACTTCCTCTGTGCCTCACCTGGTTGGAGTGCTCCAGGAAAACACACACAGATGTTAGAAAAACACTTGAACATAATGTATTTTCAAACATTATAGGATTTCATGGTGTTTTTTTTCCCCCTCAGAACTCAGCAGCATACACCAGCAACATTGCCTCCTAGGCAATCCTAGGGACCTGTGGTGATACAACTTGCTATCGATGTAGTCTCAATCAATTAAAAGAGTTTACTCAATTCAATATCCTGTCTCAAACGTAGGGACACGTAAAACACTTCAGAATAAGGTGC